>NC_137977.1:55230073-55830073 GCF_963924665.1 Micromys minutus | reverse complement strand
CTTGCAGTCCTCAACCTTCCTCTGCCTTCTGAGATGCTTGTACACAACACAGATACTTTAATCAATTACCTTCAGGAGTCTAAAACAGAAACAAAGCCCCATCAAAGGAGAGGAGCAGCTGGAAGCAAAGCAAACTGTAACCTTGTTGGCTGGCCTGCACTCCCTAACCTGCTGTTCTAGCTCGCAAGTCCCTAAAGTAGCGACTCTCATTCATTTAAGGTTGCATTTTAACAACTTGCATTTGAACAGATCACTTGACTGCCATTCACACAAAAGCAGGGGGAAGACTGGTGATTCTATGCTATGAACTTCCAATTATTCTTATTTATATGTAATTCTTTAAGGAGAAGTGATTTTGATTAGCTACTGCATCCTGGGAGCTCAGATTTCATGGCACTGATGATCTTCTAACACTCAATCCTTTGCAGGGATGCTCTGGGACTCAGATGCCTTCTGGTTGTGATGGATAGGTCTGTGGGTGCTCTCACCTGTTAGAAAGGTAAAAGGGGGTCACTGTGGCTCTTTCTCCTGCAACTACAAATCTCCTAAGAATGCCTTAATTTTCTAGATATAAATTATAGTCTTTCTTTGCAGCATAGGAAGCATTTTATCTCAATTATATCCATTTCATCCTGAAAATATTTAGGGTAGAAATGATAACAATATGAGTTCAGTCAGTTGAGTTGAACCATAAATAAAGGTACAGAGAATTAAAAAGAAAACTAGATTTTGTGTGTGTGTGTGTGTGTGTGTGTGTGTGTGTGTGTGTGTGTGTGTGTTTTCATATTTGAAGACTAAATATTATTTTAGTCCAAAATTACAAAATCTCAGAGAACAAAATTCCAACTGTACAGTCTTACTGAATTTAACAAATATAACCTGGAATGGGAAAGGATTGGTAATAATTCAATAAAAAGACAAATGCACATATAGTTGTTATGTATAACTACAAAGCAAATTAAAAAAGAATTCTTTCTGGAAAACAAAGTTTAAAACTTCACATGTTGCTTAATGCTTAGAATTGGACTAAAGTATCTCTCTGTAAGAAGAAATGTAAGAGTGTAGAAGTGAGGGGAAAATATACTGGTTGCTTCATGTGTGTATGTGCATATATGTGCGTATTTGCATATATGTGTGCCTGCTAGTTTTGTTTGTATATATTCGTTCTTTAAATATTTGAGTGTCTAATATTCATGTGTATATGTACATCATTTGTTAAATATGTATATTGCTAATGTTGTAATTTATGGAAAGTGAACAAAAATATTTAAAATACATAATGAGAAATAAAAGTAAAACTTATTCCAACATTAACAGAAAAGTAAAATGAAAGCAAATAATCACTAGAATTGTAATAAGGACAGAAAGGAGAGTACAACACATAAAACAATTTATGTTCTTGTATGATTATAAAATAAACAAAATTAAGGCACACACAACTTTTATGTATAAATATATAAGCCATATACTGTGTGTTCCTTCATATATCCTTATTAATGTATGGATGTAGGACATATAAAACATGACTCAGACATTAAGGTTTAGAATATGAGAACATAGCTGGAAACAATGCCATCAGGTTGGATGTGTGACCTTAGTATTGTTTGCTTCTGTTATGTTTCTACAATTTGTGTCATTTCTTTAACCCTCTTTGATTTTTAAAATTCTCCATTTCAAAGTGCATCTGAGGAAGGCAATTTGTTACATAATCAGATTTTTAAAAGCCTGTCAAGATGTGGTAAAAAGCTAGTGAAGGAATAGCCTAGCAGGGACTTCTTCAGTTCCTACTCTTGCTCCCTGCTCCCAGTATTATACAAATTTGAATTTTTCTGTTTATGAAACAAAGAAAATGGAAAAAGAAGTGGTTCAGAGCAAAGTAATGTCATGACCCAGGTCAAAGAGGTTGTAGGATCTTATGCAACATTTCAATCTACCACAAATAAATAATGAATGAACGAATAAATAAATAAATAAATAAGGCACAATTGTAAATTCAACATGAGAGTAATGGTTGGTGCTCTGGGACAGAATTAAGAAATGGTGGTGAAAATTTCATGAATGTGGTTCCTCTTCTTGGAAGGTACCATAGAGATCTCTTAGAGCCTCTTTCTTCATTTTTAAATACATTTTAATTTTTTAAATTGTAATTATATAATTTCCTCTTTCCTCTAACCCTCTCATGTACACCTTGGTCCCTCTAAAATAATAATTTCAAAGGTATTAAAGAAGTGTGTGTGTGTGTGTGTGTGTGTGTGTGTGTTTGTTATTGGAGTCAGTTCTCTCCTTTCACATTTTAAGTGATTTCTCGGAACTAAACTTAGGTTGCCAAGCCTGTAAAACATCTGTACCCTCCTCACCAGCTCATAATATATACATACATATATATATATATATATATATGCCTAAACATAAACTATGATTTTTTTTATTGATCAGAAGTTCTCACAAGGAGGTATGGAGAGTAAGAAAATTCTTAAGAAAATGTGTAGCCCTTTAATTTCTGTGTACTTAAGCCACGGGGAGCCCCTCCTTCTATGCTGTGAAGATAAGTCTAATGTGAAGCAAGACACACTTAGGTGGTCTAATATGAAGGAGGACAGGCTGGAGAGCCCTGCAGTGCTACACTCTGACCTCCGACTTCCAATCTCCAGATTTGAAGACACAAATGTTTTATTTTCAAACTACCCAGTCTGTGTGACTTTCTACGGCATCCAGAACAATCTAAGACACATGTGGGCAAAACATTACAACAAAGATTATGTGAAGAATGCGGAGCCTGATCGAAGTTCAGGAATCTTGCCAAGAAAATCCACAACCCATGAAAATGCTTGTGACTCTGGACATGGGTTTGAAGTAGGAGACGGGCAGGTGGGCGGTTATAAACAACAATTTTCTACCTCAAGGAATCAGGGCAGAACTTTTATATCAGGAATGAAATAATAATCCTTTACAATACAATAATCTAAGATAATCATTACAGGAGGCTATTTAGAAATGGAACCCAAAGCATTCCTTATAGTCAGTCATGGTAGTGATCCACTTAACAGTTCTAGACATTATGGTGATTTCCCAGCAAAGCAATACCCTACGCCCAATCCAAGTCATGGCTTCTTAACTACTGACCTGAATACCCAATTAGCTTTTACTCTACTGATTCTTTGACCTTAATTCTATTGGTGATGAAGACTCCACTTTTTTAACCAATCACAGTCAGGCCATTCCAAAGACCAAAATGCTTTATTAACTATACCTAATTTTTGCTGACACAAAGTACACCTTTTCAGCATATTCATAAAACTATCTCTTGGTATTGAAGAAACAGAGAGAGGCTTGCTGCTGTTAGAACTGTCAGCATGTGTTAGTGCTTTGGTGCCTTTTTAGGACCATGTGCTAAGTGTTTCACCATGCTGCAATTATCTTAATACATTTATAGAACAACACATGCAAAATATGATGCATGAAAATTAATAATTTGGGATCAATATTAAAACACTAATTGTCTACTAAAATTTTACTTCGATAATAAATTGTGTAGCACCTTCCTGGATGTCAATCAATTTTTTCTGGTGGATCCACCCCATCATAAAACACTGGGGCTGCAAGGAATAATCAAAGTCTTAAATGTGAAATCTATGATAAATAATACATGTCAATATAATAAATAGAGTGAAGACTCAGTTACTTGCTACTGCAAGCAACATTTACTATTACTTCATACAATTGACTATATCTTAACTTTCATACTCTTATCAACCACCTATTATTGAAAATATTGCTAATTCACAGACTAACACAGTATACCAACAAAGAGATTTTCCCAGTTTTTGAGTGAACCTCTTAGAAATAGCAGGCAAGAACTAACAGGAAATCATTGAGTCTAAAGCCAACCTTTCAGACACATGTACTGTCTTCTAAGGCTGCTATGGCAAAGACATAAAATTAGGTGCCTTAAAACAACATCAATTTACAGTGTGATGGTTCATCCAGAAGTCAGAAGTGAGGATATTACTAAAGACTCTAGGAAAAACCATTCCTTGTTCATCAAGGCCCATGTACGTTCTGGTAATATTTGAAGACCCTTGGGTTGTAGAGACAACATGCCAATCATATGACCACCTCTCTGAATTAGTACATCCCCATCCCTGTACCCATACTTTGCATATATTTCTCCTTGCATAACCGTCTCAGTCTTGCTGAATTATGGTTTTACCTGAAGACATCACTTCAACCTGGTTACCTCTATAAACACCATATTTCTTTCTTTATTTGAAAAAAAAGGTTCAAAGATTGAGCCTAAGACCTCCCATGTGTCAAGCAGACTTTCTACAGTTGAACCTCAGCCTTGGCCTTTCATGGCTCTGTTTCTAAATCAGATTTCATTCAGAGATACTGGGATTTAGATTTCAACATATCTTTTTTGGTAGGGAAGGGGAGGTTATGATTCAACCAAGAGGATATGACTAAGCCCATAAGAATTTACTGTCTAATAATTGTTTCCTAAACATATTTAAAAATCTATCTAAATATGAATCATTGTAAGATATTATTTAGAAACCCCACATCTCAAGATGCTTCATTTTAGTGATAAAGTACTTTATATATTAAAATAAAACTATAAATTCACCTAAGAGTACGACTGTGTTAGCCAATCTAAAATGTGAGAAAACAGCAATTTGAGCATTGCAACCTTATTCTTCCATTTATTATCTTGATTTTTAACATGTACTTAAGATTCCAGGAGCTGAGGGCTGAGACCTACAGGATGCTCCTTCTCAGTAAAGCCTTGATATGGGAAAGTTTCTCATTAACAACTTTATGATTGTAATTATCTCAGTGCCTGAAATAGTTTGTAGTAGAACTTTTTTTAAAAATCAGAAACATCAGTTCCTGAATGCAAGTTAGCTAATTACAAGTAGGCTTAACACTTCGTGCTAATGTTTGGATGGGGCATAGTGAGAAAAAGTCCCTTTCTGTCTTTATATGGTTTTCTGTACTGCATAGGCCATTGCTACAGTGTCTTAGCGCTAGAGAGACCAAAAGAAAACTTTTCTTCATGAAATTCAAAGGCTTATTATATGATTCATTTGGTGGGTGCTCTGAGTATGACTTTAGAATACACTATTCTTTTAAACTATTTTAATTGTTCTTGGTGTGCTTGTTGAAATCCAATCGCTCAAGAAAGAAAGGAACTTCCTGTATTTATAGTGTTTAAATATCACCAGAACCTCTGAACACTATATCCTTGGGTTTTCTTTTTCTTTCTTTCTTTCTTTTTTAATTGGATATTTTATTTATTCACATTTTAATTGTTATCCCCTTTTTCAGTTTCCCATCTGAAAACCCCCTTTTCTGCCCTCCCTCCTCCTGATTCTGTGAGGGTGGTCCCACACGCACTCCACCTCACTGCCCTAGCATTCCTCTACACTGAGGCATCGAGCCTTCACAGGACCAAGGGCCTCTCCTCCCAATTAATCTCCAATGAGGTCTCTGCTACAGATGTGACTGGAGTCACAGATCCTTTCATGTGTGCTTTTTGGTTGCTGATTTAGTCCCTGGAAGGTCTGGGGGCTTTGGTTGGTTAATATTGTTGTTCTTCCCATGAGTTACAAACCCCTTCAGATCCTTCAGTCTGTCCTCTAAGGAGACAAAGTGACTTACAGATGCACTTACTCATAAAATTCTAGACTTAATTGTGCAAAGAAGGGATTTACATTTCAAAGGAAAGATGCAAAATCTTATGTCAGCCAATTGGTAAGTTCAAATGATCTTAGTACTTACAGAATTGTACAGAGAGCCAGAATTGTACAGTGTTGATAAGTAGTGTTTGTAAGAAGTTATCATAATTTCATGATAAAGGAGCTGGATAACCAGAAAGGTAGAAAATAGGCCACTGGCAAGTCGATTAAAAAAGTCACAAATCTTTAGACATATAACCTTTAGAGCCATACAATGAAATCTAGACTATATAGTGAAACCTGTCTATGGTAACATATACACGAACACATACACACACACACACACACACACACACACACACACACACACACACACCAGTTTCTCTTTTTCTACTATCCCAAAACTTTAAGATCTGGGAAAACTATTCATCTAAAGATTTAAGTATACTTTTAATGGAAAAGAACATAGAATATCCATAATATTTTAACATTTGTTTCCTTATTATGAATTACATTAATAGTCAGAAAAGTGGCCTGTTTTCAGCAGTATAAGGATTCTAGACTGGGTCCCAAGAGGGAGAACAAGGGGCAAAGAAGAAATAAGGAGATAATAAAGGGAATAAGTCAAAAGCTGTGCTCAAGATGGCTCAAAGAGCCAGTGACTCAGCCAGAAACACTACTAATGGTATAGCTCTTTATACCCATCTGGGGAGAACGAAAAAGCAAGTCCATAAAGAGCACAAGACAGCAGAATTTCAGGGAGCTCAAGGTACCTCAGTGGCTCCCTTAGCAAGGTACATTCTGGAATTTCAAACAAAGCATCTTACTCTAGTACCTGTCCCCAGGCCCTGGCACCACTTCATAGATGGTCTTGCCTAGTATGACCCTGGCTATGGTAGAGGCAAAATGTCCACATCCTATGTTAGGCTTTCTGGACAGTCTCCAAATCAGTCTAGCTCCCAAGAGAAGAGCAGATGCACTAAGAGATCATAGATACACATGATATTTTGGGAGTGTAGATAAATAAATTAAAGAGAAATATATAATTTAGCAATTCTGTCCACTCAGCATGCCTACTCTAGATACTGTCTAAGGTAAAGGGAGGAGCATGCCCTGAACTAGTTCATGTTCATGAACGCTTTGGATATGTGGAAAGTTCAGATAGCAGGCATGAATATAATAAAGAGTGTACAGCAGGCAAAACATTATGTGTAAGTAGTCCATTCAATCAATAGCTAAAAGGACAAGTAAACTATTGCTAGAAAAGTATACAGAAATATGGAGCTATGGAACGATGCACAGATAGATGAAAATGCGTATACTATAATTATCAAACCAGATCATGAAAAATAATTTTTATTTCCCAATGAACAGATTAAAAACTAAGGTTACAAAGTTGAATTGCTAAATTGCAGTAAATACATTTATATTTCTCAGAATACCTAGAGATATTATGACAAAAGGTGGAGTTTCCTGACCCTTGCATGTTCACAGTTAAAGACAGTGAGCAATCACTGCCCTCTAGCATCTAGCCTGTGCTCTCCTGGAGTCTACTGCAAACCATGAAAAGGGATGAAGACTGTTTGGAGAATTCTAGATTAATGCTTCAAGAACAATCTTCCCTCAATTCTTGGAGCTTTATTGACTGCCATCAGTTATGTCTCTAAAATAACTAGAACTCCTAGAAAAGTCTAAGGAGAGTACATGGTAGCTCCAATGTCATCATCTGTTAACACGCAGGAGTTTAGATATTGCCAACAAGGTTTCATAAACATGAATTTTTACCAGCTTCTACTGAGGCTGTTAGACTATCCCTCATTTGTCTTGAATGGAAAAGTGGTTGGCAACATGGTGAATGAGGAGAAGGAAACTGGGTAGATTCTGTATTTAAACAAGCAATTAGTCAGAAAGGGATGTGTTATGAAAGGATGAAAGGTCTGCAAACACCCAATACAAGGTAGAACACAGTTGTTTTCTCACTTTAAAACCCCTTGAAATGACACTCACACACACACACACACACACACACACACACACACACACAGAGAGAGAGGGGGGGGGGGTGGTTTCTCAAAGATGCTAATTATATTTTTAGGCTACAGCTATTTTAATGTTTTTTTTTTTTTTAAGTCTTTAAATAGCTGACACAGTTTTCTTTCATTTCCTTCTGGTGTTGTTTCTTACTTTTCATTACTTTAAAGGCCTATGTTCTAAACCCTCAGCTGAGAATTTCAGTTTCAATAGTTTTAATTTTGTTTATGAAAAAAATCAAGAAAAATAAAATTAGTATTAGTCTCTGGCTCATCAAAATTCACAGGGCACCTTCTATCCAACCCCTGATTGAAGACTCTTGTCTTGGGGTAATAGCACTCTAAGATAACTTTTATGTATTATAGATACCATGATTCCTTCAAGTCTCAGTATGTTTAAGTATGTATGTAAGTATGTTTAAGTATCTATTATAGGTACATAGGTTTCTGGGAGAGTCTAAGGACCTGACTTGCATGTTAACTATGCGGAACACTTTAGGTATGGTGTTGGTTTGGGGCTGGTAGCAGAGACTGACAATCACCTAGAACAATGGGTTCTCAAATTCAATGAGGAAGAGGAAGCAGGCATTGGGTTCTCATAGACCCAGTGAAATGTCCAAATGTGTGCTTCTAATTTTAAAGGGTTTTGTAATTAATTTTTATTATTATTATCATATCTCTGCTGCACAAGGTTCCAAGTGGCATTGTGAGATGCTTATATTCCAGGAACCTTCCCAGCATCACAAACACTGATGTGGGACACAGAACTGGATGAAGGCTAAAGACTAATGATCTATAGCCCTGTAACTCTCTCTTACTGTTCTGGGGGCCAGAAGTTGATGGCCTCCAGAAACTTAACTCTTTCTTACTGTTATGTGCTGATAATAAGCATGTGTTTCTTTTCTGTGTAACTCTATCAATCTGTTTTGTGTTCATTAATGCAGACTTCTTTCTCTGTTGCTTAAGGACTTCTTGCAGCCAGGCAAGAGTCTTTGAAAACCATTAACTCTTCATGAACTAGAGAAAAAAGATAATAAAGAAGGGAAGAATTCAAACACAGATACACACACACACACATACACACACATACACACACACACACACACACACACACCCTGGTCAGGCCTAACCAACTGTGTCATCAACTCCAAAGGCTTCACGTATACTTACATACATACACATGTTACATATATAAATATATATATATATATATAGACATGTTAATGAATAAAAATATGGCCCTCTAGGCACAATAAACCTGGACTCAGTAATAAAAGAATGGAATTATTGTATTTTCAGGAAAAAATCAATAGGCCTGGAAATCATCTAGGGCAATAAGCCAGTTTGAAGCCAACTATTTTCTAAACAAACTCACAGATGATTGTGCTGAACCTACATGGAAAACTCTTTCCTTTTGTCCTTTCCACATCATGCTTCAGAGAAAGCACATTTTATAATAATCCTTGTTTGTGTGAATACAGAGAATTTCAAACTTAATGCATGACTTAAGGAGTTCAGCATTTAGAACATTTAAAACACTGGCACCCTCCCTGCCCAAATTAAATCCAAAGATAATTAATCATCCCCAGACAACACAATAAGGGATATGTTTGGCAATTACTTGGAGACAATTATTCATCAAAATTTGAAGTGTGTTTATAGTGACTTTTACCAATTCTGCTCTATAGGTTAGGGGTGATTCAGTCAAAAAGAAAATTTAGTATCTAACATTTTATGTATTCATGGTGTTGATATAATAAAACTCTATTCCTGTATGTTACTACCTTCGACAGATGAGCATTTGAAATTCATCTACAAGTTTGATTAATAATATGGTGAGTATTTCGATTTAATCAGTGCCTGAACTCGATCTTTAATTTTTGGTAGGCAGCTACCTGAGTGGGATGACTAAGTTATATATTATATGTCAGTTTATGTTTATTGCATCTGCCATGTAATTTTCCAAAGTGGTACTGACACTTTTCTCCCCCACCAATAATATGTGGGATTTCCAATCCATGCTATCAACAATATCCTAAATCAATTACCCTTTGAGCTTCAGCCATTCTAGCTGGAATATTATAGCTTATTTTAGATTTTATTTACAGCCACTTGCTAACTGGGGACAATGAGCATCTTTTCTTCTCCCATTAGTGGTGAATGCTGTGAAGAAACTGTTTGAATTTTTCTGTATACTTTACATTAGCTGCCTTTACAATACTCTATGTGAACTTTCCATATTCTTTATAAGTGTACTCGTGGGTATGCTTAACAAATAATTCTTCCAAGTTTTAAATTGATTTTCCATTTCCTTAAGCAAGTCTGGAAAGCAGACGTATTAGTTTTGATGATGCCTTTTGTACCAAGTACTTTTATTGTTTATAATTTTACATATTTGGATAACATTTTGCATAAACGTGTGTTACAAACTGCTTTTTACTTTGTCCATGTCTGTATTTTTCCCTCATATAATTTGAAGTTTTTAATAAACTTTCCTATTTCTATAATGTCTGGTCCTAAGTTTTTACTCACAGGATAAATTCTTAATTTTTATGGCATTGAAGTATATCCACATGCAAAAGAAAAAGTTTAGTTCCTCCTTAATTAGCATCTTTCCCACATCATGAAGCTGTAGGATACATCCTATGGGAGGACCTATAAGTGCATTTCAGCTATTCCTTGTTTAAAATTATACTGAAGACAATTATGGTCAATTGATCTTTTCCAGAAGGTTCTAATCTGAATTAATTTCAGTCTCCATGCTGGGTCCCCAATCTCTGGCTCAACCATAGAGTGCCTTCCCTCTGGTCACAGCTGCCTGCTTCCTATTTATCACATTTGAGATATGTCTGCCTCCAGCTGTAGAAACTCCACACCTCAACTTCATCAGCTCAGATAAGGACTGTCTCTCCCGATATACCAAGAATTTGCACAGACTTTATCAAGGAGCAAGGCAAATTACAGATTTGGTTCTCAAAACTGTAACTGCATAAACACAAAACAAAGAGACTGGGAATCACCACAAATTTGTGGCTTTATTCCATATAAACGAAGTAAGTTGAAATTCAAGAAAACACATTTATTCGCATCAACTACATGCAGTACACTGTGCTCATGCCTTCCTGTCTGGAATCTTTCTCAGCATGCCCCACTTTTCCATTTTAGATATGTGAAAGCCATGAATCATTTTGACTTCATATTAGTGTAAAATGTTTGAAAACATCACATCCTCACAAACAGAAAATATCTGGAGAAACTGGCAGTCATAGATTTTCATAGACTAATCAGAAAATCTGAGTCTCCAAGGAAACCACTATTCTGGTATCTCAACAGGTTGTTGCGAATCAGATTGACAGAAACTTTAAGTGATAATTGATGAGTAGCTGGGAGTAGAGTGTAGGCTGCTTTCAGAGTGAGCAATCTTAGGTATACAATTTTAGTGGCTTTGGCTCTAGGTACCCCACCAGCTTCTTGTTAAAACTCTGTTTTCAACATGACTCATGTAATAAAGCTTTTTACGTGATATCATAATTTCATATTGTAATATGATTACATTATATTATTACAGGATGTAAGGATGCTAACAATAAGCAAATCAGTGAATCACATCAAGGTCAGCTCTATAAATTCATAGTACCCAGAATGATGATCATTGTTATGTCAAAGACTTATTGTCTTGTTTTTAAAAGAATCTCATCATTGTGATTCCAGGATGTTCACGATCTGCAAAGAACATTACTGTAACTATATGTTCATGGTCTTACTCTTCCCACACCCATTGTTACCTTTCTGAATCTTTAAAAAGCTACACCAAGGCAAAAAAATGTATCAGGATATACATGGACAAAGCTACCACAATGAAACATTCCTTTGTATATGCCCGACAATCTATTAATAAAAAAGATAAAAAAGTTAAGAGAAACTGGAAAGTCTATCCTCTATTCTCATATGGCTTTTCAGGGAACACTGTTAATTTAAGACAGTCACAAATGTTTTAAAATACAATAAAGATTTTACATTAAAAGGCAATTTGGTAAACTTTGAATGGATTTAAGGAAAGTTCAAGAAAATTCAGCTAATTTATTCAGAGTAATATTGACGTTTCCTTTCTCTTCATTATTATTCATGCCTCATCCCATATGACACTTACATAATTTCTTCTAATGCTGATTTTGAGGGCAATTGTCCTATCCATCTCCCCACTTCTCCCCCAGTTTAGGATTAAACCCTCATTTATCCACAAGTCATAATGCTTTATCTTTCCAACACTTCCCTTTTCAAACTTCAGTCTCTTTCTGGGAGCTGCCACTATCTCCCAGTTGATCATGGGGTATATGCCACTCTGCCTCTTCTGGTGATGAAGAAGATAGTGTGAGTTCTGTGGTGATAATGAACAGCTAAGACGAAGTAGATGATGACAGTTCGCACCAAGAGAACAGGCAAAGGCCATTCTAATAAACATTTCCCCTCAGATGTAGACTCGTTCAGACATCAGAGATCAGCTCATTTTTTTCCATCTTTCCAGAAGCAATAATCCAAAATTAAATGACATGAAAAGGTCCAGAAAGAATCAGTGATAAAGGTGAGTTGACCTCAAGGATCTTACCTTTATCAGAAGTAGAAAAATATCCAAGCTGTGGTGGTTTGAATGAGGACAGTCCCCATAGGCTCCCATGTTTAAATACTTGGTCCTCAGTTAGAGTCTGGTATTGGGTCAGGCTTTAAGATTTTAAATCCCATGCCATTCCCACTTAGCTTTTCTGCATTGTGGATGTATGTGAAAATGCCAGCCTGCAGCTACTGCTTCAGCACCATGACTGCATGCATGCTGCTATTCAACCCACCATGGACATGGACTCTGACTACCTGAAACATGAGTACATCAAAAACAATTTCTTCTATTCAAAAAATTAAAGCCATATATATGCATATACATATATACATATATTGCAGAGCAAAACAAAGTTCAAAGTTCATTCATATTTTCTTTCCTCTTTCTCCCCCTTTCTTCTTTTCACCTTTATTATATCCACTATTGCAATAATAATATTCATTTAGATTGACAGAATGACAAAATCCAGATTCTGCATAAATAAATATATATACATTAAACTAGTTGACTTATATTAAAACAGACGTTTATTCATGTCACAACACACAAGACGACTAACCATGCTGACTCACACACCATGATCATTACTCATTAGAATTCAGAGCTTGAGAAAATTCTGTCGGAGTGAATGATGTTCATGAAAGGGCTTTTATTTCACAACCATTTACAAGAATACCTGGATCACATTTCACATAAGTGAGACTGGATTTGAGTTGAGGACAGGCACCCAAGTATTATTGCACATCATTGATTCTAAAGTATGTAATCAATACATGAATGCTCATAAAACACATATAATATTCATAAAGATAGTCTCAATTCACACTATCACACCGAGCTTCCATTGACAGCAAGTATCTTTTGGCATCATGAAGAATAAAGGTTTATTGCAGAGTCCTGCCGCACATAGGCCGTTTTATCGCCAAAGGGCCTATTCAGATCTCAATGTACTAATAGTGAATGCTCGTGACTTTATGCTCTTGACAGTTCCTTTGGCAATTTGTTTTAGAATTCTACATCAAATAAGACACTTTCCTTCTAAATGTCAGAAAAAAATAAAACCACTAACCTGCAGTTAAAAAGTGGATCTCAGTTCTCATAAAACTCTATGAACCACTCAGAACAGGAGTATCAAATCACACTTAGTGTCCCAGGTTGCACATGTCACAGAATGTCTCTTTCCACTGGAAAAATCATACTCTACAGAACAGTAAAGAAACCTGCCCAAAACTGTCTGCTTTAATACTCCAGGTCAATAGCTTTATCTTTATCTTCGTCTTCTTCTGCAGCCCTATATGCATCAGCATCTTCATCTGGAACATTGTCCCAACAAATACTTTGTAAATTACTTGAGACTTCTCCTTTTTATGATTGTTTACCTGTTAATTATTTTAAATCGTTTGAAACTACACACATGTTCATCTTCATGGTGTCATGTCATGAGTACTCATGAAACATTCTCTCCCAGTCTCATTTTTAATGGTGTAAAACTTTAAAACAGCTTTAATTACACTTTTATATCTTCTATAAGCTATCTTCCAATAGACCTAAATAACTTTGGAAAAAGTGTATTCTTAAATATCTCTTAATTTCTTGACCCATGAATGCATTATTTAATTTGCTTAATTATTATTAACTGGGCAATTTTAAATGTCTATTTAAAAGTGCAAGTCTATTTTTGAAATTGTTATATAGGGTGGGTATTCCGTTTTCTTTATAAGTGTTTATATTTTATTAATTACTTTGTTTATTTACATTTAAAATATTGTCTCCCTTCTCAGTCAACCCTCTTGCAAAGTTTCTATAAGGCAAAGGACACAGTCAAAAGGACAAAATGGTAACCAACAGACTGGGAAAAGGTCTTTATTAATCCTACATCTGATAGAGGGATAGTATCCAATATATACAAAGAACTCAAGAAGTTAGACACTAGAGAATCAAATAATCCTATTTAAAAATGGGGTACAGAGCTAAACAAAGAATTCTCAACTGAGGAATATCGAATGGCTGAGAAGCACCTAAAGAAATGCTCAACA
Source organism: Micromys minutus (assembly GCF_963924665.1). Lineage (NCBI taxonomy): Eukaryota > Metazoa > Chordata > Mammalia > Rodentia > Muridae > Micromys > Micromys minutus. The sequence goes on along the minus strand of NC_137977.1, from coordinate 55,815,720 downwards.
TCCCTAGTTATCAGGGAAATGCAAATCAAATAAAACCATGAGATTCCAACTCACACCAGTTAGAATGGCTAAGATCAAACACTCAGGTGATAGCAGATGCTGGCAAGGATGTGGAGAAAGAGGAACACTCCTCCACTGTCCATGGGTTTTTTAATTTGTAGTAGTTGTGTAAATTACCAACATTTTCTGTATCCATTCTTCCATTACGGGACATCTGGGTTATTTCCAGCTTCTACCTATTACAAATAATGCTGTCATGAGCATAATGGAGCATATATCTTCATGATATGATATGGCATCTTTTGGGCATATGACCAGGAGTGGTAGATCTGGGTCTTCAGGAAGAACTATTTTCAATTTTTTAGGGACCTCAAGATTGATTTCCAGACTTGTACCAGTTTGTAATTCCACCATCAATGGAGGAGTGTTCCTCTTTCTCTACATTCTCTCCAGCATCTGCTGTCATCTGAGTATTTGATTTACATTTCCCTGATGATCCAGGATGTTGAACATTTCAAGTGCTTTTAGCCCATTCAAAATTCCTCAGTTGACAATTCACTATTTAGTTCTGTAGCCCATTTTGACATTGTGTTATTTGGTTTTTGGGAGTCTATCATTACTTTTATATTTTGAACATTAGCCCTCTATTGGATGTAGAGTTAGTGAAGATCTTTTCCCAATCTTTAGGTTGCCATTTTGTCTTATTGAGTGTCCTTTGCCTTACAGAAGCTTTTCAGTTTCAGAGGATAGGTATTTGTTTAGCTATTAAGCATACTGTTTGATTTTCATGAGTTTTAATTGCTATTCTCCAAAAAGAAAGAAATTTGAAGTTTAACACACACTTGACTAAATTCTAATAACTATATTCAAAACCTGAAATAATAGGTCAGGTCAAAGGTTTGATTATGGCAACTTGGTATGGAAAAAAAATAACTCTAACATAGGCAAATCATGGCAAAGTTAAAAACAAAGCCCTACTCAAAGTGAAATTACAGTGAGAAATTGTTTCCAAATCGAAGTCTTGAATCAGTCACCTCACGTCCTTCTTGATTCAGATATAAGTACTGATAACTAAGAAGAAGGTCTCTCAACTCGCTCCTTTCAGCTACGCATCCAGACAACAGACATAACACACGTGACCTAGCCCCAAACACAGCCTTGCTGTGTTCTGGTCAACAATCCTCTAGTCGTTTTAGGATTCTGGAATTCATCCCTGATTAGAACAGAGGACTGATGTCTTGTATATGCAGCTCTTTCTTTGTAGGATCTCTCAAATTCCAAACTCATATCTCCTTACAAATAAAATATGGAAGGAATAAATTATAACTGCAAGATTCATAAAACAAAAACCTTAACCTTTGTGGTTAATGCATTTGTTTTTCTTTTTTTTTAAGTATATCAACATAGAAATATGATAGGAAGATAAAAGAATTTTGTGATTTTCATTTATTCAAAACTGGACAAAACTAATAGTTAGTTTGTAAGCTATGGACTCAGTCTGTTGGCATAGGATTGGTTCATCAGGACAGGCAATGTCACTGAAATTTTAAATTGCAGGGAAAATATTAGATTTTGAGCCTAAAAGGGAAGTAAGGTTTCAACAACCAAACAAACTGAGTCCCACTGGTGTCTGCAAATGTAGTTGAGTGGATGTCATTAAATATTCTCATCAGAAGGCATGGTAGACCTCAGGCACATCTTTCATATTGCTCTGAAGTTCCTGCCAAGCAAACTAGACTAATTAATCATTGCACTCTGCTTCCAGAATCAATGTGGTTAAGGTGATCTAGTCTTTGCCAGAAAACTTCCGTTGACATCAGTTTGATTTTTCTTGCTTCATTGAGGGTAGATTAAAACACACTAACCTCCAACCTTTTGCAGTGGCCTTTTGGGCTAGGCTAGCATTTCTGTCATATTGTGTTAAATCCACATCTGAAATTCTAACACCATTTCCTTAATTACCTTAATTACAAGCAGAATATGAGCGCATGCGTGCACACACACACACACACACACACACAAACATATGCATACATGCTCTCATACATACATGCATACATACATGCATACATACAAAGAATCAGAGAGACAGAGAGAAAACAATTGACAGAGACACAGAGATATGGTATTTCCCAGGTATCTATTTATAAGTATGCAGAAAATCAAAACATAAGGAAACAACAATTTATATTATTTAACACATTAAAGTCCACATTGTTATTTTCTTCTCTTAATATAAGGAAACTTGGTGTACTGGCTGGTTTTGTGTCAACTTAACACAAGCTGGAGTTATCACAGAGAAAGGAGACTCAGTTGGGGAATTGCCTCCATGAGATCCAGCTGTAAGGCTTTTTTTCAACTAGTGATCAAGGCAGGGAGGGTCCAGACCATTATGGGTGGTGCTACCCCTGGGCTGAGAGCATGTATGAGTTCTATAAGAAAACAGGCTGAGCAAGCCAGGGGAAGCAAGCCTGTAAGCAACATCCCTCCATGGCCTCTGCATCAGCTCCTGCTTCCTGACCTGCTTGAGTTTCAGTCCTGACTTCCTCTGATGATGAACAGCAATGTGGAAGTGTAAGCTGAATAAATCTCTTCCTCCCCAACTTGCTTCCTGGTCACAATGTTTGTGCAGGAATAGAAACCCTAACTAAGACATTTGGTAAATTTTTTTTAGAATTAATAATTATTTGCTAAGAATCTTCAGTGTTTCCATTTAGGATTAGAAAATTAATTTTACAGAATATTTTCTAATTATCTTTATAATATAAACATACGCTTTTAGTTTTATTGTTGTTTCTTTATCAACATGACAGTGACTAGAGTCATCTGTGAAAAGGGAACGTTAGCTGAGTGGTTGCTTCCATCAGAAGTGCCATCGACCTGGAAAATCTATGAAGCCTTTGTCGAATAATAATTGTTGTAGGAGGGCTCAGGTGGATGTGGGTAGTGCGACCTCTGGGCATGTAATTGTGTGTAAACAAGCAAAGTAAGCAAGTCATGAGGGGAAACACAAAAAGCAACAAAGATGCATAATAATTGTGTTTGATCTAATAAATCTCACGACCCCACCTGCCAGATTTTCAAGCTGTTTACATCAAATACACATATCTTCCTGACACCTTGGTATCTCCATAGAACTCCTGATATGTAGATTTGCAATGAGTTCTTGTTGGCATGAGGGTTTCTGCAAAACATCATAGTATCTTAATCATTGAAAAAAGACTATAGCCATTTCGAAAGTATTCCCCATTGCATCTCTATGGATAGTACTCTTTATACAAGTATACTAGCTTTCCAAATCGTTTCACAGTTGTAAAGAGTAATAAGCCAAAAATGGCGGGCTTTTCGGAGTTGGTTCACTGAGGAAGATCTGGCAAAGGCTTATCCAAGACCTGCCTCTGTGGTTGGGGTAGCTTCTGGCAATACTTGGTGCTTCCCTGGCTTGTTAGAAAGCACTCAGTCTCTGCCTGTCTCTGAATAGAGGATTTTTTTTTTTTTTTTGGTCATTTTATGAGATCTGTGCATGTATATATGTTCACCCTTTGATATCTTGGGAATTGGCTCTGCTTCTTCCTGCAGATGTCAAAATCATAAGATGCTCAATCCTAAACACACTTCTTACTTCTTTCCCTCTCCCCATCCCTGTCCCTTCCCTCCACCCCACCCCCACCTCTCTCTCCCCTCTCTCTCTCTCATGCAATGAATCATCTCTTATGACACAAAACATTTAGTACAGTGCAAACAGTATGTAAACAGCTGTTAAAACTATATTGTTAGGAAGTAGCAAAAGAAAAGTCCTTACATATTTTGCATAAATATGATTTTTCTTTATTCTCTACCTTAGGGAACTATGCATTAAAATGACACTTCTACCTGTGAATTTGATTGTTTTCCCCATTTGGCATTTGCTAATCTTAATTTTTCTCCTAATAGTTTTCTAAGTAAAAATCTTTCAGAATCATTCTGGCAAAAAAAAAAAAAAAAAAATCAGACCAAATTTGGGATTGAGTTTGCACTGGTTTGCATTTTACCATATCTACTAACTGTCAAACTGCCGCCCCACACACCAGAAGCCAGAAATACTCTTCACCTGGAAAGTAGGACATTTGAATATCTGTACAGTGAAACTTTCCATAACCAATGAATTTTGAACACAAAATAAAACCAGTGAACAATTTTGCCTTAATTATCTGGTGCCCACGTCTATGTTGTTCCTCCCTGTGGCACCTTTGTTCTGTTGGGGATGGACTTGAACCCTGTGATTCATACTCACAGTCACCCTGCAGCGTTCTGCTCACCCAGACAGCAGCCACAAACAAATACAGCCCTTTCCCTGTAGCAATTAATTTATAAACCATTTATGCAAAATGGTTTGGATAAAGAAAACCAACCCTTCCTTGGGCTATCACATGACTCACATGCAAGAAAGTTTCTTTTCATTTTTATCTTTTTTTTTCCTTAAGCCAACAATGTAGTTTAGAAGAGTTAAACGAACTCGTTTTAAACAATTGGTAATAACTTTGATTTTTATGCCTCTTCCTTAGGCGATCTAATTTCTTTCTCTTCTTCCAGCACTGAATAACAACACATACTCACATTTATATATTTTATGCACGGTATCATTTGGTAATCAAGTATTATAAGAAGCTCATTTTCTGAAGCATGAACTGGATATATAAATACAGATCCATGACCTGTAACATCCAATTTCAAATCTTTTATTCAGAAATAATGCTGTAACAGGTAACTCAAGATTGAATTGTTTGCAATCAAAACTACCAGATGCATAATGTGAATTTGAAAAGATTCAATCATCTTGCATAGTAAAGGAAAATAATAGCTTAAATGGCTTTTTAAATTCTTTTTATGCCTAAATTTAGAGCTTGAAGACCTTTAAAAATAATTTCTTACGTGAGAAATAAAATATTTTTAAAAGGTTCAATGCATATACTTATTGAAATTATGAGTAAAATACTTTCTGTGTCAAATTACTTATTCCTGATTAGTCTAAAACAATGGGATTCTAATTAACTCAATACACAATACATACATAAATGGTAGGGCAAAGTGTCATTTAAGCTGTGACATTAGATATCCTATTCCAAGGATTGAGTATTCCCAGGCTGGTCCTCTTCACTGATAGTTGCCCTGAGGGCTGAGAACACTTGGCTTTGGCACATTTTAATTTCTTACTAGCAATGTCGTGGCTACTTTCTCAACACCATGATGCCTCTTTGTTTACAGAAATTAGCATATAGATATTTCTATGTATCTGGAAGATTTCTATGTATCAGGTATGTCACTGTGGGTATGGGCTTTAAGACCCTCAAACTAGCTGCCTGGAAGTCAGTATTATGCTGGTAACCTTCACATGAAAATGTAGAATTCTCAGCTCCTCCTGCACCATGCCTGCCTGGATGCTGCCATGCTCCCACCTTGATGATAATGGACTGAACCTCTGAACCTGTAAGCCAGCCCCAGTTGAATGTTGTCCTTATAAGAGTTTGCTTTGGTCATGGTGTCTGTTCACAGCAGTAAAACCCTAACTAAGACACATGGGTAACATTATATGAATAAGTTGTAAGTAGTATGAATTTATATATTTATGAAAACACACACACACACACACACACACACACATTAAAGAAACAAAAAAGCCCTAAATTTTAAAGAGAGCAAAGGAGGGTAAATGTAGAACAATTTGGAAGGAGGAAAGGAAAGGAAATCTCTTAATTGGTGTTTTATGCTTATGAAAAGACACCATGTCCACATAACTTTATAAAGAGAAACATTTAATTGGGGCCCATTCACAGTTTCAGAGGTTTAGTCTATTGTCTTTATGGTAGGAAGCATGGCAGCCTGCAGGCAGATATAGCACTAGAGTAATAGTTACGAATTCTGTGGTCCTGACACACTTTCTCTAAAAGACTGCACTCATTCCAACAAGGCTATAGTCCTTCTCCCTATCAAGTGGTGCCAAAGTCTGATGGCTGAGCTTTAAAATATATGAGCCTCCACAGGGGAAAATGATGCAATTATATTATCATCTCAAAAAGTAATCCAAATAAGGAAGGTCACAGTAGAATGAAACCTACATTGACCTCTGGTTTCTACACTCACATGCTTATGTGCATGGGCAACTAAGCATGCATGTGTGAACACACACAAAAATGCAAATCAATATTTTTAAATAACAAAGAATATAATTTGAAGTTAAAACATGTGGTAAGTATGATACACACATTATTTCTAAAATGTGTTCAGCTCATTGCCTAAAAAGAGCAGTCATTTAAAAAATTGGTCATGCTGGGATGAAGGAATAGATAGGAATATCTTTATAAGGTTATTGCCAGATGCTAGAAGATATTTGCAAATTACATGAGCCTCTATTCATATTCTATGTGACCTTGGATTTTCTAGCCGAGTGAATTAAATTGAATTGATGGTCACTCATCTCCAGGAAAAGACTGTGTTTAGCATATGTCTATGACTGATTCTATTCCTCTAGCTAGGGCTATTAACTCAAGAATAAATACAATCAGTCAAAAGTATACTCTGAGTGCCGGTTTCATTTTTCATCCTCGTGCTTGGTCTCCTCGTCCTAGATCTCATGATCTAGTTTTGCCTTAAGTCATAACTTAAAGTAAGAGTTAAATCAAGCATTAACATTTTGTTGATCATGCACAAATTTGGGGGAGAGAGAAATGAAACTGTAAACCAGACCGGAAGAGAACATGACACTATGCTGTGACTCTTTCTCAGACTGACCAGCACTCTATAGCGAATATACACTGCAGGTTGACCCACAGGTTGACCCACAGGTTGACCCACAGGTTGACCCACAGGTTGACCCACAGGTTGACCCACAGGTTGACCCACAGGTTGGCCCACAGGTTGACCCACAGGTTGACCCACAGGTTGACCCACAGGTTGGCCCACAGGTTGGCCCACAGGTTGGCCCGTGGGTAGAGGACTGATTCCAGATGAGACCCCTCTCTGCAGTGCTTCAAGAACTGTGCTTCCCACAGAGTGAAGAGACTGTGCAGACATGTCCTAAGGACCCCCAAGCCAACTTTTGCTCATTACATCTCTGTACATTTTCTCACAGCTTAGCACCCCTTTATCTTCCTTGTACCCATGAACCTGGAATACACCTCTAAAAATACCCACTAACACCTTCCCATTTTCTTCTGATTCTTCTCTCAAAAATACCAGAACCAAGAGCAACAATTATAATTTTCTTTCTTGTCTGTTGATGCTTCTGGGGTAGCACTCAGGTGGACACAGGTTTGCAGTCAATCACCACAAGCTTCCCGAATTCATATGTCTTGCCTGACTGATACTTTTTTAAAGTATTGCATGGAGAGCAGATGTTCACTCTAGTTTGCCAGTGGTTTGCTATAACCAATCCTGTAGACAATTTTTGGAAAAAAACCAAACCTGTCTTTTCCTAAAACTTTTATCACAGTTTTATGTTATATAATATTTTGAGCAGATGATAAAATATGTATTTTAAATCCCAATAGTCCTTGCCTTCCTACTCTGAATTACTGGTTTGGGAAAAAATATTCACTCAAAATAATATCCTAAGGATTTTAGTTCTGGTGAACATACAGCGATAGGTACATTAGACCACAGAATAAACAATAGGCCTATTTCTCTGTAAGTTATAATGGAGCTATTTTTTTTAAGATCTGGAATGATCATTGCCACCAGAGAGCAAAATTTCTGGAATTACCAGACCTTCCCAGGATATTCTTACCACCCCTGCTTTCTACCCAAATAAACTTAGTGATTCACCAAATTGTCATAGACAGAATCCATGGGTCTGTCAGGACTCTATATGTCCCCAGGAAAAATCACCAGACAAAAGGTCTCAAGTCACTATTGCTGTGGATAGCATTTGAAATATAAAATATATAAAATATCCAATAAGGACTTTAAATAAAGCAGGACATCATGTAGAATGCAGGGAAAAGGGTGAATTCTGACAGTGTCCTGAGCAAGCCTGAAGAAAAAAATCCCTCACAGCCTCTAGGCCTAAAATCAGCTCCTCCAACACGACGATTTGGGTCTCAGTTCCTAGGCAGAGATAGCAGACAAGCCTCATTGTACAGACAGTGTTTAAGCTACTGAGCTGTGATGAACTTGTTATCATGACAGATGAAGCTCTTTGAGACTCGGGTTACATTAGGCCATGAAACTACAGATTAAAATAGAAAGCTAAAAGTCCTACACCATAAAAATTACAGCTTTCAATCTAAGGGAATTACATGTAGTTTATTCTAGACCCAAATATGAGTGAATGATCATGCTCCAGGAACACAGGTTTAAGGCACCCCAGTTCCCATGTTCCAGGAAGTAACAGTTTTGTGGTTGCAAACCCAACAAAGTCATGAATGAAAGCACTTCGAATACATTTGGTTGGTACAGGAGTGCAGAGGCTGCCTTACAGTAGGCAGTCCTTGGTTTCAGGCCTCTGATGTTTTCTGAAGATATTCCTACCTGCTGGGTTACTGAACCTTAGTTGTCTGTTAATCAAGTCAAAGTGTTTCTTGTGATAGTCAGAAAGATGTTATGTCAGACACAGAGATGAGGCATGATTGGCTATCAAGAGAGCAAAAGATGGGCCAAAGTAAACTGAAACTAGGTTCTGACTTGCAACATTCCAACCTTCCCACAATCATTAAACAACAGTCAATCTGTCTGGAAGGTACAGCTTTTAGGCAACTTAGTTGCAACAAGCCAGAAGACAGAAAAAAATGGCCCTGGTCTTTTTTGTGTAATAATAATTCTATCTTTAGATGAAATCTGGTAAAAGTTTTAGTTTTACACTAAAAGATAAAATATGTATTTTTATTTAAGAAAGCAACTCAGAGGCCAAAGCAGGATGCCATTTTAAATTAAGAACTGCTTTCTTTGTCAAGTCAGCAAGGAAAAGGGTGTGTGAGTGTGTGTGTGTGAGTGTGTGTGTGTGTGTGTGTGTGTGTGTGGGTGTGGGTGTGTGTGTGTGTGACAGACAGAGAGAGATGAGATGATGGTGTTAAGCAATTGCACTTTGGAAAGAATGAAGCCAGTTTTGATTGTGTTTATCTCTTTTATTTTAGGTTACCATTGCTCTCAGAACTGCTGCACTCAGAACTTGCCCATTATCAACCAAAAGAAAGGGAACCTTCCCGTCACAATACAGATCACTGAAGAAGGTTCCAAACTGACTCCTGTTTCATTCACAAAATAATTATTTCTAAAAGCAACTTTACTAAGATGATATTGACAGTTGCTATTTTAAAAAAAACAAACAATTCTACCACTTTCAAGTATGGTGTTTTGATTAATCACTATTTTCTTCTAGTGTAACATAGTTTGGGGCAAACATTGGAAACAAATATGTAAATAATAGTGCTTATAAATCCTTCATGACACATGAACTCGAAGACTGATGTCGGGGGTGGGGGGGCGCTAGTGTTCTGAATCTCTCAGGATATTACAAAGTAAGTTTTAATCCTTAAAGACTGTACTGGCCAGTTTTGTGTCAACTTGACACAAGCTGGAGTTATCTCACAGAAAGGAGCCTCAGTTGAAGAAATGCCTCCATGAGATCCAGCTGTAAGGCATTTTCTCAGTAAGTGATCAAGGGGGGAGGGCCTAGCCCACTGTGGGTGGTGCCATCCCTGGGCTGGTAGACCTGGGTTCTATAAGAAAGCAGGCTGAGCAAGCCAGTAAGTGACATCCCTCCATGGCCTCTGCATCAGCTCCTGCTTCCTGACCTGCTTGAGTTCCAGTCCTGACTTCCTTTGGTGATGAACAGCAATGTGGAAGTGTAAGCTGAATAAACCCTTTCCTCCCCAACTTGCTTCTTGGTCATGATGCTTGTGCAGGAATAGAGAACCTGACTAAGACAGAGACTTTAGTTAGTAGTCGTAATTCTTGACCCAGAACGTTATTGTCTCCTTCAATTTTTGTTTTAGTTCAGAATTGAAAAGCTATCCTTTTTGACTCTGCCAGAATTTTTACTTTTCCCTTTTAGAATCTTCTGGTTTATCCCCTCTCTGTTGTTCTTTGATTTTGGCCATTTTTTATTGGTTATTTTATTTTTCTATATTCTGAATGTTGTCCAGTTTCCCAGTTTCCCCTCCACAAACCCCCTTTCCCCTCCCCTGCCTCTATGAGGGTCCTGCCCCACCCAGCCAATGACTACTGTGAAAAGAGACTATTTCCCTCTAATTACTGACTCTCACTTTCAGTGCTTAATAAGTCAAGGGGTAAAGGTCATTTTGTAAAAAACATCTGAGCCTCTAAGTGAAATAATTGTGAGGTATATATCCATATTCATTGAACAGAGCAGCCGGCTCAACCCAGCATGGTCATTTAGAGAGGAGGCTCACAGCAGTCCAAATCTGGCTAATCCTTGTGACTCTGGAAAGGGCAAATTTGCTGCTATTTGCTAAAAACTTATTTGCTGAGGAGTGGAAAGCTCTGTAACAATGTAAATTTAGTGAGTTTCACATCAACAGCCCAAGGAGAAAACACTCTAGTTAATAGCATTTTACCACCAAGGAAACAGAGGATTTGGGATTTACTGACAATGTGGGGATACAATCTCCCCTCAGAACATCTCAGACAAAAAGGCCTGATTTCCCCTTGTGCTGTCAGATAATTGAGACAATAGGTTCCAACCCAGAACTGCCTTCTGTAGGTGGTTGCAAAGATTAATTTCCCTTCTTAGCTGCCAGTCAATTTTCTGGAATGCGTTTCTTCTGCTGGGATGGGAGGAAGCGCCTGAGCCGGTCTTCCTGCAGGTGCTGCTCTCTGTTGCCTTTGACATTGATGCAAAGGTGTCTTTCCACATCTACTTAACTGTACATAGGGATAGAGGAAGCAATAGGAAACATGCAATGTTTCTAAATGACTACAGTGTTGCAGGTACTGCTCTGCTCATGTCTCAGAAAACTATTTCCAGTCGCTGTTGCCTTCAGAGAGCCAGAGCAATGTCATCCACTTAACAATGCCAAGCTTCCCCTACAGAGAAAAGTCACTTGTTTTGCTTCCAGAACCTGAAGGTTAGAATGTTTGGGAACATGGATAGAGAAACATGGATGGTCTGCTTCTGCCATCTTAAAAAATGTGCTGGTTAGGAAAATAGGAATAGTCAGCATTTTTAGATAACATTGTATACTTCTTGTAAGTAAGCCTTGTTCCAGAGTACTTTGTGCTTTTATTTGATTTTATTCTGACAAGAACCAGATATCCATTTTTGTAATCAAAGAAAGTAAGGCATAGGGAGCGACTTCTCCAAGGGTACCTTGGTAACAAACAACAGAGCCAGAATTAAACCCGATAAGCCTGGATTTCTGACTTTCCATCTAAACATCGTGAATCCCACTGAAGTTTCTTGAATGGGACAAGACTAATAATGGATGTACAATATTACCAGCTGATGTGGGTTGCAACATTTTTTTCAAGGACTTCCATCTGCACAAACCTAAATCAGGGAAGACACTCATTATAAAAGATTTTGCTATTCTTGCCTGATTGAGATGAATCATAATCTATAACTTGTCTTCTTGTTGTGCCAACATTTTACCTACCAGAAATGATGCAAATACTTCATGTTCTATAGTCCTCATTCTCAAATATAGCCCAAAGCACAGCTGATCTCCAATAATCATACTCTAATGCAGTGGTTCTCAACCTGGGGGTTGCACATCAGAGATTCTACCTACCAGACACTTAGGCTGTAATTCATGCCAATAGCAAAATTACAATCATGAAGTAGCAATGAATAATTTCATGTTCACAACATGAACTGTATGAAAGGGGCACAGCATTAGGAAGTTGAGACTCCTCTGCTGAATGTGGGTGGGCCTCCGTGACTCACATCTAATGCTTGAATTTGCCCTTTCTTTTTCACCGTCTCATTCTTAGATTGGGCTGCTCATCTAGAAGCCAATGGGTAAGAAGAAAATCCCTATAGATGATCACAAGGATGAGGTTGAAAGAACCCAGAATCCATCAGTCTGAATATTTGTCTCAAGCTTTCCAGTCTCTAGAACTGTGGGAATAAATTAATTTGACCATAAAATATGTGTTGCTTTTTGTATTACCCACTAACGTTTTATACTACTACTTCCTACTTATTTTCCACCCTTCATTCTTCAAGGGACTGAAGATACCCTTTATAAGTTCAGTTCTTCTCCAGCTCTCTTCTGGCCTGCATCTTACTTCACCTAGAATCTTCATCAATGTTGAAATATCCCCTCTCTTCACTGCATGGTCCATAACACCTCAGAATGGTATGTAATTCAAGTACACAAAACAAAATATCCTTTGAATTAATGCTGTCAATTGTAAAATTAATTTAAAAAGCACTTGGATTACTAAATATAAAGTTACACACTAACCACCTCATATTTAATTTTTTTACATATTTTTTTCTAATAACAGCAAGCTACTGAATCATCTCAGAAATGAGAAAAATCATGTTCATAAAGCTCAGTCATGTACCCAGAGTCAAAGTTAATGTATTAAAGAAATAAAGCCTGACTGTAAACCTCTACTTCTGACTGGAGTGGAAAACTGGGAAACACACAAAATATTCTTCAAAAAAATATTGAAGGCCAAATGAAATTCAACGAATACAGACAAAAGAGAGTGAGCGGACCATGGAGACATTGATGAGAGTCTTAAATACTGCTATTATCCCTCTAGGTCATAGGTCTTTGTCCCACAGGTACACAAGGGAAATGGAAAGAAGATCAGAGAGTTAGACATCTCATAGGGACAGGAAGCAAAACTTAGGACCCAGTAATTATCATAGCAATCAGGACTTTATGAGGGGCCATGTGATGAAGAAAAGAAAATGCTCAAAGAAAAAAATAAGCCTCATAGTCTGCATACAAAAGCTGAGGAAGCATCTATAACTTGAGGCTGGGGTTGCATCTAGCAAGACAAAGGTTAAACAGTTCAGTGAATGTGCCCTTGTCTCACAATGCCAGGGACACAAAAATAAAAATAAACAGTTTATATAAATGAAGGGAAACTAAAAGCAACATGTATTGTCCCTGAAATGCTGTGCGTGCACTTTTGATATTACCTGTGCTAAGAAAAACAAGAACACAAATGCCAAGAGAAAACAAAAAAACTTCAGGTAAAATCACATAATGGGACTCCAACAACAGTGGGAAATGGACTACAACTATTTACAAACAGGAAGAGGAAGCTCAGAGATGAAACTAAACACCGAAGACCATGTTAAAACACTAATCACATCAGATAATAATCAAAACCAGGCTGAACTCTCTTATGGCAGTAAGAAGGAAGGGGTGATCAGCAGGACAAGGAGCTTGTGAGGTCTTGTAAGTGGAGTGTGACGCATTGTTATCCAAAGTGGGTATTCTTGGTAGTCGATATGAGGAACGATATGTTTGGCATAGTTGCAGAGTCTGTAATAAAGCACAGTTAACTGGAAAGCCCATCTGAGAGGCAGCTAATTACAGATTGCAAAGCCTTCCTGAGTACAATCAAGACCTCATAATGATACTCATGCCAACAATTTTCCCACTCCAGAAATTCTTTGTAAGCCTAGGAATTAGAATTCCTTTCTTGTTACTATAATCTAATTTTTGTCTCCTTATCCTACAAGTTCCTTTAGTGCCAGAGTTCATATACCATGCGATGGACCAGAATGTACAAGTCCAACGTCTAATGAGCCTTTGCAATTCTATGTCAGATAATTTATTCAACTTCTCTAAGCCTTATTTTCTCAATCTGAACAGTAGGAGACAGAGTTATTGTAAGGATATTTTAATTAATTAAATTTGGCTTCAACTAATAGGTAAAAATCATTTAAAGTGCATATTTATAGGATACCCTGTGGTGTTTCAAATTATGAATACATTATATAAATGTTTTCATCAAGTATATAGATATATAGATGATATATAGATATATAGATATATTCATATATTTATTAATTCTTTGTTATAAAAGCTTCTAACTTTCAGAAATGTGTGATACCAGTCAACCTACTGACAATGAAGTAACACACTTCTTCCTCATATCTGGTTTAATACATTACCCCTACATTAATTTTTCCCCAGGCTTCTTCCTCCCCTTCTCAACAGCTTTGCTAAACCCAAACTACCATTTACCTATCAGCATCTAAGAGACAAACTCTGTAATATTTCATCTGTGCATTGGGTCATGTTCCTGACTTACTTCACTGATCCTATGTTCTCTCCATGTGGGTGTAATGCCAGGTTTTTCTCCATCTTGATATTTATAGGGTTCCATTATGGATATCTACACATTTTTCTTTCAACTCATCTGCTGATAGGCACTTGGGTTGTTTGGATCTCTTAGCTCTTGTGGATAATGATGTCAAGAAAATATTACTGATGTCAAGAACATGAAGATTGTACTAATTTACATCCACTACAACAATATGCCAGAGTTCCCTTTACTCTAGATTCTTGACAGAACATATCATCTTTATCTGGGGGTAATATTCATTCCTACTGCTTTTAGATAATTTCTCATTGTTAGTGTGTGATATCTCTCTCTAATGATTAGTGGCATTGAACTCATTTGCATACATCTATTGGCTATGTGTAGAAACTCCTTTAAGATATATAGATATAGATATACATATATATCATATACATACACATATACACAGAGATTTGTGAATATTATTCCTATTTTAAAACCAAACTCTTTGGTTTGGTTCCGTTTGTATTTGGCTATTGAGTTCTAAGCTATTTACACATCTTATATGTTGACTCCTTGTCAGAGGTAGTCTTTAAATGTTTGTCTTTTCTCTAGGTTATTTTTTTATTGAACTGGAGAAATCTCTGAGTGTGTGATGTTCTGAATAAATATAAGTCATTTACATGGGCACAGCCTCGTCAAGAATCCTAGCCACAGCAAGGTAGTGGCAGTGCATGTCTTTAACCCTAGTATTCAGGAGGCTGAGAAAGTATGATCTCTGTGAGTTCAAGGCCAGCCTGGTCTACAGAACATGTTCCAGGACAGAAAGGGCTACAAAAGGGAAACCCCATCTCAAAAACAAACAAAGCAATAAATAGTAAGTAACTAAGTAGATAGATAGATGAATAGATAGATAGATAGATAGACAGACAGATAGAAGATTGATAGATAGATAGATAGATAGATAGATAGATAGATAGATAGATAGATAGATAGATGAATAAATAGCCACAGTTCCAGAAAGAAATGTCAAAGCCTTCTTTCTGACCCATATAAGGATGTTGACTGAATGTGCAGAACATGTCCACCATCACTTTATCCTCCTAGTGTACAGCCTGAAAACTGCTCCCCTTCAGCATAATCTACTAAAATTAGCTAACCCTGCCTGCCTGACCCAGCTGTATGCTATAACCCTGTCTTCTGTTCAAGTCTATGTAATACCGACACTGAGCTTCTGAGGTTCCTCTGATCCCAGCTTTCTGGCCATGAGCCCATCTGTCTGTTTTCATTATTTCTTGGCTGCCCCAGTCAGACCAGTCCCTGATGAACTGGCAGGTTCCTCTTCCCTGCGGTGTTTCATTCCGTCAGTCCAGTCATGCTCATATTTTGATCTGGACAGATTTACAAATGTATTATCTTGCTGAAAAAATTTCTCAAGTGCTTCACTCGATGTTGTGCATTTTATTGAATACGGGTACACACCCTACAAGAGCATTTGCCAAGAAAAGCAGGCAGACTTGGCTCCTGCTCTCTCACTGGACTTTGGAATCCCTGACCTTCAGACCCAAGAAATGCCACTAAATTGCCTAGCTCTGCTCCTGCTGCCTTGTGCCTTATCGAACCTTCTTGGAGAGTGCATTTGTTCTCCTTTAATTAATTGCCTTTGAGGCTTTCCATCTGCTCCCAGACTGTAATCCCGCTCCTGCTTGTCTCCTGTTCTTTTTATAAACACAACCTTGGGCTAAGTGTGCTGCTCATGGAGCAAGTGCTGATCTTTAGATGAAATGAAAAGGCATGATTCTCTCCCGGCCCTTCTGACTGCATAAAAGCCTTGGTCTCCAGGTGGAAGGCACACTTCAAATTGCTCCCCAAGACCAAGATATGCCTGGAGCAGGGGAGCACAGCATCAAGCATGGGGTAGATGGCATGGAGGTCCCTGCTGGAGATAGCAGAGCATATCTTGACTTAGAATTCTCTGAAAACTTTTCTGTTTCTCACTGTGTGTCTCTACTCTGAGACCCTTCCACTCTTCCGTTCCAGTTTATCTGAGCTGCAACATTAGCTGGGGACTTCACCTCGAGGGTCAGATGTAGTGATTGTGCCTGCATCCCTGTTAGTAGAAACTGCAGCCCATGCATTTTACATTTGGTTGGTTCAGTTTGCTTTAAATTTGCCTTTGTATTAAAAAGCCATGCCTGTTCCTGTGCGACAGGCAGAATGGGAGGTGAAAGAAGGAAAAGTTAACAGGAGCACGGTATTAGTCACCTAAATTAGAACTCTGCAAAAAAAGACCAGCTGATTAGGGATGGTAAAGTCATTTCAGGTGAACTCATCGATTTAACCTAGGCAACTGTGTTCCTAGGCACTAATTTACTCCAATAAAATGCTACTGATAAAATGAAGGATCTCAAATCTAATTCCCTAAGCCTGGCACATCATAGAAAGACACTCCATGGGTGAAATTGCAGACCCCTACTGCCTCATTATGTCTGGGATCCAAAGGCACCAGTGAAGCAAAAACTATAATGGAATTATCACAGCATGCTGCCTCTCAGCTTTCTATCCATCCCTCCTCCTATGTCATATCCATATACTAATTACCTGCACTCTCCAAACAAAGGGGCTAACATTCAAAGAAGGAAGTGGGGAGAGAATCAGATCTCTCTGCAGTAACAAATCAGAATTGAAGCAAACCCAGACTTACACTTCAGGAGAGACAGGCAAGGGGAAGTCAAGTACTCAGGCAGGCCCATTTTTACATTCTAAAATGAATTCACCCTAAACTGGGACAAGATGCATGCTCTTCCTATTTGACTCTAACCTAATATAGCAGTTAGAACGACTACCCAAGGGAAATATTTCCAGTTTCTCTGTACCTGAGGGCTTGGTCAGCCTGCTTCAAGCTAGCATGGAAACAACTGTGGTTGTCTCATTTAGGTTCAACTATACCTATCGTTAAATTACATCTCTTTTAGCAAGGACTCCACATGCGTCTAGGCTGCCAGGTTTGAGTTCCTAGTTTAAATTCTCATGTGTGGAAAGGCTGTATGTTAATCACATTTTACCCTGATTATAATAATTCTGCATTTAGAGGTGGGTATGTGACCATATGCCTATATAGACTTTGCATCCATCCACTGAAATATCCTCATAGCTGGGGGCTTTGGCATTATTTGCCCTATGAATCAAAGCATAGTTTCCACCTGTCTCTTTCCATTATTGGATTGATTTTTCATCCATCACAAGATTCCCTGGCTGTACGGTTTGTTGGTTTGTTTGTTTGTTTTCTCATTGACAAATTTGCCAGGTATTTCCAGCTACTGCTTACTTAGCCTTTTAGATTTCTAGCCTTGCCTAATTTTCAGGGTAATGTCATGAATGCAACTGCCTCTGTCTCACAGAACTTTATGTGCATCTTTCCCCCTCTGTCCCAATTGCTGAGACAGCTCAACCCAGCCTGTGACTAAAGCTGCCACTTATCACTTGCTGGTAACCTTACCTTGACCTTATGTATCTTGTTTCTTCTAGAAAGAGACTTATTACATCAAAGTGTGAAATGTGAACAAAATGGATGGTATCTGAAGACCTGGGCCAGATGTTTGTGTATCCTCACAGTGCACATTAAAAATTCTTAGCTCTAGGTATGGTTGACAGAAAGGCATTAAATAATAAAGTTTGGCTTTAGCTCACAAGACTAGAGTTCTTGTGGTAGGTTTCATGGCAAAAGAAAGGAGAAGGAACAGGAGGAGGAGGAAGAGGAGGAAGAGAAGTAATCACCCTCCTATGTGCCCCTTTTCCATCCCAAGTACATACCATGGGGAAAAATCTCAGGTCCTAGGGACTCAGAGAAAGACAATTATCTGAAAGCCAGGAAGAAATTTTCAAGACAGGTTTAACAAGTATTAACAATCACCTTACACTTTACTTTTGAACTTCCAGAACCACAATGTTTATTTTTAATTTATATATACATATATATAAATTATATTTATATATATGTATATATGTATATATATATATATATATATATATATATATATATATATATATATATATATATATATATATATATCTGAGGTTGTGTGTGTGTGTGTGTGTGTGTGTGTGTGTGTTCTATTGCACTTTCCAATGGTATCCAGTGCTAAAAACTACTCTGTAAGTCTTGGTCTCCTGTATGTTATTATCACAGAATACCTGAGACTAGGAAAGTAAGAAGAACAGAAATGGATTTCTAACTGTTGTAAGGCTGGGAAGTCCAAGATCATGCAGCAAGATACTCCTACATCCTCAGGTCAAGAGGATATTATGTATATTATGCTATACATAAAAAATTTGAACATTTCTTTCTACTAATGATAAATTCTATTCATTTCAGAAATTCACATAGCCAAAGTGAGGTAAACGCTGGTAGAGAGGCTTTTTTGCTCTGTTAAATAGCCATTTCCCTTAGTAAGTCAATGAGGGAATGCAATGGAAAACTACTCCACTAATGTGAAATATTGGTTATAAGGTTATACACCTCTCCAAATATTCTTCTCTTCATTATTTAGCAGTTTCCTAATTTCAGATTCTTGATCTATGTTATTTCATAACCAATAATGACCCTAATGGTTTTATTTTTATCCTTTTATGAATTCAAATGATTATTAAATCTGTTGGCTGCTCTTTACAGACTGATGGTAGGCCCTCTGCTGAAGATGACACCTATGTATCTCTTTGAACATGGAGAAATCATGCTGGTCTCTTAATTAGAGACTTCTCCCTTTTTGACAAGTGCTCATGGCACTGGACAAAGGCCTCCTCAAGCTAACCAAGGAAAAGGTAAACACCAATCCTTCTCCAAAGCCTTAGGTCTACAATGGAGACCTGTCCATAGGATGCACCGAAGAATTCATGGCAAAAGATTGAGGGCATGGCTAACTCGGTTCTGATTGGATGTAAGACATACTCCTTGAGGTGGAACTGACACTGCTTGAGAAGCTAAGAACCTGAGACTCAAAGGGACATGAATTTAGGGGGAAACCGAATGATTGTTCTGGTAAAGGAACATAGCAATTCAATGGCTCCTAATGGCCTTCTGCTATGCCCATACACCAGTGTCTCACTCAGCCATTCTTATAGACACTTCCTCCTGCTGAGTGTGGGAAATAATGCAGAGGCCCATAACTGGTAAATATGGCAAGGGTGAGAAACACTCAGTCCTAAATTAGATGTTTTCTTCAGCCAGCTCTCCCCAGGGCTCAGGAAACTATGTGAAGAGTGAACAAAAAGTAAAAGCTGGTATGGATGGAAGATACCAAGGAAACTATGTCCTCCAGATACAGCAAGATTAATGCACATATGAACTCACAAAGACTGTGGCAGTATGCCCATGGACTTCCCAGGTTTGAGCCAAAGAGTGTCCCAGCACTGAGAGGACACAAACTTCCATCCCTAACTCAGAAGCTATTGCCAAGTGTGATCAAAATACATTGTATGAATAAAAAGTTATTTTCAATTAAAAACATTATTTAACATCACAAATCAGTAAGAAAGATTTTCTTTAAAAATTGCTATTTGTCTTAGTTGCGATTCCAATGCTGTGAGGAGGCCCCATAACCGAGGCAACTCTTACAGAAGAAAACATTAAATTGGGACCTTGTTTGAAGTTTCAGAGATTTAGTCCATTTTCACCAGTGCAAGGAGCAGGATGGCACACATGGAAAGGAAGCAGGAGCTTACAGCGACATCATGATGCACAGGTTGAAACAGTGAGAAGGGAGGAGCCTGCAGGAGACTTTGAAAGGTCAAAATCTACCCTCGCTGACACACTTTCTCCAACATAGCTGCTCATACTCCAACAAAGCCACACCTCCTAAACCATGTAACTCTTTCAAACTGTTCCTCTGCCTGGTGAACAAGCATTCAAGTATATGAAACTAGAGAGGCCGTTCTCTTTCACACAGTCATCACACACCTAATATTTAACAAAAATCAAAAGCTGTAGCCTTGTTCACGTTGTAAAGCATTTCATACTGTAAGCATGAACACGTTTTTAAATAGAATCAACTCAGTCTTTAGCAAAAATCATTTGATGTTACATAATAATTGTGCATAACTTGAATTTAACTGATGCTTGATTTATAAATATGACTGTTTAAAACAAAACTAAAAGACCTGTTAAGCAACACAGACCAAGTGTATACCTCTATCTCTGACTTCCAAATTCATGTTACTTCCTTTCTGCATTTTCAGTCTTCCCTGTGTGCACAAAGCTCTTTCTCAAAGCTTATCTGTCATTATCATCCCAGTCCACTGTTCCCATAGATTCCACTTCAGCATCGTATTCTGTCCTTGTTACTGCTACTAAATGCTTTAGACTAGAAAATGTATAAGTAACAAATATATCTCTCAGTTCTGGGAGACAGGAATACAAAAATCAAGGCAGATTCAGTGTCTGATAAGGATTTAGCTTCTGTTTCCATGAAAGAACCTTTCCCTGTGTGTCTCTTCATAGCATGGAAGGTAAAATAAACAAATGATGTCTCCACATGGGTGGGCAACCTAAGATAGGGTAATTGGATCTCTAAAACCGTTTTAGTAACACCTTTGAAGAGATCTCCAAAGGGCCCACTTCCCTTAAAGAAATCATTCGAATCATAGCACTGGGGGATATGTCTGTTTGTTTGCTTTGCTTTATTTAATGCCCAACTAAAGCATCTTAACTGAAATTACATGCTGGTAAAGTTGCTGAGTGGCTAATAATTCTTCTCCCAGCACATGTCAAGCCAATATGCTGAGGTTAGTATCACATGTATTTGCTTGTTTCTGCTCTCACTAAAATTATTCAAGTTTCTCTCAAGAGAAATGTTCTTCTAATCCAGGGTATTTATCTTTTGTCTAAACTATTCAGTAGCTGCTAGGATAAGACCCACTTAACATGAGCTGTCAAATCAAGATAAAGAGACTTCATTCAAGATCATCACTGTAGCAACAGAGACCATGGCCGGAAAATTTGAGGTAGGGAGAGAGAGATTCATCAAAGGTAATGTAGTATAGAGGTCAGTGGAAGAAACTTAGTAAAATTATGTAAGTTGTAAGGAAAATTCTGACTGAATGACTAAACTCATATAAAAAAAAATTCTTGGCAGAGATGGGCCAGGGTAACCAGACATTGCCAGGGGACTAGTAAATGGTGAGGGACCTGGTTCATTAGGGAGAACATCAGATTGCAGAAGTTTGGGTGGGGCTCTTGTTATAATGACTCAGAGGAATCCTTTGCTGAGACCGATTATAAGGAACTAAAAGAATTATTTTACAAGAAGGTTGAGAAGACAATGACATTTTGACCTAAGATACTTTCCATAAGCAAAAACCTCCATTCTTGGTTCCATGTTTGCATTCAAGCCATGGCAGGCTGAACAGATTGTCCCTCCCACTTAGCTTTCTCTCTAATTCCATATAATAATTTCTCACTCACCGTTGTCTCTTTCAGTATCTTTGCTTCCAGAATCCACATGCCAACTTATATATTCCTGCTTTTATGCCTGCTCCAAAGATGAGTCTCTGGTTCAAAATCGCTTCAGTGTTTTTAACCAACCTAAATTTGCCATAAATTACCTAAACTTTAATGAATATTTTGTATAGTTCTAAGCTCACCTTTCACTAAAATTCAGATAAACTTCTAAAGAAAAACATAGATCCATTCACTATCTACGCATCTCATAAGTTTTGACCGTCATTAGAACATCAGGTGCTAGCTTCTCCACAGTGGAAGCACAGGGTCTGGGCAATGACTTTGGAATGAAGATAGGGAGCATCCTTGCTGCAGATTATATGACTTTGTCAAACTTCTCTCCTGTCTCTATAAACTTATCTTCAGCATCACTTTCTGCTTTTGAAATAGCCTTTGATAATGAAGGAACAAAGTCATAGCTAATAGAACTGTAAATTTCAGATATAACTCTTATTTTGAATATAGGCTATAACAGATTGTTCTAAAAGTCAAAGTTACCCTCCCAGTAATAATTATAACATCTCCTCAACAAGGTCAGTGGTTGTACTAATGCTCTTTGGGACCTGCTCGAAAAGAAATTAGAGAGGACAGTCCTAACATGAGTGCTAATGACTCCTGTGACATAGTATAATTTGATCACTAAAGTATTAGAAAATTCATAATATGTAATTAATTACAGAAAATTGATATTTTTATCGCTAACTATATGACTCAATTTCTTGGGACAACTAAAGCCTATCCCACAGAGACATACTTACTAAGTTTACTACTTCTAACAGAATGTTTTAAATCATAACTGATATGAACAGAATAGCAGAAGGCTTTTTTGTCATTTCTGTAACTACTTCCACTCTCAAAAGAACATTTCAAGAACTAAATGCATGCTTGCCTTGATTGTTAAGATACTCTTTTACCCAGAAGAGGAAGAAAAAGTATAAGAGCCAGAGGGGCTAGAGAACCCCAGCTAATTCAACATCATTGAAGCTCCTAGGAACTCACAGAGACTGAGGCAGCATGCACAGGGCCCATATGGTTCTGCTAAAGTCTATATATTGTGGCTTCCAGTTTAGGATTTTTATTGGATTCCTGAGTATATGAGGGAGTGGGTCTGTGATTGTTGGGCTTCTCTTAGGCTCTTTTACTGATATGATATGCTACATTTTTGTTGCCAATTACTGCGTTTATTATTCCTCAGAAGCCTGTTTGTTTTTTAATGAGTGGCAGAGAGGTAGTGGATCCAGATGGGAGGGGAAGTGGGAAGAAAGTTGGAGCATCAGAGAAGTGTTGGGCACTGTAGTCAAGATATATTATATGAGAAAACATGTATTTTCAATAAAGGATAAAATAGATGTTTACAAATGAATGCCTATTTTTGAAAGTTACATGATTATTCCTTTTCATAATAAACCATTTAACTCTGATAACATAACTTTTAAAAGCATACCAGTGAAAGACCCTCGTCCAGAGGACCTTTATCTGAGGAGACCCCAGGACCCAAGAATCAGCCGAGACCACTGGCTGCAATCAGCATGAGGGTTTATTTGATCAAAGTACACAGGTACCTGTGGGCACACAGTCTCTCAGAGGACTTGCGCGCCGGACAAAGGGGCAGTCCCCTTTTTATAGGGCTTGGGGAGCAGAAGCAAGGTACAGAAGCAGAAGCATAGCAACAGGGTTCTAATTGGTTAGTTTAAATGTGGCCAGGGAGTGAGCCCAAGGACATGGCTCCAAGGAAACAGCTCCTGGTACCAGCCGTGGCTGCGGCTCCCGAGAATAGTTGCCTTGGGCTTATCTAAGTGTGGGAACTGTGGCAGAAATACGGCTCCAAGGACACAACTCCTGGTACCAGTCGGGGGCTGCAGCTTATCTGAAAGCTGGGCTTGTCTGAGTGTCTCCCTTTCTTTGTCTATTGAAAGCTGGCCGCCCACCGGTATCTTGCTTGGCCACCTGGGACCCTGACCTAGCCTGCCCCGTGTGTGCACAGCCTTACAGACATGGCATTTACTGTTGCTAAGCGGGGGTCTTTCACCAGAATATTCAATCCATGATCATTTCCTGATACCAAGTCTCAATCTTGCCTCTATACTATAGACACTTCTGAACCTCTGCCTAACATCACTTCTATCCCATTCACCTTTATACGTCATTATATTGTTATCTAACAGTGCCAGTGTATACAGAGTAGTCATATCAGAAGACGGTTTTTGTCTCATTAGTGACACTTATATCATGTGTTCCTAATAAGCACATGTCTCCAAATGGGCAGGTGGAGACCAGGCTTCTTTCATATGATGGAGTCTCCATTTCAATAATTACCTTCCACAGATACCGTGTTACTGGCATCATTTATAGAGAAAGGGGTAAGTAGGTAAAGCCTTACTGCACCTGAAGCTTATTGATATATATGTGGTACTGCTCACTCTGGTCATAGCCCATTAGTGAACCAAATATAAGCTAAGAGACAAGTGTAATATATGGCTGGAAAGTTGTTCCTTTGAGAGAGTTTTATACTGAGACAGAGAAGACATATTTTTATAGATTTTTTTGTTTCAATTTATTTCTCCATGAGTCTGGACTAATCACCTGGTCTTATAGCTCTATACCACCCACAAATTTGTTTTAGCACCAAATTAAGATGACGCAAACTCTTTCTGTAAGCTAATTGTACCATGCTCGAACCTGTCCTGTTGCTTACCCATTGCTTTCTTTGAATTTATTTTTGTTGTGACATGGCTTAGTTTCAAGAATGTTCCCATTAAGAATTCTGTGAAAAATCATGCCCAAACAGCATTTGCAAATGGGAATTGTGTTGTAGTCAATTGAATCTCACCAAAGCCACCGAAATGATGTAAGGAAAGATGTAAGCAAAGTGTGAGTTTCTTGGCATACAGGTAAAAGTAAAGCTCAAAGTAAAGGTAAATGCAGAGGAAAAGCAGTAAATAAATAAATAAGTTAAAATAAATTAAAAAACTGAGTATAAGTAGGTATTTTCAAGGTTCTCAATAAAATCAAATAAGGTAAGATTTTACTGTATCAGTTGATAAAATGTATTACAATTGATTTGTTTATTTAAATCTTGGAGAAAAGAAAAGTCAAAATATAGTCACATTTTTCAACATTTTTCTTTAAAGAGAAACATGACAGAATATGGTGGAGGAAGAAGAAGAAGAAACAGGAGAAGGAGGAGAAGGCAGAGGAGGAGGAAAAAAGTACATAAAGGTATATGGAGAAAGGATGATTATGTGAGGAGAGATGGCTAAGATAGAGAAATAGATAGATAGAGAAATAGATAGATAGATAGATAGATAGATAGATAGATAGATAGATAGACTGATAGATAGATAGATAGATAGATAGAGAGATAGATAGATAGATAGATAGATAGAGAGATAGATGATAGGTAGGTAGGTAGGTAGATAGGTAGATGATAGACAGACATGTATAGAGCATACATGTGGGATACATAAAAGGAAGTCTTCCTTAGACTTTCAATTTACTTAGATTTTTATTTTATAGGCATGTTATATCAAACATTAAGTAGTCAAAGTGTAAAAATGACCAATTGTGTAACATTGCATTACAAAACCAGTCCTGCCCCCACATCTGCCCTCATGAATGTTAGAAAGTCTCTTTCTTCTCTTTCCTTCTAGAGCTTTCTCTTATACTCAGCTAAATGATTAAAAACCTCTGTCAACTTCTGCTGGCTTCTAGAATTATGAAAGGCCCATGAGCAGTGTCCAGGACTCTGATCTAAAATTTCAAAAACTGCTTTAGAAGATTCAAGAGGCTCATTTAAACTAAGTCAATTCATCAGTACCCTTGGAGCAAGTTCATTTTAAACTCAAATGCACATTGTATGGCACCATTTTCTCTATTTTCACAGAAGGTACACAGGATTAATCAGAAAACTATGTTAAAATATTTATTATTCAAGTGTTTACAAATAGTTCTCTTGACTATACAACTCCAGACTTTCTAATAAAATGTAGGTAAATATAATTTTCCAATTGGAGCAGAACTTTTACTATTCCAGGCATAAAAGAAGCTACCAAAATTCTAATGTTATTTGCAACTTAAAACCACAAAGGAATATAATTGTGTTGAATAGACTTTTTGGCTGCAAAGCAAGAATGGATAGTCATTTTAAATAACAAACTGTCAGTATTTTCAGTAAATTGAGTCTTTACAAATAATAAACAGTTGCATTCTCTACATGAATTGTGGACCAGCTATTATAAATATTGAAATTAGACAATATATCACTTTAGCTATCTTTTATTTTAGCTTCTTTCATCTGGTAACAAATTGAATTATGTTTGTTGGATAAGGCTACAAAAAAAGCTCTCTGCCCTTCCTTCTCCTTGAAAAACTTGTTCGATTGGAAGAATATCAAATTAAATATTATATTAAGTTAAATGTTGATGGAGAAAATAATGTACCATTCTGAGATACCAAAGGATGCTACAAACACAATCATCTCAGGATTAGTACCACATGGCATATTACCAGGCTGAGTGAGGAAAAATCCCCTAGCACATAGAATCTAAACAGATGATCTTGCCAATATTAAGATGGATCTCTGAACAGCTTTAGACTGGCCAAATTTTTACCCTGCTTTTATTTTTTGAAGAGTCTTTATTTATTCATTTATCATCTTTTAGTTTGCCTTGCAGATGGGATTGGTTTTTATCCAATATTATTGGCAAAGAATAAAGTTATTAGTATATGCTGACTGATTTTTATTACTTCCAGCACTATTTGGGGTTGTTAAGAGCACTTACTCTTCTTGGGAGGATCTGTGTTTGACTCCCAGCACTCACATGGTAACTGACAATTATCTCTACTTGCACCAGAACCAAGACTCCCTTTTGACATTCTTGGTCACCTCCATGTATGTGGTATGTAGGCATACATGCAGACACACACACATATACATTAAATAAATAAATGACATTTTCAAAAGTTATAGCATTGTGATAATGTTTACCAATAAAGAAATAAATCAATTGCATGCCCAGATATTCAATTATTTTACATTGATGGGACAAAAGAACTAACAGTGATGATAAAGTTTCAAGCCTATATGTTTGCTTCTGACTAGAAGTTCCATTTTACTAGGTGAGCTAAGGTGGTCATATGGAATGAACAGAGAATGAAGAGTTGCCCTGCCAAACTCTCTGTCAGAGAGCTCACTGGCCATTATTATGACAAGGTTTCCCTAATATATTATTCTGCATAAAAGATCATTACGTATTATAATTGCAAGGCATTTGATTTTGTTTCTACTAATGTTATAGTTCTTTTTTAAAGAGTTGTTTATTTATTATATAAAAGTACACTTCAGCTGTCTTCAGACACCCAGAAGAGGGCATGGATTACATTACAGATGGTTGTGAGTCACCATGTGGTTGCTGGGATTTGAACGCAGGACCACTGGAAGATCAGTCTGTGCTCTTAACCACTGAGCCATCTCTCCAGCTCCTAATGTTACAGTTGTTTAGGCTGTGATACAGTTTTCCATCATATTCATATACCTGTACAAATTAAAGCATTATGCTTTCTCCCCCTTTCCAGAAAACCTTGGGAGGAAGTGGCTCAGTCTCTCTGCACACTGGGCACCCATACTATGCACAAGACGGCCAGCTACAGATGCAGTGGCCACAGTTGCTCACTCTAAAGAATGAGAGGATTCAGCCTCTGTTAGGTATCAGACCACAGTGTAGTAGGTACATCCCGGGGATGGCTGTGTCACTAGCTTTCCACTTGGAAAGAAAAGGGAAAACAAGGAAAGAATATCTAAAGGACAACAAAAAAAAAAATGTAAACCCAAGCTTTATTTATATTGCTGAACTTCTGGCAAATTGCATAAAGAAAACATATAGCCAAAGTGATTGCATAAAATACTACAGTTCCTACCCATCCTGTTTTGTAGACTAGATATAGCTGCAGGGCTCAAATTCATGGCTTGTCTCCATTCTTCTCTCGAATGCAAGAAAACTAGAGCCACATCAGCAAGCAGACTCCCTAACCCTTCCCGGAAGTGATGGAGAAACTGACCATCAGGTTTGTCTTTGGGTCTATGCAACTGAACCAAAAGTAGACTTCTTCCTCCAATGGCCCTTCTTCATTTCTTCCACTCACCAAGGCAGCAGCACTAAGTGCTCTCCTTGACAAATAGGAAGCCTCCCCTTAGGAAATACCAGTCTGATAATTATGTGGC
Organism: Micromys minutus; assembly: GCF_963924665.1. Lineage (NCBI taxonomy): Eukaryota > Metazoa > Chordata > Mammalia > Rodentia > Muridae > Micromys > Micromys minutus. The sequence goes on along the minus strand of NC_137977.1, from coordinate 55,787,797 downwards.
CACTTTTATGTTTGTCACACTCAAAATGGGCCATTTGTATACAAAATATCATGCTCTAGCTAGAAAATTAATTATTTAGTTTGGAAGAAAATATACCCACTTCTCAACATTTTCCAAACTGGAGCCAAGCAGCAAGAATACCTTCCCAGGGACCCCTATTCCTGTTCAGTCTCAGAGCATGAGTAAACCTTTCTGTGAACTTCCTGTCAATCTCAGAGCATGAGCCAACCTTCTTAGAACTGAGTGATTCAGAAATGTGGTATCACCCAGCACTTCTCTGTGCCTTTACCTCTGAATCTAGTGAGTCACCAATTCCTTTTGATGCTACCTTTCTCAGTATCACCACATTGCCTTCTTGTCTCTATGTAGAACTCAAGTATCTCCTTTCCCAGACAGCTACTTCCTACAACCCCCTACCAGGCTTTACAGTATCTAATAAATTCACATGCACAGCACTTGAAATGCTCTTTTAAACACTGGGCTTTTAAATAAGAGGGGCCTGAAGACATGATTCAGACTGAAAGGCATAAAGCGAAAGAAAATCATGAAGGAGAATTTGCTTGGATGATCTACACGTGATCCAGAATGGGGCACTCATTAAAATGAAGCATTACTATCCTGGGAGACAAATGTGTGTTCTCTTTACAAAAGAAAGAAAGAAAGAAAGAAAGAAAGAAAGAAAGAAAGAAAGAAAGAAAGAAAGAAAGAAAGAAAAGCATTCTCAAGATATCCTTTTAGGAAATAATTAATTCAGTTGGATTAAGTGTGAAAAGTCAAGAAAATCTGCCAGCAATGAATCTCAAGAAGAAGAAGATCAGCCCCAGAGTTCTAATAAACAGTGGCTTTATCAGTAGATATTGCTGAAAAGGAAGCATATCATAAAAATAGTGTCTGCAATTTTTTAAATGGTGAATGTGTATTTCTAGATAGAACAGACTTGAAATATCCTCAGCATAGTTAGGAAGGCTGAAACATACAAGGGACTGCGAAACGTTGGAGTAATATGAAGATGAGAAGACGAGAGGTAAACTGTCACAAGAGGATCACTTCTTCAAACCTTCGCATTTCCCAGAATGCTCCTAATAACACTTGCAAAATCATGAATACCTTCAAAATACCAAGGAAAAACATGATTTCTAGGCTAGACCATTTTTTTTTATCCAAGACAAACTTAATTATGGAAGGTTTAAAAAACAATACTGTTTAGACTGGCAAGGTTACTTTGCAATGTTTTCTACGCATGGATTTTTGGTGATGCATTGCAACATAAACCAAAAATGCAATGGAAACTGGGGATGGTGATATAGAACTATATATAATCTTAGCTACTCTTGAGTCTGAAGCAGGGGGATCTCAGGTTTAAGGCCAACCTGGATTCTTTCACAAGACCTCATCATAAAACAACAGCAGCAGCAACGCCAACAACAAAAAGAACCAACTGATATTTTTCTAGATATGCTGAGTGCTTGCACAACATGAATGTCACTATGAATTCATTCCTATTGAAAAAGAAAGAATGAAAGAGAAGAAGGAAAATAAATGAAGGATAGAAGAAAGAGAAGGAGATCTAGAGAAATGGCTCAGGGGTTAAGAGCACCGGCTGTTCTTCCAAAGGTCCAGGGTTCAATTCCCAGCACCCACATGGAAACTCACATCTGTCTGTAACTTCAGTTCCAGATCTGATGCCTTCACACAGACAGACATACCTACAGGCAGAACACATGTACATAAAATAAAAATAAAATTAAAAAAAAAAGAAGAAAGGGAAGGAAGGAGGAATAGAAGGGGGAAGAAAGAGGGGGAAGGAGGAACGGAAATGGAAAGAAAGGGAAGAAGGAAGGGCAGGAAAAACAAACTAAAACCAAAAATCCAAAAAACAAAACCAGAGAGCCTGGCACAAAGGATCGACCACAGGCCCCTCCAGCTCACTGGAAGAAGGAATTCTGCAGCTCTCATTGTGTCACAGGTCTGGAAACCATCAATGCACACAGAAGCAGATGCTAAAACACTGGAAGGGTTTGTCCAGTAAGGTGAAGCTCATAGACTATCAAAAGTAATTTCATCTGTGGATGCGAAATGTACTGTTAATTTCATGACAAATCAGGCAGCAATCAACAGTTAACTCTGGACAAGGAGAAGATACTGCACAAGCAAAAGCTCATATGCTAGGATATGCCATGCTTCACTATGGAAACATTTGGTGTGTAAGTACTGAATACTACTTTAAATCTTTACCAAAGCCATGAGGTTGTACATGCCAACAGTACAGTGACTAAAAGTATGTGTGTAAGGAAGTTAAAATCTAAAAGAAAGTTAAATTGTCACAGGCAGGACCTAATCCAGCTACATGCCTAAATAGCAATACATCCAAGTCATTCAGGAATGCAGAGACACAAAAACAATCAGTGAGAAAGAATAAAAATAACAACCTTAGGGAACAAAAAGTGATGTGGGCAGCAAAGTTATAATTTTATTTTGCCCAGAGGAGTTCATGACTATGTAAATTTATAATGTTTAGGAAGATAAAAGAATAACAGAAATGGCCATTATTAAAAGTTCCTATTTGTTCATTCCTCCTTTTGTTTTTCTCCATCTAAAGATATTACTACTAGTATTGCAAACAAAGCTTTAAAGGTTGGGGCTGGAAGATGGCTCTGTGCCCAAAAACCACATATCATGGAATCAGGAGGGTAATAATCTGATCCCCAGTTCTCACATTGTATGGGGTTAGAAATTGCTGCACAAACCATTCAGACACTGATCTCAGTCAAACAGGGCTGGTTTATTAAACTCACACCCAAAGACTGACATAGTCCAGATTTGGAGTCTGAATTGTGATTCCCAGCTAGAATCCCACAGAGCTTTAAAGCCTGTGTAACCCACAAACATCTGTGCCAAGACATTCCACCAATCATGATTTAGGGACAGAGGATGTTCCTAAGGAACAAGTCTTTGTTGTATCTTTATCCTGTTTTCATTGGTGGAGGTATTCAACTGTGGCAGGGGATGAGCCTTGTCTAATTTTCATGTCTTCACTGGCCGAATGGCCAACCAGGATGGACATGTCTCTTTCTGTCAAGTAGGATGGCAATTCCAAGGAAGGCCTTGAGAAGTTAAACTTTATTTGACTTCTACTCAAAATGGAAGTTTTACTCCAAATGGCTGCTTATATTGGTGCAGGGATCCTTTTTATGTTGGTGGCTGTCCCAGCAGTAGTTTAAAAAGGCAAGAAAATATAAAAGCTCAAACATAGGGGCAGGAAGTGCTGCTGAAAATTGGTTCCTGTCCAAGCTTATTCTGGCTAAGTATACAAAGGAGTTCTAACTGATTTGTATTGTGACTGCTCTCCAGGAATACCAAAGCACTGAACATAAAGAAACATGCAATCAACTCAGACCTGAGAAAGTCCTAGTAACAACACATGAGAAAGTCTCTTTATAACGTCAATAACAACACAAAATGGCTTCCTAGACAGACAACAGTTGCCTAGGCCTTAATGCACATAAATGCTGGGTGGACATGGTTGTCCTCCATGGTAGCTCTCTGATGGCAGACATATAGAATTCAAGGATGCAATTGGTGAGCTAGACTAGCTATATAGGATGCTGGTTTTATAACAATACCTCAATCATTCAATTTTACCAATATTGATCTGGAAGCCAGATCCTGGTGTGAGAGCCTGCTGGATCAGAGAAGCAGAAAAAGCATCCAGCTGACCTTCCTCCTCAGCCAATATCCAGAAAGAGAAAAGTAACTTCTCTTTCTCCATGCTCTCTCAAAATTCCTCAAACTGAATGCCCTTTCCTTCCACTTCCTGAGCTTCTCCATATCCACCCTCCTGACTTCCTTTTACTCTCTATGATTTTTTTTTCCTATGTTCACTCCCTATCACCTAGTTTCTTGGTTTTCTTCTAATCCGCAGTTGACTTTACTTAATACTGTTCATAATAAACAGAAAGATCTTTGATTAAAGGTGTATACTAGGGCCTAGGCAAATCACAAATAGAAACAAGGTTTGTTTGCTTTCCCCCCAGTAAATTACATTGTCTCTGGGTTCATAGTGTGATTAAACATCCTGCAACAATGGGAATCTCTGAGACACACTGACATACCTCAACATATATGGTAGAGTGTGACTGAGGAAGTCATTAAGATCTGAAGCTTCTGGTCTCCACCATCACACAAGCAAACACACATACATATCACATGCATAACCAGGCATAAAAACAACATATACTTGCTCAGATACATTTACTGTTACACTATTCACAAATAGCTAGAAAACAGAAACAGATGAATTGATAAGGAAATGTGGCACCTACACAAAATATAATAGTACTCAGATGAAAAGAAAAATAAAATTTGCCAGCAAATTCATAAACCTAGAAAGGATTATATAGAATTAGGTAGTATAGAGCCCCCAAAATAAAAGCTTCATTTTTCCCCTTTTAATCAGCATTTTCTAGCTCCACACAACAGAGAGTGACCAGAAAAACCAAAATAATAAAGGGAAGCTGCCAGAGTGGCTTCATAGGGAGCTAACAGCACAGGTTACATGAAGCAGAAACCCAAAACCCCAGGAGGATGCTCTTCTGTGGGAATGTGAGAAGGTTGGCACAAAAAGTAAAGGAGAAAAGAGGGACAGAAAAGACAGTCCTGCTGCTAGAATACTTTCTGTGGTTAGTGAGGTAACAGATCTTATAAAATAATCTACCATTGAACCTTTGTTAAACCAGCATACTTCCTGACTATACCCCAAACCATATTCCTATACCCACAGATAAGCGTAGCTACCAACAACAACAAAACTTTCCTTTACAGCAAACGAAGACAATCACAGAAAAACACTACCAGACACAGAAGAGATCAATGGATCTTGAGGTGCCCACCCCAGTGGGTACATCTACATCAGAGCTCCTATCTTTATGACTCAGGGAATATCATGGAAGAGTAGGAAAGATGATGGAAACTAGAATACCAAGATGTCTGCTGTGAAATAGTCTTTTATAGAAACAGCAACACAGAAAGACCTAAACAATGGCAGTATCAGTAGACCTGATAATTCTGAAGAGGGCTACTTGATAGAACCATATCCCTGTACAAGTAACTATAGGCAATTGATGTCTCCTGAGAGAGAAGTAAGCCATCCAATACAAAGTGGTCAGTCCTGAAACTATAGGCAGTCAAACAACAAAAAAGACTCAGCAGTTTGAATTTGCATATTTATAGATGCATATGTATGTGCACACATGTATGTATGTATATATCACAGTGATAATCTAAAAAAGGCTACAATTAAAGTTTTGCTAAATATATATAAAAAGAAAACAACTTAATTTTTCCATATGTCACTCACTGTGTTACTGTGTCCATGGGGTGAGTTGCAGTTGACAGCCTGTATTTAAATTGAAAGGTTGATAAAGACAAGAAGCACATCAATAAAATCATTCCCTTGGATTCTACTCCAGACCCAAGATCACACAATCCTATGGCCCCATTTGTATTCTATTTTCCAGATAAAATTGCATGCAATGATGGTCAGAAAGTTATAACTATCCTGAGGGAAATTACAAGCAAAAGTAAATAAATTCCATGTGGCAAGAGCCAAATTGTTTTATTAAGGTGATTGGTGGGTGGATAGGTTCTTCAATTTGTTGATATGAGAATCAGATTTTTCACACCCATGAAAATAATTTAATTTCTGAAACCCAGATGAAAAAGAGGAAATAGCAGAAGAGTGTCCACAGTAGAAGAGAAATTTATTTGTTTCAAATGCTTTGTCAGTGCTGTCGTCTTTGAAACAATGTGCTTTTGATTCTCATGTTTGGATGGATTGTATACTGCTTAGGGAATCACTCACATTTTGATCTTTCATTCCTTTCGGGACAGCCATGTGAAAAGTGTTTTTATAAGTTATGGCTCTGACCTTTTTAGGATTCTGTTATTTGATTAAAAACCATCAGAGGTCTGCTGGCTGCCAGCATTCATGGCCTGTACCAATGCAATCAGAAATGCAACCAAAGCACAATTTGTAAGGGGTTATGGATATATATAACTTGCTTATGAAATTTCAAGCAAAAATGAAACACACCAGAGATATGTTTTGTGTTTGTTCCATGGGGCCTATGACACTCAACAATTCCATAGGTGAAAACAATTTGTGTGAATACGGCATTTGGGCTCTTTTGAGAATCAATACCCTTGAGTATGCTTCAAGTGAAACATTACCGAGTAACTCATTCAGGACAGGTGGTGTGGAGCACAGCAGCTTTGTTTGTAGTGTGACCTGCAGATGCATGGAGTCCCCCAAGAAATCAAGTGTCCTTAATGATATCACAGTATTAGTTACTGTTGCTGTGTTACCATTTATCCGGATGCCGCAAAAGTATGATGTGTAAACCCTGAGTGTGTGAGAATAAGTAAAGACAATGGCAGCAAAATCCTCTAAAATAAAATTTAAAACTCTTAGAAATCACTGATCCCAGATTTAAAGAAAGGCATCAACAGTTTGGCAGTCGGTGAGGTAAGCAGAGGGCCAAGGAAGTCCAATACAGAGCCTTCAGGCATGGTGAAATTCAGTGACAAGAAGCCAAGCAATAGCTGCCAAGGAATTTAAGATATTTTCAGAGTACAGGAGGAAGGTTGAGAACATAATGACATGCAAGAAGTAGTTCAATATTTGGCAATTTCCTTAGAAATTATGAAATGATTTAAATGAAATTATGAGATGATGAAATGAGTATCGTCACATAGAGCACAGGATCCACCCCATATGCAGTCATCAAACCCAGACACTATTGTTGATGCCAAGAAGTGCTTGCTGACAGGAGCCTGACATAGCTGATCAATACAGAGTCAGATGCTCACAGTCTCTGAGGACTGAGAAGGCCCCCAATGGAAGAGTTAGAGAAAGGACTGAAGGAGCTGAAGGAATTTTCAAACCCATAGGAAAAACAACAATATCAACCAACCTGCCCCTCAGAACTCCCAAGGATTAAACAACCAACCAAAGTATACACATGGAGCCACCCATATGCATATGTAGTAGAGGATGGCCTTGTTAGGCTTCAATGGGAAAAGAAGCCTTTTGTCCTGTGAAGGTTTGATGTCCCAGTGTAAGGGGACTGCCAGTGTGGGAAGGTAGGAGTGGGTGGGTGGGTGGGAGGGGGAGCACCCTCATAGAAGCAGGGGCAGGGATGATGGAATAGGGAGTTTCTGGAGGAAAAACCAGGAAAGGGGATAACATTTGAAATGTAAATAAATAAAATATCCAATGAATATTTAATATTCAAACTTTTAAAAATCTCCTAAAAGAAAAATAGAACTATTAATTGAATTACTGATGATGGTTCACTAAAAAATTAAGTTTTCAGATTTTTAGTTCATGGCATCTTGCATGTACTTCCACGTAGAAATTAGTCTTTCTGCACATGCTCCTACACTGTACCATTCAGATGTCATGAATAACTAACTATATTCCATCTCTTCAAATACATTGAAATATAGGCACATCATCTCCAACCCCATTAAGAATGACATTTTTAACAAAGAACATTTAATTATTAAACAATTTTCTTACTTTTTATATCCCATACCCAAGTTCTCTTAATGAAACATAACATACGTCTGAGAAACTCATGTTAAAAGGAAAGGCATCAGATATTTTTCATGTGTCTCTCGATAAATTCAAAATACTTAGAAAATGACATATTTCTTGAAGCCATTATTAATACTCTGGAACATAATAATGTATTTTCTCTTAAAATTCTATCAAGAAGAAAAGCATGGCAGTAGTTTGACAGATGAGTTATGAAATCTACCCACACTAGGAGAATTTGCACCTACTTAAAAATTATATCAAAAATAAAACCTGCCAGGATCCCTAAGATATTCATTAGGTGCCAAAGAGGTTGTTCCAATCAGGGCCTAATACCTTGAGGCAGAAATCAGGTTGCATCTAATTTTATTTAAAAAAAATATGAAGTTACTATGTAAACCCCCATATTAACAAATCCAAATAAAGAACAAATACAATCCTAGAAAGTCTGTTAATAAATTAAGAAAACATTAGGAAGATAGAAAACTTATATTTTCTAAGGTATTTGTAAGTTGTATTTCTTTTAAATATGGAGTACAAAAATGGGGGTAAAGTGATTTTTCAAATATTAACATCTCATAAGCACCCATCATAGTGAATATGAACCATAGCCCTGGATAACAGACTTCAAGCCACATGGATAAACTCAGAGTTTTATTTTAATTACGGATAATAAGACCATCAAGGGAATTCATGATGAGAAGTTGGTGCAGTCAGTACAGCATGGGAGCATTGGGGAACCTCAAATAGAGGCTTTTATTTTCCCTTTATTAAAATACAGGGAAGGCACTGAATGTTTTCTATGAAGCATATAACTCTAGCAGAGTTAACTGTCTCTATACCAGCTCATGTTTACAAATACATATCAGTCTTACAGAGTTCTGTGTCATGGTTGGTGCATAACAAATATAATCACCTAGAAGACCAAACAGCTTATAAACTTCTCTAAGACATTCTTACCCAAAATTTATAAAGTAAGATGTTCCTTTATCTAGGATAACTAGATATGCATATATTAATATGTTGCATACAAGTGTTAGTGTCTCTCTGTCAGTCTGTCCTGCTGCTAAAATCCCATTGGGGTATAGTTAGTATTGGAGTACTTATTCAATAGACACAAACCTCTAGGTTCAATTCCTAGTACAACTAATAAACCAAACAAAATTAGTCCATCTATTCTCTATGGCTCCTTGCTATCTTCTCTATGCAAGAAAATCCTGGAAAATAAACTTGGGTAATAGACATAACTGTTAGATGATCTTTCATGCTTATACCTCGGAGGGGATAAGTAATCATCGGTTGTATTGGTGGGAGGCTAGAATGCTAGGATGCTGGTTTTAAAGCAACACATGTAGTCAATCAGACTAATTCAAATAGACTCCGTAAAATTATTACTATTGCAGATGGCAATGAGAGAAGAGGTGATGAGACATTTCATGGAGGTATATTAATTCAGGTTTCTCTCTGTACTCCACTGTTTATTGCTCCTGAAGGTCAAGGTCATGTCCAGTGGCCTCCACCTCATCAACTGGGTTTATGTAAATTTAGATGGAGATGTAGGTAAGAAATCAGTCAATGAAAGGTCAATCAGATACAGCCAACTCAAAATTAATTAGCACCCACCCCCATCTAGCAAGGATAAAGCATCTGAAGGCAGACTGCCTGTAATAAAAACTCAATAGTTAAAAGAAAGTATTTCTAAATGGAAGACCTGTTTTATTTCTGAAAATAGAGAAAAGAATCCCCATGGATGTATTGAGGTGACAATCAAAGCTGTCCCACTTTGAACTCAATTGCATTCTAGAAAATGTTTATGGAAGGGCTTTCAGTCTTCTTGACATTGAATGAGAACTTAACCCTTTAAATCAACTACTTCTTCTCCCAATGGACACGCAGCCAATTTCTTCCCTATAAATATCTATGTCAGAAAGATAATTTTCTTCCAACTTTGTAGATGTTTATTTATTTGATTGGTACAAGAACCAGTGCATACATATTTAGGTCAGAGGTTGATGTGGAAGACCTGGTTTCTTATTCTACCATGTGAATCCTGAGATTCAAATTCAGGTCATTAGACTTGATAGCAAACACCTTTACCCACTAAACCATCCTGCCAGCCCCAAATATCTTTCTCAAAAACTACTTTTTCTTATCACTAACCATCTATTGTGATGGATCAAATCAATGGTTCCCAAACCATCCCCCAAAAGAACCCTCACTCATCATAATTAAGAGCAAGTCCAAATTTCTATCTTCTATAATCTGCCACAAGTGTCTTGCTCCAAACATGCCAACTTTTCTTAGTTTTAAGTTTTTGGTTAATTTAACACTTTGTGGTGTTGCTCAGACCCTGGCAGCTTTTAAGTTCCCATGAGTCGAGCAAATTTCTGTTTTTGCTGTCTTCTTCACTCCGTGAATTCTGATTATAGTTACTACAACAAGGCAACTCATGCAATTGTTCCACTTTCTAGACTTCCATTCCTTAAGATAAAAATAACTACACATTCCAGTCTGTTAAAGCCGGGGGGGGGGGTACAGAGGGACATTATAGATAGGTACCTTCTCCAAAGCTGTCACCTTCTGTAAGGGCACCATTAGCACTGAACATGCAAGGTTCTATTGTTTTCAACACAAAAACAGAGATAGTTTTTCAAGATGTACTTCTAAGTCATTTATTGATACTCTGACCCAGCCTTAGTCTTTGTAGAGGGATAATCTTCTAAATATTTTAAAACAGATTAATCTGATAGCTGTCACACAATTACATTAGGATTTGACAAGTGACATTGGCAGGCCTGTGCTACCATTACAAAGGGCAAAATTGATGTCACAATCCATCTCACAGTTGTGACTTCTGTGGCAATGAACTTTAGATCATCAGTCACACTGTGGATGCTCAGGAAACCCGAGCATTGTTCCCACCTCAGAAGCCAAGCAATAATGAGAAGCCAAATAAAAGACTGAATGAGCCCCCACTGTGTCTTGTCCGGGATGCTTTGGATTTTATACAAACAGAACTCTGAGTTCTAAAGCTGCAAATAACAATTTAGGTCTTAAAGGTGTCTTCATCATCACTGTCCTCAACACTATCACAGCCATTTCTCTGTCATCACAGACACTTATTAGTTGCATATGAAGTGAAGAGTCAGTATTGGAATGAGAACTTTCATAAGCAATTTTGGTTTATATGCAAAAAAAATGTTAAAGGGGGAGAGAAAAATGTACTTTCAGTAAGTCTTTTGTAAAATACCTCCTTTGTAGTTCTCTTTTTCAAGAACAGAAGTTTGGATTCTCCCCAAACTTAGTCTTCTCATGCACTTGCTTCATCAAGTAGGTGATTTTAGGGGGCTCTCAAGCATCAACCACATGAAACCAATAACTTATATATTTCCCATGAGGTCTGTTTGTTATGCTGTGAGACACATACAGGAGAGGACTATATGAGATAGAAACACAAAGCTCTCCTGGACACTCAGCCCAGTACAAGAGATAATCCACAGGTTCAATCATCAAGAAAAATACCCAGCTGATCCTGGCTTAAATTCACAACAGAAAAAAAAAAATCTAAGCAAAGAAATAGATTTGTACTTGGAGATTGTGAATGGGATAACAGATTAGTGGGACACATCTATTTCCTGACTGAATATTTAGAAGATAACATGATGTTCCGAAAGAATTGATTCTGTTTGGTTTAATGTAAATTTTTGAGATAGATTCTCCTGTAGTTCATGTTAACCTGGAATTTGTAGTATAGACTAAGCTGACTTAAAACTCTGATCAATCCTATGGCCCATTCTCCTGAGTATTGAACTTATGGGTTTAAAATCCCTACTCTCTTGTGCTCTTTCTAATACACCTACCACACTGTCCCTAAGATCAGTATGATAAATGCTGATTATGTGCTGTAATGCCCAACATTATATAATGTTCTCATTTGGCAAGACAAAATGTATAATTCAAACCTCAAGAAAATAAATGAAAGAAATAACCAACATCAAACAAAAAGCTATAACTCAGTTTTCTGATCTCCATCCTAGCTAATAGACAGTGGTTAGCAAAGGGATCTGGCATTCATGAATATCTCTGTTTTAAGTTTGTATAGATATATGGGCAAGGGACTAGAGAGACAGGTGACAAGAAGGATCTGTATTCAGATGTCACAGTTACTTTCCCTTTCCTGGAGTTTCCAGGCCAGTGTCCATTAAAGGGGACATTTTCTGAATATATATATATTGTTGCAGCCTAAGGGCTCCTGTCATATTGCATAGACACTGGCCCTGCTGGTTGACGGCTCCATTGATGAGCAATCTCTTCTCACAGCTCACTAGCAGGATTCACATGCCTAAATATTTGGTCATCCACGTGGAAACTAGATAATATAGTTGGACTTTCTTTCTTCCCACACCCTGTGTGTGTGTGTATGTGTGTGTGTGTGTGTGTGTGTGTGTGTGTCTGTCTCTCTGTGTCTCTTTCTCTGCCTTTTTCTCTGTTTCTCCCTCTATCTCTTTCTTTCCTTCTATCTCTCTGTCTCTGTCTCTTTCTGTCACTCTGTCTCTCTGTTTCTGTCTCTCTCTTTCTATGTCTCTCTCCGTGTCTCTGTCTCTCTGTCTCTGTCTCTCTCTCTCTCTCTCTGTCTTTCCCCCCCTTACCTCTATGAACATTTCCTGAATTTATATTTTAAAGCTCAATTCAAAGAAGAAGTATCACTCTGGTTTTACGTTCTACTGTGATAAAGTAATAGGTAATTAGTACCTATCTGTTGAGGGAGAAAGAACAAAACAATTCTCATGATCTGAAGATAGAAGATTTTGAAAGAAGCAAGTAAGGGTTTATGGGAGAGTTTAGGGGCAGGGAAAAATGGTTTAGTTATCTTATATTCTCAAAAATAGAAGAAATGTTAAAATTTGTTGAAAATCAGTTTCCATACAGTATATTCCTTTTTGCTTATTTTATTTATTTACATTTCAAATATTATCTCTTTTCTCAGTTTCCCCTCCACAGGCCCCCTATTTTTTCCCCTTGCCTCTATGATGGTGCTCCCCAACCCGTCCACCCATTCCTGCCTCAGTGCCCTAGAATTCCCCTATGCTGGGTCTTCAAGACTCCACAGGACCATGGGGCTTCCCCTCCAGTGATGCTAGATAAAGCCATCCTCTGTTACATATCAGCTGGATCCATGGGTCTCCCTACCCCATGTACTCTATGGATCGTAATTTATTCCTGGGAGCTCTGGAGGGTCTGCTGGGTAGATATTGTTGTTCATCCTATGGGGTTGCAAACCCCTTTATTCCCTACAGTCCTTGCCCTAACTTCTCCATTGGTGTCCCCATGCTCAGACCAATGTTTGGCTGGGTACAACCAGATCTATATTGGTCCAGCTCTTGCAGAACCTTCTCATCTCCTCCTAGAACCTCCCACCTCCCAATCCATTCACCTCTACACTTTCTTTTCCACTCTGTTTAGAGAACTAACAGGCCAAAAAAGTAACAAATTATAATAAAACAAAGTAAGTAGACAAAAAGAGAAAAAAAAAACACAAAGGAAAAAAAATACACATCCATAGATACTCATTTTCTCTCACACACAAAACACATAAAAACACAAAATTGAAAACTATAATAAGTAAGTAAAGGGCAAGGTAAATGAAAAAAATAATAAAAGGAAAAAAAGGCAACACAAAGCATTATGAGACAAAACATTCTAAACATACCATTGAGTTTTCTTTACATTGGCCATCTACTGTAGGCATAAATTTTTCAAATCCTTCTTTTAATTATGATTCTTAAATGCTTTACCCTCCTTTCTATCTCAACACTCATAAGAGGTAGAGGAAAAAGGCTATTAAAATATGAGAAAGTGGACCTGTTTAGAAATAGTTCTTTGGGTCCAATCTTTATTGGGTATCAGCAGTTCAGTCCAGTAGCAAACACCAAATACAAATTAGCAGAGCAGCTGCAGACCAATCCTATAGGTAGACACCATACCTGAACCAGCAAGGGAAGTTCAAAGATACTCGAGGCTTGCTTCCTAGCCCGAGACTGCAAAAGCAGGAAGAAACAGCAGGAACCTTACAAGGAGTTCTTTGGTGAGCTTCTCTCAATGGAGTCACCACAAGCACAGTTAGGCAGTGCAATGTAAGGCAAGCAAAGAATAGTGAGGCAGAGCAAAGCAAACCAATCCTCTAGCCCTCAACTCTCTGTGGGATCATATTTATATTCATTCTGAACATCATGTGTCCTTTCAACTTGTTTGCTACAGAAAAACATCCTTTCACCTGTGTCTGCTTCAGGAAACAGTCTTTCATGTGTCTGTGCTAGCAAGACATCCCTTCACCTCTGTGCTCCAGCAAAGGATCATTTGAAAAAACTGACTTTCTAATAAAACCAGCGGTTTCCACTTCAATCTACTTCTGGGCATGGGACTTCCTTAAGTGTGGTTTGTATATATAGTGAGGCTCTAATGGGATGAAAAGAGTTTTGATTTTGTTGTTTTGTTGATTTGTTGCTTGTTTGTTTGCTTTTTCATGCAATTGACAATTAGAGAGAGCTTCTAGATTAGAGGTGAGAATTTATATTTATCTCTCATCTCCTTGCAATTTGGCAGTCTCTGTGAGTTCATAGGTGAATCCATTCTTTTGTGACTGCAAGGGACCGTATCCTTGGTACTCTCCATCTCCACTGACCCTTACAATCTTTCTGCCTCCACTGACAAATAGTTTTCTGATCCCTGAGGGGAGTTTCCCTTTTGATTAAGATAGGAAGGCTAACCTTAAATCTGGATTATTTGAAGTTTGAAGGTTCAAACCAAATCTGGGCCACACCTATAGGTGTCAGTACACATGAAAAAAATGGGAAAAAAAGAAACTTTTTGCCTAATTACACTCACACTCAGGGGAAAGTTCATTTATTCTGCTGTCCAGGCATCCATTCCCTGGTGTCAGTTCCTAGATCTTTGCGATTCTAACAAAGACTAAAGATTGACTGAAACATACTGTCTAGTGGACTGAACATTTGCCAGATTCTTAATTTTTTATTGGGAGGCAGTTAATGTTGGCAGCTATATAGTATATATAATATTCATTCATAATGTTCCTATATGAATACTCTAAATAACTTTAAAATATAAGTGTGTATGCACACACATTTATATTTTTATGCATTCTGTTACTTCAGATAAAATTTTATATTAATATATTTATACATAAAAAGGTCATCGTTCAGATTAGAGACTTAATGTTTATCTAGAGCTTAGTCCAGACTAGGACATAGGTTCTCCTGGTGACCTTTCCTGAGATATCATGCACAGTGGAGTGAGTAGAAATATTCGGGAAGAAGCTGCCTAGTAGGAGTCTAAGAAGAAGCTCCCTGAGAGCAGAAGGTAAAACAAAATCTAAAGTTAAAGCTCTCTAGCAAACCAGTTCCCAGACTGAGAGGAGAAGGCCGTGCAGAAACCAGAAGCTGGTGGTAAACTGATGATAACGAGAGGAGCAGCAAAACTCAAGCTAGTTCAATTTTAGTGAATTTAGTTCAACTCTCATTTTAGCGGATACGCAGAAAGTAAGGTGTTCCCATTTCAAGCCCCAATACTATATATACCCATAACCTCTGTTACACATGGGATAAACAAAACATATGAGGCATTCATGAAATACACACATACATACATGATATATGCAAGTGTCAAGAGACACAACCAACAGCACCACTCAGAAATAGATCAGATGTTTGTTTCTAATAGATAATTAAAGTAAATGTAAACTAGCTTAAAATACTTGCAGAATACTGAGTGATAGTGCCTCCAATCTCAGTACACAGGACCAGAGGCAAGAAAATTTTCATGAATTCAAGGTCATCTAGGAGTATGTAGTCAGATCCTGTTTCTGAGTAAGTAAGTAAGCATCTCCCTATGGAAAAGGTTGCCAACATAAACAAATGGAAATATTCAACACAGAGGTAGAAACTCTACAAAAGAACAACACAGCAATATTGCAAATAAGTTCTGTATGAATAAATGAAATAAAAAAAATATAGAATTATTGGCACAGAATCCTAGCTCGATGGTTATTTCCAGTAAATTAAAGACACCACTTTACTGATTTCTGTCTTATCTAGATCTTGTTATCATCAGTTTTAGGTACCAGTGTAGGGGAGTGTCAGGGCATCAGAAGCAAGAAGTGAGTACTGCCTGGACTTTGGTACTGTTAGTTTTAGGATCATCACTGGCCTCAGTACTTTGTAAACACACCTCCTTCACCTGGTTGGTTTAATTAAGATCCGATGGCCAGTAACTGAACCTGGAAGGGAAGGTGGGATTACTGGGCAGAGGGAGGGACTCGGAAGAATCCGAGGGTCACACAGCACAATTCACCAGTGTGACAGGGAGGTAGAAGGAACAGGTGCTAGGACTGAATAAGAGGTAACCAGCCAAGTGGCAGGACATGACTTAGGATTGGGTGGGTTAGAGATATCTGGGAGGTGCCCAGATATAGTGCCTAAGATTTCATAAATAATAATAAATCTCTGTGTCTGTAGTCAGCAGCTGGCAGGTTGGAGACAGGCTGGCAACAGTCTACAAAACAGATCGAATACTTACCACAACCAGCCTATTCTTCTGGAGAACGGTCTTCCTAATTGCACATGGTGACATGATCAGTTACAATTGACTGCCATCTTTCCCTCCTTAGTCACTTTCACTCCATCAGGACTTCTAGTGTACTCCACTGCTCTAAACTTACTCAGAGTACAACCACCTTCTAAGAGGTCCTGCCTATAAAACATTCTGGCTTGTGGTCTCATGTATGGCTACAAGAACAGCCCCCCAACACCACTCCCCTCCCCTATCTCTTCTTTTTCTCTCTATCTCCTTCACACTAATGGGATTTTTCAGTAATCTGAACAGGTTAGTAACAAACCAAATGACCAATGGCTGTCACATTAAGGAAAGAACTGAGAGCACATTCTCTTAGTGACCTTTAACAGAAATGAGCACAGAACAGAATCCTCTACCTCACTCTCGCTCTGGTTTTTTTTGTTGTCCTGTGGCTCTATGAGTAAGAATCCATGCCTGTCTGAAGGCTGGCTTTTGAATCTGTTCCTAACAAACAGCTTTTGTCTCTCTTTTATTTAAAGACATGGAAAACATCACACAGGGAAGAAACTGGACAATTTATGGAAATCTTTAAAGAGTTTACAAGGGATTAAGTCACTGAAACCAGCTGACCCCAACTGACCCAGATAACAAACAAACCAATGCTATCAAGCAATACTTATAAATAGCATTCAGTATTTATGGTGGATATTTGTTTTATAAGATTTTTTTATAAGGCTCCTTTCCTTTTAACCTGTATTTACCACTTGTAGCAAATAATGATCATAACAGATGTACAAACACACTTGCATTATGGAGTGACAGGAAGGGTACATAATTTAAAACTACAGCTATACATTACTTTAGATTGTAAAAGTTGATTACATGAAAATCCAAGGCCAGTAATGTTGACAGTTACAGTGTTTTCTTAAAGTCAGGTTAACTGAACAAAGGTATACACAAGAGATGGCAGGTACAGGTCTTCACTGACCACAGAATCTATAATTAACTATGTCTGTGTAGTCCAGCAAATGCCCCCATCCGCTGCTGGAGAAACCTTTATATTGCATCTCCATGGGCTTCCTCCACTTCACACCAAGTTATTTCTGAGAATGTAAATCAAATCATAGTGTTCTAATTGGAAAAGCCTAGCTTGGAATCATTCAGGGATCTACATGCTCCCTTCATCTTTCCAAGAATGTTGGCCATGACATCAATCACCATGCGGATTTATTCCTACAGTTACTTAGATCCTAATAGACTTAATAGGGAAAATTACTAATTCCATTCAGCAGATATGTGGCATAGCCTCTCGAGAGTCAGTACTCAACTTTATAATTCATTCTGTTGTAAAACATAACACTGTGGAACATAAAGGAAATGAGTTAAGGAAAATATAGACTATATAGCCACATTGTTAGTACATTTCATTTGTTATACCCCTAATAGTTTGTCTTTCTGCAGACATCGTTTACACATATTTATTATGTGAACAACTAGAAGAACAGAGTATTATTGTAGTTATGTGGGGGATTGTGGACAAAAGCTCTGTATATGTATGTGTGCATGCATGTGCATGTAATTATAGATGAGAAGAAATGACTTTCTCTCCATCCCCCCCACTTCCACTCCTTCATTCTCCCTCCCTCTCTACGTATGCACAAAAATACATAAATATGCTGGGATTTGTAATGACCTTTCAAGAAGGATTTCAAAGGGATGAAATCCCTTCATTAAGAAGTTAGCATTGGTTTTTCTTCCAGTCCTTAAATGGTTAGTTTCTTTGTTGCTATCACCTCATTTGATTTTATCACCAGGGAAATTAACTCATTGGCTATTTGAAACTCTACATGAGGCTTCCTCCAAATTCCCTGGTCCTAAGGAGTAATTTGGCAGCACATTCAGTGGGTCAATCTTAAACTCACAATAGCAGATTCTACTACTATTTGAGTGCTATGAATACCAAAGATAAAGCTACCACATATGCCAAGCAGATAAGTGGATGCTTATACAGAAAACAAATACACAAATACTGAGGGGCTTTTTGTTTATTTATTTTTTGTGCTTTGTTTGTTTTTTGGTTAAATGTAAATTACACTGAAATGTTCTGTCGACCTTTCTCATTTCAAAATTGAGTGTTTTTTCCCCAAGCCTCTCTCTGAGGCTAGACTACATTTTCAAAGGTCAAGTGTAAGCTCATTCACCTTGACAGCTGTCCTTACAGACTCAGAATTACACTTCTGTAATGGGTTGGAAGAAACAGACTTTCCATGAAAATATTTTGAACTTGCTCATTGTTCCCCAAAAGTAATCTTACCATCTACTCACAACTAATAAGAAAGATACTCAACAGCTAAATAAATCATCATGCAGCCTATTCATGTTGCTCAATAAACTTAAAAAATGATAAACAAGGGCTTAAATCATGCCTTTGAGTTCTAAGCACTATTCCCTACAGTGGAGGCTATTCTCATAAGCATGAATAAATTAAGATATTGTTGATAACAATATAAAGCAGACAATATGGAAGTGGAGGTAATATTTGAGCCTGTAAAGCAATCTGTTTGAAAAAAAAAATAACCTGGCTGTGAAACTTTTATCCATGAAATTTTAAATTATGTCAGTTGAAGCAAGAAGGTTTATATAATCCGGAATACCACCTTCCTGAGAGCCCCCCAGTTATGTAGCAGGGCAGTGGAGGTACAGATTGGAATTTCCTGCTTACATTTCTGGAGAAAACACACTGGCCATGATTAATCGGGATGTGACATTTAAGAAGCAGTGTGTGATACATCATGTAAAATGTGTTTGGAAACATTTGCGGGATTTTGTAGTTTCAGGCTGACAGAGCAGTGGGGAACGGGCGAGGAAGAATCTATTGTGTTCATATTAAAAGGAGAAAATGGCCAGCTCCGATGTTTGATTATATGGTAATATGATCCCTGTCTTCATTGTGTCCTCAGAATTGGATGCATGAGCTGGAGTGCCAAGTAGAGAACCAACATTTAACATTTTCATTGAGATGGTGCTTACAAAGATGTTTTTATTTACCAAATATTGTCTCAGGGGATGGCAGGAAATATATTCTCTACTTTTCATATACTGAGATGTTCACACCTCAGTTGTGGTAGCTGGTCTTCTATTCAGGGGGTACCTGATCTTCACCCATATTTTTTTAACACTACGTATTCAAACAATGTGTAAGAGGCAGACTACTGTCTCTTTACTCTTGTAGGTTTGAGGTATGTCATGGAGTTTGCAGCTTATGGGAAGTTGAATGCTGCTCTTGCCAGCAGACTCTGTAGTATAACCAAGCAAGATTCGCTCTACCTTTTAAGCACATGCTGAGGAGCAGGAGAGATAACACCAAGTGTTCTACTTTCTCATGTTCCCTTCCCAGCCTTTCATGGGAGGCTTCTCAAAATTCAGCCTAGGTAAGACCTTTGGTTTCTTTTTGAGTTTCCAAACAGAGCACACACACACATACACACACACACACACACACACACACACACACACACACAAAGTTTAAAGTGAGGAAAAAATACCGGTTGAAGGCATAACTTCAAGAAAATCAGATACATTTTTGTTCTCCATCTGTGTTCCTACTAAAACAAATTTAATAGTGTCAGGGAGATATGCTGCAAACTCAAAGTGCATGTAGTTATCATTACTATCCAACATGAAGAGGGTCCAGATACCTCACAGGTTTTCGGGAGTTGCTGAGTACCATTTTACCAAGCAATTCTCATGTAGCATTAAGAATTATGGATAGTGGCTTGAGACAAACTCTGATTCTGCTGACAGGATCCAAAGAAGATGTACTGATAACCATTAGTGGTGGTCAGACATTGGCTATATCAGCCATACATAGGAAAGCTAGGCCTTAGGTTTATGATACTAGACATTTTAGTGCATATTCAAAACCTGAAGCATTCTCAAGAATTACATAACTTCCTATTGTTCTTTAAATAATCAATCAGCACTGACAAGAAAATAAATGTTGCCCCCATAAAATCCTGAGGTAGAACCTGTTGAGACTATATCCAGAGGTCAAGCTTGCCCCCCCCCCGCCCCATTTCAGAGATGTGGCCACCAACCCATCTTTAAAATTTTAACTCAGTATTGCTCTTGACTAAAGTAAATACAGGGACAAAGAGTGCAGCAGAGACTGGATGAAAGGTCATCCAGAGATTGCCCCATCTGCGGATCCATCCCACAATCAGACACCAAACCCAGACACTATTGCTGATGCCAAGAAGTGTTTGCTGTGTGGAGCCTGATACAGCTGTCTCCTTAGAGGCTCTGCCAGATCCTGAACAGTACAGATTCGGATGTTCAAAGCCAACCATCATACTGACTACAGGAACCTCAATGGAGGAGTTAGGGGAAGGACTGAAGAAGCTGAAGGGGTCTTATCTGGCATCAATGGGAGGAGAGGCTCTTGGTCCTCTAAAGGCTGGATTCCCCAGTGTAGAGAAATGCAGGGCAGTAAGGTGGGCGTGGCTAAGGATAAGAGGAAATAAAAGAAAATGTTGGTGAACTAAAGGAAAGAATAAGTTCTGAATATTTTCTCAGTTCAAGTCTGTTCTCCAACACGTTTCCTAGCATTTTAAATTTGTAACATTCACATGAAAATCTGGAAGAAACGAAGGCAATCATCTCAGTCTTGAAAGCCCTTTACTACCCTCAATCTTAAACTTTCCAAATGAAAGCAAATGAGGTCTCTTTTGGTGTTTTCTTCAGATGCTGGCGAGGATGTTGAGAAAGAGGAACACTTCTCCACTGTTGGTGGGGTTGTAAACTGATACAACCACTCTGGAAATCAGTCTGGTGATTCCTCAGAAAATTGGACATAGTACTACCTGAAGATCCAGCTATTCCACTTCTGGGCATATACCCCAGAGACATTTCAATATACAACAAAAATGCATGCACCACAATGTTCATAGCAGCTCTATTTATAATAGCCAGAAGCTGAAAAGAACCCAGATGTCCTTCAGTAGATGAATGGATACAAAAATTGTGGTACATTTACACAATGGAGTATTACTCGGCTATCAGAAACAATGACTTTATGAAACTCTTAAGAAAATGAATGCATCTAGAGAATATCATCCTGAGTGAGATAACCCAGTCACAAAAGAACAGACATAATATGCAGTCACTGATAATGGGATACTAACCACAGAAAGCTTGGAACACCCCCAGAAATAAGTCACAGACTGTGTGAAGTTAAAGAAAAAAAAAAGTAGGTCAGCTTTTCACCCTGCATACGCATTAGCTCAGCTACACTGCTTTGTGGGATTGTATTGCTTTGGCTGTGATCTGAGAAGAGAGCCTTTATTTTATGTTTGTGGACCAAGATCTTACTTTCAAGATAACAAATATGCTTTTCATATTGTTTTAGCTTTTAACAGTGTTTTTATATTTTAAAGGCCCTGTACTCTGATTAGCTTTTAATTTTCATCAAACTCCCCTAATTTCGCAAGTGTTTTTGTTCAAAGGGGATTCTGATAAAGAACAGCTAAGAACACAGACATAGAGAAACAAATTATGCATTTTAACTATTTGTCTGAACCTCCCAGATGTGGATTAAATAAATAAAGGGAAAAAAGAGGTTTTCTCAATGAATTTATTCGCAATGACCAGCAGCTCTCTAATTGGACATAAAACCTGCTCAGCAAGAGGAAAACCATACCTGGTTTCAAACACTAGCCACCTACTCAAGGCTAGTGAGGTCATTTATTTTGAAGGGTTCCTTACAATTGACAATTTTCTAAATCAGTATAATCCTTAATTATATTCTAAATACTTCTTTTACATGCAGATAAGTGCAGTTCTCACTCCTCATCAAGAAAACTTACTTCTCTCTGGAGACCAAAACCAAAACCTTCAAAACTGATAAAAAACACATACTCCTGCAGTTCGGTCCCAACTGCAGGACAGTTCTTTATGTAGGTAACTTTATAATTATTTATATAAATAATTTTATTTACATAAATATTGTATTTGTATAAATAATATTATTTATATAAAAATAGTCATATGTATATTTATAACACATATATATCTACAATCAAAGAAAATGAGTCCATGAGTTTGACAGAAAATGAGAGAGAGAGGGGTTGGAAGGAGGGAAGAGAAGGGGAGAAATGATTGTATTATAAATTCCCATAAAATAAGGATTATAACAATATAATAATACTGAGTTATTAGAATTTAAAAATCACTTGTTGAAGTGTAAATATCCCTAGGCCTAAGATATTAAAATTGAATTTAAAAACTTGTATTTTCTAGACCTTTCCTCAGACTATGGATTAGATTGTCAAGTAGAAGGAAGGCAGCCCCAGTAAAATAGAAGGTACCACCCAGGCCCCCAATTCCTCAGACTCACTACTTTTCTTAGCAGCACACATGACAGGGTTAAGCAGGAGAGCAAGTGAGAAATTCCAATCTCACCCCAGAGTTATGGGCTACCTCTGTCTGAAAGTAATTCTAGAGAGTAATTTTCTACAGAGGCGAAGCTTTGGCGATTATTTTTCTCTTTTGTTTCCCCTTTCCTCCCTTTGCTGTCCTCAGAATCTTTTAGGTTTATCTATGGCTGTCAGATTGTAAGTTGTTCTTTTAGAGGTGGAAATTAAATCACAAAACAACCTTCCCTTCTGTCATTACTGCAAATGTCTGGAACCTGTTCTGACAAAGTAATCTTTCCAAAATCATATTTTCTCTGCTGTGACTTATTTCAAATAATTTCTCCAGTGACAAAAAAAAAAAGAGACCTCTCAGGTCCTTTCCCTACTGTTTGAAAAGTCTTGGCTAATAAGGATACTTGAAATGACCTTGGTGTCAAATAGCACCTGCTTGCTATTGAACATTTTCTGTGACTTGGTTCTTAGGTAACTGGGATAGACTGAACCTGGAAGACTTTCAGCTTGTAACAGATACTTCAGAGGCATCCAGAGAAAATCTGAAACAGCCACTCAGTTCAGCTCAGTTTGAAACAGGGGCATCTTATGTGTTAGGTCTTTTTATGTTGTTGTTTTTGTTTGTATATATTATGAATGAAACATCAATATTGTAAAAAATTCAAATTAATTTCTACTGAATGCACATCTTTTTCAGCAACACATAAAGTACATGAATTAATTAATTAATTAATTAATTAATATTCCAAATTAAAACCATTATGAACTGGGAATTGTTGGTATGTTTGATTTCTGGAGGAATTTCAATTGGTGGCAGAGAAACAAGCTCTCTTAGAGTTCCTATAGCTGTGAAAAGACACCTCCACAAAGGAAAACTTACAAGGGAAATATTTAGTTGGGGCTGTCTTACAGTGTAGAGATTCATTCCATTATTACCATGATGGGAAACAGTGGCGAACAGGCTGACAGGGTGCTGAGGAAGCAGCTGAGAGTTCTACAGGCTGTTCCACAAGCAGGAAAGAGAGAGAGAGAGAGAGAGAGAGAGAGAGAGAGAGAGAGAGAGAGAGAGAGAGAGAGAGAGAGAGAGAGAGAGAGACTAGCTTGAGCATTTGAAACCCCAAAGCCCACACTCCCAGTGACATACTTCCTCCAACAAGCTCACACCTCCCAACAGTGCCACTCCTTGGTGACCAACATTTAAATTTATGAGCCTATGGAGGCCACTCTTATTCAAACTACCACATTTCACTTGCTCCCTGTTATAGACTTGTTGCTATATCATAATTCAGAGATGCATCCAGTCTAGCTTCAGAAGTCCCCAAAGTCTACCACAGTCTCAATACTGTCCAAAAGTCCAAGGTTACTTTCATGCCAATCTCTTAATCTAATTCCTGGCAAAAGCAAAACAAAAAACAAAAAACAAAAAACAAAAAAACAAAACAACAAAGAAAAAAAGAACAAATCTTACATGTCTATCAAACTATGGCATTACTATTCCAAAAGGAAGAATAGGGGGAACATAGTGAGGAAATACTGAACTCTCCCCAAAACATTTGAAAATAAAAGGGGAAAACGTCCAATTCTATATCTCCATGGCTTATGTCAAATCGGTCTTCAGATAATCAACCCCTTTTAGCTTTATTGACTGTAACACATTTCTCTCACTTGGGCTAAATCCATTCCCAGTTGACAGGTAACCTCAGGGCTCTGGCATCTTCAACCTTGGAGTCTCCAACAAAATACAAGCTTCAGTTTCTAAGGAATGACCTTTCTATGTTTCCATGCAGGAACAACCCTTATACAATTTTTCCCTCTGGCCTTCGTTAACCCTGAAGGGAGCTTCCACAACCACTCTCTTGTACCCTTGACTCTAACTAAAGCTAGAACAACATGGCTGAATCTAACAAGGACTCCTGCTTGCTGGGGCTGGAACATGTCCCCTTATTCAAATAGATTTTCACCAGCTTTCTCATTTTGATGGTTTCCTCCACTGCCAAAAGTAGTGGGTCTTGCTTTGTAGAACAGGCTGCTCTCAAAATCAGAGATCTGCTTATTTTCCAAGCGCTGGGATTAAACATGTATGGCACCACACCTGGCACTAAGCCACTTTTAAATTTCCTTTCACAAGGAATTTGGAAGCTTGACTGTGGTCTTGCCCTAAGGTCATCACTCCCTTTTTCCCATTTAGGATTAGGCTTTTCCTTAAATGTTTTGTCTCACTGAGCACTGGACTTAGCTCCATTATATTTCTTGGTATTCTTTTTCTTCTCAAACTATATCTTTTATGTTTTTCTTCCTCTGGCTTGCTCCTTTTTTTTTTTAAATACATCTACATAAGGGACACCACTAACAACTAAGCAACAGTGTCAACATGAGGCTGATTGGAAAGCTCTTCTGCCAAAGCTGATAATTCAAAAATTTTCAATATACTATCAGGCAGATTTTTTTTTTTTTGGACAAGGGCAGAAAGCAGGTACGTTCTTCACCAACTATCACAAGAAGAATCTCTAGAACAGTTACTGATATTCTTCTCTTCTAATACATCTTGAGCTGGACTATTGTCTTCCATGTTCTCACTAGTATGGGCCTTACTTAAAGCATTCAAGTGTTTTCTAATCTAAAGTCCACCTTCTGCCAAAATGCAGCATAATCAGAACTGTCACAATAGTATTCCATTCCTGGTACTAACTTCTGACTTAGGGTTTCTTTTGCTTTGAAAGGACACAATGAAAGGCAAGTCTTATAAAGAAAAACATTTTATTGGGAATGGCTTACTGTCCATTAGCATCATGGTAAAAAGCATTACAGTGCCCAGGTAAACACAGCACTAGAGAAGGGCCAAGAGTTCTACATCTGGTTCCACAGGCAACAGGAAGAGAGAGAACCACCGGGCCTGTCAGTTTCAGCTTCTGAAAACTCAAAGTCTACTACCAGTGATACATTTCCTCCAAAAAGACCATATCTCCTAACAATTAAATTCCTTGGTGTTTAAGAGTTTAAGTCTATGAGCTCATCTGAACATTCCTATTCAAACCACCACACACATTAAGCATGTATGAAATGATAAGAGTAATATGAGTAAGCACAGACGTGAGTAGCCAGAAGATAACTTCACTAATGAAGGTGAAAGCACAAAGCAAATAACACAGTTCTCATGAAAATGGGAAAAATACAACACCTAGAAAAATTGTTAAGTTTTGAATTATTGCAAATTATAACAATGAAGAAGAAAGAAGGAGTACAGTTCTGCAAAATTGCTAACAAAAGCTACAATCCTCTTCTGTTGTATTTTATTGTTGGTTAGACAATCAAAAATTTAGGCATTTTAAATTTTTCTCACATTTAAATGTCTCATAAACTGAGGTATAGTCTCTAATCTAGGGAATTGTCACAATTCAGTTTGTATTTCCTTTTTATGATAGTACACAGTGGTACTCAGTGGGTTTCCCCTCAGTGGATATTGAATTATATCGAGAAATGTGGACCATATAAACCCTTACTCACAGGTAGGTTAGGCATATCTGAATTGCAGTATGAAGCTACAAAATACTAGTTTATAATTTTATGCATGATTCCTGCACATCTACACCTGGTTTCACTATACATGACAAGCAGTATTATGACTGTTATCAGTTTATCATCTCTAATTCTGAAGCCATCTTTTGTTGTCTAATTAGGAAACTGAGCATTTCTCTGTTGGCAGTTCTCAGGGTGCTGTTTAGTCTCTAGAGGACACTGAAGAAAAGATTTCTCAGTACTTAAAAGTTTCCCCGTTCCACTCAAAATGCCCAGAGACATTTCCCCTAGAAGATCTAGCAGGAAGTGATTACCAATAGGGTCTGTGTTACTTTCAAAAGATGAGATCCAAGGTGGCCCTGGTTAGCTTATTGGCAGCTTCCTAATGATAGATTCCCAATGAGTCCAAATATATCTGCCTCCCCTGGGCTGCTGATGGCCTGGTTGTTGGCTTACTGGCTCTGCACATGACTTGGCCTGAGCAATTCAGCAAGTTCTCTGCCCCATAGTGTGCCATAGCAGACCCCTCTGACAGCAGAATCTGTGCCCTGCAGAGAGGCTTCCTTGTTTCCTTCTTGGCAATCTCCTCCAGCTACTGACCTCCATGCATCTCTTCCTAATCTCCCGTGACTCTGAGTATTAAAGCCTCACTTTTCAAATCATTACAAGGTTTCTTGAGTGGACCCTGGGTAGGGACAGAAAGAATAATAAATAGTTATATGTTTTATGGATTAAATGAATATAATACACTAATAGGAGAGCCTTAAAATACAGACCCACCAAGGACAACCAATGTATCAGTGTATGTGCTAGGTTGATATTAGCAATAAAAAATAAAATGGGTTGATTTGGAGAAAAATAAGCTATCCATGAGACTTTCTGTCAGTTTGTTTCTAAAGATCTTAAAGCATTTAGAAAGCCATTTTTTTTCCAACTCCTGTTCTATGTGGTCTGTCCTATTAATAGAGATGCTAGTATCTCTGGATACTGATCCTAGACTCAAAACAGTCTTAATTCATTCAGAGATAGCACAAAATGTCCTCCCACCAACAGAAAGGTTTTTCAGCATAACAAAAAGCACCCATATGTTTCCAAACACCACATCCTTAGCAAGGGAGATAAATCAGTTTCGTAAAAATTGACTTAATGTTTCCTTTTGTCATCCAGATGTCTCAGTATTGTGTTCACACTTTCCAACTATTTGGGTGCAATATGTCTTCATGCAGCTTGGCATTTGGGAGAACACACTGCCTTCGAAATGAGAAGAACAGTTAAATAACAGTACAGGATGAATTAAAAGTTCATACCTAACTCCAAACTGTAGTTAGCAAAACTTGTGGTTTTACAAAACCCGAAAGGATCAGCATAGGGAATTAAAGCAGCAACATCATCAGAGAGACTCACTTTCTAGAGCTGTAGTTTCATTTTACCCAGTCCTATGTCCTTATACTTGCAAGGCACAGTGTCTAACATGAAAAGCATCCTTGAGAAACCTTATGAGTTCATTATATCTTTAAATGACTTTGCTAAAATGCCTCCCTCTTTACATAGGATTTCTTTCTTTTCCTTTCATTGAAAATTGATATTTTTTCATTTAATATATCCTGATTATGGTTTCCTCTTCTCAGTTCCTCCCCACATCCTTTCATAACCTGACCCACATCTTTTTTGGCTCTCATTAAAAACCTAACACATTTCTCAGGGAAGATAATGCAATACAACATAATAAGATAAAATTAAAACCAACAGCAGAATAGGAAAGAACAAAAATGAGGAAGAGCCCAAGGATAGGCAAAAGAAATTGACAGCTCCTGCTCAGACGCTCAAGAATCTCATAAAAACCCTAAACTGGAAGACGTAATATATATGCAGAGGACCTATATGGATAAAGATAAACAACACAGGAATAAAATAATGAAGAGAAGAAAGTTTTAAAAAAGTAAAAGTGTGACATGATATGACATTATGAAGCAAGTAAGCTCCAAAGATGTCACTGAGTTCATTTTCTGTTGGCCATTTACTATTGGGTGTGAGGATTCCACTTAAGAATTATTTCTTTTGCATTCGAGTTGGCTGCACACTGACACTTCTTTGAGCCGTAGGGCATCCTGTGGTACAAAGCCTGTGTGGCCCTTGTGCATATGCTGCTCCAGTCTCTGCAAGCCCACATGTGTGTTAGTTCTACTGCACTTAGGACTTGTTTATTTGGTAGATATTATAGTCTTTCCATCTCCTCTCCAAAAGGATTCTCTTAGCCTCAAGAGGAGGGAGTTGATGGAGATGTCTCATTAAGAACTGAGTGTCCCGAGGACACTTACTCTCTAGCAGTGTCTGCTTGTGTCTCTGAAGTTTTTCAAAGCTACAATAGAAGGAATCTTCTCTAATGGTGTCTGAGCAAGGCACTGATCTATGAGCATTACAGAATGTCGTTTGGGAGACATTTTATTGCTATATGCATTTGGTTTTACCTTAGGTCTCTGGGCTATTTAGTCTCTTGTCTTTGTAAAACTGAGCCCTAAGTCAAATGGCAGGGAGCCGTTGAAGATTAAAAGGTCTGCAGCTAGCTGGCTTGGTATCTATGTTTCTCCTCTGGTAGCATGCGCAGTGCATCCTAAAGCCTTCTATAAACTGCCCAGAAACAAAAGTCACGCTGTGCAATCATGTGACATGGCCCACAGAGGCAGGCACTGGATCATCCTGTCACTTCTGCCCCTGGAGACAAACAATGTCTTAGAAGAGGATCTGGAGTCAGGCAGACTGGCTGCTTTTATTTTGAAATCCCCAAGAGGAATGGAGGGGTGATTTAAGGGTGGAAACATGGAAGTTTGTATGTGTGAATGACTTTGGGAAAGAATTTGAGGCCCTCAAAGATGTAATGTTGGGAAAATGAAACCATGCACTCTAAGAGGCTCTAATAGATGCTGAAGGGCTTATTTTCAGTTAACCCTGGAAGGCTCTATGGAAGAGAATCTTTTTCCTGATCTTTGGTATGACTCAGGATTTCATTTGTGCGTTAACAATATTAACACTCTAGTGAATGGGATTGTGGGGAGAGTCTTGGGTGTTAGGGCTGGGGTAGGCAGAGTTTGAACACTCCACCATTCTACTACCTTATACTGTGGGGGCTGGGAGAAGGTCGCCAGTAACAGGCAGTGGTCACTGGGTTTACATGTTTAGCTTACCTGTTAGGACTGGCATTTGGCAGGAACAGGGCCCATCCTAAATACCTTTATCCAGTACCACAAAGATGACTTGTATGAGGTATTTAGAATGTGCTAAGCTGGGCAAGATGTGTAAGGAACAATTTTATCAGCTAGCAGAGTAAGTATGGGCTGGGTCTGTTTTGGTGTTGGGAGGATCAGCTGGGAGTGTCCATCTTTGGGGAAGAAGCAGACACAGGTGCCTTCAGCTGTCCAGTGTGGAAGAACACTCACCTGGGCTGGCAGTTGGACTTTGAACATCAAGATCAAAGTAGTTGGTGTTATGATCTCTCAAAGCTGGTTTTATTTGTCTCTGTGTCCACAAGATGGTTTTGGCAACTTCCTGGAGCATGTAGGGACAAGTTAAACCTGTGAATACTGGGAAGAGTGCCAGCAGCCTGAACATTTCCACCTGTGGTCTGTCCAGTTCTGGCCTACAAGTCCCTACCACCTGCAAGGTGGAGGATGGTGACAGGCTGGTCTGAGCTGGTGCCACTGCCAGCCCAGCCTAATAGTGAACCCAGAATGTGCCAGGTTCCACATCACCTCTTCATGTTCTGCTGTGCACCGACTATATCCAAGACATCCTGTCTCCTCAAAAGCTACTAGTGGGATGCTGGCCTCTGATTTTTCTGAGCCAGAGTTGTCCACTCTGAAGATCCCTACCCTGAACCTGCTGAGCTGCACACAGAGTGTCCATGTAGAGAGTAGGATATCTACTATGGCTTCCAAAAATTTTGACTAGTTGGTGTCCCTGTCTATTTATCTGAATACTGCCAGCCAAACGGCTCAGGCTCTGCCCTGGAGTGGCCTTTCCCCACTGCCACAGAATTCTCCAACCCAGGGCACCTGGACAGCAGTGTTTCTGGCATTTGTGGTGTGATAAATGACCTGGGGTGCTGCCTCTTTCTCTTGTTACTCTTGGAGGGGATGTACCAGGAAGGAGTAGAAGTGAGTGGAAACAGAAGTTTGTGGGAAAAAGGTCACTTTTGCCTACATATGGCTGTCCCACGGGGTCTCACTTGCTCTGCAGTGAAGGAGTTGTCATGTGTTTCTAATTCTACCATTATATCCTGATATCAAATCACTTGGCCAGAGTGTATTTTAATAATGCCTAATTTCTCTATGTTCTGTTTGAAGATTTCTGCCCAAAAAAATATTGCCTTTTGAAATTAAAATAACAGATATTAGTGCACAGGGGTGAAGGCTCTATACTGGCACATGTAAATTCTCTAAATTCAATAAGTTGTATAAGTGTTGTCTTCAGCAATGAACACTGCTGTTAGTTTGTGGAAAACAACCAATAGTTTTGTCTGAAGCCTCTATTTATTGGAGGTTCCCAGGGCATCCATTTAGGCAACAATTCAATTAGGTGTTACCTGTCTTTGGTAAAAGGAGTTTCATTTGTTGACAAGAGATGGCTAGTGGGGCTCTCTTTTCCCTGTTATTTGGCAATTTCCTTTAGGTCTCCTTCATATACATACAATTTTTTTTATGTTTCCATAGATTCCCTCAAATGGCTTTAACTTTAGCTGTTCTCCTGTATTCTCTCTCCCTTGTTTCTCTCTCACCTCCCTACTTTATCCTCCAGTTCAAGTCACTATCACCAGTCAATCCATAACTATTCTATTTCCATTACCTGAGAAGATCTATCTACTGCTTGTGGATCCGTGCTCCACAACTAACATTTTCAATTCAATGGCCTGCTTGATTGATTTATCGCTAATGTCCACATGCAAGCAAATAATACTATATTTGTCTCTCTGAGTCTGGGTTACCTTACTCAGAATGATTTTTTTTCTCCAATTCATCCATTTACCTATATAGATGTCATTCATTAACATCTGTTGAATATTCCATTATATAAATGTACAACACTTTCTTTATCCATTCTTATTTTAAAAGATATCTCCATTGCTCTCAATATCAGGCAATAAACATGGTTGAGCAAGAGTCTCTGTGGTAGGATGAAGTTTCCTTGGGTAAATGCCCAAGAGTGCTATAGCTGAATCTTGAGGTAGATAATTTCCATCTTCCTAATTAACCACCCCAGGATTTCCACCATGGCTGTGAGAGTTTACATTCCCACCAGCAATGGATTAATGTACCTTTACTGCACATCCTCTTCAGCATGAACTATTAGTTCCTTTTTTTCATTTTAGACATTCTGATGAGTATACAATAAATTCTCAAAATAGTTTTGATTTGCATTTGAGCTTCTATTTTGAGTATTCATTCTTTAGATATGTACTGTATTTTTAATTTGGTCCTTTGTTTTCATAATCCTTCTTTGAGTTCTATATACTTTGGATATTACCTCTCTGTTGGATGTATAAAAATTTTTCCCCATTATGTAGGCTTCCCTTTTCTTGTATAGTAGATAGTGTTATTTTCCATATAGAAAATTTTCAGTTTTACTTTCCATACAGAAAATGGTCAGTTTCATAAGGTCCCAAATGGACCTAAATTGATTATCTTAATGCCTGAGCTATCTGTGTTCTACTCAGAAAGTCTTTTCTTGTGCCAACAAGTTTATAGCTATTCCCCAGTTTCTCTTCTATCAGGTTTAGAGTGTCTGGTTTTGTGCTGCAGTCTTTAATCAATTTGAAATAAATATTTTCAAAGATAATAGGTATGAATTTATTTGTATTCCTCTATATGAGGAGTCCAGCTTGGCCATCTCTATTTGTTGAAGAAGGTTTGTTTGTCAAGTTTGTATTTATGGCTTCTTCATTAAATTAAGTATCCATATGTGTGTAGATTCATGTCTTAGATGTTGTACAACTTCATCAATTGACTTTTCTATTTTTATATGAATATCATCCCATTTTTATTACCATAGCTTTGTGGCAAAATTTGTGGTCAGTAATGGTGATACCTCCAGCAGTTCTCAATTGCTGAGGTGGTCTTATCTATCCTAGGTGTGTGTGTGTGTGTGTGTGTGTGTGTGTGTTTCCATATAAAGCTGAAAGTTGTCCTTTCAAGATGTGTGAAGAATTGTGTTGGAAATTGATGGGAATTGAATTGAATCTGTAAATCACTTTTTTATCTTCAATTGAAGAAAGGGCAATTTTTCGCAGTAGCTAGCTTACTACATTTTAAACAAATCACACAAGGAAGTTCTTTGATGCTCATCATCTTTCTTGAAGTAGAATGGGGGTGCTGCCAGAAGCTGACATGTCTGACTGCCAAAGAAAGCTTTAATAAAAAAAATTTAGATGCCTTATTCTGCAGATCTCTGGGGTTGCTGAGTATCATATATCTATGTGTATATCTAGCTGTAGTATCTGCTTGGATCTAGCTATTTCTTATTTGCTCAACTT
Organism: Micromys minutus; assembly: GCF_963924665.1. NCBI lineage: Eukaryota > Metazoa > Chordata > Mammalia > Rodentia > Muridae > Micromys > Micromys minutus. Next base: position 55,755,147 of record NC_137977.1, on the reverse strand, counting down.
TGAAAACACCTTGCTGTAATTAACTACACTAGTATCTAACGTGAACATGAGTTTGACTGGCTGACTTCTAACTTGCATGTTTGAAATTATCTTAAACAGTTTCTAAAAGCAGATTTCAAGGACTATAACTTCACATCGAATTTTAAAAATGAACTGCATAGGTTCAATACCTTAAATAACCCAGTCACAAAAGAACACACATTATATTCTTAGAAAAAGAAAAGAGGTGTATCTATCATATATTATTATGTAACAAATTTTTGAGCTATAATAATATTTTATAAAATAAATAAATTTTTAAAAATTAAAAAAGAATTGAAGCATATATACATAGTATCATGTAATAAAACACAACCTTAATCTCTATCAATATACAAAGATCTGCACCAATATTAGATTATTGGTTAGTTGTAGCTCTATAAATAATAGATTCAATAATCTACCTTTTATACTCAGTGTGCTAAAAAAAATTCCATTCTAAGATAGTATCTTCTCCCTGCATAAGAATTCCTGTGAGAGAATGAATAGAAGGCAAAGTAACTAAAATACAGACCATCTTTGGATCTAAATGATCCATATGTGCCTCCAATAATTTTTTTTCTAAAAGAGCCAATTCTTTTGAAAGCCCAGCTGTTAATATTTTTTGGATTTCTTAGCATTTAGCATAGTGTAAAGTATGAAATAAATTACTTTTGTCTTGAGTAGTTATTCCAATGATGTAACTTAGTCAATTAATATCTTCCAACAATTTTGGAAAATCACTAAGAGTTCTTAATTGGTCTTTCTTGATTTGTACCTTCTGTGATTGAATTTCCTTCAAACTTATCTCCTAGATAGTTAAGAATTCCTCTTTGTATTTTTTTTCAATAACAATTTTATAATCCCTAACAAGGCAAGATTCTCTTTATGTCATTATTTTTTAGGTATCTTTATTTTTATTGGCCCTCAAAATATCATCTATAGAGTAATAAATTATAGATTTAGAAATTTGTTTATGAATTATTTCTAATGTCAACCATTGCCATACTTGTGCATAATTCAAAGATATAGGCCTTCTTCAGAATTAGTTTGGTTCATAAATTTTTCTAGTTTATCTTCTAATACTCTCCTAAATTTGTAGTTCTTCTCTTTTTCTTGTATCACTATAGCCCTTTTCTGTGAGAAGGCATGAGAAGCCATCTTTGCTATCAGGACTAAAATAAAGATTACCAATATGATAGTACCAACAATTGATAACATATCTGTTTCATTTAGGCCATTTCTCACCTTCTCTTTTGTTTCTATCTTTATATCATTTGAAATGTCATTATTTAGAATCCAAAAGCTCTATTTCACTGTGCCTTTCATTTTTATTTGTCTTATTTCTTTAAATGTGTCTTTTTTAAATCATTTATATCTATGAATATTCATACACAGTACTTTTACTCTTTAGCATAAAATTATAAATTTAAACATTTTAAACCTGGTCAGAAGTTTGGGCACATTGGATTTCTTCTGTGGATCTCTGTCTTTGTCTTTTCCCCTGTTTATCTTTAGGATATTGCAGTGGTTAGTGGCACCGAGCATGTTAGTTACAGGAAGGAAGCAGTTTTTTTTCTTCTGTCCAACAGGAGATGTGCCTCACTAGACTCTGGAACCCTCTTGCATTGCATATGTCCCTAGACTGTCAGTGCTTACCCTCCTGAGTCGGTAGTGCTATACAGAGAGCCTGAGAGAAACTGCACAGAGCCTACCAGCTAAGTTAGCTCAAGGCTAACCTCAAAACTGCCTGTGGATCTGGGATGTTTGATTATCCCAGCTATTGGTGGAAACCCAGTTTCCTCTGTGGCACAGTCAAGTTGAGCGCTTAGCTGCACCCCATGTGATGATCCTATCCAGACAACTAAAGCACACATGCCAAATTAGCAAATGATCTGATCTTCCAAACTGAGCAATATTTGGGAATATCACTGCTTATAGCATGGGATGAAACTGCTCTGCTGTTCCAGCTCTGTGAAGCATGTATGTAAGCCACCAACCCTTGCATTCTATCTCTCTAGGCAGCCGAAGAAACACAAGGCTAGCCCAAGCACTATAGTTCTGATCAAGAAGCTTTGTCTGTGAAATGCACTTGGCTTAAGTTTCCCATATCTATCTAGGAACCTGCTCTGTTCCCGAGGAGAACTTATTTTGTAGCTCTTATCCAAGTCTTTTCAGGCTCTAAGCCTATTTCTTCTAAGCTTGGATTCTATGCCAAATATTGAACACAAAATATAGGATAAAATTTAAAAGTGCACATTTTTTATAACCTGGCTAGCTGCCCAGGTAATTGGGAAGAATACTCACAAATTTATTCAACAAGCTTTAAGCACAATAACTAAGCAAATATGTCTAACCCTTTATACTATCTAGTTACTTCCCAGATGTACACACACCCAAACACACACTGTGTTACTTGTATTTAGTCTCTCCTTGGCACACCCAGCTGTAGGCCACTCTTCCTCATGCCTAATCTCACTCAGGGAGAACACATTCTTTCTCCTTCTATTTCTCCTTCTCCTTCTTCATTTTCTTCTTGTTCTTGTTCTTGTTCTTGTTCTTGGTCTTCTTCTTCCTCTTCCTCTTCCTCTTCCTCTTCCTCTTCCTCTTCCTCTTCTTCTTCTTCTTCTTCTTCTTCTTCTTCTTCTTCTTCTTCTTCCTCTTCCTCTTCTTCTTCTTCTTCTTCTTCTTCTTCTTCTTCTTCTTCCTCTTCTTCTTCTTTCTCCTTCTTCTGCTCCTTTTCATTCTTCTCCTCCTCATTCTCCTCCTCTTCTTTCTCCTCCTTTCACTTCCTCTTCTCCTCTCTCTTCCTCCTTCTTCCTGCACCTGCCTTATAGCTTTTCTTCCACACTCTCAGTCAGCTTGTGACTCCTTCTACCTGGCTCTTCTACCTCTGACACCTGACTGGGATCAAAAGATCAGCCTTTCTATTATTTCTGCTCAGTCATGGGCAATTCAGCCACTTATTAACCATTCAGAAATAATTGGGGGAAAATCCTTTACACCACACTGATACAGGAGATTCTTCAATATTCATGATGGTGCCATTATCTGGACTGTAACTAGATAATGGGGCATAAAAGTTAGTATCTGAATACACAGAGCACAAGACCCTTCTCCAACATTTGTCAGTCTTACTTATTTTTCTCAAGTAACAAAATTTAATTGGTTCTTTCTATCTTTTTTTCCTCTATTTTGGGGGAGGGGTGACTCTGTGCTTCTCTATTTCTTGTTGTTTACTCTTTTATGATATTATGGGTTTTTGTTGCAGTTGTTGTTGTTTTAGAGCTTTTAGGTGTACAGTTATGTTACTAATATGAGATACCTCCTTTTTTATTATATGGGGACATAGTGCTAAGAACTTGCCTTTCAGAACCAGTTTTATTGTGTCATGTGAGTTTAGGGTTATTTTTTTTTTCATTTTTGTTCAGACTTATGAAGGCTTTAACTTTTCTCCCACCACATAGTCACTAGTTTACTCAAGATAGTTCCAAAAAACACATCAAAGAGCAATCTTAGTTTTGTGTACTGTTTCAATGATTAGATAAAGTAGTGCTTGGGATTTTATGCCACACAGAAGTGATGGCAGCCTTCAGTTTGTCAGTGCTATAGAATAGATTAACAGATATTTCCAGATTTTATTATTATTATTATTATTGTTGTTTTATCATTATTCTCTCTCTCTCTCTCTCTCTCTCTCTCTCTCTCTCTCTCTCTCTCTCTTTTTCTCTCTCTCTCTTTCTCTCTCTCTCCAATGTGCATTCCTTCCTTGTTGGTCATTTATATGTGCATTTTTCTTTATTTTTTCTTATACAATACATCCTGACTACAGCCTCCTCTGCTCTCCTTTTCTTTCCCTCCTTCCAGACTTGCTTCTATCCTCTTCTGTATCATCAATTAGTGAGCTGTTCAGATTGTTGTAAGCTTTCTGTTATTTATACCAAGGTTGATATCTAGCTTTAATATGTGTGGGTTCAGATGGGATGCATGGTGTACTGCTAATTCTTCTGTATATGCTGAAGCATGCAATGTGCCAAAGGTATGATCAATTTTGAAGAAAGTTTCATGAGATGTTGAGAAATTATACTCTTTGGCATTTGCATGAAACATTCTGTAGACATCTGTTATGCCCATTTGGTTTATGACATCAGTTATATCAGTTAAATCAAGCACTTTTGTTTCTGGTTTTATTTTTGGGGGTGGGGTCTGGATGACTTGTCTATTGATGAGAGTTGTCACTGAAACTTTCTATTGTAAGTGTGTGAGGGTCAGGATGTGATGTAAGCTCTATTATTGTTTCTTTTACAACCTTGGGTGCCCATTTGCTTGGGGCATAGATGTTAAGGAATTTAAATGTCATTTTGCTGTATCTTGTCTTTGGATGAGTATGTAGTGTCATTTTTTATCTCTTCTGATTTGTCTTGTAGAAGGATTTTAATCCAGTTACATGGCTACTGTGGCTAAAATATAGACAAGCCCTTAGCACTCAGTTTAATGATGAAGGTAACATTAGTTTGTAGAAGAAAAATATTTTTATAGTGTCCAAGATTTCTTGATTGGTTTGTGCCTGATTTTTTTTATTTAATGTTTTCCTTAGATGACTCATCCAATTCTTATATCATGTCTTCAATGCCTCAGATTTTCCACCACTAAGAATTTGTTGGTCAGATTTGTCTCTAAGATTCTTGTTTTAGTTCCCACATTTCTTTTTACAAATTTCTTTCAATTTGGGTTTTTTTTTTTTTTATTCTATTTCCACTTTCAGCTCTTGTGCTATTTTATTCATTGTCTCCCACTGTTTGTGGGGGGAAATATGCACATATGCCTTTAAGATTTATTCATTTCATGGTCATATTCAAAAATGTTATTTTATGACCTTTGTGTTGTGATTTCCTATGCTGCAGCTCCCAGGAGCTACTCTGGTAGGGTTGCTGAGCTCTAATGGAGATATATTGTCCTGTCTGTTATTTATTTTGCTGGGCTTTGGATAATTTGAATTCTAGAAATTCATTTGTGGCCTTATCTTTGTTGGTGGGTGTTTTGTTCTTTGTTCTCCTATTTCTGGTTCTTAGAAGGGTCTGATGGTTGTCTGTTGCATGGTAGAAAATTCTTCAATGATCTTTATAGGTGGAGCAGTTGGGGATTCCAGGTAAAATGTGTTTCTAGATATTGGGAGTTGACTCTAGGAAATAGGGTTGGTAAAGAATGGGGTAAGTTTAGGGGGTGCACAGGATGTAGGAAGGCATGGTATTCTACCAGACTCTGCTTATCCTCCTGGTAGTGGGGGAAGGGAGTGAGGAGGGGCCACAACAGGCAGTTTGCTACAAAGCAGAAGATGGGAGGACGAGAAGAAGGGATTAGATTTGAGAATAAGAGAGAAAGGAAAAGATCTACAGTTAGTCTGGCTACTTTCTTGAGCAGCGTGGCCTGTGAGATCTTACATATGACTTCTAGAACAGCATAAAATACTAAGTTCTAGAGTGTCTAAACATGTCCAACCTGCCTCGTGTGTGAGAGTTTCTTCATCTGAGCTGTAAACCCCACATTATTCTTATTGCTTTGATTATGCATTTTGTACCCCCTCAGCTGTTTTGTTTTGTTTCATTTTGTTGTTGTTTTATCTGTCATGTGCAGCATATCTTTTGATGTAAATGGTCTCATGTCAGCATGTTGTATCTGAGCTGCCCATGGTTTTATTTTATTTTATTTCTTTTTTTTCTTGAAGTAATAGATAAATATAATTAGACAAAAAATATGAGTTGAGCCAAAAGGCTTTCTATGCTGAACCAGAAAGTCTTCATTCTGAGTGTTTAAAAATAAGTTCTAGATGAGTATTTGGCTTTAGTGTGGTATGCTCCCAGCCCGTGGCCAAGAATTGGAAGCAGCAGGCTCTTGTTCTGATTTTGATGTGTGCTGTGTATTTTGAATGATCCAAAGCAGTGAAATACAGACTTCCCTCTCCCAGCTGGAGCCCATTGAATTGTTCATAACCCAGTCATTTATTTTATACTTGCACACATGTATTGCACTCTTTGTATGTATTCACAAAATCATTCACATATATTACTCCCTTTAGGTCTATATTGTATTATAAATCCCTATAACACCACAATATAGACACTTTGATGTTCTGAAAATGTATGAGGACACAATCTTTTTCCACTTCTTTCTACAACAACAGAGATGCTGGTAATTCTTTGGATGAGTGACTTGCAAGAGTATCCCACCATCTGCTACACTTGTTAACAAGCATGCTGCCCTCACAAATACACCACTTAACAGAGCACTAATGGTGGAAAGGAACCTTGGAGAACTAATTCCTCAAATAAGAGAAATGAAATAAACAAGGGTTGAAATTTTCCCAAGATCCCATCCTAGGGAGTGAGAGGCTAAGTTGGAAAGCACATCTTTAATTGTTTGTAGCAAAGCACAAGACTTAATTCTCAGTAATATTGCTTTCTTCTTTTGCTAACATTAAAATCATTCAAAGATGTTTTTCTGTCCTATTAGGCCCATCTCAGAATTATTCTTTTATAAAGACTATATAGATGCATTGTTATCACTAAGTAGAGAAATCATGAAAAGGGGGGTCCATGTATTTGTCAGCTGATATGGGAAGGTGAAAGTCAGTGGAAGATTCTCAAGAGTGAAGTAGTAGTGTCAGGCAGGTGTGAACTCACATGGGCAGAACTTCAAGAAGCCCAGGACACTGCCTCCCATACATCCAGACTACTGAAGTAGACATCTAATGATCAAGGTTTCCTCTGAGATTCTTAGTCCATGTCCATTCTGCAGGTCAGAAATACATTCTTGTGAGCAGGAAATTTTTGTGGAAAAGAGAAGTTACTTATACATGGGGTATAATTTGTAACCATTGCACTCTTAAGCCATTGGGTAATGATGCACTATGTTTATACAAATATAAGAAACATAAAGTTGCAGGATAGGTTCACTTATTCAAATGTATCATTTATAGATAACTGCAACATACACATATATTCAAAGAGAGAGAGAGAGAGAGAGAGAGAGAGAGAGAGAGAGAGAGACAGAGAGACAGAGACAGAGAGACAGAGAGACAGAGACACACAGAGAAACAGAGAGATGGAGACAAAGAGGGAGGGGTAGAGGGAGAGGGAATTGGAGAGGGAGAGGGAGAAGAGAGGGGGAGAGGGAGGGAGAGAGATGGAGGGAGGGAGGGAGGGAGGAGAGAAAGGGGAGGGAGAGGGAGAGAAAGGGGGAGAGAGAGTTTGTTTTCTGTACCTTCCTCTTTCTTTCTGCCCCCATCTCCAGTGGCTAACAGAGATCATCTCCTTCAAGGATCTTCCCTACTCATGGTTGCCCAGCAATCACCCTTACCTAGTGACCCGTGTTCCTTCCCTATCTCCTAAAGAGGTAATGTTGAAATATCAACTAGCCAATGAAAAATATCCAGAATAAGTTTACCTTGAAATCATAGCCAAAGAAGCACCAAGGGCATGAAAGACAATTGGTAAATGGTATTTTATGAAAATCACTGATTTCTAAACTTTATGATGCCCATCTGACTACTACAATGTTAATAATATACCATTGTCATCATCAAACCTTAGTTTTCAAAGATAGTTAAATTAACTAATTATCCACAGACACATTCTTTTCTTTATTCACAGACACCTTTTTTTCCTGAACTCTGTTTTTTCTATGTTTACAATCTCAACACTATATCAAACAATTAACCAAATCAGCATTGACTTTTAATAATATATTTTGCAGAATCTATTTGTAATTTTGGAAATGGCAAAGAGGAATGCCAATAGTATTCTCAGGGTGCTATACCCAAAACTATCTTGGGGTGAACTCAGTAGTAGAGTACTTGCCTAGACTGTTCAGTCCTGGGTTGTATCTTTAGCAGAAAATCAACCAAACAAATACACCAAAACTAGTCAGTAAACTGTTCCTGACATGCCATTGAAATATAGAAGAAACAACAGGTAGTAGGAGTTTAGAACAGAGGAGAGATCCTTCAGAAAGAAACCTTGATGGATCAGTAATCACTTCAGAAAGCAAGGATGTTGTCAGATGGTAGACAGCAAAGAAAACTTCAAGGTTAGCTTAGACTTGGTCTACTGTGTAATTGTGAAACAATCACAGGTTGCTAATAGAGGACACATCATCACGTAAGTGTTGATTTAAAATTTGTCCTTTAGAAGGTGGATGCATTAGGAGGGCGTGTGTACATGTGAGTCCTAGTGGCTGTGGAGGTCAGATATGCTAGATTTCCTTGAGTTGAAATTACAGGTGATAGTGGAAACTCAACATGGGTCCTTTTCAAGAACAGTATACATTCTTAACTGCTAAGCAATCTCCCCAGCCACTTTCTCTCTCTCTCTCTCTCTCTCTCTCTCTCTCTCTCTCTCTCTCTCTCTCTCTCTCTCTCTCTCTCTCTTACACACACACCCATACACACACACACCTATACACACACACCTATACACACACACACACCTATACACACACACCTATACACACACACACACCTATACACACACACCTATACACACACACCTATACACACACACCTATACACACACACACCTATACACACACACCTATATACACACACACACCTATACACACACACCTATACACACACACCTATACACACACATACACCTATACACACACACACACCTATATATACACACACACACCTATACACACACACACACCTATACACACACACACACCTATATACACACATACATGCACATATACACACATGCATACACATCTACTTATGAGTAGACATGTTTTGCCTTTGTACAAACATGCCACATGTATGATCTGTGCAAGCCCACATATTCCAGAAGGCAATAGAAACAGAGTCACAGATATGAGCCACATCATGCTGGGTGCTATGACATTAAGAAAGGAATCTATGAATAGCTGCAAGGGCTCTTAACTGCTGAGTCATCTCTCCAATCCCTACACCATTGACTTAAAAGATTTAGTTTTGTAAAGGCATTTTATTTCAAAGCTGTGAATTCAACAGTTGATCTAGTTTAACTATCACTGTAAAAACTAGATTAAACTGTGCCATTCTCAGGGTATATGTGTTGCGTTCATATCAGTCTTGAGTAAGTTTGTTTTTTCTTTAAAATGTTCACCAATAAATGCATGTTTGGATCATTTCAAAGTAATGCAATCTGTTGTAGTATGTAACATCCTGGCCTAAGGATGCGGTTGACATTGTTGTTCATATCTGTGATAATATATCAGATGCTAATCCAGGGCTCTCTGCACAGGTCAAACCTGTAGCTATTACAATCCTGCCAATGTATTTTTATGAGGAATGTCTAGTGACAACATAAGTCCAATGTATTGAGATGACATGCACACAAGACCTCAAACTTAAAATACAGTCAGTGTAGGCATAGTTATATAAGACAAATGCAGAGTATAATAATTTATCATTCTCATCAGAAGGAGGTAAAATGGTAGCAGAAAGAACAGAATTACATTTCTCAGCAACTCTGCCAGCTTAGGTACCAATGTCCTTAGTTATTAACTTCACTGTTAGAAGACAATACAACGCCTACCCCTAATATGTCTATGGTAGTTTCTGGTTTGCCAGAAGACTTTTATTTCCAACTTCTCTTTGACTCTGACTTTGGATTGCAGCATTGTGCATTTTAATCAAGTTGCTGTTCTGTCTGAACTACAGCAGACATTCCACGAGCCTCCATGCTGACACTGACTTCACTTTCTGAATTATATATTCAGGACTTCTCTTTTACAGCCAGGCTACACCTGTTCTACCCATCTCCACATTCATTATTGAATTTACACCAAACCATTCCTAGCCTTCTTTTACTCTGGCTAGGAGAGTAAAATTCCTGAGGAAAGTCCACACTTAAAAACTATTCATCCCATGAACAGAAACAAATTCATACTTCACATGAAATTATTAAGCATCCATCATGACACTAAAGACTAATACTGTATTTTGAACCCAATGTAGCAACATGAAACTCCTCTTATGTAGTTTTATGCAATGCATAATTTTATTATGCTGCTTTACTTTCTAGTTTTATTTATTTTCATTTGTTATATATTTTTTTATCTTATTTGTTTATTTATAGTTTTATTTTAGCAACATCGAACATCTCTATTACATGCCTTCCAAGGAACAGGTTATAAAAATACAGAAAATAGTTAAGAGTTACACTTGCCGCTGATCACAGCTGTCAAGTTAGCAACAGATGGAATATCACCCATCAAATGGCCATATGGGCTGACAAGTGACCCATAAAAGATCTCAACCACTAGAGAAGCTCCAAATGTTATAAAGTGAGAATAAAAATCAAAAGAAGCTAAGGATTGCTAGAAACTTCAACAACAAAAAGAAAGTCCATTTGCCCCCTCATGCCCATTGACCAAAGCAACATGCCAAAGGATCCGTAATAATTCACTTCGTCTTCAGATGTTTATCAGTTTATTAAACAACTATTTTGTGCCATGAACTATGATGAGTACTACTGTTAATATACATACTCCAAACTAGATAGCAGGCCATAAATCATTTTTTTCTAAAATTATATTTTTCCAAATGTCTACACATAAACAATAGTGATTTAAAACTCAAAATATAAACAGATGGAGGGTCAGCCCAACAGGCTTCATTTTGATTTACAGTGAATTCTTAGGCCCTCCTGGGACCCACTTCTGCATTTCTTTTGAGCCCAGGTTGTCTCATTTGTTAGGGGCACAATCTCACTAAGACAAGTGTGCACATTAGAAGAAAATATGAAGGAAATCAACATTTAAGACAGGGTCATGTACTCATGAAAATCCCTCCATGTGACAACCTTCCCACTTACATTTTTAATTTTCATTTAGGCATAATAAACAAGTTACTCTTGAAGCTCTCAATTGTTAATTGGCACTTTGAATGAAGCAAAGCTGTATTTCTATGGTTGCTTCTCTAGTTGAAATGCATTAGCATTCATTTATAAAGGCTTAATCAGGCAAATTTTTATTTTAATAATTTAGCCTGAAAAGTTTCTAGTTGATGAAAATGTCAAACCCAAAAAGAAAAGAATATTTAATTAGTTAAGTGCCTTACATCTTTGACAAATACTAAGTGGGCTTTTTCAACACTTACTGCCAGAAGTTGGAGAGTTATTAAATATAGATATTTATAAAATCAGTAATTCTCAACATATAGTCCTCCACGATTGAGGCTTAGCTTTGTCTTCCTTTTTTTCTCCTGTGTATCTCTTCTCTGTGTCAGATAATTTCATTGTTTGTTCTACTTTCTTTATATAATTTATAATTTAAAACAGTGGTCTTCAATACCCCTAGTGCTCGAACCCTTTAATATACTTCATCATACTGTGGTGACCCCCAACCATACAATTATTTTTGTTGCTACTTCATAGTTGTAATTTTGATATTGTGAAAAATTATAATGTAAATATTTTGGAGGATAGACTTTGCCAAATGGGTCATAGCTCACATGCTTTAAAACAACAAACCACAGATGCAGTGTTTAGAAGAACACATTTGGGATAAACACACGTCCCTCTTCTGTTTATATCTTAGATATTTATAGAATGGCTCCAGAGAAACATGACCATCCACTAGGTGGGGGGGGGGGGGTAAAGAGAAACATGTGGAGATAAGGGAGAGAAGAGACACAGATAGAAACAGAGAGCCAGAGACAGAGAGAGGCAGAGACAAGAGACAGAGATCTAAGAAAATACACAAGTATGAAGGTCAATCTTCACAGTATACTATCTAAGCTTGGTACCCAAGAAAGCCAATAGTGTGAATCTGAATTTGAAAGGCACAGGACTCAGAAGGCGTAATTATGTAGATTCGAGTCTGAGAGCATCAAAATATGAGATGTCTGAGCTAAAGCCAGAAGAAGAAAGCCAAAGGAAGTTGGCTCCTCTTTTCTCTGTCTTTTTCTTATGTTAGTCCAATCTTTGGACAGTGGGAGAGAACACTGTCATCTCTAAAGGTCATATTCATGAACTGTGCAATTGGGTGACAAAAAAATCTAAAAATATATATTATGGTGTTTTAAGTAAATTTACCATTTTATGTTTAGCCACATCTATGATAATACTGGGCCATATTCAGATGACAGGCAACAGCTTTGACACATTTGATTACCCAATCACACTACAGAGGTCATTGTACAAAGGTCAGAGCTTCAGTTATAAAAGTAATGTTTAACATGGGCACCATGTAACCTAGTCAAGAAGGCAATTGGATTAACCAATGTTTTAAGATCATTTTCAGTGGTGATTTAGGTTGTCAGGTTTTAACATCATCTTTCTTCCTATATACCTTCCTTCTTTAATTTGGGAACTGTTTTAGAAGAAAAAAATTGAGTCAAATAATTTTATAAAAGCTATATATATATATATATATATATATATATATATATATATATATATATACAATTCACATGCAATAAATTCACTGAACCATAGAGTTAATTAAAAGCATCTAACATGATTCTTTTCCAAAAGCTTAGCTAGTCCAGTAGAAAGATCAGCAACCTTTTCAGTTCCCAATAAAACAGCAGTAAAATTGTAGTGACCTCACTTAACCTGGAAGTAGACTGAATCTGTTTCATGCTCAGACCTCCTTTTATCTCTTCCTAGTTGTTGGAGATTTTGATTTGAATATTGAGAAACAGTAAATCTCTTAAATATTAAACATCTTAAATTTTTAACACTTAACTTTTCCTAAAACTATTTCTGGGGATTTTCTGTCATTTGCTTTAATCATGAGCATCATGATTTAGATTGACATATTCACTAGCTTCTCTTGTTAGAAGGCTCATGGCCTTTTCTCATGCATGCTTTTCATCAAATCCTATACTGAATTCTGCTAACAAGATCATCAATCTACCTTTTTAACTATGAGGCAGCTCTCTAGCTCATCTTTCTAAATGTAAGTAGCTGTACTTGTCCAAGTTTGTCCGAATGTTTATTTATGAATTTCCCCTGTGACATTGTTTATCTAAAGTTCATCTGAAGCTCCCTGAAACTTTTCTTAAGTTTGTGTCCCAGGTAAGTACTTCATCTAATACTTTATATGCTACAGATACTCAATTAAGTTCTCCTGTTAATAATCTAACACTTGATAAATTAACACTAATTTCTTTCCCTCCAAGGCTTATCTAATATCACTGAAGAGGAAGTATAAAGAATATGAGAGGCTGGAGATGCACATAAACCTTAAACCATCGAAAATTGCTTCTGGAACATGAGCTTTGAACTCGTGAACACACAGAAGCTATGGTTACTCACACTAGACCTGAGTCCATCACCGTTTGTTGTGTAGAATTTTCCTCTTGACTGTAGGAACCACTTTAATATAGAAGTACAACATCTCAAAATAGTTTCAGGAAGTTCCTGAACCTGATTCACAATGTTGGGTAAATAATGCAGGCTCCCGAGAGTCACTCTCTGGCAAGTTAAGCTGCAAAGAAGACACTGAGACCAGACCAGATGCCTAGAGGAAGCAGAAACAAGCAAACTGCTTGTAAGAGGTTTAGACTAAGTCAGTCATAAAGGAAACTTTCTAGCCTATGAAACGGACTAACTGAAGGCTATGCAATACTATACAGGTTCCTAGCCATTGTGGTTGCAGTGATAGAGCTGTGGTGAAAGAGGCCGGGATGGGGTAAGAACATAATGGGTACAAAGCAATTATGCACATGTATGAAATCATTGAAGGGTAGAAACAAAACCAATAAACTTAAGACATTCAAATATCCTAAAGAAGAGAATATTGTATTCACAAAAGGTGGAATGCTCTGATTTACTCTAATGTGTCATCGTTCTACATTTAAGTAATCTACCCCCACCATCTCTCCATAAATCCTCCCCTGAGCTGATGATATCATGTGACATCCTTTGAAACAGAACAACCACAGGAGCTAACAGACACCAGGCCATATGAAACAGTGGCTTGAAACAAGCGCAAATCCTCCAAATGGGCATGTTTTCTCTGCTGCAGGCTCCCCTCCCACAGAACATCACCTAAAGGGGGTGATAGAATGCAGGGACATGTGGCACTGTGCTTGGAATGTTTCTATGCCTAATTGGCCTGGATTTATGAGTGTATAATAACCCTCAATGCCATCTCACACCCAGGCAGCATTATAAAAGAAGCCTGAGTAATATCCAGGCTGCTTTGTTTGATGAGAAACTTTATAGCACGAGCATGTCGTGTACAAATGCACGGGCTGTGCACAGATGTTTGCCTTCATTTATGTTTCTTGGGACAATAGCAACAATATGAATGTAGTCTGGACGGCATCATTAAGAAACTGCACTTGGAGTTGCTTCATTAGCTGAAAAGAAAATGCATTTTTTTTCACTTCCAATTCACTTCCAAAGTCAAAAATTCACTTGGCCCATAGGTGACAACGCTCCCTTTGCAAACCCTTTTCCAAAATTAATATTATATTTACTTGCATATTACGTCTCTTGGCTGCTTTGCTGCTTTGGGTTTTAAATAGCTAAACTTCTCTAGAAGCAGAGCATGAATGCTGCCCTATGTCTGCTGGATCTGTTTTAACTGTCTGGTTACTTGAATTGATGCTATAATAGTTGGGACGCCATTACATTATGCCAGAACTATCTTTGCTTGGCTATGAGTGCCAGTGGAGAACAGTTTGTAAGTAATATTGTGCTTTCCTGATTCAATAAGTGGGTAATTTGTTCCAGTGAGCAAACCCTCATGACTTTCTTATTATGGAAAATAAAATAAAATAAAATACAGAGCTCACCTGCTCTCCGGATCTCTACAACAAGTTTTGTTTTAGACATCGAAAGTCATTAGGAAAACAAAGAGGTACAAACTTCCAAAAGTACTGTCAGAGCCCTTGGTGGCATCCTGGCTGCAGCCAATGGAGAGCTGAGTGTGTCAGCACTGCCTGCTGACACTTTTCTCACAACTGTCCAATTTATTGGCAAATCAAATGAGCCAGATAGAATTAGTGTCCACCTGGGTACCTGCTCATACTCTGATTGCATCTAGGCAGAATGAAAACCCTGGAGGGTATTCTCTGCACATGGAGTTCATACATGCAAACATATTTTAGTGTGTTTCAGAGCTAGGGACTTGGGGAATCATAGAATAAGATTAATTTTATGTTTGCTCTCCTAAAATTCTATCCCAGTCACAGATGGATCTTAAAATGTATTTAGCTAAAACTGCCAAAACAACCTATTTAACCATGTAACACACTTTTTAAAAATGACTTTAAATGGTGGTTTCTTTCTACTTCTCACTATGACATCTGGAGCTATACAAGTGTTTGGAGGGAAATATTTTCTTAGGCACTATATGGTGTTCTAAAGCATCCTGGGCTTCTATGCATGTGCCACCAGGAGCACCATTCCCAAAGTCATGACAACCAAGGGTGATTGAAGATGTTGTCAAAGGTATCTTGGTATTACCCATGGTATGAATTACTGCTTAATAAAACAAACTCATGTTTAATGGAAAAGCCAAGAACAACAACAATAAAAACCACCATTGTTTAGTCTTCAAGGAGTCGATACCAAATAGTAGGAGGGTGACAGCAGACAGCAAATGCAAGGTTTTGGAATCGGCCACCTTGAGACCCATTTGTCATCTCTACAGCACCTGCTGTTAAAGGTAACCATTTCATTATGCCTGAGAAATAGCCTAATGACTATTTCGAATAGCAGCTGTTCTGTTATGAGGATGTAGAATCCAGTTACAAGCTAAGCTTTAACTGCCAGCCTCAACATTATCCTTGGGATCTATTTTGACGTCTGTCTTCTTTTGTCAAGGAAATGCAATGTAGCATGGGATCCATGCCATGGAGGTGCAGAAGCAGGAGCGGTGGGTATGGTGTGTGCAGCAGCAAAGGCCGTGTCTGGAACCTAAGAGCACTGGGTGCTCTGCTGGACTCAGACCCACACTCCATAATCCCCCAGTGCCATTTCCATTGCTGCTTTATTTTAACAGAATCCAGGAGACATCAATACTAGTATCCCTACAGATGCTTGGGGCCCCTACTCTCTAATATGTTGGAAATGAGTGCGGCTGCTACCTGTTCCTTTGGAAACAGGAGAATTGGAGTACCTATATGATCCAAACGCACAAAGTCTCTCTGATAATAGTAGAAAAGGAAGAATCCTGGTGATTCACGGACAATCAGATATCTCAAAACAATTTGGGCTGTTGAGTAAACCTACTGGGGAATCCCATAGCGTCCCCTTCTGCTTTCTACTTCTAGAGTCTATGCAACTGGCTCCCTTGCCCCCTTTCACAATTACAATTCCACTACTCTGCCTTTATTCAAAGAATTCCACACAAGGCAGTTGTGGTGCAGTCACTCTCAGATGGAGAGCTATTTATCTTGGAAAGTGAAACCCTCTGAGCTTGTTGTAAGCAATGGTTGCGAGCCCAGCAGATGGGACTGAAACTGAGTGCCTTCTTGAGCACACTGCCCACATATTTTACTAGTGCATGCAAAATCACAGAGGGAATGTTGAGACCAAGCAAACAAACAGACACTTGGGTCTTTTGGAAATCCTGTATCTTCCACCCTTCACAGTATGACCAAGTTAACTATTGAATGTCCACCATGTCTCAGCTCTGCCTCTCCAGCAGAGAACTTGAGCCTGTAGTGCTTCTATGGATCCTAAAAAGTTTAAAGCATATTAGAAAGACACAGCCACCATTATCACCTTCTCCTCATGCTTATTTGGATCTTGAATCAGAGAATGAGGTAAGAGGATAAGGACAAGAGAACACACTGCAAACAGTACAGGGAAGGTGACAGTAAATGTGGCTCACAATGTTTAATTGACGGTTTCAAGAAACGGACCAGCCTTAAGGAGCTTTCAAGGGACAGTGAAGCAGCTCAGACCCAGACGTCAGCAGACTCTGCCTCTCTCGTTGTTATCAGACACCCGAGCCAAGCCTAACTTCTAGACCTTTCTTCAAGTGTTGGGAGGAGATTAAGTTGAAGGAAATATAATCTTTTCTGGGTGATTCCGATACAACTTTTACTGTCTTAAGAGATAAAACCCTTTTACTTCAAATTAAGCTTTCTTTAAACATACGGCCAAGTAGAAAATGAGGAGTAGCCCAAAAGGAAAATCTTCAATTGAATGTAAAATAGTAAAATTGTTGCTTTTAAGGTAAGAAAAAAGATAAGGACAACTATTTGATCTATTTTAATGTTATATATTAATGGAAATTTTAGGCAGAAAACTTAAACAAGAAAAAAATCAGAGTTAAAATTATCTCTGGTTGCAGAGAATCTATAAATTAGAAGAATTTAAGGATTTTAAACTGTTATAAATGACAACCTCAGTATGTTTTTAGGATACAAAATCCATATATAAATGGTTCAATATACAGAGTATTATATTCTAACACTGAGCAATTGAAACAAATACTAAGAAAATAACTTCACCTGATACCCCACATCCCCTCCCATACGTTATCCTCCTAGTTCCTTCCCTCCATCTAACTCTGATGATTATTCTATTTCCCATTCTGAGTGATACCCAGGCATCCTCCTTTGGAACCTTCTTGTTATTAGCTTGTTTGAGTCTGTGGATTGTAGCATGAGTATCCTGTATTTTATGGGTAATATCTACATATAAGTACATATATACCATGCGTGTAGGGAGAGCTAGGGGGTAGTGAATGGATATCAGTGGAAGTGACAGAGATGGGATAGGGGATGCTCCAGGGAGTCTATGAGGATGACACCAGCTGAAACTTGTAGTGGTGGGGAATATGGAGCCTGAAGTGACTACCTCCTCTATCCAGGCAGGACCCCCATTGCAGGGTTAAGGACAGCAACCTACCCACAAAATCTTCAACCTAAAACTTATTCAGCCTACAAGTTCAGGGGAAAAGATAGAACAAAGACTGGGGAATGCCCAACCAAGATTGTCCCAAACCAGGATCCAACCTGTGGGCAAGAACCAGTTTCTGAAACTATTATTGATACTCTCTTGTGTTTCCAAACAGGAACCTAGCTTAGCTGTCCTCTGAGTGTCCACACTGAAGCTGACCGTAACAGACACAGAGACCCAGAGCCAAATATATGGAGTTCAGGGTGGAGGAAG
Organism: Micromys minutus; assembly: GCF_963924665.1. Taxonomy (NCBI): domain Eukaryota; kingdom Metazoa; phylum Chordata; class Mammalia; order Rodentia; family Muridae; genus Micromys; species Micromys minutus. The sequence continues at coordinate 55,737,001 of NC_137977.1, read as the reverse complement.
GATTGAGGGACCCAGAGAGGATAGAAATTATATAAGAAAACCAAAAGAGTCAACTACCCTGGACCCTAGGGAACTCCTAGAGACTGAACTACCAACTAAACAGCATACATGGGCTAGAATTAAATCCAGTCCCCTGAGTATAGACAGCATTGTAGCATCGTAGCAGATGTGCAACTTGGTCTTCATACAGGACCCCAACAATTAGAGTACAGGCTGTCCCTGTTGATCCTATTCCCAGAAGTAGGCTGACATTCTGGCCTCAGTGGAATGTGCCTAGCCCTGCAGTGACTTGATGGGCCAGCGTGGCTTGGTACCCAGGGGAAGAGAACAAGAGGAAGGGTAAATGGAAAAAGAGGCTGTGTGAGGAAAGTCTGGGAGGGATGAACTGCAATTGGGTTATAAAGGGTAAAAACAAATACATAAATGGAAAAAATAACTCCAATTTTAATAAAGTATTAGGAATAAAATTAATAACAAGTACTTAATAAAAATAAGATCTCAGAGACTTGTAGACCAAAAACCATAATATTCCGTCTAAAGGATACAGAAGACTTAAAGTGATGGAAGTTATTCCATGCTCGTGGATTAAAAGCTATAGAAGAGCCGATGTCGTTCACATGCTTATGTGGCCAAAAACGAGTTTTTTCATTAAAGTGGTTCTTTTTTTAAAAATTCCAGTGATAATTTTTACAGATGTTTTAACAATTCATGTGGAATCTTCAGGTATCTGAAATAGCCAAGGAATCTTTATAAATGCCTTTTGTGTTTTGTTTTATAGCAGTTTGATGCATGTGTGTAATGAATTTTAATAATTTGCACCCTGGTTTCCCTCTCTCTGCTTTCTCCCATTCCCACTGGGAAACTTTTCAATATAACCTTCTCCTAATTTCCTCAGATTTTTTTTTGGATGTGGCCACTGAATTTAATTGATTTCTTGCCAGAGTGTCAGAAGTTATTTCCTGGAACAAGGGCAACTAATCAATGATTACTAAGACTGAAGAAAATGATATCCCTAATCCCATAAAAAAAAAAAAACCTACTTGCTAGCAGTCCTTTGAGAAGTTGTGGGACCAAATGTGCCCTCTGTCAATTATGATCCAAATGCGGTTGGGCCCAATCACAAGAAAATAAGTACCGATAAACACAAACTCCTGAGTCCATAGTTCAATGGTGCATCATATCCAGAAAACATCTTCTGCTACAGCGCTCCCCTTCCTCTGGCTCTTATATTCTTCAAACATCTTCTTCCATGGCAGTCTGTGGATCTTGGAAGTGGTAGTATCTCGGTCCCACTTAGGGTCATGCATGTTGTCAACCCTTATTTTTAGTACAATGGCTAAAACAACGCTATTACCATTGTCTATGGCTTCCAACAGAAATGTATGGTTAGACCCTTTTGTTAGATATCATACATGTAGATCACAAGACCTAGAAAGATTAAGCTTAAAGACCATTCCTCACAGCTGTACTTCATATGGTAGAAAATGTTATGCAGCCCTGATGGAAGAGACATGTGATCAGCAGTCTTACTCAACTGAGAATCCTGAGGTCTCTAAAATGTGTGAAGACAGTTATAAGACTTCACAGGGATGAGTGTCATGACTGTTATGGAAATAACCAATTAGTTTCTCAATGAATTTGAACCATCTTCATGTTCATGGAAAGGAACTGATTGCTGTTTCTATAGATCTGGCCAAGAGTGTTTGTTTGTTTTGCCATGGAGTTCACAGACTCTTAAGGGGAACTTACTATTTTATTTTGATAAATGACCACGTGTCTCACTGCTTCCTACATACTTATTTCTATATCCATGACTTAGTTCCTTAAAACAGTATAAAAACAATCTACTATGCCTGGAAAAAACTGACTCAGCAGGTGAAAGCACTTGCTGAGCAAGCCTAATGACCTGAGTTTTATCCCTAAAATACATGTAAAAAGCCATATATGTTGGTGCACATCTGCAATCCCAGTCCTCTTCTGTCAACATGGAAGGCAGAGGCTGAATGTCCCATGAAATTTCACAAGCCAGTACCTACTGAGTGTGCTACACAGCAGCAGAAACATGAGAAGCCGTACCTAAACAAAGTGGAAGGTGAGAACCACCTCTCAAACGTGTTCTGTCTACATTCATGCAATGTGTTACAAGAACACTAGTAGTCATAGGCACACACATGTATACACATGGACACACACGTGCATGCACACACACACACATAGATACAATACTCAAATAAATTTTAAAATAAATAAATATTTCCCAATATACATCTTAATTTTAAATTTTTCAACACGTCAGTAAGTCAAAGCTAGAAGTACTGTCATGAATATATATATATACATATATATACATATACATATATGTATATATATATATATATATGCCAATAAAGTACAATAAGTAATACAGAAATAAACCTTCACAATGGAGATGTTAACTTCCAACAGTGTGACAGCACAAATGGAATAAAGGTAATTTTCTTTAAAAATGGTACTGAGAAATAAGATATTACAAAAAATATGTTAATTTTAACAAGTACATAATGCAGTTAAAAATACATCCAAAATAGATGAGATGAAAATAAAGACAATATGTTAAATTATATTTTGAAAGCATTTAAATTAAAATTAAATGCTTTACTACAATGAAATTACAATAATCCATTGAACATGACATTAAAATCATAGGTAACTAAATAAGGTAAGTCAGATGGCATCCAAGTTGAAAATTTCCATTCAAGGATACAATCAACAGTGTGAGAAATTGATGTACAGTAATAGTGTATCAAGTCAAAAAATTCATCTTCAAAATACATCAAAGTACTACCATGGTTTAAGAATAAAGACTAAAACAGGCAAGGATATGAATGGGTAGTTCTCCAAAGGCAGTATGCAAGATGGCCAGCCATGTGAAATGATACCTAACAGTGCTAATCAATACACCAATACAATGAAAGACTGACTAAGTAATGAAGAGATGACCCTTCCTGACCTTTTATGCAAAATAGATGGGGGTAAAAACTTGTACAACTTCACTTCTTTAAAAGAGCAAAACAAAAGGAACAAAAAGAGCATGTTTTTAAATTAATGACATAATCATCACAGGATAGAGCAATTTTACCTCTAAGGGTATATTTAAAGTGTTTCAAAAAAGATTCTCATGCATTTCTTAATCCATTGAAAACAAATTATGGGTTTATCAACAGAAAAATAAATAAACAAAATGTATAGTAATCTGACTGCTGTGGTTTAAATATAAAATTCACTCTATAGATACATGTGTTTGATTATTTGGTCACCAACTAGTGGTCCTGTTTTGCATTATGAGAATTTTAGAAACCTCTCTTGAAAAAGTGTGTCTCCAGAGTTTTTTAAATTAATTAACCATTAATTTTATATAATAATTAATAATAGTGTTTAATAATTTACAAAATTAAGATCAGAAGGTACATAGTATATTTTTAATTAAACAACTTTACTTTAAAAACAAAGACAAATTTACATATTTTAAAAGTATTTTTGCATAAGACTATATGAATATATGTCAGTACTTGAATTTTTTAAAGTTTAATAGTATGCACTGAAAACATACTAGTTACAATGAGCATAAAATACATATATAACAAAAGGTAACATGAAAAGAGTTAAGTTTTCTTGATGTGTAAAGATATTACATAATGATTTTAAAATACCAAAGATTAACACAAGGCTGCATTCTGAGCTCTTGAATTTTTGGTGATATAATGTCTACATGTACCATACTCTGAGAGGGTGCTATACACTTATAAGTTTCTAAGGACAGAGGCTTCCACATTTTGGCATTCCTTCTTTTTGAGCTTCTATGGTCTGAGAGTTGTTTCTTGTGTGTTCAGAGATTCCTGGGGCTAGTATCCAATTATCAGTGACTGCATAGTATGTCTGTTCTTTTATGACCTGGTTATCTTACTCAGGATGATATTCTCTAGATACATCCATTTACCTAGGAATTTTGTAAAGTCGCTTTTTCTAATAGCTGAGTAGTACTCCACTGTGTAAATCCACAATTTCTGTATCCATTCCTCAACTGAAGGACATCTGGTTTCTTTCCAGCATCTGGCTATTATAGAAAGGGCTGCTATGAACGTGGTCAAACATGTATGTGTCCTTATTATATGCTGGAGTATCTGGTTTATATGCCCAGAAGTGAAATAACTGGGTCTTCAGGTAGCACTATGTCCAATTTCCTGAGGAACTGTCAGATTGAATTCCAGAGTGGTTGTACCAGCTTATAACCCCACCAACAGTGGAGAAGTGTTCCTCTTTCTCTGCATCCTCACCAGCATCTACTGTCATCTGGGTTTTTGATATTAGCCACATATACTGACTGGTGTGAGGTAGAATCTCAGGGTTGTTTTGATTTGCATTTCCTTGATGACCAAGAGTGTTGAACATTTCCTTAGGTGCTTCATGGCCAGTCAACATTCCTCAGCTGAGAATTGTTTGTTAAGCTCTGTACCTCATTTTTAGTAAGATTGTTTATTTCTCTGGGGTCTAACTTCTTGGGTTCTTTGTATATATTGGATATTAGACCTCTATCAAATGTAGGATTGGTAAAGATCCTTTCCCAGTCTGTAGGCTGCTGTTTTGTTTTCTTGACAGTGTCCTTAGCCTTACAGAAAGTCTACAGTCTCATGAAGTTCCATTTATCAATTCTTGATCTTAAAGCATAAGCCACTGGTGTTCTGTTCAGGAAAATTTCCCCTGTGCCTATGGGTTCTAAGCTTTCCCTCATGTTCTCTTCTAATATTTTCCATGTGCCTGGTTTTATGTGGAGATCTTTGATCCATTTGCACTTGAGCTATGTACAAGGAGATAAGAGAGAATTGACTTGTATTCTTCTGCATACTGACTTCCAGTTGAACAAACACCATTTGTGGAAGATGCTTTCCTTTCTCCATTGAATGTTTTTGGCTCCTTTGTAAAAATTCAAGTGAGCATATGTGTGAGAGTTTATTTCTGGGTCTTCTATTCTCTCTACCTACCAATCTCTGTAACAGTACCATGTGGTTTTTAACACAATTGCATTGTAATATAGCTTGAGATCATGGATGGTGATTCCCGCAGAAGTTTTGTTGTTGAGAATAGATTTCGCTATTCTAGATTTTTTGTTATACCAAATGAATTTGCAAATTGCTCTTTCTAACTCTATGAAGAATTGAGTTGAAATTTTGATTGGGATTGCATTGAATATGTAGACAGTTTTTGGCAAGATGACCATTTTTACAATGTTGATCCTTCCAACCTATGAGCATAGGAGATCTTTCCATCTTCTGATACGTTCTTCAATTTCCTTCTTCAGAGATTTGAAGTTCTTGTCATGCAGATTTTTCACTTGCTTAGTTAGGGTCACATCATGTTATTTCATATGGTTTATGGCTATTGTGAAGGGTATCTTCTCCCTAATTTCTTTCCCAGCATGTTTATCTTTTGAGTAGAGGAAAGCTACTGAGTTGTTTGAGTTAACTTTATATCCAACTACTTTGCAGTAGTTGTTAGTCAGCTATAAAAGTTCTCTGGTGGAATTTTTCGGATCACTTAAATACACTATAATGTCATCAGCAAATAGGGATATTTTGACTTCTATCTTTCCGATTTGTATCCCTATGATTCCTTTCTTTGTCTAATTGCTCTGGCGAGGGTTTCTAGTACTATATTGAATTGGTAGGGAGAGATAAGGCAGTTTTGTCTAGGCCCTGATTTTAGTAAGATTGATTCAAGTTTCTCTCCATTTAGTTTGATGTTGGCTACTGGCTTGCTGTATATTGCTTTTACTATGTTTAGGTATTGGCCTTGGATTCCTGCTCTTTAAAAAACTTTTAACATGAAGGGGTGCTGAATTTTATCAAATGCTTTCTCAGCATCTAGTGAGATAATCATGTGGGTTTTTTTTTTTTTTTTTTTTTTTGAGTTTGTTTATGTGGCGGATTATATTGATGGATTTCCATATATTGAACCATCCCTGCATCCCAGGGATGAAGCCTACTTGATCATGTTGAATGACCATTTTGATGTGTTCTTGGATTAGGCTTGTAAAATTTTATTGAATATTCTGCCTCAAAATTTATGAGAGAGATTTGCCTGAAGTTCTCTTTCCTTGTAGGGTCTTTGTGTAGTTTAGGAATGAGAGTAATTGGGGCTTTGAAGAATAAGTTGTGTAGTATTCATTCTGTTTGTATTTTGTGGAATAGTTAGGAGAGTATTGGTATTAGATCTTCTATGAAGATCTGATAGAATTCTGCACTGAACCCACCTGGACCTTGGCTTTTTTTTTTTTTTTTTTTTTTTTTTTTTTTTTTGTTTGGGAGGCTTTTGATGACTGCTTCTATTTCTTTAGGTGTTATGAGATTGTTTAAATAGTTTATCTGATCCTGATTTAACTTTGGTATCTGGTATCTGTCTAGAAATTTGTCCATTTCCTCCAGATTTTCCAGTTTTGGTGAGTATAGGCATTTGTAGCAGGATCTGATGATTTCTTGAATTTCCTCAGTTTTTGTTGTTAAGTTCCCCCTTTCATTTCTGCTTTTGTTAATATGGATACTTTCTCTGCACCCTCTAGTTAGTCTGGCTAAGGGTTTAACAATCTTGTTGATTATCTGAAAGAACAAGCTCCTGGTTTTGTTGATTCTTTATATGGTTCTTTCTGTTTTTACTTGGTTGATCTCTGCTCTGAGTTTGATTATTTCCTGCTGTCTACTCCTCTTGGGTGTATCTGCTTCTTTTTGTTCTAGAGCTTTCAGCTGTGCAGTCAAGCTGGTAGTGTATGCTCTCTCCAGTTTCTTTTTGGAGGCACTCAGAACTATGGGTTTTCCTCTTAGTACTGCTTTCGTTACATCCCACATTCTTGTGTATGTAGTGGTGTCATTTTCATTAAATTCTAAAAAATTCTTAATTTCTCTCTTTATTTATTCCTTGACCCTATTATCTTTGAGTAGCACATTGTTCAGCTTCCATGTGTATGTGGGATTTTTTTGGTCTTTGTTGTTATTAAAGACCAGCCTTAATCCATGATGATCTGATAGGATGCATGGAATTATTAAATCATCTTAGATCTGTTAAGGCTTGTTTTGTGACCAGATATATGGTCAATTTTGGAAAAAGTGTCATGAGGTGCTGAGAAGAAGGTATATATATATATATATATATATATATATATATATATATATATATATATATATATATATATATATATATTAGGATGGAATTTTCTGTACATGTCTGTTAATTCCAGTTGGTTCATATTGTCTGCTAGTTTCACTGTGTTTCTGTTCTGTTTCTGCTTCCATGATCTGTCCATTGGTGAGAATGGGCTGTTAAAGTTTCTCACTATTATTGTGTGTGGTGCATTATATGCTTTAAGCTTTAGTAGGGTTTCTTTTATAAATATGGGTGGTCTTGAATTTAGAGCATAGATGTTCAGGATTGAGAATTCATCTTGGTAGATTTTCCTTGTGATGAGTAAAAAATGTCCATCCTTAACATTTTGATAACTTTTGGTTGAAAATCTATTTTATTCAATATTAGAATGACTACTCCAGTTTGCTTCTTTGGGACATTTGCTTGGAAGGTTTTTTCCAGCCTTTTACTCTAAGGTATTGTCTGTCTTTATCTCTGAGAAAAGTTTCCCATATGCAGCAAAATGGTGAATCCTGTTTATGAATTCAGTCTGATAGTCTATGCCTTTTTATTGGGGAACTGAGTCCACTTATGTTAACAGTTATTAAGGAATACGGATTGTTGTTTTCTTTTATTTTAATTGTTAGAGTTAGAATTATGTTTGTGTGTCTTTCTTCTTTTGGTTTTCTTGCATAGTTATTTCTTGCTTTTCCTAGGGTGTAGTTTCCCTTCTTTTGTTGGTTTTTCCATCTATTATCCTGTGTAAGGCTGGATTTGTGGTCAGATATTGTGTAGATTTGGTTTTGTCCTGGAATATCTTTTTCACTCTCCATCTATGATAATTGAGAGTTTTGCTGGATATAGTAACCTGGGCTGGCATTTGTATTCTCTTAGAGTCTGTATGATGTCTGTCCAGTATCTTCTACCTTTCATAGTCTCTTTTGAGAAGTTTGGTGTAATTCTAATTTATCTGCCCTTATATGTTATTTGTCCTTTTTCCCTTACTGCTTTTAGTATTCTTTCTTTGTTTTGAACATTTGGTGTTTTGACTATTATGTGTAGGGAAGAATTTCTTTTCTGGTCCAATCTGTTTGGAGTTCTGTAGTCTTCCTGTATGTTCATATTCCTCTGGTTCTTGTAGATAGGGAAGTTTTCTTCTATGATTTTTACGGAAGATACTTACTGTGCCTTTTAGTTGATATTCTTTACCGTCCTCTACACCTATTATCCTTAGGTTTGGTTTTTCATTGTGTCCTGAATCTCCTGGACATTTTGGGTCAGGAACTTTTTGGTCTTTGCATCTTCTCTGTTTTGTCAATGATTTCTATGTGTCTTCAGCCCCTGAGATCCTCTCTTCCATCTCTTGTAGTCTGTTGCTGATGCTTGTATCTATGACTACTGATTTCTCCTTGACATTTTCTGTCTCCATGGTTGTCTCTTTTGTGATTTCTTTATTGTATCTATTTCCATTTTCAATTTCTTCACCTGTTTGGTTGTGTTTTCCTGTAGTTCTTTGAGTGATTTCTCCTGGTCCTCCTGTAATTGTTTAAGGGAATCATTCATGTGCTTCTTAAATATCTCCATCATCATCATAAAGTATGATATTAAATCTAAATATTGTTTTACTGGAGTATTGGTAAATCCACTATTTGCTGTGGTGGGAGAACTGGGTTCTGATGTTTCCAGGTAGTCTTGGTTTCCATTGCTTGGGTTCTTGTGCTTTCCTTTTGCCTTCTTGTTGTCAGTGATTGTTGGTGAGATTTTTGTTTCTGACTGGTGCTTGTCTCTCCTGTGGGTCTGAAGTCTCATGGGCTCAGAAGGGAGATTTCTCCTGGGTGTTCAGCTCTTTGTGGACAATAGTGGACACTTGGCAGGCCTATGTGTCAGGCTCACACTTGGTCCAGGTGGAAAAGCACCTGATCTGGGAGTTCAGCCTCCTATGGGTAGATCCTGAGTCCTAATGCCAGAAACCCAACCCTCACTCTAGGCTAGAAAGGACCCCTTTCCAGAGAGCACTGAGCTCTCTGCACCCGAGAACTCCCGGTATGACCTCTCCGAGCCTCTGCTTCATGATTACCTCTGTTCCCACTTTAAAATCACCTGTAATCTGCAAGCTCAGCCTTCCCCAGGCAGATCCCGAGTCCTGATGACAAAGATCCAGTCTTTACTATGGACAGGATAGGACGCTTTTTTAAAGAGTGCCACGCTCTATGAGCTCAGAGATCTCCTGATGTCTCTCCTGAAGTTCTGCTGCCTGGTTCTTCTCCCTGTCATCTGCCACAATGCCATCAGATTGTCCACGCCAACCCCCCCCCCCCGCACAGTAATGTCTTCCCAGACCACAATGGACGCACCCTTTTGAACTGAAATCCAAAATCCTCCCTTCTACTCTGCATTGTTCTTTCTCAAGTATTTATTTATAGTAATGAGAAAAGTAACGAATATGGATATAGTTGAATATTAATCAGGTATAAAAAAAGATTCTGACATATGCTATACTGTAATTAAATGTTAAGGTCATATGTAATCTTTACCCTTTATTGAGGAAACGCCTCTTGGAAACAGACAGAGACCATAAAGTCAAAATTCAGAGATGTGGATCTAGTCCCAATGGGTGTACCTATGAATCATGCTAGCACTTAAAGCTCGGAGAACATTGATAAACAGGAGGCAGAAAGATTTCAAGAGGTAGGAGAAGAGTGAGTTTGATACGGGATTGTGTCCTCTATTAACATCAGAATCTATACCCCAAATTTCTCACCAACATGACTGGCTACCCTAGACAAGGATTACATTAATCTGCATGCCAAACTTCACAGGAAAAAGCCCATGAGACCTCAGCAATACCTGTAGACAAAGAATTATAGGCAACTCAGAAAAGCTGGGGATGGGAGAAGTAGCCTTCTCCAAGGAAGGACACGCCAAGTGGTTGTCCAGTATCAAATGATCAACCTGGAGGTGTAAAATAGGTACCTTTATATAAACTGAACAGGTTATATATACAAATATAGATGTGTAAATAAATATGTATACATATATTATGCAATAACAGTGAAAAACAGGCTATGAATTTGAGGAGAGGAAAAGGATAAATGGGAGGATGTGGAGGAAAGAAAGGGACAAGAAAATGTTGTATTTAATTTATAATCTCAAGAATAAAAATAAATATTTTTAAAAGATACATCCTGTGTTTTTCCACTTACATAACATATGTAGAATGACTGAGTCGATGAAATAAAAATGATTCTGGAGAGCTGTCCAGGAAATGCAGATCGGGACAAATAGAACTGTGATTTAATGGGTACAGAGCAATTTCATAGAGTACTAAAGTACAGAAAGTTGCCTTCACAGCACAATGAACATCACGCTACTAAACTTTTTGCTTGATAATTATTTTTATTTCGATATTTTATTTATTTACATTTCAAATGTTATCCCCTTTCCTGGCTTTCCCTCTGCAAACTCCCTATTACATCCCTCCTTACCCTGCTTCTTTGAGGGTGCTCCCCACCCACCTACCCACTCCTGCTTCACTGCCCTACCATTGCTCTACACTGGGACATCATGCTTTCACAGGCCCAAAGGGCTTCCACTCCCATTGAAGGCAGATGAGGCCACTTCAGCTCCTTCAGTCCTTCCCCTAACTCTTCCATTGGTTCCCTGTGATCAGTCCAGTGGTTGGACTCAAGCATCTGTATCTGTATTGGTCAGAATATGTCAGAATATACCCCCTCTCCTGGTTGAGGGATGGAGCCACCCACCCATCTCCAAAATTTTAACCCAGAATTGCTCTTTTCTAGAGAAAATACAAGAACAAAGAGTGGAGCAGAGACTGAAGGAAAGGCCATCCAGAGACTGCCCACCTGGGAATCCATCCCACATGCACACAAAAATCCCAGACACGATTGATTGCTGATGCTTGATTAATTATTTAATGATAAGTTTAATGCAAAGAGCATTTTGCCACATTAATTGTTTTTTGTTTGTTTGTTTGTTTGCTGGTTTGTTAGTTGGTTGGGGTTTTTTTTTTTTTTTTTTTTTTTTTTTTGTTTTGTTTTGTTTTGTTTTGTTTTTGCTTTTTTTTTTTTTTATTTAAACAAAGTATGAAACCCCGAGTCGCAGAGATATAACAGTTTTGATGTCACCCAAGAATTTTGGGGAGGGAAAAGCACATTGATTCACAGCTCCTTTTAAAGCACTGAGTCACTCCTCTGCTCCAGGAGGACACATTTGATGAATCCCAGTCCAAAGCAACTTTTCCACTTGAGTTTTATATCTGACACCTAAGGATTTTCAATGCCTATCCAAAAGCAACCACTCTATCATAGTTTTCATTTCATCTTTAGGTAGTTTTATATCCCAAGAATACTCCCACACTAATCTATAAAACCACAAGACTTCAAGGAGAGTTTTAATAATCTCTTTAAAACTTTAAAACAACTGCAATAATAAAACTTGAATTACTAATACCTCCCAACTAAAGGAGGAATCATTTGGTCATTGTCTACAGGACTTCACCTTCCTATAGGATATTTCTTAAACACATCAGCATCTTTCAAGATGAGTATTCTCTGTGAAATTGTCTACCTCCACCCTGGGTATAAAATCATATTGATGTTTTCAATGTTGCTCTTGCAATTCCACAAAATGATATATTCTGTAGATCACAAACATTGCCTTCAAAATGTTACATCTATACCACACCCACAGGCATTTTAGGAAATGTCTTAAACAAGATACTGCATGATTTATGAAGTCAGTTCTTAGCCAGTTTTCCCTCGCCCATTAGCCATGAAAGCTGTTTCGACTCTCTCAGATCCCTCTTCAAATTTCACTTGCTTAATGAAGCCGTTCCAAAAAGGCAGTGAATTGGGCTTCTGGGACATAACAATGAAAATGGAAAGAATCCGCCAACCACGTCACTGTGGTGTAAATCATTCATCCTCCACTGAGTACTTTTTACCCCAGCAATTTCTCAGTCTTACCTTGATTGTCAGTTCATGAAGCTCAAATTATGTCTCTATATTCATCTCACCTGGGGCGGGATAATTGATACCAGTTGTTACACTTGCAATTTCTCTCACCGTAAAGACGTCCCCGCACTCCTGACTCTCCGAACCTCCGAGCTTATTTATTCAATGTTATTGGGTACATTGGCCATGAGCTATATGAAAAACGGGAGTTTGGGAGGTCGTTTAATTAGGAATTTTAACTCTAGTTTTGCTCACTCTGCAGTTATAGGCGAGCCCTTTATTGATCCCAGCTCTCCATTTTTTCATGTATTAAAAACAAGTGTAGCAGAGGCTCCCAAAGAGCATGTCTTCATCTCCTAGTGTACAATCCAGCATCCATTAGAGCAGCCAAAATCACATATATTCAAACAGAAACTCCTATCCCCTGCCCACAGTATAGGGCCCCTGGCTAACAGAGTGGCTCTGTCGCTCTTAACATTTCATTTTCATCCTAAGTCTAAAATATGTGGTTCAAAATGCCACCATTAGGCTAGCTCTCCCTAAGATAAAAATGTCAAGGGTCATGTGCAGTTTTGTTTTTTTTTTTTTTTGATATTATTTATTTACATTTCAAATGTTATCCACTTTCCTGGTTTCCCTTCTGGAAACCCCCTGTCCCATCTTCCCCCACCCCCTGCTTCTATTAGGGTGCTCCTTCACCCAACTACCCACTCCCACCTCCCTAGCATCTCCCTACATTGGGGCATTGAGAATTCCCAGGACCATGAGCCTCTTCTATTGATGTCCAACAAGGCCATCCTCTGCTACATATGCAGCTGGAGCCATAGGTCTCTCCATGTGTACTTTGGTTGATGAATTAGTCCCTGGGAGCTCTGGTGGGGGAAGGGGTTCTATTTGGTTGATATTGCTGCTGTTCCTCTGAAGTTGCAAACCCCTTCATCTCCTTCAGTCCTTTATCTCTCAATGTGTTATCAGGAATTTTGACCAGAAAGTGACCATGTGCTCATGAAAAGGCACATGGGAAAGGTAGTCTCTACCAGAGTCCTCATGCAAAGGCATATGGGAAATGTAGTCTCCAGCAGGGTTCCAGCCCAAAGTAAGCTGCTATTTTTTAAAAGATAAAAAGAAGAATGTCTAGGCTGTCTCTAAAAACATTAAGAATACTTAAGATTCTGTTTTTTACCTAGCCTTCCAGAAAACAAGTTTGCTTAACACAGATTCCTCAATACTGGCAAAGACCTAGGAGCCCTGGGTAATTATGAAAAGTATATTATTCATTACTTGCAGACTGTTTGTGTGTCAGCAAATCTTGCCTCCTATCATTATCCACAAAGCGCCACAGATATATACCTACATATAAACTCTGTTTGAGTTGGTTGTACTACAAGAGAGAAACTTTAAATTTAATGAATTCAATTTTTCTACTATGACAAGAACATGCTCACAATTTTCTCTAGAGTGAAGGTTTATTTCTATTCTTCAAGGCTGTTTGTTATTTAAGCATCTTTGGAAAGACAATCCAGGAGCCAGGCATCATGGTATATACTTGTATTCATAGTCCACTGGAGGCTGAGGCAGTAGTCTAAGTTTAAGAAATGCCTAGATTATAACAAGACTTGATCTGAAAAATTCATGAGTGAGGAGGAAAGTAAGGGAGGGTACAAGAGAGAAGAGAGTATATTTATTACCTAATCACTGCATGTACAGATAAACAAGGGGCACATGGATAGTTATTTTCCAGTATGGGAAACTATTTAAAAAGTAAGAAACTTTGCCTCTGCCATATAGTCTAATTCTATAGTATCTAGAATCTGAAAGGATGCGTATCTACTTAAGGACCAAGATGTACTTAAGAATAACCATACCTGAAGGCAGACATTTACAATACTGACAAATTGTTTCTTAAGTCTAAGCCTTGGTCTCAGGGTGATGAATGAATTTAATGTGAAAGTTATTATTTAGTGTGAGAGTCCTTGACTGGAACAGCAGACACTTAACATCTGGGTTCAGATTTCCTATTAATTTGATTTCTAATCTTGAGTACGCCACTTAACATTTAACCTCAATTTGTTTATTCTGTATAATGAGTTGCTAATGTCTTTTCCTGTGTCTCAAGTTTGACTTGAACCAAACTGCTAATTACAGTCTAAAAACTTGGTGAACTTGGACAATGTTTCTGGCTGTAGGATCTGTGTATCCAATTCTCTAAGCTCTTCTGGCCATCTTTAGGAAATATTTTCCATGTTTTCCACAGAATAGAATGAAAATATTCTTTGCCTTAAACCTATATACAGTTTGCTCTACTTTCAAGGCAAGTTCAATGGAAGCTAAGTGATTTATTCACAACTAAATTCCATTTGGATTTATCTCTAGCATATAGTTCATATCATAAGAATAGTAGCTGCTGTCTTGGAGCATAAAGGAAGTGTTAAAGGTGATCTCCATATGGTCACTAGAAGAGAGGTTGATGGCTCTCCTGTCCAATTCTCACTATCTTTAATATGAATCACCCCCTCCTATGGTGAAGCTTTCCTTTTATCTAATTGCTTCAGCAGACAATTAAAGTGTGTGAATCCCTTTAATCCTATCTTCAATAAAAACCTACAAAACACTTCCCCTGCTATATTATCTCCTTTTTATCAATGGGTTCTGTCATTGCCACTAATTCTTAGATGCTTTCATGTTTTAATTAGTTTTCGATATTGGTTCTCAAGTTATCACAAAGGGCCATAGAAACTTTGCAGTGAAAGCAGGGAGGGGCCATCACTGCCTATTTGCTTCTTTTTCAGTCTGCTACTTTGTGCCCTTTTGATCCTCATGGTACTTTTAATGTCATTATTTTTAATTAAATTTGTCTTAAATTAGATTATTTTCTTTAATTAAAATTGAAATTTTCTCAAATTTTAATTATCTTTTTTCAAACTAGTTTTATAGAATTTCAGCTCCAAATCTTCAACTTAAGTTGAATCATCCAATTGCATTTTTTTTTCTTTCTTTAAAATGATTCCAGGTTTCCTGGGTAGCTTTTATTATAAAGTTTTAGTACATTCCTAATAAACATTCTCCTTTCATAACGTTTCTGCTATTATAATTTAGTTTTTATTTCATTGTTATTTTTCTTCAAAGTAACAAATACATACAGCTTAGGAATCAAAAACAACATAAGTCTCCGGGAGAAAACCATCCATTCCAGTTTCTTTGCCTCCCTCCCTTTGCCTCTCAGTCCCCAGGGGCAAACTCTTTAACTGCTTGCATTTTGTTTCTCTAAGGCTCAACTCCAAATACTTAATTAGCACATTTAGACCACTACATCTTATCTGTTGGGCTCCCAAGATGACAGATGAAACTTTTACTCACTCAAATGACTGCACCCTGCCTCCTCAGCGCCTTCTATTTATAGTTTTATTGGCATTTTTTTCCTCCAAACATTCTGCAACAACAAAAATATTTTACCCTCCATGCCTTGGTCCATATTAATGGCCTGCAGCTCCTGTCTCCTCCCTTTCCAAGACCACAGGATGGACTGGAAAGCTGCCTCCCTTTGGTGAGCTGTCCTCCTCCACTGTCTCTCAATGGTATAAGCACTTCCAATGATAGCACGGCCCACCATTTTACTCTGTCCTATAGTCTTAGTTCAGTCTCCTATTGGTTATCTGATTGATTCTGAAAGATAAATCTGAGTGATAACTAAATTGTTAAGGTATGTTAGTGATGTAGGTAATAAACTGTGACTCAGTTTCCATTTTGGGTACCATGTTCTCCCCTTAAATATAATATTCATTGAAATTGTTCCATTGGACTTTTTTAAACTTCTTGGCAGACATTTATATTTTGTTTCCCTTTCCTTCTTCTGGAAGAAATAAATTTTTTATTCTATAACATGAGCTAATTGTTTTCTAGCCTAGTAAATAGAGTTCCCTTTACCACCAGCTGCTTTGGCTCCTTGGCTTCTTCCATCATCATTATTGTTTGTATGATGTAATAAGGAATGACACATATACATGCACAGGCACTCGCGCACGCACACACACACACACACACACACACACACACACATCTGCCACAGTGCTGGTGTGAAGATCTGAGCTCAACTCTGTGCAGTCAGTTCTCTCCTTCCATCTTTCCATGGGTTTGGGGATAGAATTCACATAATCAAAGTTGTGTGGCATCTCTCCAGTCTCTGATTCCTATGTTTTATGTATTCTTTCTTAGCTTGTTCTCTCTCTTTTTTTTTTTTTTTTTTTTTTTTTTTTTTTTTTTTTTTTTTTTTGGAGAATATCCTTAAACAACTCCTTAAGAAAGGGTAGCTCAAGAGCTCAATGGCTCTGAAAACGCACATTTAAGGCACCAATTGTACTAGTTTTCATCCGAAAGTATACAGTGCTAATGGTAAAATGGATAATCACACAGTTGTTTGGGCAATTGTGTGGGCCTGCTCATAGGTGAGACCTAAGGTTCTTTGATATCAGTGAAATTCCATTTCGATGTCACTACTGTTTCTTTATGAATTTTTCATAGTTAACATGTGGGTTATGTCAATCAGAACAACTGTCCTTGTTCAATGATGGAAATTATTCTTCTGATTTTATGTTATAAAATTTTGCTAGATGCTACCTTCTTTCTAGTCTGATCAGGTGTTCATACAGCAAGTTCTAGGCCAAGTTGAGAAAAAAGAAATTTTATCATTTCAAACAAAAAATACATAAGTAAATAATAAGTAAAATGTAAAAATTTTAGTCAACTCACAATGGAGAAAAGCAAATATTGTTTCAGTTGAAATAAAGGAACTGAAAAAAAAAAACAAGAAAATATCAAAAGCCATTATATTACTAGAACATGAATGATGGACTTACATGAAAAACTAAGCAACCCCCTGAACCACAAAACCATTTGATAAATTCAAATTTGACTACTCAGCTTCACTAAAGGTCAAATGAAGAAGATTTATAACACAGAGCTACAGCAAATCATACTGATAACAATTTTAATACCATATGGCTACAAACACATATTGTTATCATTTTTTAAATGAGAATATTGCTAAATAAATAATTTATGAATGTATATTGAATTTATTTTTTTCTGTTATCCTTTGAGAAAGATCCACTTTAAGAAAATTATGCGACAGAATTGTGAAAATTTTACTGATGCTACAAACATGACAGTATCTATGTGGCCTTGTCAGAAAACATCATAGAAGTGGGGATGAGAACCCAGCAGTGGGACCTCTGTTCCAACCCGGCAGTGCACAGAAAGAGCGCCCCTGCCCTGCCTGATCCAGAGACCAGGAACCCAGCATTGGGATCTCTGTTCCCACCCAGTGGCCCACGGAATGTGCACCACTACCCTGCCTGATCCAGGGACCAGAGACCCAGCATTGGGACCTCTGTTCCTACCAGGTGGCTTTGGGGCACAGAACAGGGCTCAGACCATCCGCCACCTGGACCAGTGGAGATCCATGGACACAGACCAGGTACAAGGGAAAGGCAAGAACAAGACACTGACAACAACATGGCAAGAGGAAAGCGAAAGCGCTTTTCCCAAGGAAACCAAGACAACCTGGCAACACCAGTACCCAGCTCTCCCATCACAGCAAACCTTGGAATGCCAAAAACTCCAGTAAAAGAAGACACAGACCTAAAATCATACCTCAAGATGATGATAGAGATCCTTAAACAAGAACAAAAGAAAAAGCAAAAAGAATCAGAAGCTTTTAAAGAGGAAACAAGAAAATCACTCAAAGAACTCAAAGAACTAGAAGAAAAAAGAACCAAAGAGATGAAGGAATGGAAGAAGAAATTTAAAATGGAAATTGACACAATTAAGAAAACACTAAAAGTGATAACCCTAGAGGTAGAACACCTAAAAAAGAAATCAGGAGTCACAGAAGCAAGCATTTCCAATGGACTACAAGAGATGGAAGAGAGAATCTCAGGGGCTGAAGACAACATTCAAAACATAGAAAAAACAGTCAAAGAAGATGCAAAAACCAAAAGCTCCTAACCCAATATGTCCAGGAGATCCAGAACAAAATGAGAAGACCAAACCTAAGAATTATAGGAATAGAAGAGGGAGAAGAATATCAACTAAGAGGCACAGTAAATATCTTTAACAAAATTGTAGAAGAAAACTTCCCTACCCTTAAGAATGAGATGACCATGAGCATAAAAGAAGCCTTCAGAACTCCAAATAGGTTGGACCAGAAAAGAAACCCCTCCCAACATATAATAGTCAAAACACCAAGTGCCCAAAGCAAAGAAAGAATACTAAAAGCAGTAAGGGGAAAAGGTCATGTAACATATAAAGGCAGACCAATCAGAATCACACCCAATTTCTCAATAGAGACTATGAAATCTAGAAGAGTCTGGACAGACATCATGCACACCCTAAGAGAGCACAAGTGCCAGTCCAAGCTGCTATACCCAGCAAAACTGTCAATCACCATAGATGGAGAGATGAAGATATTTCAAGACAAATCTAAATTTACAAAATATCTGACCAGAAACCCAGAACTACAACGAATTATAGGTGGAAAGCCCAATACAATGAGAGGAACTATATCCTAGTAAAAACAAAAAAACTCATAAGCAAGAAAACCAAAAGAAGAAAGAGACAGACACAACTCAACCTACAAAAGCAATAATAGCAGGAAGCAGAAACCACTATTCCTTGATATCTATTAACATAAATGGTATCAACTCCCCAATAAAGAGACATAGGCTTTCAGACTGGATACATAAACAAAATCCAGAATTTTGCTAAGTACAGGAAACTCATCTCAGAGACAAAGATAGACACTATCTCAGAGTAAAATGTTGGGAATAAAAACTTTGAGAAATTCAACAAGATTGATAAACCCCTAGCCAGACTAACTAGAGGGCAAAGAGAGAGTATACAAATTAACAAAATCAGAAAGTAGTTGCGACATAACAACAGAAACTGAGGAAATTCAAGAAATCATCAGATCCTACTACAAAAGCCTATACTCCACAAAGTTGGAAAATCTGGAGGAAATGGATGAATTCCTAGACAGATACAAGATCCTAAAGTGGAACCAGAACAAGATAAACCATCTAAATAATCCCATAACACCTAAAGCAATAGAAGAAGTCTTCAAAAGCCTCCCAACCAATAAAATCCCAGGTCCAGACAGGTTCAGTGCAGAATTTTATCAGACATTTATTGGGGACATAACACCAATACTCTCCAAACTATTCCATAAGATAGAATCAGATGGATTACTACCTAACTCATTTTTTGAGGCTACGATAACCCTCATTCCTAAACCACACAAAGACCCAACAAGGAAAGAGAACTTCAGACCAATCTCACTTATGAACATTGATGCAAAAATACTCAACAAAATTTTTGCAAACCGAATCCAAGAACACATCAAAACAATCATTCACCATGACCAAGTAGGCGTCATCCCTGGGATACAGGGATGGTTTAATACAGGGAAATCCATCAATGTAATCAACCATATAAACAAACCCAAAGAAAAATATCACATGGCCATGTCACTAGATGCTGAGAAAGCATTTAACAAAATTCAACACTCCTTCATGTTAAAAGTCCTGGAAAGAACAGGAATCCAAGGTCCATACCTAAACATAATAAAAGCAATATACAGCAAACCAACAGCCAACATCAAATTTAATGTTGGGAAACTTGAAGCAATCCCACTAAAATCAGGAACTCGACAAGGCTGCCCACTCTCCCCCTACCTATTCAACATAGTACTGGAAGTCCTGGCTGGAGCAATTAGACAGCAAAAGGAAATCAAAGGGATAGAAATCAGAAAGGAAGAACTAAAAACATCACTCTTTGCAGATGACATGATATTGTACTTACGTGACCCCACAAATTCCACCAGAGAACTCCTACAGCTGATAAACAAGTTCAGCAGAGTGGCTGGATACAAAATTAACTCAAACAAATCAGTAGCCTTCCTATATTCAAAGGACAAACATGTGGATAAAGAAATTAGGGAAAATATACCCTACACAATAGTAACAAAAACTATGAAATACCTTGGTGTGACTCTAACTAAGCCAGTGAAGGACCTGTATGACAAGAACTTCAAACCTCTAAAGAAGGAAAGCGAGGATGATCTCAGAAAATAAAAAGACCTCCCATGCTCATAAATTGGAAGGATCAACATTTTAAAAATGGCCATCCTACCAAAAGCAATCTACAGATTCAATGAAATCTCCATCAAAATTCCAACCCAGTTCTTCATTGAGTTGGAAAGATCAATGTGCAATTTCATCTGAATATTCATAGGAATAACAAAAGAACTAGAATAGCGAAATCCATCCTCAACAGCAAGAAAATATCTTTGAGAATCATTATCCCTGACCTCAAGATATATTACAAGGAAATTGTTCTGAAAACTGCATGGTACTGGTACAGAAATAGGCATGTGGATCAATGGAATAGAATAGAAGATCCAGAAATGAGCCCTCACATATATGGTCACCTGATTTTTGAAAAAGGAGCTGTAAACATTCAATGGAAAAAGAACAGCCTATTAAACAAATGGTGCAGATCCTACTGGCACTCAGCATGCAAAAGAATGAAAATAGACCCGTTCTTATCTCCTTGCATAAAGCTCAAGTGTAAGTGGATCAAAGATCTCCACATTAAACCAGATACACTGAAACTATTAGATGAGAAAGTAGGAAAAACCTTAGAACACATAGGCATAGGAGAAAATTTTCTGAACAAAACACCAATGGCTCAAGTTCTAATGTCAAAAATTAACAAATGGGTCTTAATGAGATTGCAAAGTTTCTGTAAGGCTAAAGACATTGTCAAGACAACAAAAGTACAGCCAACAGAATGGGAAAAGATCTTTACCAACTCCACATCAGATAGAGGCCTAATATCCAAGGCATACAAAGAACTCAAAAAGCTAGACACCAGAGAATCGAACAAACCAATTAAAAAATGGGGTACAGAGCTAAACAAAACGTTCTCAATTGAGAAATATCGAATGGCTGAGAAACATCTAAAGAAGTGTCTACATCCTTAGCCATCAGGGAAATGCAAATCAAAACAACCCTGAGATTCCACCTCACACAAGTCAGATTGGCCAAGATCCAAAACTCAGATGACAGCAGATGCTGGCGAGGTTGCAGAGAAAGAGGAACACTTCTCCACTGTTGGTGGGGTTGCAAACTGATACAACCACTCAAAATCAGTCTGGCAATTCCTCAGAAAATTGGACATAGTACTACCTGAAGACCAAGTTATTCCACTTCTGGGCATATACCCCAGAAACACTCCAATATACAGCAAAGATACATGCACCACAATGTTCATAGCAGCTCTATTTATAATAGCCAGAAGCTGGAAAGAACCCAGATGTCCTTCAGTAGATTCATTTTATATATAAATGAATATAAAAATTGTGGTACATTTACACAATGGAGTACTTACTCAGCCATCAGAAATCTTAAGAAAATGGTTGCACCTAGAGAATATCATCCTGAGTGAGATATCCCAGTCACAAAAGAGCAGACATAATATGCAGTCACTGATAGTGGGATGCTAACCCCAGAGGCTCGCACTGCCCCAGAAACAACTCACAGACTATATGAAGTCCAAGAAATAAAGAAAACAAAACAAAAAAGTCTCTATACAACAAGAAAACTTTGACTATTTCCATGTTACATTTTGTTTTACATGTACTTTATGCTCATTGTAACTATTAAGTTTTCAATGCATACTATCAAACCTTTCAACAAATCAAGTACTGACTAACAAATATATTTATACAGTTTTATGTAAAAATTATTTTAAAATCTTAAAAAAAAGTACTGACAAAAATGTATTGTATCATTTTATGCAAAAAATGCTTAAAATCTGTACATTTATCTTTGTTCTGTAAAATAAAGTTGTTAAAAACAGATTAAGCATAATGATTTTTCATCTTTTAATATTTGTCCTATGTTTTTCTTGAATTTTTTATAGTCTGTGAGTTGTTTCTGGGGTGTTCAGAGCTTTCTGGGGTTAGCATCCAATTATCAGTGACTGAATATTATGTCTGTTCTTTTGTGCCTGGGTTATCTCTCTCAGGATGATATTCTATACGTGCATCATTTCTCTTAAGATTTCATTAAGTCATTGTTTCTGATAGCTGAGTAGTACTCCATTATATAAATATACCACAATTTTCGTACCCATTCATCTACTGAAGGACATTTGGGTTCTTTCCAGCTTCTGGCTATTATAAATGAGGCTGCTATGAACATTGTGGTGCATGTGTCTTTGTTGTATGTTGGAGTGTCTCTGGGGTATATGCCCAGAAGTGGAATAACTTGGTCTTCAGGTAGTACTATCTCCAATTTTCTGAGAAACCACGAGCCTGATTTCCAGAGTGGTTGTACCAGTTTACAAGCCCACCAACAGTAAAGAAGTGTTCCTCTTTCTCCACATCCTCACCAGCATCTGCTGTCATCTGAATTTTTGATCTTAGCAATTCTGGTTGGTGTGAGGTGGAATCTCAGGGATGTTTTGATTTGCTTTTCCCTGATGGCTAAGGATGTCCAGCACTTCCTTAGATGCTTCTCAACCATTCCATATTCCTCCATTAAGACATTTTGTTTAGCCCTGTACCACATTATTTAATTGGGTTGTTAAATTATCTCATGTCTAACTTCTGGAGTTCTTTGAATACCTTGGATATTAGTCCACTATCAGATGTGGGTTTGGTAAAGATCTTTTCCCAAATTGTTGGCTGCTATTTTGTTTTCTTGACAGTGTCCTTACAAAAACTTTGCAATCTCAATCAGTTCCAATTATCCATATTTGACCTTCGAGCATGAACCATTGGTGTTCTATTCAGGGAATTTTCTCCTGTACCTATGTGTTCTAAGGTTTTCCCTACTTTGTCTTCTAATAGTTTCAATGTACCTGGTTTAATGTGGAGATCTTGATCCACTTGCACTTGAGCTTTGTACAAGGAGATAAGAAAGGTTCAATTTTCATTCTTCCAAATGCTAAGTGCCAACTGGACAAACACCATTTGTTAAAGAGGCTGTCCTTTGTCCATTGAATGTTTATAGCTCCTTTGTCAAAAATCAAGTGACCATATATGTGAGGATTCATTTCTGGATCTTCTATTCTATTCCATTGATCCATGTGCCTATCTCTGTACCAGTACCATGCAGTCCTTAGCACAATTTCCTTGTAATATAGCTAGAGGTCAGGGATAGTGATTCCCGAAGATGTTTTCTTGTTGTTGAGGATGGATTTCGCTATTCTAGGTTTTTTGTTATTCCAGATAAAATTGCACATTGCTCTTTCCAATTCTATGAAGAATTGGGTTGCAATTTTGATGGGGATTTCACTGTATCTGTATATTGCTTTTGGTAGGATGGCTATAGTCTTTTTCGTATTTTTGCATCAATGTTCATAAATGAGATTGGTGTGAACTTCTCTTTTCCTGTATGGTCTTTGTGTGGTTTAGGAATGAGGGTTATTTTGACCTCGATAAATTAGTTAGGTAGTCTTCCATCTAATTCTATTTTGTAGAATATTTTGGAGAGTACTGGTATTATGTTGTCAATAAATGTCTGATAGAATTCTGCACTGAACCCATCTAAACCTGGGCTTAGTTTGGTTGCGAGGCTTTTGATTACTGCTTCTACTTCTTTAGGTGTTATGGGATTATTTAGATGGTTTACCTGGTTCTTGTTTAACTTTAATATCTGGTATCTGTTTAGGAATTCATCTGTTTCCACCAGATTTTCCAGCATTGTTGAGTATAGGCTTTTGTAGTAGGATCTGATGATTTCTTGAATTTCCTCAGTTTCTGTTGTTATGTCTCCACTTTCCTTTCTGATTTTGTTAATTTGTATACTCTCTCTTTGCCCTCTAGTTAGTCTGGCTAAGAGTTTATCAATCATGTTAATTTTCTCAAAGAACCAGCTCTTGGTTTTGTTGATTCTTTGATTGGTTCTTTTTGTTTCTATTTGGTCAATAACTGCTCTGAATTTGATTATTTCTTGCTGGCTACTCCTTTTGGGTATATCCGCTTCCTTTTGTCCTAGAGCTTTCAACTGTGCTGTCAAGTTGCTAATATATGCTCTCTCCAGTTTCTTTTTGGAAGCACTCAGAGCTATGAGTTTTCCTCTCCGTGCTGCTTTCATTGCATCCCATAGATTTGGGTATGTTGTGTTTTCATTTTCATTAAATTCTAGAAAACTCTTAATTTCTTTCTTTATTCCTTCTTTGACCCTGCTATCGTTTAATAGAGCATTGTTTAGTTTCCATGTGTATATGGGCTTTTTGTTGTCTTTTTTGTTATTAAAGACCAGCCTTAAACCATGGTGATCTGATAGGATGCATGGGAGTATTTCAATCTTCTCTTATATATTGAGGCTTGTTCTGTGACCGATTATATGGTCAGTTTTGGAGAAGGTTTCATGAGGTGCTGAGAAGAAGTTATATTCTTTTGATTTAGGATGAAATGTTCTGTAGATGTCTATTAATTCCAAATAGTTCATAACCTCTGCTAGTTTCATTGTGTCCTTGTTCAGTTTTTGTTTCCATGATCTGTCCATTGATGAGAGTGGGGTGTTGAGGTCTCCACTTATTATTGTGTGGGGTGAAATGTATTTTTTGAGCTTTAGTAGGGTTTCTTTTATGAATATGGGTGCTCTTGTATTTGGAGCATATATGTTAAGGATTGTGTGTTCCTCCTGACCAATTTCCCCTGTAATGAGTAAAAAGGGTCCTTCCTTATCTTTTTTGACAACTTTTGGTTGAAAATACACTTTATTTGATATATTCATGGCTACTCCACCTTGCTTCTTGGAGCCTTTTGTTTGGAAGGTTTTTTCCCAACCTTTTACTCTGAGATAGTGTCTGTCTTTGTTTCTGAGATAGGTTTCCTGTATGCAGCAATATGCTGGATTCTATTTATGTATCCAGTTTGATAGCCTATATTTTTTTATTGGGGAATTGAGTCCATTTATGTTAACAGATATTAAGGAATACTGGTCGCTGGTTACTGCTCTTTTTGATTTTAGGGGTAGAATTGTGCCTGTGTGTCTTTCTTCTTTTGGTTTTCTTGCTTAGGCATTTTCTTGTTTTACTAGGATATAGTTTCCCTATTGTATTGAGTTTTCCACCAATAATTTGTTGTAGTTCTGGGTTTGTTTTCAGATATTGTGTATATTTAGTTTTGTCCTGGAATATCTTGGTCTCTCCATCTCTGGTGATTGAGAGTTTTGCTGGGTATAGCAGCTTGGGCTGACACCTGTGTTCTCGTAGGGTCTGCATGATATCTGTCCAGGATCTTCCAGCTTTCATAGTCTCTGTTGAAAATTCGGGTTTGATTCTGATTGGTCTGTGTTTATATGTTACATGACCTTTTTCCCTTGCTGCTTTTAGTATCCTTTCTTTGTTTTGGGCACTTGGCGTTTTGACTATTATGTCTCGGAAGTAATTTCTTTTCTGGTCTACCCTATTTATAGTTCTGAAGGTTTCTTTTATGTTCATGGTCATCTCATTCTTAAGGGTAGGGAAGTTTTCTTCTATGATTTTGTTGAAGATATTTACTGTGCCTCTTAGTTGATATACTTTACCCTCTTCTATTCCTATTATCCTTAGGTTTGGTCTTCTCATTGTGTTCCAGATCTCCTGGACATTTTGGGTTAGGAGCTTTTTGGCTTTTGCATCTTCTCTGTACTGTTTTGTCTATTTTTTCAATGTTGTCTTCAGCCCCCAAGATTCTTTCTTCCATCTCTTGTAGTCTATTGGAGATGTTTGCATCTCTGACTCCTGATTTCTTTTTTTGGTTTTCTACCTCTAGGGTTATCTTTTTTAGTGTTTTATTTATTGTTTCCATTTTCATTTTCATTTCCTTCTTAAATTTCTTCTTCTCTTTGGTTCTGTTTTTCCTCTAGTTCTTTGATTTCTTTGAGTGTTTTTCATGTTTTCTCTTTAAAAGCTTCTATTTCTTTATGCTTTTCCTCCCGTTCTTGTTTAAGGATCTCCATCATCATCTTCAGGTATGATTTCAGGTCTGAATCTTCTTTTTCTGGATTGTTTGCCATTCTGCTGTTTGCTATGATGGGAGACCTGGGTTCTGATGTTGCCAGGTTGTCTTGTTTTTCCTTGGGTAATTTCTTTTGCTTTCCTCTTGCCATCTTGTTGTCTGTGATTATACATGGTCTTGTTGTCAGTGATTGGTTCCCATCTCTCCTGTATACCTGGCCAGTGTCCCTGGATCTCCACTGTTCTGCGTGACAAATGTCCTGAGCATTTGATCAAGTAAGTTAATTTTATATACCAACATAGGAAGGCAAAAGTACCTTATTAAATAATAAAAGAAAATTACTCTTAACTACATGAATTTCAAATCCATTGATTTTAAATTAAAAAAGGAAGAAACAGAGTAAAGCACACATTGCACAATTCTGTTTCATGAAGTGTCTAGAAATAGCAAGTTTAGAGAGACACAAATATCCATGGTTTCTTATTGTAGAAAAAGACACAGAGATTGACTGGTCCTGGCCATGGACATCTCTTTAAAGTGATGGGAAGGTTTCACATGAAATGGGAGTGAAAGTTGAACAGCTGACTCACCCTTAAAGCAATCATAGGATCATTAGAATAATTTTGTGTGCATGTGTAAGTCTATTCAAATTGCAACAAAGTCTGCCTTGGGACATCTCAGTATTGTTTGAATTTTTACTAATAAATATTACTTTTGCAGTCAGAAAAATTTATAGATAGGATAGTTATGGAGATACAAACCCACAATTTCAGCACCCAGAAACCTGAAGCAAGGAAGTCATAATTTCAGCTTTGATTGCATACTGAATCTAAGACTAGCTTGAGCTACCTAGCAAGACTCCACTTCAAAATACAAACAAATGACAAACCACTAAATCTAGACATTATCATTCAATGTCATGAATTGGACATAGTTTTTTTACCTACCACTCTTCCCAAAATCCAACTCAATGTCACACACACTCATTAAGAGATGAGAGACTGGGACAGGTTGCCAATGGAGGCACACAAAAAGTAGGTCATTTCTACTCTCCACACTATGGAATACAATGAAACAAAAGAATTAGTCACTAACACAGAATACTACTCTAAGTACTTAAATAAATCCACATATTTAATCCACACAGTTTCTCAATCCAAACACTATACATTTGATCGAAACAATAGAGTTCGTGAATAAAAATCAGACATTGAATCCAAGGATTTACATTTCCGTACCTGAGTAATTAAAACCAATATCAAACACCCAAACCCAGGGCATTGCCATATTCTCTACTATGATATCATACAAATCAGTTCTTTTTCATTCTTTCCCAATTATCCACACTTATTTGAATAAAATGCAACTTACATTTTAATATGTATGTTTATGGTTTATGTGTAATAGTTATACACAAAACATCTTACAATACAAATATATGTATATACATTTATACATATGTACTCTTACCATGTGCCACACTGGTGATAACTTTCTTCTTTCTCTGAAATGTAACGGACGAGATATTTAAGCAATATTGATTGAGTTATAGTTGATGCTTTTTCTAAATAATTTTAACATTAAATTCATTCATTTATTTTGGACATACAGAAATGTCTCAGCACATGATTAGAGGACAACTTGATGTAGGTTGGTTCTTTCCCTCCACTATGTAGGTCCCAGGAATTAAGCTAAGGTCATCAATCTTGGAAACAGTCCTCCCAACCCGCTTTTCTTTCAAGTTTTATCACATCAGAAAAGGCCAGATTCAGGAGGGACTGTGCAAAATAGAAGATTATAACTCACAGCTCAGTCAATTTTATACAGTCACAGTCAAGTAATTACAATGCTTTCTATTTTAGTTGTCATTGAGAATAAAGGAAAAGCAGATCTTTTGGATACAATGGTTTTATGTAATATCTTGTCTATCATGTTTTGTAAATACTAGAGGAGCTTTGACCAATTTTACATAGAGCTGGATTTTAACTTTGCTTACAAACATTGCTGTTCAAGTCCTGCTTAAGATGTTCTAATATCTGAAAGCACACTAAAAGGGAAATAAAAAGACAATTATTCAGGCAAGCTTTCAAAGTGGCTGATCACATGTCATATCAGCGTGGTATGCTCCCATACAGCTGCACAGAGGCAGGTAATGTATTATGTTAGCAATAAAAACAAGATGAGAAAAACCTACTTAGAGCTCACATCAAGACAATAAAAACAATCTGCTCATTTACACCTTGCTATTTCCTTAAAGTGATGCTGAATATTCCATGTCCTGTAAATCACTTGTTAAAGGTTGCAAACACTCATTTCACAAAATAAGGCAGTCATTTGGATTCCATGGGTCTTCAATTAAAAAATAAAAAGTACTCTCTTTCTCTATTAAGCAACTTGTACAATCTCCAATGAACTCAAACACCAATGTGTGCTGGCCGACTTTCATCTTTATTTTGTGTTATGTATATCCCCCTAGCTTTTTGTCACACTTCCTTCAAAGAGCTGGGTTCACAATTCAATTTAAAAACCGTCATTTTCAAATAGCTTCATTCATTAATTTTGAAATTAAGCTCTCATAGTTCTTGACATGTCAATGTTAACGTACTCAAATATACATGAAAAAGTTATTATCTTATTCTTCTGTGGTGTTTAAATATTAATAATAGTGAAAATCCAATTTTCCATTGGCCACACTATAGAATCAGTCAGTAAATTGAATCAGGTTTTAGGCTCCGGTATTGTTAGTCATTTTATCCTCCTTTGAATTAGACCCTATGTTCATAACCCACTGATAGAGGCTATTAAGGTTTGCATGATAAACTCCATCTCATATCTTGGCACCAATAGTGTTGGAGATATTTTCCTGTCAAGCAATTGAAATGAGGGGGCTCTTCAGGGTGAAACTTTTCTTGGGAAACATAGATATCTGGAAACATCAGTTTCCAATTTGGAACATGTATGCAAGCATTCCTTCTGTGTTTTGTATCTAGTTTTTGCTTGGTGTTTTTGTTGCTGTTTATTTCTTTTTACATTTGGGGGTTCTAATAATTACATCATGCTTTCGTCCTCTAAACCAGTGGATCTCAACCTGTGTAAATATCAGGCATCCTGCATATAGGATATTTACATGACAATTCACAGCAGAAGCAAAATTAAAGTTATGAAGTAGCAATGAAATAATTGTATGGTTATGGGCACCACAGAAAAAGGCACTTTGTTAAAGGGCCACAGCAGTAGAAAGGTTAAAAACACTAAAAAATCCTCAAATGTGCCTTCCTGCTCTCTTCTTAATTCAAAACCTCACTTTTCATTAATTGTAGTTATTTACATATTTGTAAAGACATGTATTCATAAATATATTTTTATACTGTGCTTCTAATATCAGTTTCTATAAAAATTCCACTTCATGCCATCTCTGTTAGAAAACTGAGGACAACCAAGTGTTAAATGTACAACTTGTCTGTACCTCCTGATTTGCATTTAATTGGCAAGTGTCTGAGTTTTCACATATATCACCCTACAGGAAATTTAATGCTGATCATCCCAGCTGAGGAGCTCATAACCAAGTCAGGATGTGGAGGCTAGAGAGATAGCTCTAACATAAGGACCTGCATTCGGTTCTCAGTACCTATATCTGAAAGCTTGCAAATGCCTATGACTTCAGCTCCAGGCAATCTGATATCCTATTTTGCCCTTCAGAACATCTGTATGCAACACCTTCTTTTGTACAAGTACACTCACACACACACACACACACACACACACACACACACACACATACACAGACGCATGTACACACTCATGCACACATGCACACAAGCATTCACCCACCCCCAACAAATAAATAAATAAACAAATAAATAAATATAATCTTTTATAAAAGGCAGGATCTGAAGCTTTTCTGCTTTCTTCTAACATGAAAAATATCCAATTTCATTTTGCCTCCATGTATTACAGCATATATCCTAGAACATATTAAGTATGTACTGAGAGATAGGGGAGAAGGGAAAAGGGAGGGAGGAAGGTAAGGAGAGATGGATGTAAGGAGGAAGGGAGGGAGGGAGAGAGAGAAAAGGACATTCTTGAAAAGAACTTACTGCAAGTGTCACCCATTTACAAAAACTATGGGTTATTGTCATTTTATTATTTTTTATTTATTTATTATTGTTATTTATTATTTGACTGGCCTTATTATATATTTAACTTTATCAAAAGACTGTCCTCCTCACACGTGCCTCTGTTACTCTCAGTAGAATAATTCCCCTGTTAGGACCCGGTGACTCCAAATAGAAGGCTGACTACACTTCTGTTATGATTTGTTTTGTTATATTTTGCTGTGATGTGGATTTTTTCCTGTGGTTTGGGGGGGGAACAAAAATGGTTGTACAGGAGAGTAAAAGGTACCATCCCAATTGTTTGCAAAATCATCTCTCTTACCTTTCAATATTCACATTCCCTCAAACTCACAAATTCTCCCAGCAGCCAGGTGAGGAGGCCAGTGGGTTGTCTACATAAATGTCACAAAGTAAACATAAATAAGAAAATAGATGGTATACACGCCACTCCATTCTTTGTCTCTCTACAAATTTATATTGCTGTTGTGATCCTTTATCAGAGCCTTTCCTCAAGTTTAGAACACATTTTGAAATTGCATTTAAAAGAGACTGCTCTGTAAAAAAAAAAAAAAAAAGTGACAAGACGTAATTGTTCTAGTGATTACTGTTTTATTAAAAATAAGAAAAAATAACCATTTTATGTATATGAAGATCCACATAAATATGCAAGGAATAAGTGCTGAGTCTCTTTCTCCCCCTCTCTCTTTCTCTCTCTCTTACACACACAAACACACACACACACACACACACACACAAAGGGGGCGGGGAGGGAGGACAGAGAAAGAAAGAAGTATTATATATATATATTATATATATATATACATATACATATATATGTATATATATACAAAAAAACCTACTGTCCAGACAAATTAGACCATTATATACATAATATACATATATGTTTTAATAGATATAATTGCAGTAGTCAAATTTTGAAAGTAACAATGTGATTTAAATAGAACATAAAGAAGAATGTAACCAGTTTCTGAGTTTTATTTGTGAAGACATGTGAGTGAAACATATTTAGTAAACCTGAACCCTGGGGAATTCAGGAGAAAAAATGTGAGTTTTCTACAACTGTAGAGTTTGGTGTAAGCTTTGCCTATCACTTGGTGGCAAAAGTAGCCCATAACCTCAGCCTAAGATCCAAATATCATGAAAGGTCTAGTTCCCAACAACAGGGGTTTGGGGATCAAGTTTGTCTTAGAAGATGAAATTTTGGGATGCCTATTAGACATTCATGTCAAGGTACCAATCAGATAGCATTTCTGGACATTAAAAGTGATACTTAAAACCTTAGAATTTATCATTTCAAATTGTAGATAAATTTTCCTTAAAAAAAAAATAACCCACAGACTGAGCCTTTTTTCTAACATTGGACATCCAGAAGGTTAGGACTCAGAAAGCAACTGAGAGATGTCTTTATTGGGGCCATCCTATAAGCAGACACTAAGTCCAGTTTTTAAGTGTCAGTGATTTGTTTGTGATGATCTCTGCACATTCTACTAGGAAGAAAAGCATGAGAGATAGGAAAGGGAGGCAATCAATAAAAATCCACATCTTTAGCATGGTCCTTACTGCAGAGCAGAAATGTGTCCTAGTAGGAATCTGGCAGATCATAGAGATTATCTGCTTTAAGGTTATCTCTAGAAAGGAAGGGCAAGCCAGGAGAGTTAGACTACAATTACAGTCAGACATTTAGATATTATTTAAAATTGATTCTTAGAAAATTGCATATGTGTGCATAATGTATCTTGACCATACCAATGGCCAATCTTATTCCCACTCTCCTCTGCCCCCATCAACACAACTCCACTCCAGTTTCATGTCTTTTATTCTATCTTTTAATATAACTCACTGGGTACAGTTGTGCTCCCCATGTGCACATGGTGTGGAGCCAGCCACTAGGACATGGGCAACTAACCAATGAATGCAACCCCAAGGAAAAATAACCCTCCCTCCTTCAACTGCCAAAAGTTCCCCAGCCAGGCACAGCTCTCAAATAAAAAAAAAAAATTTGCAAAGTACCAACTGTGTTCCTAAACTTTTTTCACATAGTTGTTTTTGAAATATTTTCTTCCCTGTTTCAGAAGTAAGTATCCTTCCTCCTTTTGAATTCTTGAGGGCATGCAGAAAAAACAGGAGAAAGATTTATCTGCTGGAAAATAAATAGGTGGGCAAGATTTATTCATCAGTTCACCTTCATGTGCATAACCTTTTGTGACTTAACAACAGAAAAGACCTCAGCAAGAAAACTCTGTGAAAATGCCTTTGGCATGGGTACTTAGCCTATCCTGAAGTAGTTCTTGTAGGTAACTCGGGAAACAACTTGATATTCATTCATTGCTATTTGGGCTTATATGATATTACTTCAAAATAACTCTACAACTTCAAGAAGGTAGTAGCAGATATTTGAATATTAGACATTTACTTTGAAGGTTTTTGTCGTGAAAAAGAAGCATGTCTGATGATTGACGAGAATGAGAGTTCCCTCAGATTGTAAGAATTGTTTAAAAGTAGAAGAGGAAAAGGAAAACTGAAAAGCAAATTAAATGTCACGAGGAATTGTTGACACTTCAAATTTAACAATTACATGATGGAAAGGTAACGACCAGGTGATCATGAATATGTAGATATGTAAAAAAAAAAAAACCAAACAACTACTGCACAATATCAGATATATGGAACTAGAACTCTGAGAGCTGAAAAGAATAGAACATCCTTTGATGACCATGATGATCTCCAAGAGACCAATCAACTCGGCACATACAGTCTGCTCTCAGCAGCCCATTAGATCTGTGTGGTTCGAAATTCCCAAGCTGAGGACAGCGCTGCATCCGGTTTCATTGGATGATGCTAGGCAGTGATTATTTTCTTCTGCTTTATTCTATTTCAGTGCTTTCCCTTGGAAATGGCTCTGCGTGTTGTTGTTCTATTCCTTTTAAATGGTCCCTTCTATGAGCAAAGCTTTTCTGATTCTTTTCTGTTTCACGTAGATTAAAAAATATCCACTCTCAGCTTCTCAGCCTCCACGGGAATCATTCAAGAATGCACAGCACAAAGACTCATCGCTCAACTTCACTCTTGTGTCTCTCCTCTAATGTACATCAGTGGAGTGATGATATGCAGGGTCATATTTCATCAGCACATGTCTTTCTCCTAATGTATTGGGCTTCGTGCCATCATTTTCAGACTGACATAAAATTCCTGGTGAGTGAAAACTCATAAATAATATAACAATTAAAAATAAAAGATTACTTATGGAGTAGCAACTATATTTAGATGTGACTTTTAAATGGCAGGTGCATGACATCTTTTAGATCCTGGAGAGATCTATCTTGTGGGTCAGAAAGGGACTGAACACATGCCTATTTTTTTTTTCACTGCTCTGGCTGTTCTTGCTTCTCTCAGAAGGAAACAAATCCTCAGAGTGACAGCCTTCCATCCAGATGTATTGGATGTGGAAGTGTGCTGAACTTGCACATTTTTGAGACAATAAACACATTTCTCAGGTTTTGACCTTCTCGGAGTGTCCACAGTGACATGTAATAATTTCTCTTTGTTTACTGTCTTTTCCCCTTCCCCTGCCTTATTCATTTCTGAATGTCCACTCTCTGCACCAGGATAAACTGAAGCATGAGAAACAGCGTCAGGAAACTGAGGTGTAGACAGTCTCCTTCATCCTAGTCCTAATTACTATCACCCCAAGTTCTACCAAAGATGGCACAATAATTTAAGATGGCAATCCAGAATGCCACAGGCATATATGGAATAAAACAGGACACAGACTAGTAGACCAGGGACTACAGAACTCATGGAAATCCACAGAGACTCACTCAATGGTTTGCTTATTTAACATATGTTTTAAACGTGTTTGTTATTTAAAAATAGTCCTGTTCACATAACTAAAATCACAAACTATGAAGGGCTAGACAGTGTTATGTAAATCTGCATCTAATATTAATTTACCAATAAAATTTAAACAATTTTTTCTTTAACTCTTAACTACTCTAAAAATTTTCTTGTTTTCTTGATACATATCTATAACCCATTTCAAGTGCCTTGCTAGACACATATAGAGGGTAGAATATTTTAGCAGTAATTCATTTTCAAATATTGAAATAGATCAAATTAATTTCAATAAGGTTTTATTTCAGCACAAAAGCAATGTTTTAATTTAAGTATGCATCCAACATAATTTACAATCTTCCAAACTATAAGCAGAGCTACCCATGGTAGAAGCTGGTAGAACACTTGACTGCTGCATACATTAGGCCTTTGTTTCAATCCCCAGCACTACATAGACATCCTACTCAACCCTGACTGGTCTGCTCCTCTGCTCCGTCAGGTTTGAGTCTCAACACCTCAATGTCCTACCTTGAATCAGCTCTATTTTGATCCTTGCTTCCCTGTCCCCATGCCAATTTTAGGATTCTATGAGTCCAGTTACCTTACTCCCTTCCCGGAAACCTGAGTTTTGGGACTCCTGTCCTATGCATGTCTGCCCCTAGTTTGCTCTGACCTCATCCCTGTGCCCAAGACTTTTATAACATGAACTCCAAGTCTGCATGAACAAGCGCCTAATCTGTGATTCTGTTGTGCCCTCAGTTGACATGGGCTGAACATCCCCCTTTAAGTTCATTCTTATAAAACCAACAAATTAAACCTGTAAGTGGATATTAGTCATAAAGCACAGGTTAGCTACACTGTAATCAACAGATCCAAAAAAGAAAAGTAACAAGGAAAAGTTCAAGGGAGGATGGTTGTGTCTTCCTCAGAAGAGGAAATAAAATAGTTATCAGAGGTAGATAGAGGGGGGAAACTGGGAAGAAGAAGAAATGAGGAGAGGTATAGGATCAGGGGGTCAGATATAGGGAGAGCAGGAGAAAGAATAGAAATCTGCAGTGAGTGGGGAGCAATTGCAAGGATGTGGCAGAGATCTGGGATGGTGGGAGGCCCCTGAGGTCCTATGGAGGTTACTCTAGCTGAGACTCCTAACAGTAGAGCATATGGATCCTGAATTGGCCAATTCCTGTGCCCAGGGATTGCTCATAGTGTAGGGATAAGGATATCAACCCACCTACAAAACCTTCAAACCAAAATGTGTCCTGCCTACAAGATGTGCCGAGACAAAGATAGAGCAGAGATGGAGGGAATGGCCAACCAATGACTGCCTCAAATTAAGACCCATCCCATGGCCAAGAACTAGTCCCAGACACTATTAATGGTACTCTGTTATGTTTGCAGACAGGAGCCTAGCATCACTGTCTTCTAAGAGGCTCCCACCAAGCAGCCAATGGAAAGAGATGCAGAGACCCATAACCAAACATTAGATAAAGCTTGCGGGTTTCTGTGGAAGAATTGGGGAAAAGATTGAGGGACCTGAAAAGGATATGTTTCGGTAGAGAGACCAACAGAGTCAACTAACTACCCTGGACTGTTAGAGGCCCCCAGAAACTGAACTACCAACTGAAGAATGAATGTAGGCTGGATTTAGCTCCCCTGCACATATGTAGCAGATGTGCAGCTTGGTCTTTCTGAGGATTCTCCATCAACTGAAGTGGGGTCTATGCCTGAACCTGTTGCCTGCCTTTCTAAGGATCTTATACCCCTAACTGGGCCACTTTGTCTGGCTCCAATGGGAGAGGATGAGCCCAGTACAGCAGTGACTTGATGTGCCTTGGGGAAGGGGGGGTAAATGGGTAAGAGATAAGGAGGGAAGAATAGGGGGCAGATCTGCATTAAGGGGCCCTGGGGCGAGAGGGGGTTGATATTGGCATGTAAAGTGAATGAATTAATTAATGAATTACAATTTGAAAAGGGAGATACTGTGTAGACTTTGCTCTGGGAAAAAAAATTGTTATCACCTGATACCTGCCTGCATGATCCACAGATAGTTTCCTAGTGGCCTAAAGCTTGAGGAAAGATTTAAAGCAAAACTGTAATGCCCACAATGTACACTTGCCTCCAGAGCCGAAGGTGACAGGTTATCAAACTGAAGTAATAGTCTCATCTCAAAGCAAGAGCAGTTTGCATAAGACTTGTTTTCCTCTGGAATGTAACTACGTGAGAACAGGGAAAGCATGTCTTTGTCTAACAAGAAAGAAAAGGCAGCTAACACATTGAGTGTGTGAAGACAATAAAAGTCCAGTCCGAGCTATTTTTCTGTACCGTGGCTATAGCTTGAAACAATGTGAAGAGGAATGAGGTGAAACTTTCGCTGTGAATGTCATTGATGAGATGAAATGAACATGAGCTCAGGTTTGCTGTGCTGCAGAGATGCTCTCCCATGTAATCCACTGACATTATTGCCTGTCATTATTGCCAACCAGTGGCAATTGTGAGAACTAAAGAGAACTTGGAAGATTTTGAGGTCATCGTCCCTACTATCCAGAACGGGCAAAGGAGAAAAGCAAGAATGCTCAACACATAAATTGATTGTACAATCATAGTTCATGTAGGGTTTGTACAGAAGTGTAACCATATTATATAAGCCATGATTTTTATGTGGAATGTGAAGACAGAATGACTCAAGGGTAATGGATACGACTGAGCTGAAAAGGCATGAATAAGAAGCCACACTATTTGAACACATTTGACAATGAGACTCTACCCATGGTGAGCAGATGATCACTCACAGTTGGAGAAGAAAAGAAAGTGAATATTTCTTTAAGTATCCTCATCATGATCTTTCCCTCGTTCCAAAAAAAAATATAAAAGAGACTTTGAAATTTCTTGAATTATGGGCATACCAGGTCCAGACTAACATGCCCTTTCTGTACACATAGTTTCCTTCCAAGATAAAAGATGTGGTGGATATGTGCCATTGTTCTACCACATCCTAGAGAAGATAGGCAGTTATTTGTCCAATATGGTAGACACTGGACAATCAATTAAAATATAGGTCACCTGACATGAATATGCTATAGTGACAACACACTAACTTTCAAGAAGACTCCTGGGCTCTTACAGGCTGAGCAACTGTAACCGGGAACAGATCTTAGGAACTTCTGTTCCCACCCGGAGACGACTTCAGGACACAGAGCGGAGCCTGGCCCAACTGCCAGCCGGAAAGGCGGCTCGTACAGGCTCAGCAACTGTGACCGGGACTTATCAATTCAGGACACAGAGCAGAGCCTGGCCCAACTGCCAGCTGGAAAGACGACTCGTACAAGGCTCAGCAACTGGTGAGTGAAAGACCTAGGCTGCTGGGGAGCAGAGGGATCTCTGTGGAGTGCACACGGAAAGGGCACCCCCTGCCCTGACCTGCCCTGTCCTCCCCAATCCAGTGACCGGGAACAGATCTTAGGAACTTCTGTTCCCACCCGGAGACGACTTCAGGACACAGAGCAGAGGTTGGCCCAACTGACAGCCGGAAAGGTGGCTCGTACAGGCTGAGCAACTGGTGAGTGGGAGACCTAGGCTGCTGGGGAGCAGAGGGATCTCTGCGGAGTGCACACGGAAAGGGCACCCCCTGCCCTGACCTGCCCTGTCCTCCCTGATCCAGTGACTGGGAACAGATCTTAGGAACTTCTGTTCCCACCCGGAGATGACTTCAAGACGCAGAAGGGAGCCTAGCCCACCTGCCAGCCGGAAAGGCGGCTCGTAGAGGCTGAGCATCTATGACCAGGAACAGATCTTAGGAACGTCTGTTTCCACCCGGAGGCAACTTCAGGACGCAGAGCGGAGCCTGGCCCAGCTGCTACCCGGAACCTGGGCTACCGGGGATTAGAGAGATCTCTGCGGAGTGCACACGGAAAGTGTACCAGGGACACAGACCAGATACAAGAGAAAGGCAAGAACATATCACTGACAACAAAATGGCAGGAGGAAAGAAAAAGGGTATATCCCAAGGAAACCAAGACAATCTAGCAACACCAGAACCCAGCTCTCCCATAGTAGCAAACATCAGAATCCCAAACACTCCAGAAAAAGAAGACACAGACCTGAAATCATGCCTCAAGATGCTGATAGAGTTACTTAAACAAGAAAGGGAGGAAAAGCAAAAAGATTCAGAAGCTTTTAAAGAAGAAACAAGAAAAACACTCAAAGAACTCAAAGAACGAGAGGCAAACAGAACCAAAGAAATAAAGAAATGGAAGAGGGAAATTAAAACAGAAATTGACACAATAAAGAAAACGCTAAAATAGATAACCCTAGAGTCAGAACACCAAAAAAAGAAATCAGGAGTCACAGAAGCAAGCATTTCCAACAGATTACAAAAGATCTAGGAGAGAATTTCGGGGGCAGAAGACAACATTGCAAACATAGACAAAACAGCCAGAGAAGATGCAAAAAACAAAAAGCTCCTAACCCAAAATGTCCAGGAAATACAAGACACAATGAGAAGACCGAACCTAAGGATAATAGGAATAGAAGAGGGAGAAGAGTATCAACTAAGAGGCACAGTAAATATCTTCAACAAAATCATAGAAGAAAACTTCCCTACCCTCAAGAATGAGATGACCACAAGCATAAAAGAAGCCTTCAGAACTCCAAATAGGTTGGACCAGAAAAGAAATACCTCCCGACATATAATAGTAAAAACATCAAGTGCCCAAAGTAAAGAAAGAATACTAAAAGCAGTAAGGGAAAAAGGTCAGGTAACATATAAAGGCAGACCAATCAGACTCACACCCGATTTCTCAACAGAGACTATGAAAGCTAGAAGAGCCTGGACAGACATCATGCACTCCTTAAGAGAGCACAAGTGCCAGCCCAAGCTGTTATATCCAGTAAAACTATCAATCAGCATCGATGGAGAGACAAAGATATTTCAAGACAAATCAAACATCACACAATATCTGACCACAAACCCAGCACTACAACGAATTATAGGTGGAAAACCCAATACAAGGAGGGAAAATACAGCCTAGTAAAAACAAGAAAACTCCTAAACAAGAAAACTTAAAGAAGAAAAAAACACAGACACAACTCAACCCAAAAAAGCAAAAATGGCAGGAAACAGAAACAATTATTCCTATATTTCTATTAACGTAAATGGTCTCAACTCCCCAATAAAGAGACATAGACTATCAGACTGGATACATAAACAAAATCCAGCCTTTTGCTGCATACAGGAAACTCATCTCAGAGACAGAGACAGACACTATCTCAGAGTAAAAGGGTGGGAAAAAAACTTCCAAGCAAACAGCTCCAAGAAGCAAGCTAGAGTGGCTATTCTAATATCGAATAAAGTAAATTTCCAACCAAAAGTTATCAAAAAAGATAAAGAAGGACACTTTTTACTCATTACCGGGGAAATATGTCAGGAGGAACTCTCAATCCTTAACATATATGCTCCAAATAAATAAGCTCCCACATTCATAAAAGAAACTCTACTAAAGCTCAAAAAAAACATTTCACCCCACACAATAATAGTGGGAGACTTTAATACCCCACTCTCACCAATGGACAGATCAGGGAAACAGAAACTGAACAAGGACACTGCAAAACTAGCAGAGACTTTGAACCAACTAGAATTAATAGATATATACAGAACATACTATCCTAAAGTAAAAGAATACACCTTCTTCTCACCAGCCCATGGCACCTTCTCGAAAATTGACCACATAATTGGACACAGAACAAGCCTTCATCGATATAAGAAGATTGAAATTCTCCCATGCATCCTCTCTGATCACCATGGTCTACGGCTGGTCTTTAACAACAACAAAGACAACAAAAAGCCCACATACACATGGAAACTAAACAAAGCTCTGTTAAAGGATAGCAGGGTCAAAGAAGAAATAAAGAAAGAAATTAAGGACTTTCTAGAATTCAATGAAAACGATAACACAACATACCCAAACCTATGGGATGCAATGAAAGCAGTATTGAGAGGAAAACTCATAGCCCTAAGTGCTTCCAAAAAGAAACTGGAGAGAGCTCACATCAGCAACCTGACAGCACAGCTAAAAGCCCTAGAACAAAAGGAAGCAGATATACCCAAAAAGAGTAGACAGCAAGAAATAATCAAAATTAGGGCAGAAATAGACCAAATAGAAACAAAAAGAACCATTGAAAAAATCGACAAAACCAAGAGTTGGTTCTTTGAGAAAATCAACAAGATTGATAAACCCCTAGCCAGACTAACTAAAGGGCAAAGAGAGAGTATCCAAATTAACAAAATCAGAAAGGAAAGTGGTGACATAACAACTGAAACTAAGGAAATTCAAGAAATCATCAGATCCTACTACAAAAACTTATACTCCAAAAAATTGGAAAATCTGGAGGAAATGAACAAATTCCTAGACAGATACAAGGTCCCAAAGTTTAACCAGGACCAAGTAAACCATCTAAATAATCCTATGAAACCTAAAGAAATAGAAGAAGTCATCAAAAGCCTCCCAACCAAAAAAAGCCCAGGTCCAGTCGGGTTCAGTGCAGAATTTTATCAGATATTTATTGGGAATATAACACCAATATTCGCCAAACTATTCCAAAAGATAGAATCAGATGGAATATTACCCAACTCATTTTTGAGGCTACAATAACCCTCGTACCTAAACCACACAAAGACCCTACAAGGAAAGAGAACTTCAGACCAATCTCACTTATGAACATTGATGCAAAAATACTCAACAAAATCCTTGCTAACCGAATCCAAGAACACATCAAACCCATCATTCATCATGACCAAGTAGGCTTCATCCCTGGGATGCAGGCATGGTTTAATATAAGGAAATCCATCAATGTAATCCACCATATAAACAAACTCAAAGACCAAAATCACATGGTCATCTCACTAGACTCTGAGAAAGCATTCAACAAAATCCATCACCCCTTCATGTTAAAAGTCCTGGAAAGAACAGGAATCCAAGGCCCATATTTAAACATAATAAAAGCAATATACAGCAAACCAACAGCCAACATCAAACTTAATGGTGAGAAACTAGAAGCAATCCCACTTAAATCAGGGACTCGACAAGGCTGACCACTCTCCCCCTACCTATTCAACATAGTACTGGAAGTCCTGGCTGGAGCATTTAGACAGCAAAAGAAGATCAAGGGGATACAAATCGGAAAGGAAGAGATAAAAACATCACTCTTTGCCAATGAAATGATAGTGTACTTGACTGACCCCAAAAATTCCACCAGAGAACTCCTACAGCTGATAAACAAGTTCAGCAAAGTGGCCGGAT
Source organism: Micromys minutus (assembly GCF_963924665.1). Taxonomy (NCBI): domain Eukaryota; kingdom Metazoa; phylum Chordata; class Mammalia; order Rodentia; family Muridae; genus Micromys; species Micromys minutus. The sequence goes on along the minus strand of NC_137977.1, from coordinate 55,695,606 downwards.
ACAAAATTAACTCAAACAAATCAGTAGCCTTCCTATACTCAAAGGACAAACATGTGGAGAAAGAAATTGGGGAAAAGGTACCCTTCACAATTGTTACAAAAACTATGAAATACCTTGGTGTGACTCTAACTAAGCAAGTGAAGGACCTGTATGACAAGAACTTCAAAACTCTAAAGAAAGAAATTGAGGAGGATCTCAGAAAATGGAAAGATCTCCCATGCTCATGGATTGGAAAGATCAACATCTTAAAAATGGCCATCCTACCAAAAGGAATCTACAGATTCAATGCAATCCCCATCAAAATTCCAACCCAGTTCTTCATGGAATTGGAAAGATCAATGTGCAATTTCATATGGAATAACAAAAGACCTAGAATAGCGAAATCCATTCTCAACAACAAAAAAACATCTGCGGGTATCACTATCCCTGACCTCAAGCTATATTACAAGGCAATTGTGCTGAAAACTGCATGGTACTGGTACAGAAATAGGCAGGTGGATCAATGGAATAGAATAGAAGATCCAGAAATGAGCCCTCATGTATATGGTCACCTGATTTTTGACAAAGGAGCAGTAAACATGCAATGGAAAAAGGACAGCCTATTCAACAAATGGTGCTGGTCTAACTGGCACTCAACATGCAAAAGAATGAAAATAGACCCGTTCTTATCTCCTTGTACAAAGCTCAAGTGTAAGTGGATTAAAGATCTCCACATTAAACCAGATACACTGAAACTATTAGATGAGAAATTAGGGAAAACCTTAGAACACAGGCACAGGAGAAAATTTCCTGAACAAAACACCAGTGGCTCAAGCTCTAAGGTCATAGATTAACAAATGGGACTTAATGAGATTGCAAAGTTTCTGTAAGGCTAAGGACATCATCAAGAAAACAAAACGGCAACCAACAGAATGGGAAAAGATCTTTACCAACACCACATCAGATAGAGGCCTAATATCCAAGGTGTACAAGGAACTCAAAAAGCTAGACACCAGAGAATCAAATAACCCTATTAAAAAATGGGGTCAGAGCTAAACAAATCATTTTCAGTTGAGAAACACCAAATGGCCGAGAAACATCTGAGGAAGTGCTCGACATCCTTAGCCATCAGGGAAATGCAAATCAAAACAACCCTAAGATTCCACCTCACACCAGTCAGATTGGCCAAGATCCAAAACTCAGATGACAGCAGATGCTGGCGAGGCTGCGGAGAAAGAGGAACACTTCTCCACTGTTGGTGGGGTTGCAAGCTAATACAACCTCTCTGGAAATCTGTCTGGCGATACCTCAGAAAATTGGATATAATACTACCTGAAGACCCAGCTATTCCACTTCTGGGCATATACCCCAGAGACACTTTAATACACAACAAAGATATATGCACCACAATGTTCATAGCGGCTCTATTTATAATAGCCAGAAGCTGGAAGGAACCCAGATGTCCTTTAGAAGACGAATGGATACAAAAATTGTGGTACATATACACAATGGAATACTACTCAGCCACCAGAAACAATGACTTAACCAAATTCTTAAGAAAATGGCTGCATCTAGAGAAGATCATCCTGAGTGAGATAACCCAGTCACAAAAGAACAGACACAATATGCAGTCACTGATAGTGGGATGCTAACCCCAGAGGCTTGCACTCCCCCAGAAACAACTCACAGACGGTATGAAGTCCAAGAAATAAAGAAAACAAAAAAAAAAAATACATATATTCACAAAACAAGAAGACTTTGACTATTTCAATGTTGCGTTTTGTTTTACATGTACTTTACGCTTATTCTAACTAGTAGGTTTTCAATGCATACTGTCAAGCCCTTGAAAAAAATCAAGTACTGACTAAAAAATATATTCACATGGTTTTATGTAAAATTTATTTTAATGTCTGAAAAAACAGTACTGACAAAAATGTATAATTTTAAGCAAAAAATGTTTAAAATCTGTACATTTATCTTTGTTTTGCAAAATAAAGTTGTTAAAAAAAAAAGACTCCTGAGGATAAGAATTCTGTGTAAAAATGTGAGGCTTTTAATAAACCAAGTCAAATAAAATGAAAAATAATTAATTTTACTTCCTTCTGTTTTTATGTGGCTGATGTAAATTTTAATTCCAGTTTTAATTGTGTTGCATTTCTATTAAACAATTCTGCTTTGAGGGATTATTGGAGTAAGTGAAGTTATTGAATTAGTGTAAACACGGAGAGAGTTATTAACATGCTGGTTTTGATTTTGTCTTTACAATAAAGTAAAAACATGAAACAGAATATTCACTGCCACTCCCAGGGTGCTCTACAGGATGGTACAATCAGCAAAATGTTACTGGTCCTAAAAACATAATATGAAGTACTAGTTTTTAAAAGCTTTTATATAGTTAGATATTGTAATCCTATATCATTGAATCTAATATCATGTGTGTGTGTGTGTGTGTGTTGGGTGTATAGGTGTGCATGCATTCATGAATATGGACATGCACATGGAACCTTGCACATATGACAGACATAGGACAACCTCATATTAATCTTCTCGTACCCCTTGCTTGAGACATGTATTCTGTTGTGTTTTCCTATATGCAAAGACCAAGAGGCTTCCGGAATTCTCTTATCTCTGCATCCTATCTTCTCATAAGAGTTTTGGGATGTCCTGTGTTCAGCTTTTACAGGACCATGGGAATCTAAACTCAAGTCTTTATATTTGTGCACCAGACACTTTTACTGACCAAGAAATCTCTCTAGCTCTTACAGGAATATATTTATCTTTGAGCTTTCATCTTATTAATTTATTCATATGGTATTTTATGAAACAATTACACTGGAATCTTGGAAATGAAATCTTTGCCACAGAAATCTTTTTGTGAAACAAAATGTGTAGTTTCATATCCTATAAACAGAGACTTATCAATTTCATTTATATTTAATAAAAGCTAGTAGTGAGGAATAAAAACATTTCTACCCAGAGGATAATGCTATCTAAATAACTTTAAATGTTAGTTCTATAAATACATTCATTTTCCACAAAATGTAGACAATGGAAAGACTTGACCATGGCCAGCTTCAAGGCTATATAATTTGGGAAGAATTTGATGAAGAGAAGAGGAGAAATAGGCTCTATGGCACTGAGGATCATTTGGGTCATTTGCTGCATGAATATGTCTAACCAATAGGGTCTGGATCTATGAAGGGGAAAAAAGATAAAACCATTTAGAAATATGACTAACATGGAAGTGTGGTTACCTTCCAGTGAGGGAGCTCTTTCTTAGCTTACAACTCACTCCTTCAAAATATTAAAACAAACCAAAGAAAAAGTCTATAGAGTGGAAGCATACACTGATTCCCACAGCTAAGTGTGTATAATGATATAAATGTATCAGAACACATAATCATCATAATACATATACATAATATAGACACTTCAGATGCATAAAAATTTCAGAAGACTAGTTGATTCCCCTTATACAAAACCTGGCAACATCACAATAAGAGAAATATCACATGATCATTTCAATATCACAAGATATCTCCAGAGAAGGGTTTGTAGTAAATAAAGATACCCAACAAAATATTTGTGAATTTTGAAAATAAGGTTATTTTGCTCATGCATCTGGGAGTCTTAGGTTTAAAAACTCACTCAGCATGCTGTATACGAAGTCATTAACAGAGACACACAGCCTCTCAATAATGTCTCCCTTTTCACTTTATGTTTATAGCCATAATTGTCGTCTGTTTTTTTATTTCTTGATGCTGTTGAAACTTCATTTGGCATTGGATATATTAAGTTCAAGCACTAGACAGACATGGGGAAACAGAAAAAGTATTAAACAAAATAAATGAAAGTTGTGTTCTAGATTTCAACTCTTGTGAACAGGCAGATATCACTTGTAGTATGTGGAGTAAACAATCGGTATTTATAAGGCACTTAAGTGTGAGACCAACTTGAGGCAAAAAGGTTACATACTTATCTATTCTATGCCAATATGACTCAGAATTTGAACCTTCCACATATCTTGTAATATAGTAATTCTGTGATAAAAAATTTGAAATTTGGAATCCAGGTACACAGCCCTGGTGAGACTGCACTGCAAGTAGCCTTGACGCAGAGATGTCTGTGCCAAGCACCCGGAAAGTGCCTCCCCACTCTCCTCAATTGGTTTAGGGGAGCAGGAACTCTGCCAAAGTGACTACATTTCTAACCAGAGGGCCAGTGCATGCAAAACAGGCACTCAGGCATCTGCTACCAGGAACAGCTGAGATCCAGGGACACAGGCCAGGTAGCAGAATGCCAAAGACTTTAGAAAAAGAAGACTCAGACCCAAAATCATACCTCAAGATGATGATAGAGATCCTTAAACAAGAACGGGAGGAAAAGCATAAAGAAATAGAAGCTTTTAAAGAGGAAACATGAAAAACACTCAAAGAAATCAAAGAACTAAAAGAAAAGAGAACCAAAGAGATGAAGGAATTGAAGAAGGAAATGAAAATGGAAATGGAAACAATAAAGAAAACACTAAAAGAGACAACCCTAGAGATAGGAAACCTAAAAAAAGAAATCAAAAGTCACAGATGCAGTCATCTCCAATAGACTACAAGAGAAGGAAGAGAGAATCTCGGGGGCCAAGGACAACATTGAAAACATAGACAAAACAGTCAAAGAAGATGTAAAACCCAAAAATCTCCTAACCAAAAATGTCCAGGAGATCCAGGAAACAATGAGAAGACCAAACCTAAGGATAATAGGAATAGAAGAGGGAGAAGAATATAAACTAAGAGGAACAGTAAATATCTTCAACAAAATCATAGAAGAAAACTTCCCTACCCTTAAGAATGAGATGACCATGAGCAGAAAAGAAGCCTATAGAATTCCAAATAGAGTGGACCAGAAAAGAAATTCCACCAGACACAGAATAGTCAAAACGTCAAGTGCCCAAAGCAAAGAAAGAATACTAAAAGCAATAAGGGAAAAAGCAAAAATAACAGGAAACTGAAACCAGTATTCCTCAATATTTGTTAACATAAATAAACTCAATTCCTCAATAAAAAGTCATAGGCTATCAGACTGGATACATAAACGAAATCCAGCATTTTACTGAATACAGGAAACTCATCTCAGAGACAAAAACAGACAGTATCTCAGAGTAAAAGGTTGGAAAAAAACTTCCAAGCAAATAGCCCCAAGAAGCATGCTGGAGGGGCCATTCTAACATTGAATAAAGTAGATTTTTAACCCAAAGATATCAAAAAAGATAAGGAAGGACACTTTTTACTCATTACAGGGAAAATTTGTCAGGAGGAACTCTCAATCTTTAACATATATGTTCCACATACAAGAGCAGCCATATTCAAAGAAGAAACCCTACTAAAGCACATAAAATACATTGCAACCCACACAATAATAGTGGGAGACCTCAATACTCCACTTTCATCAATGGACAGATCATGGAAACAGAAACTGAACAAGGACACAGTAAAACTAGCAGAGGTTATGAATCAATTGGAATTAATAGATATCTTCAGAACATACCATCCTAAAACAAAACAATATACCTTCTTCTCAGCACCTCACTGCACCTTCTCCAAAATTGACCATATAATTGGTCACAAAACAAGCCTCAATGTGTAATTTCATCTGGAATAACAAAAGACCTAGAATAGTGAAATCCATCCTCAACAACAAGAAAACATCTGTAGGAATCACCATCCCAATCCTCAAATTATATTACAAGGCAATTGTGCTGAAAACTGCATGGTACTGGTACAGAGATAGACACCTGGATCCATGGAATAGAATAGAAGATCCACAAACGAGCCCTCACATATATGGTCACTTGATTGTTGACAAAGGAGCTAAAAACATTCAATGGAAGAAAGACAGCCTTTTCAACAAATGGTGTTGGTCCAACTGGCATACAGCATGCAGAAGATTGAAAATATACTTTTTCTTATCTCCTTGTACAAAGCTCAAGTGCAAATGGATCAAAGATCTCCACATTAAACCAGGTACACAGAAACTATTAGATGGGAAAGTAGGGAAAACAGAACTCATAGGCACAGGACAAAATTTCCTGAACAGCACACCAGTGGTTCATGCTCTAAGGTCAAAGATTGACAAATGGAACTTAATAAGATTGTAAGGTTTCTGTAAGGCTAAGGACATTATCAAGAAAACAAAACAGCAGCCAATAGATTGGGAAAAGATCTTTACAAACCCCACATCTGATAGAGGCCTAATATCCAAGGTATACAAAGAACTCAAGAAGTTATACACCAGAGAATCAAACAACCCTATTTAAAAAATAGGGTACAGATTTAAACAAAAAGTTCTCAATTGAGGAATATCGAATGGCAGAGAAGCACCTAAGGAAGTGATGGACATCCTTAGCCATCAGAAAAATGCAAATCAAAACAACCCTGAGATTCCACCTCACACCAGTCAGAATGACTAAGATCAAAAATTCAGATGACAGCAGATGCTGGCAAGGATGTGGAGAAAGAGGAACACTTCTCCACTTTTGGTGGTTTGTAAACTGGTACAACCTCTCTGGAAATCAGTCTGAATTCCTCAGAAAATTGGAAATAGTACTACCTGAAGAGTCATTTATTCCACTTCTGGGCATATACCCCAGAGATGCTCCCACATACAATAAGGGCGCATGCACCACAATGTTCATAGCAGTCCTATTTATAATAGCCAGAGCTGAAAAGAACCCAGATGTCCTTCAATAGATGAATGGATACAAAAATTGTGGTATATTTACACAATGGAGTACTACTCAGCTTTCAGAAACAATGACCTTATGAAATTCTTAAGAAAATTGATGCATCTAGAGAATATCATCCTGAGTGAGATAACCCATTCACAAAAAAAATAAAGATATAATATGCAGTCACTGATAATTGGATACTAACCCCAGAAAGCTCTGAACACTCCAGAAACAACTCACATATTATATGAAGTTCAAGAAAACACAAAGGCCAAAAAAAAAGAAGAAAAGAAAATGAAAAACTATTATGCTTAATCTTTACACACCAGGAAAACTTTGACTATTTCCAGTTTACATCTTCCTTTACATGTACTTTATGCTCATTATAACTAGTAAGATTTTAATGCACACTATCAAACCTTTAAAAAAATCAAGTATTGACAAAAGTTTATTCATGTACTTTTATGCAAAAATGCTTCAAATATGTACACTTGTCTCTGTTTTTTTTTTAATAAAGTTGTTCGACTTTAAAAAAATTAAAGTTTATTCCCCACAGACAGGAAACAGTCCAAATCCTCATATCATGTTATCTACTGCCTTCCTACTTGGGTCAAAGAAAGACTTAAATAGCTATGAATATCACTGCAAGTTTCTTAAGTTGTATAGCTCGGTTTCTTTTTTTCAGCACCTTTGACTTTGCCTGTATGAAACTAGGACCACAAACTGAAACATGAAACCCTCACTCACTGTATGTTTGAGATAATTTCTAGATATTATATTAGAAAATGCCCCTGTATCCAATTTGTCTTACATTTTGACTTGTGTCCAAACAATGCTTCAATGTTTAGTTCCAAAAGAAACAAGCCCAATGAAAACTCTACAAGAACAGACTGATGCTTATAGAAATTAGGCTACAATCAACAAGAATGTCTTCTATAGAACAATGTGGCCTCCTGGCTCAATCCTTAAGTAACTTTCAAAAACAGTCAGGTGTAATTTCCTCCCCAAATAGACTTTCATCTGTCATTAGAAGGCAATGCCCAAAATCTATAAGCCTTGTAGGCAGACAGGCAGGCCCTACTTGCATGATAGCTTCACTACTTAGCTATTGTGTGACTATAACAAAATACTATCAGTGTTTAGTGGCAAAAGCTAAATTTATCTCAAGAGTCACAAGCAGAGCAGAATTAGTTAGGAGAGGACTATAAGGATAGAAAAGGATAGAGACGATAATGGTAGGTAGCAAAATCTAAAACTTGGAGATATCAAGAAACCCAAAGTCATTAATGAATCCCACACTGTGCTTCTTCAAGCTGCTGTTAAGACCCTTGTTAAACTTCACCCATGATGCTCCACTCTACACAAGTTTTTATATGAGGTTGTGAACTGGTTGGTTTTGTGTCAACTTCACACAAGTTGGAGTTATCACAGAGAAAGGAGCCTCACTTGAGGAAATGCCTCCATGAGATCCAGCTGTAAGGCATTTTATCAACTATTGATCAAGGGGGGGGGGCAGCTCACTGTGGGTGGTTCCATCTCTGGGTTGGTTGACATGAGTTTTATAAGAAAGTGTCACGCGCCCACGCTTCCCACTGCTAGGAACAGGCGTGCAACAAAACAAACAGCTTCTTCTGCGGATAACCTTTATTGAACAGCACTTTGAGCAGGGGCTTCATGAGCAAGAAACTTGTCTCTGAGTCGGGGACTCCCTACCGTGTTCTACTGTCTTGACGGCCTCTCACGCGCAGTCCCCCACGAACGATCTCTCTGTCCAGTCTCTGTCCACGCAGGACCTCCCGCAATCTCTTTTACCGAGTCTCTCTCCACATGGTGACTCTCCACCATCCCTCCACATGGGTTCTCCTGCAGTCTCTCCACTGTCTTCCTCTTCTTCTCATGTGGGGGAGAAAATGCACTGCTATACATGCCTAGGAGACTCCTGTTGCTACCTGATTGGTGCATCCTCCTGTAGCTCAATCACGTGCCCCAAGAGTGGGCTGTGACTTATGTGGTGCATGCGCATTAAGTCTCTTGGCTGGGCAACAGCTCTGTTTGCTGAGTTCTCGGCGGGGAGCTGGCACCATGTTTGGGTGCAGCACAAATGGCTCCCTACATCAAAGCAAGTTGAGCAAGCCAGTGAGCAACATCCCCTCAGGGCTGCTGCATCAGCTTCTGCTTCCTGGTCAGCTTGGGTTCCAGTCCTGACCTTTTTAGGTGATAAACAGCAATGTGGAAGTGTAAGCTGAATAAACCCTTTTATCCCCAACTTGCTTCTTGGTCATGATGTTTTGTGCAGGAATAGAAACCCTGAGACAGGTTGCATCTGTGTAGATGAGAGACTAGAGCTATCCAGTTCCTGTCCCTCTCTCCTTGTGATTATCCACATGCAAGCCCCAACCTACCCACTAATATGGAAAGGGGAAGAATAAGAAGTGGAATGAAATGTTGACTTAACAAATCACATCCTGCTCTCTTACCCTACAAGAGGGAACTGTATATCCTCATTTGAAAACCACAGATTCTTTGTTAGTACCAAGCCAAACTTTTAGCCAGCCAAATGTATATCTTTAAAGCATGTTTATCATGTAGCTGATTTCTCTAGCATGTTACTAATGTATATTTGCCTAAAGCCCTGAATGACTTTCCAGTTAGAAACTGGTGAGGGCAATGACTATGCTTTCTGTGTTTCTGACATTTTGACAATTCTTTCCATTTCTTGCTGATAGCAGGGTAACAAGAAAAGACACCAGGCCATCTTCCTAACCTGTCACTCTGTCTTCATTAAACTTCCTCCTTGCCCATGTCCTAAGCAAGAATGGACATTGTAGGAAAACTCAAGCTGACCAAAGTTGAAAGAAAGTCTCATCTTCAGGTTGGAAAAGTGCCATTCAGAGTAAGTGAGCTTCATATTTCTCTGGTTTTCCAGTTATTCACTTAGGCAAATGTCAGAGCCACTGAGAGGTAGGTAGCCATTGCCTATTGATAGGGAAAACAAGTTCCTATTTTTCATAGTTTTGATCGCTTCATGGTATTATTTCAGTACCATTTTTTTTTAAATTAGAAACTGTCACTGTTTGATTTCTTTGTCTTGATTTTCAGCCTCCATCTATAAGTAGATAGCTGCCCTTAATTTCATTCTACTTATTAATGTATAGAAAGAAACTTCACAATTATTTGTTGTTATCTGGCATTCTCTTCACTTCTTCCTTGTCCTGTTCCTGGGCTCTGCCTAAACATTCTTATCCAAATCACAAGAAAAATTAGCTTTCACCTGGCTACAATTCATTTCAAACAACAATTTTGATGAACTATAGTACATGATTTATGGTTTAGATTGTATGTGACTCACACACTGAAAGAAGCAAAGTCTTGAGCATTTCAAACACAGGCCAGATACTCTTTGTATCTGTATAATTTATCCATCTCTTGACTCTCCACCATTCCCTAAATCACTTCTCCAAAGGTAAAATGAACTCGACCACATGTTGCTAAATCTTGGATTATATTGAACTACCATGTGTGAGTTTTTCCTGATGTCATTGTCATAAAGGTAAAGATCCAACCCAACTGTGGTGTAAATACATGATTCAAACCTTTATTCCAAACCTTGGCTAAACTAAATTGCATCCTTGGTGTCCATCACTCAGAGGGAATTCTACAATCAACATAGTGAGGTCACATGACATCATATCAACACAGTTCTACCAATGCTTCTCATACAAGAGAATATTACTGTCCACATCTACACAGCAATGTAGGTCAACCCTTCAGGTATTGTTTCCAGTGTGTATATAGGCAGAATTCACATTACTGAAACCTGCAATAATCCAATAATTTAGAAACCAAAAGAAATAAAGCAGGTACTGGTGCTGTCCAAAAGATAAGCTTCATGTTGATCAGGATTATTTCTGTTCTGGTCCTGTGCGTACTGGTCCTTGTGAATGGAGAATTACAATGGTATCCATACAAACCAACTTCTGACCTGTCTGACTCTCTGAGACTAAGAGCCTTTGTCATTGCCACACCACAGTGACACACAGACATTCTACATTTGCTCTTGTATGTGTCAGGGCTGTCTCCAAGGGAAATTAGCCCCGTAATTCTCAGTCTGCCTCATTTTAACCACTTTATAGCCCTGGCTTATGTTTCTCATATTATTATTGCTAGAAGGCTTTTCTCCTGTACAATATACAATTTACTCTATAACCATTTAAACTTCTGGTATTAAAAATATCTTTTCATGATCTGCTCCCTACCCTGAAGAGAGTTGCACAGTCAGCAACTCAAATGAGATTTCATCAGGACTCTAGCAGGTAAGGTCCTGTAGCAGAGAACCAAAGTCAAGGCTGTCCTGAGAGAACTGTGGAATCACACTGTGCATGTAATGGTCATTCTGCCTGGGAAATAACCAGCCTGAAGTTTAGAATGAAACTCTAGAAAATGACAGCTCAAATGGACCTGTGTCTACCACATAATTGGCATTCATTAAAATGTTATACATGTTAGTGTTTGACACTCTAAAATTCTCACCATAGTGCAGGCTGGAAGAAAAGTTTGTCACACTGATGTAAATAAAGCTGGTTTGGTCTGAACAATGGCTGTGTAAAGGTCACACTAAGCATATCCGCATTGCTTCTGATTAGCCAGACAAGTTAATGCCTGCTCATGATCTCCCCTTTCTAGCAGATTTTTACCATGACAAGAAGAGTGTCATTTATTATATTGCCTTCAGATAAATCCACTCAAATGTACCAATTACAGAATATGGTCTGTCAAGGTTCCTCATGAGCAAAGCTCCATGAAGAAAAGCATCAGTAACTAGTCGAAAATAGGCAAGTATACTGTCTTCCAAGTAAAGAAGTGTCCACTCATGACATTTAACATGATCCTCAAACTTTTGATCAAGCACCAAAATTATGTGAAGCTAAGAGGGTAGCAAGGGAAATATTACACCCTATTCCATGCCGTGTCCTTTCTTACAAATTTTTATTGGATATTTTCTTTGCTTACAATTTAAATGTTATCCCCTTTTCGATTTTCTCCACTGGAATCCCCCTATTCTATACCCCTTCCCCTGCATCTATGAGAGTGTCCTCCCCACCCACTCCCTCCCATCTCTCTGTCCTAGCATTCCCCTACACTGGGGTATTGAACCTTCACAGGGCCAAGGACCTCTCCTCTCATTGATGACCATCCTCTGCTATATATGTTCCTGGAAGTTTCATTTAATAGGTAAACACATCTGGGCTTTCTGATTTCGTTGCTGATGCCTACATATGGTGTCAGCACCCCAGTTACAACTGTACATAAACACAGAGAGGAAGAGGACCCAAGTGGCAGGACAAGAAGAGAACTATATCCTGTGGTGGTTTTTGTTTACCCCTTTCTTTTTCTTGTCACCATGGGTGAAGTTTGTGAGCTTAAGAGTAATTGTTTGTCTTCCTAAGATATGTGTGATTTAGGAAACTTCAGGAATCGGTGCAAATAACTTCACATAAAACCTAACAAGTTAGGGGAGAGGCAAAGACTGAGGAGCAGTGATCAGAACTGTCAAACAAGAGAAGGCAGCAAAGAGGAAACAATGTCTTCTGTGTCCACAGGCCTCTTTCTGCAGTTTTCTGCTTGCCATGGGACAGCAGAACACACTTGTAACTATCTACATCTTTCCCAACCTAGTAACTCATGTGCACAAAAGCAACACATCAGTTTTCATCTCCTGTACCAAATTATCATGAAAAGGTCCTCTGCACTGTGAAACAAATCACGCAAAGCACCTTGGGAAACTGAGGCATATATCAAGAGAAGACCACTAAATAAGTAGCAAGATTAACTACAAGCTGATATCTGTGAGTCAAGGGCAAGGAAAACACAAATGAAGACAAGCACGGTGCCTATCAGAGTGGTAAATTTAGTGACTTGGGACGGTCTGAAAGCTGAAGGTGAAGGTCAGTAAGGAGCAGGCAATTAGACTGTAGGTCCTATGTACCTTTCTGATGGAACAACAGAAAGTGCAGCATTGCCTCTGGTGGTGCCCAGGGTACTTGTGCCCATTCTACTCAAAAGAGTCCACTTTTGTGGACTCATACCAGGCCTTCATGGGGGCCACTGCATTTGCAGAAAGAAAAAAAAAACTCTCAGAACTTCTTTCTTTTTTTAATCTGTTTATTTTGCATCCAAGTCCACACACTCACCCTTCAAATGCCTCCAGATGACTGAGTCACAAACACTCTTGTCAGCGTACTTGACATTAAGTAGATTGATTGCATCAGGATGGAAATCAGCCGCACGATGACTGATGGTGTGTTCTCTGCTCTGGAGGGGGCAGGGAATCTGCGGTGTTCCATGCAGGCTTTCAAAGACAGTGGGGGAGAACTACAGAACTAGTTATGTTTCAACACCGCCTTCCCTTTCCCCAGAAGGAATGTATGATGACCCACTTGACAGCCAATGCTGTCAGTGAATTCACACTGAGTCACGCCATAATTACACTTCCTGTTTGATTAGAATTATTCTACTTCAATTTTCAAAAGCTCCCCAGATGGATCATAACTTCATGGCAATAGATCACTTCTCGTATTGTTTAATCAAGTATTTACTAAGAATCTGTTTGTGCTCATGCTGAGAAATAGACTTAGACTATAATCTCTGGTTTTAGGAACTCCATAATTTGTCTAGCAGGAGCAAGTACATATATATGAACTAATTTATAAGTGGTAAAGATCATAGTATATAAAACAATGTTAGTAGAAAAAACATTAGCAGGCATAAGTAGGCCATAGGCTTCAGAGTACTTCATAAGCTTTTAATTGAAAGGTGGGTAAAATAAAGAACAAAATGATCAGGCAGCTCATATTTCATCAGGAACACATGAAAGAATTTATGAGAGGGGACGAGAGATTTTAAAATCCTGTGGTGTGTATGGGAAGCCTGATTCAAAGCTTCCCTAGGAGCAGATATCAGGTCTATTTGACCCTATGGTTTCCCTATACTGAGTCCATGCTGGGATATGAGTGACCACTGATAACTATTACTGTGTGCCCTATTTTATAGCTTATTAAAATTGTGTGATTTACTTTAAGGTGCAGTGGATGAAGATTTGGAATTGTGGGTAGAGGACTTCTCATATTTTTCTAATGCCCATTCTGCAGGACAGACCCTTTACAGTGTCCAGCTAGCACATCTGTTTGTTTAGATCCATGAGCAGTTCATTTGTGACTTTTTTTGGTCAGATGTACTATCCTTGGCTAATTTTTATTCCCCTCTTCAAGAGAAAGATAGAAACATTTTTATTACCCAGATTTCCATAAATCTTTAGAACCAATGTGTATGAAAACAACATTGATCCTCTTGCCTCAGTTGCTGAGAAATAATTTGTATTTAATGTTAGTTACATCATTACTCATGGTGCTATATTATCTATAAATACTGGGTTCATTCAAGTCTCAGGTTATTACTGTGTCTCACTGATGATGAACACAAATTCAAATCTTATCCAATGTATATAGGAAACATGAATAATTTATTATTCATTCCTGCTTAACTTACAGTTCAAAAAAGTTGACAGGTTGAATGTAGAACAACACATCCTTCAATTGTGCTTTCTTGTATTCTCTATGAAAAAAAGCAATGCATCATCTCTTCCTAAATTCCAGCATTGGACATATGTATGAGGGGAAAGAGTAGTCTATCCATACACATAAAACTATATTTTCTGTCCAATATCACTTGAGACTGATCCATGTTACCTCACAAGTAAGAAGCAATTAAGAGGTAACATCTAAGCTGGTTATAGAAAATAATAATGTTTAAATACTTATTTATAAATGGAATAAATGGGTGTAGACAAGGGACAAGCTGACACTGCACAAAGATGGGACAGAGTCTGAAACGTCTATCGTGGGAACCAGTGCTATAGGATTGTCTTTGTTACTCCCGCTACATTAGTCACGTGCTAAAATCTGTCTGCACCTTTCTGGGAACTTTAATAGGAAATACACACAACTGCAGGTACATATACACACATGTACACACATAGCACACACATATACACACACAACACACACACGTAGACACACACACAAACACATATACATATATACACAAAGTGGGGTATTCACAGGGCTCAAAGCAAAGGGTCATCTGTGAATCCATTGTGTCTAATGTGAGAAAGAACCATTTAAAACTATCACCTGTCTAAGGAACTTACCTCAAGCAGGTCTGTAAGCAGTATTCTAAGTAGGCTTGCAGATGGAATCATTTTGATAATAAACTTCCCTCTAGGAACCTGGGCTTATCTTCAGAGTCTCAGAAAAACACCCTCTATCCTGTTCTATATGGTTTTAACATCCATGCGCAGTATTAAGCTCTAGAAGACTAATAGTACATTGGATGAGAATGGTCCTTCTAGAGACCTGACACCCCTACAACCAGCTCTGAGCTCAGAGTTTTTATGTAAATGGAAGCATAGGCTCCAGTCTATCTTGCATACATGAGGAGGATTTAACAAGCCTTTCCTAGAAGAGGGAACTCTGAGGACCAATGGAAAAGTCAACTGAGTGGTTAACACAAGATTGATATACACTGAAACTTTAGCATGTAATTCAAGGTAAGCATTAGAGCACAAAAAATTAAATTAAGTGTCAAACAATTCTTATACAATATAGTTTAGGAAAAATGAAAACTTGCTGACTTTTCTTCTTCCACACTCTCCACCTACAGAGATTTTCATTCCCCTTGCATACTGATTCAGAACATAGATGCTACTGACCATTGGGCCAACTCTGTCTCCCAATCCATATGGAAAATAGTCAGTTCTACATGAAATTCCAATTGTATCCAATTCAGCATAGTGATGGTACAAGTTTTGTGGTTCACACAATTGTGAGCACTTTCTTTAAGAAAGACAATTTTAAAATATCAGAACAAAAAAAATTAAGTAGAAAAAAGAATATTCATTTATAATCAGAAACGTCAAAACATAAACAATTTGAAAAGCTGACATACAACTTTACACATAGCCAAACTCATTATGTATATCATTCCTTGCCTTTATGGCCCAGAGAGAGGGCCAGGTGACTACCATCAGGACTCAGGACATGTCCACAGATGGCTGAGCTCCCAGGACAGCCTCACAAGCGCTCTCCCAACTGAGCCCACAGAGGCAGAATCCAGTCACCACCATCAGAATTCACTGCCTGCCCACAAAGAGCCAAACACCCGGAAACAATCTCCTTCCTGAGCTCAGAGGCCCTCAGATTCACAGGAGAGACAGGTGCCAGTCAATGACAAAGTGATCACCTATAATCCCAGATAACAAGGTGGCAAGAGGAAAGCAAAAGAACTTAAGCAATGGAAACCAAAACAACCAGGCAATATCAGAACTCAGCTGTCCCGCCACAGCAAGTAGTGGAATGCCAAAAACACCATAAAGACAAGACTTAGACTTGAAATCATATTTCATGATGATGATGGAGATCTTTTAGAAGAGCATCCTTAAACAATTACAGGAGAATCAGGAGAATGCACGTTAAAAAGAATAGAAGCCCTTAAAGAAAAAACACAAAAATCACTCAAAGAACTAGAGAAAAGCACAACCAAACAAGTGAAGAAATTGAAAATAGAAATCGGGGCAGAAGACAACATAGAAAACATTGACAAAACAGTCAGAGAAAAGGCAAAAAACAAAAAGGTACTGACCCAAAACATCCAGGAGATCCAGGACATGATGAGATGGTGAAACCCAAGGACAACAGGTATAGAAGAGGCAAAGACTCCCACTTAAAAGGCACAGTAAATATCTTCAACAAAATCACTGAAGCAAACTGCCCTACCCTTAAGATTGAGATGATCATGAACAAACAAGAAGACTACAGAACTCCAAAAGCATTGGATCAGAAAAGAAACAACTCCTGACTCATAATAGTCAAAAACCAAATATTGAAAATAAAGAAAGTAAGGGGAAAAGAACAAATAACATATAAAGGCAGACCAATCAGAATTACACCAGAATTCTCAACAGAGACTATGAAAGCTAGAAGATCCTGAACAGACTTCATACAGACCCTAACAGAACACAAATGCCAGTCCAGGGTACTTTTGTCCAGCAAAACATTCAATTACCATAAATGGAGAAACCATGATATTCCAATAGAGGACCAAATTTACACAATATCTGTCCACAAATCCAGCACTACAAAAAAAATAATAGATGGAAAAATCCAACACAAGGAATGAAACTAAACTCAAGGAAAAGCAAAACAATATAATCATGCAAGAAAACCAAAAAAGAAAGACACACAAATATAATTCTACCTTTAACAACAAAAAGTTTTACATGTCCCTTATGCTCATTGTAACTAGTAAAATTTTAATGCATACTATCAAACCTTTAAAAAAAATCAAGTACTGACAAAATATATTCATATACTTTTATGCAAAAATGCCTAAAATCTGTACATTAATCTTTGTTTTTTTAAAATAAAGTTGTTCAATTAAAAAAATAAGCAGGAAAAAATCACTATTTTTAATATTTCCTAATATCAATGGACTCCATTCCCCAATAAAAAGAAATAGAGGACAGACTGGATACATAAATAGGATCAGTATTTTGGTGATTACAGGAAACTCATCTCAGAGAAATTCATCTCAGAGACAAAGACAGACACTACCTCAGAGTAAAAAGCTGGGGAAAGAAACTTGCAAACAAATGGTCCCAGGAAACAAGTTGGAGTAGCCACTCTAATATCCTAATATAGAAAAAAATAAATTTTCAACCAAAAGTAATGAAAAAATTCTTTTAAAAGAATACTTTTTATTCATCACAGGAAAAAAAAAAATCTATCAAGATGATCTCTCAATCCTGAACATCGATGCTCCAAATACAACGGCACCCACAACGCACATTTATAAAAAAAAAACACTACTAAAGTTCAAAGGATATATTGTACCACACACAATAATAGGAGGAGACTTCAACACCCCACTCTCATCAATAGACAGATCATTGAGCTGAAACTGAACAGAAGCACAGCTAAACTAGTAGAGGTTATGAAACAATTGGAATTAATAGACATCTATAGAAAATTTAACCCCAAAACAAAAGAATATACCTTCTTCTCAGTACCTCACAGTACCTTCCCAAACTGACCATAATCTGTCACAAAACAGGCCTCAACAGATATAAAAAGATTGAAATACTCCCAGGCATCATACGGACTAAGGCTGGTCTTTAATAACAACAAAAACAACAAAATCCTCACATGCACATGGAAGCTGAAAATACTCTACTAAATGATAATGTAGTCAAGAAAAAAAACAAGAAATAAATTAATTTTTTAGAATTTAACTAAAATGAAAGTGCAACAAATGCCTAATCAACAAAACCAGGTACTGGTTCTTAGAAAAAAACCAACCCTAACCCTTAGCCAGACTAACTAGAGTGCACAGAGAAAGTATCAAAATTAACAAAATCTGAAATGAAAGAGGAGACATAGAAACAGAAACTGAGGAAATTCCAGAAATCATCAGATCCTATTACAAAAGCCTATACTCAACAAAACTAGAAAATCTAGACAAAATTGACAATTTTCTAGACAAATACTAGGTACCAAAGTCAAATCACAATCAGATAAACCATCTAAACAATCCCATAACTCCTAAAGAAATACAAGCAGTCATCAAAAGCCTCCCACGCACAAAAAGCCCAGGACCAGATGGGTTTAGTGCAGAATTCTCTCAAAGTTTCATAAAAGACCTAATACCTACCAATACTTCCAAACTATTTTACAAAATAGAAACAGAAGGAACACTACCCAACTCATTCTTCGAAGCCACAATTATGCTCATACCTAAATCAAACAAAAACCCTAAAAAGAAAGGGAACTTCAGATAAATTTCCTGTATGAACATCAATGCAAATATACTCAATAAAATCCTTGCAAACTGAATCTAAGAACATATCAAACTATCATTCACCATGGTCAAGTAAGTTTCATCCCTGAGATGCAGGGATGGTTTGATATACAGAAATCCATCAATGTAATCCATCATATAAACAAACCCAAAGAAAAAATACCCCCACATGATCATCTCACTAGATACTGAAAAAGCGTCTGATGAAATTCAACAGCCCTTCATGTTAAAAGTTCAGGAAAGATCAGAAATCCAAAGCCCATACCTAAACATAGTGAAAGAAATATACAGTAAACCATTAGCCAACAACAAACTAAATGGAGAGACACTTGAAACAATCCCACTAAAATCAGGGACTAGACAAGGCTGCCCACTCTCCCCCAACCTATTCAATATAACACTGGAAGTCCTAGCCACAGCAATTAGACAACAAAAATAAGTCAAGGCAATTCACATTGGAAAGGGAAAAGCCAGAGTATTACTATTTGCACAGGATATGACAGTATACTTAAGTTACCCCAAAAATTCCACCAGAGAACATTTACAGCTAATAAACAACTGGTATAAGTGGCTGGATATAAAATTAACTTAAACATATCAGTGGCCTTTGTCTACTCAAAGGATAAACATGCTGAGAAAGAAATTAGGGAAAAGATATTCTTCACAATAGCCACAAATAATATAAAATTCGTGGGGCAACCATAATTAAGCTAGTGAAAGATCTGTATGAAAAAAAATTCAAATCTCTGAGGAAGGAAATTGAAGATCTCAGAAGATGGAAAGGTCTCCCATGCTCATAGATTGGAATGATCAACATTGTAAATTGGCCTTCTTGCCAAAAACAATCTACAGATTCAATGCAGTTCCCATCAAAATTTCAACTCAATTCATCAAAGAGTTGAAAAGAACAATCTGAAAATTCATCTGGAATAAAAAACCAACAATAGTGAAATCTATTCTCAACAAAAACAACAAAACTTCTGCAGGAATCACCATCCCTGATCTCATCTATATTACAAAGCAATTGTGTTAAAAACAGCATAGTATTGGTACAGAGATAGGCAAGTAGATCAATGGAACAGAATCAAAGACCCAGAAATGAACCCATACACCTATGGTCACTTGATTTTTGACAAAGGCACTAAAAACGTTCAATGAAAATAAGACAGCCTCTTCAACAAATGGTGTTGATTTAACTGACAGTCAGCATGCCAAAGAATGAAAATTGATCCTTTCTTATCTCTTTGTAAAAATCTCAAGTGCAAGTGAATCAGGAACCTCCACATAAAATCAATTACATTGAAACTAATACAACAGAAAATGAGGAAGAGCTTAGAAGACATAGGCACAGGGAAAATTTTCCTGAACAGAACACCAATGGCTTATGCTCTAATATCAAGACTCGACAAATGGGACCTCATGAAATTGCAAAGCTCTGTAAGGCCTAGGACACTGTCAAAAGGAGAAAATGGCAACCAACACATTGGGAAAAGATCTTCATGAATCCTACATCTGATACACTCTAGTATCCAATATATACAAAGAACTCAAGAAACTATACCCTAGAGAATCAACGATTCCTATTAAAAATGGGGTTCAGAGCTACATGGAGACTTCTCAAGGTAGGAATATTGAATGGCTGATAAACAACTAAAGAAATGATCTACATCCCTAGTCATCAGGGAAATGCAAATCAAAACAACCTTAAGATTCCACTTCATACCAGTCAGCATGGCTAAGATCAAAATCTCAGGTGACCGCAGATGCTGGCGAGGATGTGGAGAAAGAGGAACACTCTTCCACTGTTGATGGGGTTGTAAGCTGGTACAACATATCTGAAAGTCAGTCTGGTAGTTCATCAGAAAATTGGACATAATGCTACCTGAGAACCCAGCTATAACACTCAAAGGTATATACCCAAAAGTAGCTCTAAATCTAACAAGGACACATGCTCAACAATGTTCATAGCAGCCTTATTTATAATAGCCAGAAGCTGGAAAGAACCCAGATGTCCCTCATTAAAGGAATGGATTCAGAAATTGTGGCACATTTATACAATGGAGTACTACTTAGCTATTAAAAAGAACAAGTTCATGAAATACACAGGCAAATGGATGGAACTTCAAGCTATCATGCCGAGTGAGGTAACCCAGTCACAAAAGAAAACTCATGGTATGTACTCATTTATAAGAGGATACTAACCTTTCCTCCCAAAAAAAAAAAGGAGCTCAGAATACCCAAGAAACCATCCACAGAACTTATGAAGCTCAAAAAGAAGGATGATCAGAATGTGGATGCCTCAGTTTTCTTAGAAGGGAAAACAAAACAGAGGAAGTAATACCAGGTCAACTGGAGGAGCCAGGATTGAAGCTCTACAGAGACTGCTTCATCTGGAGAACCACCGCATATGCATCTACCAAACCCAAGCACTATTGCTGATGCCAAGAAGTGTTTACTGGGAGGAACCAGACATGGATGTCTTCTCAGAGGCTCTGACAAATCATACAGATACAGATGAGAATACCTGCAGGTAAACATCAAACTGAACACGGGGACCTCAAGGAAAAAAACTAGAGAAAGTACTGAAATAGTTGAAAGATTTTCACCCTCGTGGGAAGAACATCATCATCATCCAAGGCACTGAGGAGGAGAGGGTGATTGGGAGAGGGAGCACCTTCATGGAAACAAGTTGAGAGGGAGGAGGGAAGGGAGTGGGGGGAAAGGTATAACATTTGAAATGAAAATACTGTGAATATTCAATAAAATTTAAAAAAATAAAAATTTAAAAATAGCATTCTTTGGTGGCTCTATTTACTAGCAACACAAAAATTATAAAAATTACATTTGTTCAGTTCTTGTTTTAAAAAATATATATGGTGAGTATCCAATTACATACTCAGCATTTTTAATTATTCCCAGGAAAGAAAACTTCTGTACTGACAAAGTATTGACAAGAACCCAATTCTCTGCATACAACAATCTCACACAGATGTTAGCCAACACAAGCTTCTCACATCCACACTTCTGCTTCCACTGGCCACATATTTTATCCACGTCTTCATGCAACCTCTGAACGTTCACTTCCTTGTGAAATATATTTGGAAGAGCATTGGTAATAATGTTGGACAGTGGTCAATCTTTCACTAGATTGGCTATAATATATATGAATATATGAAATTTTTGTCCATATACTTAACTATAGCCCACTAGATTCAAATTTTGGTCTAATCCACCTAACAAGAGAGTAACATGAAGCTGGGGGTGATGCCAGCACCGACAAACCTCTTTCACTTCAAGACATGTCAAACAACAGCTCATAGCATTCAGTAAAGTACATAATACTTATTGGTTTTAATAAACAGCCAAATAGCTGCAGTTTTCACTCTGTTATATATTTACTGATATTTTACTAATAAAATACATTTATTATATTATATTATATTAAAATATTATATTAAAATATTATATATTTTTAAGAAGCTTGTTGTGTGAACCACATAGCAGGCTCAGACATCTCTCTTTAGCCTGCCTCCACATTGCATTAAGAGGCCACACAGAGGGCATGACTGCTACTATCTGGGTGTACAGAAGTGCACCTTGATGCTGGGACAGTGATAAGACCACCTAACAGTGCATTTACAGAATACCATCAGCTGACAAGTAACTCTAGTCCTGCAAAAGCAAGTCCCCCTGCAGCTTTAGCTCTATTCACATGATTGGAGAGCCGGCCCTCCTGCCACTAAGACAATCTTTTAGAATAAAGCGAATAATGGCATAAAATTTTATAGCTCTAGATCTACACACTGATAGAAAAAGCTAAGGGTTAATGATGGTATGATGTCAAACATATCCACATTGATTAGTTATGGATTTTGACTGTGTGCTTGTTCACTTTACATGAGAAGTCTAGAGTAGAAAGTCATGTATCTTTCTAATGTCCCTGGTTGAAGTTCTGTAAATAGACCATGTTCCAGTGGAAGGCCACACATCCAGAAAATATATGGTCGGCAGAACTGGGCTTGATGGCTATTTGAAGGAAAGATGACACAATTTTCAGTGGGTAGGAAGGACGGCTATATCTAGAAGGAGGTGGGAGATTGAGTGAATATAAATAAACACATTAAAGAACTCTGTTTCTAGGACAGCAGGCAGGATATATATATATATATATAAATATAAATATATATATATATATATATATATAAACAAAATACCATGTACCAGGTATAAAATAGAGTTCAGACATAGGCATAAAGTCTCTGAAAAAAAGAAAAAAGAAAACCCATTGATTCTGACAGCACATGTATTTTAAAGCTCAATAAGATTTTCATGGAATAAAAAAAAACTATGTGTTGAACGTGCATATTGGAATTTACCTACCAACAAAGCAATATTTGACCAGTGATGCCAATATTTATGTTGCCTGACATGAGGCTACAGTACCAAGTGGCATTCAGCACCAGATCTATAAGAAGGCTAAGAAATGAAAATTTTTATGGCATTGACATTCTAAATTAATGCTTCCATCCATAGACCACTCAGCCTTACTCAGAGAAACTACTCCTTGCAGTGAAAGGGAGCAGATGCACAAACCAATGGCTGCACCAAGTCCCAAGAATTACTGATGCTTAAGTGTTTTGCTATAAACAAAAACATGAATAAATATGTATTCTGTCCTGTCTAAGGCTCGGTGAACACTGGGGAAGAGGAAGGAAAAAGGAAGGGTTGCAATGGGAATTGCTCAACCAGTACAATCTACTTGGCAAGACAGTTACTGTAATTATAAACCCTCAGTGAATAAACATGACAGCACAGTCTGTTCATGAAATCCAGGCATGGATTAAAAAGGAGCTCAGGGAGTCTTTACCTGATGGATCCAGGTAAAAGAGGGGAAGTCATTGTTTTCTGGTAATGATATCAAGATCTAGTGGATAGTCACACACATGGTCATTTTGTGAGCTCACAAAAGTGAATTAAAAAGAATTAATATGGGAAGGAATAGGATAGGAGGAGAGAAGGTAGGTGGGCGTGAATGAGATAGGGGTAAAGAGAGAGAACAAGCACAGTTAGTCATATTCATTTATGAAATTGTAAGAGAACTACATCTTTTTTACAAAATGAAAAAGAAACAGAAAAGTATTAATAGAGTCATATGTATATATATTGTTCACACACACGTACCACAAACTAATTTTTAGCTTCAATTTAAATGCAGAACAAGGATGGCAAATGGTTCAGAGAGTGCTATAGATCCTGGAATTCTGTTTACATAAATCCTTTTTGTTTGTTTGTTTGTTTCAGAAAACTACTACTGCAGGGTTTTTAAATGGAAACCAACAAATAGATCATGGGCAAAACATAAGCAAAAAGAAAAAAAAAAAAAAAAAAAAAAAACCTTAACTTAAAATTATTTAACTACAAAACTCAATCAAAGCATGAAGTTGGGAAAATAGGCCATTGAAAAAACTGAAAATGTAAGAGTCATGTGATTTAGAAAATTTTTGAATGGAATACAGTGAGGAGATAAAATAAGTCCACAGCTTGGCTCTTTTCCATGTGACAGCAATTGAGCTGTATAAATCAAGAGTAGTAAAATGGAGATAAGAGACTATGAATATTTTTTCATGGAGAGGTAAACACTGAACTTGAAATGTTTTGTCAACTAAAATTAGATGACATTAAGAATAATCATTGCCAAACAAAAGGAAAATGCAAGCCAGCTGAAACACAGATCGCTGCAGAGGAACAGCCGAATTTCTTCAAAGGCATGGGTCATGATATTAAATTATATTTGCAATTGTTTATTTATACCCAGAACAAAAATGTCACACTAAACATCTCATTTTAAATTAGAAAAGTGAAACATAACTATTGTATATATTTTTTCCATTCATAAAATATAAACTCACAGAATTATTGAATATTCTTGCCATATTAATAAAATAAATGAGCATAATGTGCCTTGCTGTAGTTTGAATAGCTTTGGCCACCCCCAGAGATTCATGTATTTGAATGATAGAGCCTTAGTGAGTGGCAGTCTTAGGGGCGTGGTTTTGAAGTAGGTGTGGCCTTATTGGAGCAAGTAGCTCCTATGACTGGACACTGCCAGGCTTCTTGACATGATGATAATGGACAAAACCCCTGAAACTATAAGCTAGCCCCAAATAAATGTTGTCCCTTATAAGAGTTTCTTTGGTAGTACATAGTAATACAATGACAGTGTCCATTGAACAATGAGATTTTCAAAGTAGGTAACAGCTAAAAGGCAATACTGTGCTGTCTGCAAAAGAAGTACGCCAAACAAATTGATTTAGAAATTAAAATGTAGGCATAAGGAAACCCATTTCAAGAAAATCTAAAGGGAAGTTCATAATGTGAATCTGATGAGGGGTAGAGAATTGACATAAAAGCACCAAAATTCAATGAGTTTAATCCCATCCATGATGATACTTCCAAAATATATTAGCATGCCCTATCTTTGTGGCTATGGGAAAGCAATTCCTAAATAGTGTCGCTAGTCAAGTATACAGTCCAAGATAATACAGCAACAACAGAAAGGCAATATCAACCGAGCCCACAATCATGTCTCTCACACTCTGACTTCATGTTTCCTGAAAACTGGCTGTGTCAGCAAATTTCTTTTGCTATCTCACCTAAGTAAATGGGAGTCAGGGAGGGATGTAAGGAAAAAAGAAAGCTGCAGCATTTCCACTCCAACTTCGGCAGCCTCCTCATCTAATCAAGACTACAGCTCCCACATCTACAGCCTGACTCAATGACTACACCGCGGAAAAGGCAGTGCTATTTATAAAGACAGGCTGATCACATTGGGTTTATAGTCAGAAAGCAGAAATAAGTGTTCGTGCTTAGCTAGCTCTCTCCCTTTTCCTTTGACCCCAGACCATGCAATGGTATCACCCACATTCAAAGTGTGCTTTTCCCCCTGAAAAGATCCTCACAGTCATACCTAGAGGTGTGTCTCTCAGGTGTCTCCAAACCCAGTCAATTTGAAAAGAAAAGATCAATCATTAAATATTCATTGCCACCGAAGAAACCATCTCCAAATTTGGAGGTTTGAAATAACTGTGGTTTGGTGGGCAGGCAATTCTGTAGTCCTTCTGCTGGTATATTTTGGAGCCATACATGTCACCATAGCAACTATGCCTCCTCACTGGGTTAGAAAATCTATGATGGTATCCGGCAACTGATGTTGCTAGGGTCTTGTCTCCTCTGTGGTCTCCCATTCTCCAGTTTCATGATAAAGAGCATAGCCACCTCAATGCTCTAAGAAATTAAAAGCAAAGGTAGCAAGACCCCTAATACTTAGTCAATGAAATTTACAATGATGTCATAAACACTCTAATTAATAAGTGAAAGTAATCGACACACCAAACACACTTGACCTAGATGAAGATAAAAACATCAACTCTTGAAAAGCCAACCATAGTATTACATTTTAAAGGAGAGTGAAACTTGTTTTAATTAACCATTGTTGCAACAGCCAACTATTGTGGTTCCATAGATGAAATGAAATACAATCATGAGATAAAACAAAAAGAAAAAGAATTATTATGTATTTTGGATGTTAACCTTCTCTCAGATGTATGGTTGGTAAAGGCTACCATCTTTTTCTGAATGATGGTGTCCTTTGCTTCATAGAAGCTTCTCAGTTTCAGGGTACTCCACTCACTAATTGTTTATCTTGTGCTTATGTTAACAGTGCCTTGTTCCAAAGGTCTTCCTATGGCAATGAGCATAAGGCTATACTCCCCACTTTTTCTTCTGTCAAGTCTATTTTTATCTTTCAGCATCTAGTTTTATGCTGAGGTCTTTGGTGCAATTAGAAACAAATTTTCTGCAGAGTGATGAATATTAATTTATTTAAACGTAAATAAGTGCATAGATCCATAGCCAGACAATATTCAGAGTGAAAGACCTTAGAACACTTAGACCTTCTAATCACAACAGGACCAATACACACGTGAACTCAAAGAGACTGTGGAAGTATGCACAGTACATACATGTGTCTTAACCAGGTGGCAGTCCTACAGCTGAATGCAGAAGTGAACATATGTCCCCCAACACTAAGCCAGAGGCTATATCCAATTGATGAACACTTGTAAATGAAAGTTTAGCTGTTTCTAAGACAGTCTCACTGTGGAAGCAAACTATCCTTAAGGGTAGGCTGCATGTCCATCTGGAGACAGCCAACAGAAAACAAATTCAATAGCATCCTTGAAGGTTTCTTGTTTCATAAGGTAATGTCAGGGCTTTTAATGTTTTATGTTTTGTCATTTTTGATTTAATATTTCTCTCTCCCTTTCTTCCTTGCCCTGTCTCTCCCTTTCAGATTCCTTGTGTATATGTTATAGCTTCCTTTTATATGTTTTATGGAATTTCTGAGTGTGAGAATGAGGGGCCTGTTCATTTATTTACATTTCTTGTGCCTTTCTTGGGGGTAGGGTTGTTTATTTGTTTCATCCTATTCTGATTTGTTTGTTTTCTTTCATATCATATCATATTAAATTTATTATATTCTTATCCCTTAAAAGCCTTTTTTTTTTCTAAAGAGACAGAGAAGAGCTCGATCTAGATGGAAGAGATGCTGAGGAGTAACTGGAGAACCTAGAGTAAGGGGAAACTTTAATCAGAATATATTATGTAAGAAATTAATCTCTTTTCAATACAAGGAAAAAATGAAACCCCAGGAAGAGAAACAGTTATAAATGGTCCCTGCATAAAGAAATTCAGAGGTTTCTCACTCACCAAATCCTCATTCATAGGGACTTTGCCACATAGTCTGAAGGTTATTCTTACAGAGAAAATTATGAAGCCAAAGAGTTGGATCCAGACCTGAAAAGGGAGCAAATAAGGAAAATATATGAAAATAATTTATTTCAAACTGGATGAATACAAATTAATCTGTTTATAGTTTTTGTTAAATTACAAAGTTGGTTTTCAGTGAGAATGAAATGTAAAACCATCAAAATCTAAAGGAATCGGATGGCGGAGAGATGCAAAAGCTGAGAATGTGATTGGTTGCCATGTCACTGTCCTGAGTGGTCAGCACTCTGAAGGAGGTCATCTCAATAGCATGACCTATTTCTACAGTATTATGGATATTTTGTCTTGTCTTTTTCATCCCTTACATATTAAAGTATTTCTACCTTTAAATTACTATCTGTAATACTGTCAGAAAGCTACCATTTAAAAAGAACATATATACTGACACACATAAGAAGTCTATATTATCATAAGATTATAATTTAAGCAGTGTTTAAAGACATTTCTGAAAATAGATTGACTCTACACAAGATATTTCAGAAAGATTTAACCAATTTCTCTCTTGCAAACAATAAACGAATAGCTATGTGGAAGTCTTCCCCAGTATCAAGTCTAACTTGTTAGGCTAAACATTGAAACACTTTATGTTTCCATCATAGTAAAGCTGACCTTTTCACTGGCTTCTTGTGCTTTGTTGATGTACATTTTGTCAAGTCAGATTCAACTAAGGAGTTCAGAGGAGAGTATGGGGAAGATGAGGTTGACACACCCTCTGTCTGTTTGCTTCATTTTCCAAAGTGTAGGCAGCCAAGCAGACCAACCAGCAAGTATCCTAAATATCTATGTCTTTATAGACACTCTATATGGTTTTCTTAGTACATTTTTGTCTACTTTACATCCCATGTTTTAAGCAATGTTAAGTCCCAAGTTAGTTATGGTCACACATCTCATATTTTTTTCAGTTGAATATTTTTTTAACTTTTACACATGTAGCTAGTTATCCTATTACAATAGTTGGAAACAGCTTTTCCACTGATTTGAAATGGCATTTTATGTGCACTTTAACTGACACAATACTTTCATAACAACTCAAGGGTCCTCATTGCTCACTCCCTGTCCATATTTTTAACTACTCAAAATTCCTTTTGCCTAGTTGGATTTGACCACATGGCCACTAAAAATAGACTATTTCAGTTTAAAGTTGATGAGCATAGCATTGTGTATGAATGGTCTGGTCCTGATGAACTTGTGAAGGTCGCCATGAACATTAGTCTGAAACTTGACACCTTAACATACTGTCTTGGGGGAAGGTTGATTTTTGAATATACAGCCATGCATTGTGCCATTGTGCCGTTAGGCAACTTAATCATTTTCTAGACAGCATACAGATAGCAACACAAAGTAAACCAGCTCAGGAATCTGCAGGCAATATGATCTGCAGAGCTTCTATAGTAAATGCTCTGTCACTAACTGAAATGTCCTTGTGTAGTCTATGGCTGTACATATGTGCTCTTCCATGGCAGCACTGCCCACATAAGCATTAGTTCCATTTTGCAAAATGTAGATTTTCAACTTCTAAAGTCACTGTCACTGAAGAAGATGTTCTTGTCTCCAGAAGAACACAATACAAAACTGGAGAGCAAAACAAAAATGATAAGCGGCTGTTCAGCTCAGAGGCTTGGCAGACTTGATAGGAATCCTTTCAGTTGATTTGTTTTCCCTCCAGCATTATTGCCCCTGCTCAAAATTCCACAGTGACGTCAGATAACAGGCTCTGATAGCATTTGTACAGATGGTTTTTTTTTTTTATACCAGCATTCACATATTTTTCAAAGTGAAATTATTTGCACATTTTGTCATAAGCTGAAGAGGAAAGTTGGAGAGAGAGGGAGAGCATCTAGGAAAGCCTGCGGATTTAGGTCTTAAGAAGCCACCGCTTGTGCAATGCACTAACGTGGCCTTCACGGGTCTCTTCACTGGAATGTTCCACTCTTTCTGCTCTAGCCTTGCACAGCTGTGTTCTTGTATACTTGGGATTTCTCTTTGTTGGGACATCACACTGGTCTCAATTCTGTCAGAAATTGCTCTCTGTGGTCACAAGCTCCTGGGGGTCAAGTTTTACAGTACTTTATTCTGTGAACCCCTAACTAGCACACCAGTACTCTTTGGAAGCTTGATTTATTTCGTTTAGGAAATACAGGAATGGCCTTTCATGACCTTGACCTTCCATTGAGGTTTTCAATCCCAAATTATAGTTTCATATAGATAATAATTTACGCTTTAGAATTACAAAGGCCAATCAGAACTTGCAGTTTATTCTTGTCTATGAATACTCAATTCTGTGTATCACATGATAGTCTATTCTGAGATAAAACTAACCATGTGGCCTCAGAGAGAAAATGTGAGACTGATTGAAAGGCTAATGTTGTGATTCAAATCCCACTATATCCCTGCTACCTGAAATGCACAAAGTCACTCTACACATTCTAATCCTCAATTTCTGCTTCTCTCAGCTTAAGTGGAGTGAAGTCTAGTCTGTACTCCCCTTGCTATGGCATCAGAAAACAAAATAAAATAAATATCTTGTGGGCAAAAACCACTTATCAAATATAAAATTCAGTACTAACATGATTAAGCCACACAGCTAATTACATCATAATGATTACATCTGTTTCTCGTAAATATTCAACACAGGAGTTACATAGGACATCATGTATGCTTACATTAAAACAATATGCAAGTAGGTAATAAGATAGAAACACTGCCCATTTAAACCAACCTCACCTCCAGAGTCAGACAGTGGCTCTGTAGTGCCTGCACTAAGAAGCATCCTTGTCCACAACCCTGAAGTAGAGCAGTCAGAGTGCTTCTCTTGGGGTACTAGTCTTTTTCTGTTTTTATTTTCTGTCTGTGACTGCTCCTTTGTGCACCAACTGTAGGGTTTTTTTGCCTGTGGAGGTCAGAAGAGAGAGTCTGAACCACTGGAGCTGAAATTACCGGTGGTTCTGAATCAGCATGTAGTTTTAGAATCAGACCCGGTCCTTCTATAAGGGCTGCAAGAACAAGTGACTACTGAGCCACCATCACCCCCCAGATTCCCCTCTGTATAAGCCCGGAAAATAATGTCTCAGCTTCACATTTGAAAAATCTGGGAGACAAAAATCTCCCTTCTTTTTTTTCTTGTCCTCTGCTTGAAACAGATAGTTTGATTATATGAAATAAATAGGTGTTTATTGAACGGAATAGTCACAACAGATATAGTAGGACACGAAATGCAAAATTGATGAGTGTTCTCCAACATGCTATACCAGATCTCCCATCTGCACTTTGAGAACAGCCTCCCAGGCCAATTCCTTGCTTACCTGTCACTTTCGGGATTTACTGTCAGGTTTCACAAAGCACAGTTGGGTGGAAACCCAGATACTTGTCTCCCCTGTAGAGAACATCCCTTCTTCATAGACAGTTCTGGTATTAGAAACCCCCAGCAGGAAAGGGCCAGTTTTTCTCTCCTGGCTGTATCTCACTACCTTCTGGTTCTGGCTGCCAAGTCTGGTTGTCTCCTGCCAGAGAACAAGTTACCAAACCCAAGGAGATAGAACACCCCGGTTATTTTGTATATGATCTGTCTAACCCTTCTCAACATGGCTTCCCATCCAAAATTAAGGTTTGCTCATGGATTCCCCCAAAGGCTTCACTTTTAGATGTCTGGATTTTAACTTTTGTGTCCGAGACCAAAACTTATACCTCATCTGTATCTTTTTAAATAAATCCTTGCCAGGGGCATCTGTTTAGCTCTTGATCAACCTGAAACAAAACAAACAAACAAAAAGTCTGGTGCTCATAGACTTTCTTAGTAGAGAGCCAAGCTGCACTGATGCAAGTATGTCATTGCATGAACTTCCTAACCCTTCCCTGCTCTATTCTGGATCATAACACAACTCGGTGTTTGTGCTCTGAGTGATGAGACCCAGTAGCTGCCCCTGAATGTCTTTCCACAATGTTAGCAGAAGCAGTTTATTTACCACAGCCTTTACCTGTGCTCGGAGGACAGACACAAGATACCCTTTAGCATTACCCTGGCATGCACCATGAAGTCCAGGAGAGATGTTTCAATGGTTTTCTTTAATAATAATACTACATAATGCACCTAGACATCCCACTCTGAGATATAGTAGTGCTGGACTTTAAGCTGTAAGGATTAGCAACATTAAGCCTCAAGGAGCTGGTTCCAGTGGCTGTCCCAGGTCAGCACAAGTCTCCTTATAGTGGAGGCACTCTCTGGATGGCTTTGTTCTCTGACTGAGAGTGTGGTCATTTTACTGTGACATATACCCACAAGCTTGTGTTTGGACACTTGATTTCCACTTGGCAGCAGCATTTGGAAAGAATGTGAGACACTGATGGGGTGGAGGCTCTCTGAAGAAAGAGAGTCATTGCGGCGGGGGGTGGGGGTGGGGCTGAAGCTTTATAGCTAGGCCCACACTTCCCTTTCGTTCTTTCTTCTTCCAGAGTTTTGGTGATGTGAACTGACAAGCCTCCTCCTCCTGTCTTCTTCTGTCACGTCTTTCTCATGCTGAGACTGAGCCCTCAAAATTGTAAGCCAAAATAAATGCCTATCTCTTTAAATGGCTTCTAGCCAGGTGTTTAGCTGCCACACAAAGAAAAATAACTAACACAAGGGATCTAATCAGAGGAGCACTCAGACCTGTTTTATTTCTTCATTCTGTTTCACAGTAAGTTTTTAGGAATGTGTAAAAATGTGCATGTGCATGTGTGTGTTTGTGTGTGTGTGCATGTGTGTGTTTGCCTTCTCTGTGTGTGCCACATCTGTCTGTGTATGTGTGTGTGTGTATATATATATATATATATATATATATGTGTGTGTGTGTGTGTGTGTGTGTGTGTGTGTGTGTGTGTGTGTGTGTTTGTGTCTCTGTGTTATCTCTGTGTGCCCATGTGTATATGTGTTTGTGTGTGTTCACGAGTGCGCACACACTGTGGGTATATAAAATTGTGAATATATTTACATCCAGTATGCTTGTTTTTGTTGACATCTCTTAGCTACACTTTCCCAGAGAAAATCTGAGTATGTCAGAATAACTAGGAAAAGGATTTGATATAAATTTGTCAGGGAGAGTTACACTTGAACAGTCTTTTGAAATTATTTAGGTTTTAATTATTTAGATGTGGGAGCAAAATAAATGCATGGCCAATATATTTTATATAGATTTTTAATTACATTGGATTAAATAGATGAATAAAAATTGTAACCATTAGTGGGAATCAAGTCCTTCATCATATTCTGAATTCCGTGGAGGTAGGTGATGATGTTAGACCACCTCGGGCATGCAGCCCGGTGCTCAGGACAGAAGAAACTTGTCTCTATTATTCCTATTTGGAAAGCTATATTCTTCAGAAACACTAAAAACCTTTAAAAAAAGGTTTGTTAACTGCATAATAATCTTGCATAGACTCATCAGATAGTAATTACAACCCAATCCCCCCTCCCTTCTCTCCTGTGATAATTCCTTTATATGGTTTCTGAGGAGTGCCTTTAAGATTTTCTGTTTTGCTTAGTTTTGCTTTAATAAAGTCCTTCCAATCTATGATTAATAATCTATCACAGAGACGTCATCAGAACTTCCCTTTCCAGATCAAGAGAGCTGCATCCAGACATCATTTGGGGAAAGTGACAGGGCTGGTGTGGGGACTGAGCACCGCTGTGTGCTGTTCTTTCTTTATGCTTCCTCCTCAGATTTGTTACTCAGTCTCCAGTTGTTCAACATCACAAAGGACGGAAAAGGATGACAAAGACATTACTTGGAACGCCTGTCTTGAGCATGCTCTGTGCTCCCTTAGTTCATCCAGTGCAGAAATTGACATCAGTTGGAATAGGTGTTGCTAGATAAAATACGGGACACCCGTTAAATGTGAACTTCTCAAAGCCAAAAGTGACCACTGTAGTATGATTCCCAAGTCCTCTGTCGTTTACTGAAGTTCATTGTGAACTGAGTATGCCTGAGATTTTTTCACTCAGTCTCTTGACAAGCCTCCCATAGAAGATCCATAGGGGCTTCACATGCAGTTGCTGGTGCTCGTGCCCTGTCCCTTAGCTACATCTGTACAGGTGGCCCGCTCCATAGAGACCTTTCAGTTCTGTTTGGTGCAATCTGCTCACCCCACAGGACGTTCCAAAGGATGGGGCCAACAATAGCCTAGCAGAGCAGTGAGCTGTGTCATGTCAGCTCTACTCATAGCATTTGGGAAGATTAAATAGACCAGGCTAGACCCATTGCTTCTGCCAAGGCCAATGGGGTATATAAATTTCTCCAGACACTCTTACAAAGCTCCTTTTCCTGACCTTGACTTTTACCTTATATTCTGATATGATCAATCAGAATACATAAACAGTATATCCGACACCACACACACACACACACACACACACACTTTCAACATTGACTCTGAAGAATAAAAATAAGTATAACCTATGTTGTTTTGCACACACATGCTCCACTAATGAGAACTTTAAAAATCCTCATTTCCATAGCTACGTTTTACTGCCTGTGGTTATGCAGAAATGCTGGATGGAGTAATTGACAAGCCAGGTTTTTATTCCAATTTCCTTAATAAGCTAAAAGAAAAAAAAAACCTCCAAATGTAAATTAGTAGTTGAGATGCCTGATTAAACTGGACCAGTGACAGGGGTGAGCTGGCTGCAGGTCCACCCTGCCTGCTTAGATGCATTTTCTTGGCAGGAGCCTTTGAAGGGGTTGGGATGTTGACAGCACAGAATCTGTATACTTCAAAATGTCTGCACATCCATTCTGTGTGGTCACACTTTTGTAAACACAGAGAAGTGAAGCTAGGCGGTTTCACTATCTTTAATTCCAGCCTACATGCTTCATAAAAGGTAATTCTGCACAAAGAATGGGGAAGTGCATTCACAAAACTGAAACCTAATCAGAAAGAGAAAATTCAAAACATTTTTTTTTCCGTGAAGCCGAGATAGAGTGCAGCACAGGTCAGTTCTTTTTTTTTTTTTTTTCTTTTTCTTTATTTTTCCATTTTAATAATGATGTCCAGGGATGCTTTAAAATAATAGAAGTGCTTATTAAGATCTTTGTGCCTGTTGCCAAGAAACTGCATCTCCTACCTATTGAGCCATAAAATACCATTTTATGCACATAGGTTGGACTCTCCAGACCCAAGAGATAATACCGTGAGCAAAAGCCTCTACTTCACCCTCTGTTTAACTCCCTGGTACCCCCTTCTGCCTTCAGTGGCAACCCCACCTTTATCTCTTCCGTCTGCCCAGATCCCAGGAAGCCAAGAACAGCTAGCGTGCTCCACTGAACCTCTCTCCTCAATCAAAATACATCCAGTTAATGTTTCCATGCTGAAGGGCACTATGACAAGAGTAGCTTCGTTTTCTAAAAAGCTAAACTCAGCTCCATATCCCACGAGTCAGCAACCACATCCCATGTCACTCTCACGACTGCATGTATTTTCATCCTTAGCATTTGTATTTTCATAATTCCTTAAAGAGAGCGATGATACTCTTGAAACTCTAATGTCTCTTGGCTGGTAACTGAGCACTTTTATTCCTTCTCTCTGATGACATTCACACCTAGAGATTCCAGATTTCCCTCTCGGAGGTCACGCTCACTGGACCACGTCAGTCTGTACCCCAGTCACAAGTTAAAGGGGGGAATAAAAGGTTAAGCTTCATTAAAAATGCTTTTGAAGAAAACAATTTATTTGCCATTTAATGAATCGCAGATTTTTTTGTTTAAACATGAGCCAAGTCTGTGGGAAGTCAGTGGATACAGACATGTGAGCAGGCAAAATTACAATGGACAGGGCTTCTCTGCAACCCCACCATCAACACGACCAGCTGCTTATCCATGAACAAGGCATTTGGGGCCGCCTGCTCTGGGTTCAGTGCAGACTCTGCCCCTTAGAAATAAGTCCGTTCACTCTTCCTTGGGAACAGATTTTTCTGCTGCACAGGTCAGAGAAACTCTAACTGCACTAACAAGGCATATGGTTCGGGAAACTGATAGGGACAATCACTCCAAATATTAGTACAGTTCCTTGAAGGGTTCCCTGAAATTGACACTCAACAATGTCAGTAGGAAAAGATAACAGAAAATATTTTCTGTCATCTCAAACATCTCCTTAGATGACATCTACTAATTGTAGTTAAGTTGGCTTACATTCCTAACATAAACTGTGCCATCTGCCTAGTGACTTTAATGATAGAAAAAAAAACTAGATTAGGCTTAACAATAGCCAGGCTATCTGTTTACTTATATATCTATGCATTCAATAAATATGTGTGCATATATTGAGTGCTTAGTGTATGTTAGACACTATGAACATTGGAGTGAATAAAATAGCAAAAGGGGACCTTTGGAGACTGTCCTTTCTAAAGTTTCCTCTGGTGAATCTTCCCATTCCAGCAGCTAAGTTATTAAGTAGACAGGGGGGAGGGATAGAGGTCATTTTTCATATTAAATGCATTACTTACTTGAGGACTTTAAAGTAAAAGGTCGGACTAGAAGTGGCCTCCATGTGACTTGAAGGATAAGAAAGAACAGTGCCTGTTCCATAGAGAGGGAAGAAGAGCTTCAGAAACTCACAGGTGTAGTTAGCAAACGTTTCCTATATACTGAAAGAGACAGAAGCCAAACAGCACAAGCCACACATATGGCTCAGCATGGGGAGAGAAGCAGACGCCTCATCAAAAGGTAAGACTTGCAACCCTGGTGGAAACTGACAGACAGCCCTGCCCACAGGACAGGCTTACCACTCTCCTTAGCCTCAACTTTAGCTACAGGTTTTGGCTAAAAGTGATTGGTCCCCTAGACAAACCGAGAGTGAAGATAAATCCTATTCTGTTACTGTGTAGGACAGAGTCTGCTGCCATATTGAGAGAGCATCTGGTGCTTCAAATTAAACTGCCCGAGAGCAGGGCAATGCTTAAGGGGAAACCTGAATTTGAGTTTCGATAGCCCGAGTAAGAAACAGACCTGAGAGGCACTTGTAGAGAGTGGAAATTAGGCCAGAAGCATAGGAAAGAGTTTAGCAACCTAGGATTCTGGTTGGGTAGTTATGTACACAAAGCTCTTCTGTTACCAAACTTGGCTGTCCAATGTTTTACCTGAGTGTACTGTGTACACAGACCCCTCTCTTATAGCCTACACAGCATCCCCAAATGCCCCTCAAGCAGCACACCTGCATCAGGCTACACGTTTATCACTCTCTACACAACAGTACAAGTGTCTGAACTCTCAGCGGCAATCAAATATAGACAGTTGCTCCTCAAACGCATCCCCATTGTACAGGAATACAAAGAGCAGAAAGCCTAACTCACTCAGAACTGGTTTTAGACACGTTTTCTGTAAGGCAAAACCTTGCCCTCAAGTAAAAAGACTTCAGAGGAATATGTCAGTGCCTCATTGGATGCCCACATGATCAACCTCAGATGCACACATAGTAGAAAAAATGATCATATGGTCTAGACTATCACTCAAATAGAAAAATGTCCATGCTATGCTACTTAGCAATCAAATTCCTCCTCCACTTAAGTAGCCAGCTGTCAATCTTGGCAAAGTATCACTTTCTAATTTGTGCTATTGTTTGTCTTTGAATAAAGTTATCCTGATATTTTGAGAAATTATGTGTGCCCTTAATTTATTTCTTTTTAGTTACTCTATTTTTATTTTTATTGAAAATAAATTTTTTTCATAGACCATGTCTTGATTATGATGTTCCCTCCCTCTTTTCCTTCCAGTTCCCTTCCCTCCCTTCTCCCAATCTGGATCTAGCCCTTCTGTCTCTACAAATGGGCATCTAAAGAATAATGATACAATAAGATAAAACAAGAAAATAAACAAATGGAAAAGAGACCAAGAGTACCAAGAAAAGCAACAAGAAACAGATACAGGTGCAGAGACCCTGTCATTCTCACACTCAGTAATCCTGGTAGAAAGTACAAGAACAGGAGCCATAATATATACACAAAGGATATATAGGGTAACATAAATAAATCAGTAGAACTATGAAACTGAAAAAGAGAGAGACATAGACAAAGATGGGAGAGAGAGAGAGAGAGAGAGAGAGAGAGAGAGAGAGAGAGAGAGAGAGAGAGAGAGATAGAGACTAAACCACCTACCAAAGAATATACATGGGGACTCATGGCTCCAGCAACATATGTAGCAGAGGATGACCTTACCAGGCATCAAGGAGAAAAGAGTTCCTTGCCCTTGTGAAGGCTCAATAAGCCAGTATAGGAGAATGTCAGGGCAGGAAGATGGGAAGGAGTGGGTGAGTGGGTGAACAGTCTCATAAGGGGAGGGTGATGGGATAGGGTGATTCCAGAGGGAAAACTGGGAAAGGGGATAATATTTGAAATGTAAAATAAAGAAAATATCAAATAAAAAATAAAAAATATTCATTGAATCTAAGTGACTTATGTGAATGTGTGTGTGTACCTGTATGCTTCCATGCATGTGTGTGTGCATGCATTTGTGTGTGTGTGTGTGTGTGTGTGTGTATGTGTGTGTTTCCTTGCCCATCCATGTGCATGTGGAAGACAGACATCAACTCTGGCATCTTACTTTATGGTTCCCACATTATGTTTTTTGAGACATGCTCTCACTAAACCTGGCATTCTTCCTTATAGTTCAGCTGGCTAGTCAGCAAGTCAGCTGTGATCCATCTTTCTCTCCTCCGTCTCTCAGCACTGGAATTATGGGTGTGTACAACCATGCCTTGCTTTTAGATCATTTGGGGGATTCCAGCTCAGTTTCTTCATTTTACCCACAGAATTACCTACATAACTCTGTAAGTTTTCTTTTCTTTATTTTTTTACATTATAAAAACAGTACAAAAATTCTCAAGAAAATTGTTAGTAAATAAAAATCCTACTCTTGCTCAGAGATGCAGGTCACTATAGCTGAAGGGATAGATATTATTTAAGAAGATGAATGTTCAGCGACCATGTTCTCATTTGTTTTAAACTCATTTCGTGTCAGCTTCAAGTTTACCTGCCATTACACCTTGTCCTTGGCTGAGAAACTGGAGGCAGAGGGTTTTTGTACCCCTTGCTTTCTGTGTTTTCCATGAACGTGATTTATATACTCACTACAAGCCTCCTTATTCTTACACTTGCTGAGCGAACAAAAAATATAATGCAATTAAAAAAAATAGAATATGATGCCTCAAGCTCTCTGCTCAGTCATTCTACCGAGGTAAAAGGCCAGTCAAAGTTTCATAGTTAAAAGTGATCAGTGATCTGACAGAGGATACACGTAAGCATTTGAGTTCAATTGGAGATCTAATAAGGAAATTAGGCAATATAAGAGAAAGTCAGAAAAATTAGCAACATGTGATGAAACTAGCAACTTGGGAAAACTGTGGTAATTACTCAGGGGAGTCGATTTCATGATACAAACACTAATGGGCATAAAATTTTAGATAGATTGATCTTGATACAGAGGTGGGTGATCTTTCATACAAACTAAAAATCAACAAAGACACTTCAGGACAAATGCTAGATACAAAATTGTCTTAGCAGATGTTTAAAGAATATTCATTGCAACAAATAGGAAATAGCCATTGTTCTCAGCAACCCATGAGACCTCCACACACACACATTCTGGGCCACAATCAAGTCTTAACCAAGAAAAACAACCAAATTAATTTCTTGAATCTTAGCAAATCTGAGTGGAATAACACAAAATGCTACAACACAAATACTGGCACCGAAAACAATACCGCCCAGGATGGTCAGTGAGTGCTGGAAGAAACTGTGCAAGAAATAATAAAATTTCTAGAGGCAAATAAAAATTAAGAGCTACAACTTAGGTTAATCCTTGGGGTTTAGCTTCAACATAGCTATGGAGAGTTATAACTGAGTCCTAACATTAAAAATCAGAAATTACTTCCAGCAAATAATCTAATGCTGCACCTCAAGGTCTTAAAAACAAAGAAGCCAAACTCCAAAACAGTGGGCAGTAAGAAACTATAAAGATCAGAGGAGAGATCAATGAAATGGAAATTATTCAAGCACTAAACAAAGGCAAAGGGAAATGATACGGGATGGTTGATGTTCTGACTTTTCTTGCATCTATCATAAGCAGATTGCTTTGAGAAAATGTTCTCAGTTTCAGTATCTGGGGTTTTCTGTAGCACACCTAGAACTCTACTTTCCAGTCAGGCTGCACTGTTTCCCAGGAGCTGTGTGAGTCCACAGCAACATCGCCACCTAGCTCTGCCTTCTGGTACAGTGCAGCCTCTGTCGTCATTGTCCCCATTGTCGTGAGCACCCACACACATCTCTGTGCAAGTAACATACGTAATGGTGTTAAAAGTATTTTGTGAGTCTTTCACATCAGTTAAACATGAGAATATAAGTTTTTACTTCACCTACTGTTACTCATTCTTTAGTGACTGCTATGTCTTAAGGCAGAGACATTTCACACCTATATTTTCTTTCTTTCTGAAAAATTTCCCTCAGCGTCCTTTTTGCAGGAAGATCTATCTACCAGCAGTGAAACCATTTTGTGTCTCTGGAGAAAGCCTTTGGTTTCCCTTTAGTTATAAATATAATTTTTAGAACCCTGTGATTTAGTTTCTGTTGGCATTGTGTTTTTATGTTATTGTTATTGTTGTTGTTTGGTTCTGCTGTTCTTGTAAAGTTCAGGGCTGAAGTGGACACTACAATGGTGCTGGGTTATAACTCCATCCCAGCCCTGGTTTGTTAGCTTTTGGATTTGGGTTTCACATTTACTCTCATTTTGTTCTGCATTTCCTGGGGATGTAGCCATTGTCTAACCTTAGTTTGGCACATTTTCTTTCTGCTCCTTCCCATGACACACACTGGACTTTTGTATCTGGACCACAGTCACTGGGTACTGTTCTCACTCTTCAACAATGTTTCTCTTTTCTTTAGAGCTTTTCACACTTTGCTTACCATGTCTCCAAACTTAGAGATCCCTCAGCTCTGTTTAATCTAGTGATAATCCTAAATGCATATCTAACCCTTCTTAGTCTTTTACTTCTACCAATCATGGACAGTATTTCTCATCATTTTAATTTAACTGGATCATTTGGATAAGCCTTGAATTGTAACTGTTCATTGGAGTCCAATGGGTTCTGCCGTGGGTATACAGGGAAAGACAACAATTCCCCTTCCTCCATCCATACCTGATCATTGTCACAGACCCAGCGAATTGAAGAAAGCCATGTTACCTGAGATGATGTCCCTAAAGGGACAAGGCTGCTCTATGTGGATTTAAATAAACAATAATCACAAGCCAAACACTTGTGTCATATAGAAAGGAGCTAAAACACGGTGTCTTTAAACTTAAGCCTACATCAACAGTAACAAATACTATGGGGAAGTTTTCCTAAGTTCTAGCTGCTTCCTCACTCTATCTGATTCTCGTTTTCTCTGTTACTGTTACTTTGTTGGATCCTTCTCACTGAAGCATCCCCTCTTTTCCTACCCTGTCACCTGCTCTAAACAACGAGCTCAGATTTAGAGGGACAATGGGCTACACAGTACAGGAACATGCACATACTGAGGAACTCTATCAGCCTCCTTGTGACAGGAGAGACTAGAGCAGAGGCTGTGAGTTTCTTCCTTGTCTCTTGTGATTTTGAATCTGAAATGCTGGGTGAAAACACAGAATCTGAACCCAGCATGCTTAAGTTCAAATGGCAGCTCTACCACACACCACCAGGTCAGTTAACTTTATTATGCTTCAATTAGTGCATTTTGTACAATGGGAATAATAAGACCGTCGTCATAGTTCTTGAGAAAATTAAGTGAATTTGGAGATATATACCTTTCATTCCAATAAGAACTCTCAGTAGGTCATAAAATGCTCACAGAGCCTGGAGCACCAGGAAGCAATACCTAAAATATTGATCCTTTACCCCTGATGACAAGCAGGAAACAAGACTAATTATCTCTGACCAAAAGCAACCAGGTGTGTCATTAAAACAATTCAAATCTCTATGTGAGTACATGCGGAGGGAGCCTAAGAGTCATTGTATTTTCCTCTTTCCCATATTAAACATGTCCATTTTTAGACCCCTAATATCTTTCCCACTCTAGTTTCTTTTGCCTGAATGAAAACAACCTGGAATCCACCTCTGACTTTTCCACTCTAACACATCATTTCAAGAGTGTCCATAATGATTTCCAACCTAAGACCCAAAGAAGCTAAGAAATTTTAGACTGAACGACTCAGGCTCTCCCTTTAGGCTACAGATTTCTGTGTGGAGTAGCACTGAGATGATCTGCTGGTCATTTAGTTCAGGCTCTAAAACAGTCATGTTTATTTTGGGAAAGACTTGCTCTGTCTGTCCCTTACAGTGGAATGACCCTGGTCTGCACCGCAGTGACTCTATCAGGCAGTGTGGTTAGAATAGGTCTTGAATGATGATGTGGGACTTGAGTGAAGTTTAAATATGCTTGCCAAG
Source organism: Micromys minutus (assembly GCF_963924665.1). Taxonomy (NCBI): domain Eukaryota; kingdom Metazoa; phylum Chordata; class Mammalia; order Rodentia; family Muridae; genus Micromys; species Micromys minutus. Next base: position 55,653,716 of record NC_137977.1, on the reverse strand, counting down.
TTCCTGATCTGGTGGTAGCTTCTATAAGGACCCTCCTCAGAATGATGCTGGCACCTTACTCTACTCACACATAAATGTAGCACTGCATTCATGATGCTGACCATTTATCCTTAAGAGTGTAGTGTTATAAGTATATCGGGGAGATAAGTAATTTGAATAATGTGGCCCTTGTATGTTTTAAAGAAAAACAGATTTTAAATTTTCCTCAATTTTAGGAATCTGTAAATCTCACTTTGAGTTATTTTCCATTATTAATATATGCATAAGTTAATTCTATGTTATTGAGATATAATTCCAAATGTAGAATTACAGGCAGATGATTGAGAGGAATAGGGGACATTTTAGGAAATTCTCTCATATAACTAGAGACGTTTGGAAATTCCCACATAAGTCACCTGCCAGCTATAGCTAGTACGATGCCAGTGTGTTTGTTCAATCTAAGTCTGAACACCTCGAAACAGAGATGGTGTAATTCTCAATCCAAGACCAGAAGTCTGAGAACGCAGCCAATGCTGGAGTGAGCTCCAGAGAACAAAGGATGGAGTTGTGATAGCAAGTGACATATGACCCAGAATCCCAGTCTGGGCTGTAGATGACTGAATATAGCATAGTTGTAAATAGACTTATACTCCCCTGACACTTTGGTCAGGGCTGCTCATGATAGCCAAAAAGTGGGAGCTACGTGAATCCAATGAGAGATGAAGTCATCCCTGGGGACAAGAGTAGATCATTCAGCCATGTGAAAGAAAATATGACCTATGCTATAAATAGGGACAGACTTGAGGACATTTAGTGAGGTAAATAGACCACACAAGACAAATACTATATGGTTTCTATCTGAGAATAGTTAATTACAGATAAAAAGTAGATGGCAATTTTTTAGAGGCCATAGAGAACTAGAGAAAGACTATTAGAATTTTTAAAAGGAGACTTGAAGTTTTATAAGATGAAATGAGTCCTGGGTGTTGATTACACAATGATGTAATTATACTGTATGCTGCAGAACAAAACAATATGAAATAGCTAAGATGCTAAATTTTGTATTATGTGTAGGATCACAACAAAAAAATAAAATAAGTCTTTGGTGAAAATCTATATAAAATGTTAACGGTATCTGAAAACACCAGATATTAATATATGGAGATGAAGAGAAGAGAGAGGAAATCCTGAACCACTTCCTGCATAAGCAAATAATCTGAGACTGGGATTCCTGTGCTCTGCTGGAAGATGAAAGGGGCAACACTGACTTCCATGTACTTTCTTACACACGACCACCGAGGCCTCTCGCTCCACCTAGTGGTTTTCTCCTTTACATCTGCGAGTTTTGAAAGACAGTTGAAAAATAAGCAGATTAAAGGGCCCTAAGAATGAACAGCAGTCTCAAGGCAAAGCACAAAATTTCTTGCAGAGGAATAGGATCTGCAAAGTCTATACTCTCGAACAGAGGTGAGGACTGAACAAATTCAGAGCATTGCTTAGTGACCCACAACATGGCTTTATTCACTCATAGACCTTGAGCATGGACTTTTAGATTCCTGACAGAGTTTATGAGTTAAAGCTAGTACTGTAATTAACACTACTTTAGGTGCAAATTTATATTAATTTTTCAAATATATGCCAAAGACATTCCATTTGGATTGAAACAATAGTATCAAAAGCCAAGCCAATATTAAAGGCAGGGAGCCCTGAAGAGATGGCCTAGTGGTTAAAGTACTGCCCCCACTAGCAGGAAAACTAGCAAGTTCAGAGTCCCAGCGATTACTGGGAGAAAGTCTGTCAATCTAAAATTTCATAAATAGCAAAAAATGATTTTGCTATTTTTTTTTTGTAGTAAAGGGTACATTTTATAATTGTGGTATGTTCTATATATAATATAATCACCTGCTTACATTGTTCAAAATTTGCTTAATTGTATAAAAGTCCAACATTATTGCCTCTAAGTTACTTCTTAGTAAAGATGACTAAAACATAATGGACTAAACAGAAGCCGCAACTTTGAGTCCTCCTAATAGGTAGCTCTGGGGTGGGGGAGGGGAGCAGCCCTGTGGGGTTGGTCATTATGAGTCATGGAAGGTACAAAGGAGTTCATTTTATAATTTCCTAGCATAGATTTTATTCTTTGAGTCTAAAATATACCCATTAGTTCATGTTTTTAATGTTCTTTTCCTAGGCAGCACTATTTTGAGAGGGTAGAACCTTTAGCAGATGTCATTCTAGAAGCTAAAATATGTCACTAATAGCAGCTCTTTGATGGTGGCAGCCCAGCCCTGGGGTTCTAGCAATGTTCCCTCCATCTTGATCCCCTTTTGCATTCCCTCAGTCATGTTGATTTTGCCAAGGATTAAGGTCACAGTGATTCCAAAATGATCAGTCCTAGAAATAGCTCTGTGTGGGTAAAACCAACTGGGCTCAGCAGGCTTTATTTATATATTATTCATTTTAAACATGTTAAAATTTAACCATTTGTAACAACCATGTTGAAAGAAGTGAAGGCTATGAATTTGGAAGAGAAAAGGAAAAAAAAAAATTGGAGATGGAAGGAGTATTACGGAAGAGAAGAAGGGAATGGTGTAATTGTATTTTAATAAATTGTTAAATATAAGAAAAAGGCAACTAATCAGAGAAGTTACATCATTGGCAGGGGTGAAGTCAATGTCTTTGGTAGAGGTGGCGTCATTTGTAGAATACACTTGACCATGTGCTTCTTTTTGTTTTGTCTTGCTTTTTAATTACTCACTAAGCTTAATGAGAGATTGTACTAACAGTTTGTAAGACCAAAATTCCAATAGAAAAGCAAAAGATAAAAGTCAAGATAATGAGGCAGCTGGACTATACTGAGAACTGGGTTAGTAGTCACTCATGTTTCATTGGTACAAGAATTTGTGTTTTCCCCTTGTACTGAAAAATCTGAGTGACACTTTATTGAAAATAAATGGATGAGTTCATTTGGGAGAGAAAATGTAACCATAGCATAACATTCAGGTTATGCTGGTTGTGTGTGTGTGTGTGTGTGTGTGTGTGTGTGTGTGTATGTGTGTGTGTGTGTGTGTGTGTGTGAGTGTGTGTGTGTGTGTGTGTGAGTGTGTGTGTGTGTGTGTGTGTGTGTGTGTGTAATAGATGAGATATAGGATAGGGACAATAAGCAGATTAGAAAGATGTTCATATTAACCAAGAAAGGAACCATTTAAAGCTGCAAGCAAAGAGGAAAACAAGAATAAAATGTTCTAGTTTTAATGAGATGAAAGTCATTTTTTTAAAGGCCAAGCAATTAGGAAAGCTACTTTAAAAGCTTCTCAGGAATTTCTTAGGTGCATTCATCCTGAAATAGCTCTCATGGTATAACAATAACATTTTGAAAATAGAGACACAATACCAACATGGTGGCAGTAACTTTTGTGTACTATGCAAGGTCTTGCAGAAAATGGTGTGCACCCAGAATCATGTGCAGTGTGGATTACCAGTGCAGCCACAGACAAAATTTTAGGGTTCAAGAATCAAGGAGGAAAATAATAAATGGGCCATTTACCATCATACCCAGTGGCCCACTAGCAAAACCACTGTCTTCTGCTCCAACTTCCTTATGACCTGCTGGTTGAGAAGTCTTGGTTGCATGAGGATTAGGAGGCACAATTGCATTGAGCTGGAAAGTCAGTCTTCTTTATGGCCATTTTTATCTCCTCATGCTCTTGAGTCAATAGGCTAACAAAGAATTACAGCCTTATTGGTCTAGACAACCACTGGGAAATTTTACTACTACTATACTCCTAGGGGAGAACTATGTTTAGACTGTAGATCCCTTAGATCCACTTCCTATGATTTAGGTCAGTGGAAAATTACAACAACCCAACCCAAGCAGAAAAACAAATGTCCCAGACTCTTTGAGGAATGAAGATGTGTCACCCCTCCAGAACCAAGATTCAGTAAGGGACTTCCTGAAAAGGAAGAAAACAGAATAGGTGTTTGTCTTAGTTAGGGTTTTACTGCTGTGAACAGACACCATGACCATGGCAAGTCTTATAAAGACAACATTTAATTGGGGCTGGCCAGCAGGTTCAGAGGTACAGTCCATTATCATCAAGGTGGGAGCAAGGCAGCATCCAGGCAGGCATCGTACGGGAGGAGCTGAGAGTTCTACATCTTCACCTAAAGGCTGCTAGCTGAATACTGGCTTCCAGGCACCTAACATGAGGGTTGTAAAGTCCACACCCAGAGTGACACAGCTACTCCAACAAGGCCGCACCTTCTAATAATGCCACTCCCTGAGCTGAGCATAGACAAACCATAATAGTATGTATAAATACCAGCTGTGACTATATGAGTAGAAAATGGGGGTTATATTATTAGTGTTTTATAATTTGTAAAAGAATATGTTTTGCATATGTACATATACATTAAGCAGATAAGTGTATTTGTTTATTCTTTGTGGCAGTTTCAATGCAAATGGACCTGTAGGCTCATATATTTTAGTACTTGTTCTGTAGTTTGTGGAACTGTTTGGGCAGTATTAGAAGATATGACTTTGTAGGCAGAGGTATGCTTTAAGGCTTCAAAAAAAAAAAATACCTAATCCCCAATTGCCCTCTCTCTTCCTCTCTCCCTCTCTCCCTCTCACCTTCTCACCCTCTCTCCCTCTCTCCCTCCTTTCCTCTCTTCCTCCCTCTCTTCCTCCCACCCCCCCTCTCTTTTCCTTGTGCCTGTAAATTAGCTGCTACTATAGCCCCACACCCACCTGCCTGCCTGTGTGTTGCCATGCTACCTGCCTCTATGGTCAATGAGCTCTAAGCCTCTGAAACCATAATCACCAAGGAAACTCTTTCTTCTTCAAGTTGTCTTGGTTAAGGTGCCTTATCACAACAATGTAAAGTAGCTAAGGCAATATATTATTATAATGTAACAGAAAACTGGTTGAATACCATAACTTAATTATTTTCATATTTAACTTAATTCATATCAGGACCAAAAAGGAAGTGTGCTTCAGACCACTTCGCCACCCATTTGGGGAAGAAGAGTAACATATTTTGGTTGCATGAAGAGTAGCTTATATCATGGTCACCAGGATTAAGACCTGTTATTGTCTTCATTATGTAAGAGGATTTGATTAGGTGTAAACTTGACAATAGATGGATCTGTGACTGTTGATCTTGCTTGCTGATATGAGCAAAAGTAGAGATATCCCATAATAATGAAACATACCACTGGGCATATGTAGGAACTATTTCCAAAGAGGATAACATATGGCATAGTGACAGGAAGAAAAAAAAAAACTGCTCTAAACATGGGTTGTGTTTTCCACTGAGCTAGAATAACAAAAACAAGTGGATAAAGAAGCTAACCATTGAGTGCCAACTTGATTTTTTTTTCCGAAAAAATGCATCAGTTGATTCTGTGTTCCTCTGCTAACATAGGGCTCCAGATTCTTCAGCTGACAATAAGAACTCAATACTAGTGACATTCCAAGGAGCACAGAGGTCTTCAGCATTGTACTGGGATGTGATGCTTCCTATGTCTTGAATTGGGCATCCACCTGGTTCTCTGCCTATCTAGTATGGCATGCTTCTGCTGATGAGCCTTCTGTGATATAAGGCAATTCAACTCATCCTCAATTTCCTTAATTCCATTCCTTTATAAAATCAGCAGTAATATCAAATATATTTATTAGTTAGGAATTTTAAAGAACAAAAATAAAATAAAATGAGATATTTAAAAGAAATCCTACTCTCCCCATTTCAAAAGATGTCCAAAAATGTTGCCATAGCAAAATCAATTTTAATATATATTTTAATGCATATATTATATCACAATACAATTATAGAAGTACAAAAGGCCAAAGGAAATCTCAATCAAATAGATTAATTTTCCACAGAACTAAATCAATATGCTTTAAAAACCATTATCCAGCATGATGAAAAGAGGAGGAGAAAAATTATCTCCAGCCTCACAATCCTGGCTAGGTCCTTAATAAGCCAAGGCTAAGTTCTGATCAACTGGCAAATATGTCTTTCAAATTCTTAGCACATGCTCAATTGGAAACGGGATGGGAAGCAGAACTGCCATTATGAAAAGCCCTATTGATTCATTTTTCAGGACTAAGTGGCTGAGCTCTAGGATTATCCATGAAATCTGTTTCCTAGGAAACCCATTTCACCCAGAGATTAACAGCAAAGTCCTGTGGTAAGGAAGGGCTGCTTGTTCTTTATATTTTGTCCAAAGAGAATAAACTATAAAAGTGTAGGTCTGAGTTTAGATCCATAGAAACTTTAATTGCCTGTTACTTGGAATACAGTCAAATATACCATTTCTTCCTAATGTCTCACAGTTTGGAACCACACGGAGACAAGAGACAATACTAGGAGGTGGTAACTCCCAAGTGCTATACTTTTATTGCATCTGATGACTCATCAAAGCTCATATTTAATTCTTTGCTTTCTATTAGCTTCAGTCAAACACATGTCTCTTTTTATTACAGGATAAAAGTAGGTGTAAACAGCAGCTTGACTCTTGACCTTTATCTTTCTTAGTATTTCTACAGTAAACTAGGGCCAAATTATCTTCCTTATTTCCATTCAATGAAAGTACATTCAATGAAAGGAAAGCCAGGTTTTATGATATACACAGGTTTTAGTGTGATCTCTATGAGATCTATTTCTGAGTAGCACAACCTTTAAAGTAAGCACCCACCCTCACACCCCTGCTGGCCTTACGCTTTACCACTAGGAGGATGAAAATTGTACCCTCTCTGAGAAAGTGAACAGAAGAAGAATCTTCCCTATCTGTGTGCATACTCAGGTGTCCATGAGTATCACAGAAAGAGCCTGGCTCTGAAAAAAATGCTAGTCTATATTCCTACTCTTTCCTAGGAGTATAAAATGATACTATGTTCTATACCTTTCTTTGTTCAGTGATTAGCTAAATAAAACCAACTAAAATGCATGAGACTGGAAAAGAACCTACAAACTCACTTTTATTTACCTCATTATCATCATAACAAACACACTTTCTTTCACACTGTAATCAAGTTTTATAAGGAAAATGTGAATGTCAAATGAGGATGCATGTGTGCATGTGTGCATGTGTGTGTACATGTTCACAAACATATGTGTGCAGGTGCATTCAAAGAGCAGAGGCTACCCTTGAGAATCACTCCTCAGACACTGCTCACCTAAGTTTGGTTTGGATTGGTTTCTCTTTTTGTTGTAATTTTTGAGGCAGACTAGCCTGATGCTTGCTATCTATGTCATGTGGGCTGACTATCAAACACTAAGCCCCCAGTATATGCATCCCTGATGCTGAGATAACAGATGTATACCACCAAGCATAGATATTTGTCTTAGATCTAGAAACCAAATCCAGACCCTTGTACTTGCAATTTAAGCTATTTATAAGCTGATATAATGGTTCTAAGGTAATTTTAATAGGAACAAAAGAGAAAGATGATTTTCCTTCTGAAAATAAAAACATATGCTATTCCAATGCCTTAACAAGAAGAGAAGAAACTATGATGAGAGAAGCTTAGTTGAAACTGGATCCTGTATGATAAGGCAGAGTAAGCATCTTTCAGACCTGTTGCAACATTTTTGAACACTTTCCTAGATACTTATAGTGTTCTGCCATGTTTTTAAAATGTCCAGATAAAGAATAAATCCTTCGTGATGGTTTGCATATGCTTGGCCCAGGGAGTGGCACTATTAGAAGGTGTGGCCTTGTTGGAGTAAGTGTGTCACTCTGGAGATGGGCTTAGAGACACTCCTCCTAGCTGCCTGAGGATGCTCAGTCCAGTCGGTCCCTGACTTCCTTAGGATGAAGATGCAGAACTCTCAGCTTCTCTTGCACCATGCCTGCCTGGATGCTGCCATGCTCTTGTCTTGATGATAATGGACTACACCTCAGAACGTGTAAGCCAGCCTCAATTAAATGTTGTTATTTATAAGACTTGCCTTGGTCATAGTGTCTGTTCACAGCAATCAAACCTTAACTAAGATGTCCGTCACCAACAGAGAAGCTGAGACTACCATGTTCTCAGACTCCATTGAAGGTAGGCCATGAGCATGTGACCCAGACATGGCTAATCAAAGCACTTTGATATCTTAAAAGTAACTGGCAGTGAAGTTACTTTTTCCTTCTACATAGGTTCAGACAAGGGTACCAAGTACACTTGAATAAAAAATAAAATAAAATAAAACCACGCAGATACATCTGATGCCCAATGATATTATCAGTGGTGCCAGCCTTAGAAAACAATGGTACCAGTCACACTGGGGTATCTTTTCTGGTTTAGCAACTTGATAACATTTTCACTGGCCAATGCCATTAAGCCTTTGTTCTTTGCCTTTTCTATTCTTTGATATCCTTTTAATAATTTCATTTCTGCACAGTTATGGTAGTTTACTAACTTGTCTCTAGATCCATGAGAAAGTACTGTTTGATGCATTTGGGCTTTTAAAGCTCTGAACATGAACTAGGGATCCATGGATAGAAGCTGAAAAAGCATTCTTTCTTTCCCTTCCCATAATTGGACAGTTTCCCTATGAATGATAAAAGGGGGACATAAGATTCTTAACTTGTAAAAGAAAGATATCATTTAGCTATTTATGGTATTTATATATAGCTAGTTTCCATTCAGGATAGACCTTAGTGATAGACTACTTACTTGGTATACAGTCCTTGGTTTAATTATTAGCACCACATTTTCTTTTAAGTTTATGGATAGAGTGTAAACTATAAATATAGTGGTTGAAGAATTGTTAGTACGGAAGAGAAAATAGATTCCATTCCCTGTACCAAAAATAAAACCCCACGGGAAGACCAACACTATCAACTTACCTGAACCCATGGGAGTTCACAGAGACTGAGCCACCAACCAAAGAACGTACACATACCAGTCCAAGGCCCCCAGCATATATGTAGCACAGGGCTGCCTTATCTGGCCTTAGTGGGAAAGAATGCACCTAATCCTTTAGAGATCTGATGTTCCAGGGTGGGGGATATGGGGGGCACCCTCTTAGAGGTGAAGAGGAGGGAGAAGGGAAAGAAGAGCTCTTCAAGAGGGACTGAGAGGAGCAGTATTTGAGATGTAAATAAATAAAATTAATTAATAAAATATGTGCATACACACCCATGTTTAAATAACCTCAACCATGCTCTAATATCGAGTCCTACTGAATTATGACTTCAAGTAACTAATACTCACTGAGGCAATGAATGCTAAGAGAAAGAAGATAATCATTTGGGATGACAATGCTTCATCTTAATCAACTGGGAGATGACTGTGAGCTCTGGAAGCTGCAGCTTCTCCAGCAAAGTCGGCCTGGTGCATTCGTATTTTATAGTTCTATTTTACACTTCTCTGAGAAACAAAACTAATAAGTGCTGTGAGGCTGCAAAGGTACTGGACATGAAGATTCATGGAGAGAAAAAGAGTTATGAAGACAGAAAAGTCCCAGGATTTGCCACTGAAAAATGGAGACCCAGAAATGGGAATGGCATAAATTTACTTTAGTCTGAAGGCTTGAGAGTTAAGAGTATCAGATGGTATAAACCCCCACTGTAAAGACAGGAAACAACCTATGTCTTCAAATAACTAAACAGATCATGGGTTCTTCCTCTTTACGCTTTTGGTATTACTTAAATTATCTACCAATTGGATAAAAACCATTCACATATACTGCCACAGAGCCAAATGCTGACCTCATAAGACACATCCTCACTTATAGGAACATCTGTACATGCTCTGTCATAGTCAGGTTGATTTATAACATGTCCTATCATGGTACCTAAATAATTATGGTCTCTATTTCACCTTTCTTCAAGTTACATAAACTTACAATGTCAGAGGTGGAAAATGCATACAATATTATGTAGATTCGTTTTATATAACCTGGAAAGCAGAGGTCTCAGGAGGATAAAAGTGTGGTTACACAGAAACCTCCAGATACCCCATAAGACATTTTCAGGGCAGACATTAGCTGGATGTAATTTGATCTTCAACGAGTTTTGATAGGCTTTTCAATTTCTTAATTAAATTTTGGCTTATTTATTTGGCACTCTACAAATACAATTCAATCACTAGACATCATATTAGGTTCTTGCACAAATCCTGTCTACAGTGGTGTTGAATTAAATAACCAAAGGAATGTAAGTTTCCTAAACATGAGAAATCCATAATGAGAAGAAACTCCTATTCATTTGCTTTCTTTATTCATTGCAATCTTTGAAAGGCAATTATTGTTTAATGGGAAAAAGTAAAGACTTGTATAATCCTACTTTGTAAGTATTAAACCATAACAGATGAAGTCTTTTCTTTGAAAAATAAAATGTAATAGGATAGTTCTAAGTAAGTCATTCCTATCTCTTTTTAGCCTTAGAAAATTGTGTGTGTGTGTGTGTGTGTGTGTGCATGTGTATGTGCATGAAGGAAAGGACTCATAAACCTCATTTGATCACTGACGAAGAAATAACTGAAGACATAAAGCATACAGGTGACATGCATACATCTTGCCATTCTATTATCATTATTATTAGCATGCCATACTGTAGGGATAATTTTAATATAAATGTATGAAGTAAATTAATATAACAGGTGATTTTTTTAAAAAATTCTAGCTATTTCTCCAATAACAACACAGAAAGACCAAGATTTATTTTCAACTTAAAGTTTATTAACTAAGCCTTCTAATTCTATTCTGATCCTTTTATATAATCTGGTTTCTCCCCAGACAAAATTCTTGATATACTTCTATTTTTGTATTGGTCTTTCCCTCTGGGTTTCAAGTGTGTTCTGCCTTAATATCTCCCTGGACCCCCTTTTCCAGGTAAATCTCTCTTCGTCTCTTTCTCTCTCTCCCTCCTCCCCTAGATTCTTGACATAAGCATTACAATGTTATGTTGGATTGTAATAAGGCATGAGGACAGGGAAATCACCATTTGATTAACATAAGGGTAAACTTTACACAATGCACAATAACATTATACCTATGCCATAGATTTAGTTTTCACATGTCTGCCCCACAGATTAGAATAGAAGTAGATACTGCTAACTTACTTGGAACAAATGTAAACCCACTCTGAGTACCAAATAGGCTCCTTTCACTATACTTTACCCCAACTTAGCAATTATTATTCTGCTGTGAAGATTGCAACATCCTAGACAGCAGGCTATGAAAATGCCATGGTAAATAAGCTGCATCTAGGTAAAATTTGAGAGTGCTAAGATGTCCCCAAATCTATGGACTGGAAATATGGGAAAAGCTAAACATTCAATGTGTTTCTCAATATAGTGATCAATGTTATCAGTTTGGAGTATCAGTTGTGTTGGGCCTGGAGACTCAGTAGACATGTAACAAAATCCATATGAAACTAAGATACAACAGCAGAATGATTAGGGCTTCACAAACTCATGTATGCTTTGAACTGCCATTTGCAAAATAAAGAAGCAAAATGGAGCACTGGAGACACTGAGCTAATATTGGTCGGATTGACATTAGCTGTGGCACCCTTTGGCATAGCTGGCAGCTAGTGGATTAAATTCATCATGATCAGCTATTCAGATACTGATAATATCATGACGATTCTATAAGGAACCTCACATGAATTTATTTCCCATTAGAGTTTACCATACAATGAATACAGTTTTATTTACAGATAGGTATATACATTTATTTGGGGATTTTTAATAAATTCTTTCTAAGCTATATTTGCTAATCCTTCATAGTTAGATCATGCACAAACATACACAGAAATTAATACCTGAATGGAAAGAATTTATAAAGCAAGAAGTCCATTGTCAATCATGACAGAGGATTGCCCAGACCTGCAATGGTGCTTGGCTAGGCAGCAGGCATCACTGGTACTCATTTATTTGCCCTCATCACATACTGTTCTGTGTTTTAAACTCAGACGTCTAAGTACAAATATCAGAAATGAAAGCTTGCTTCAGTGAACAAGGTAGATCAGATGTCCCAGAGAATTAACATCATGGGGAACAGCCTTTGACCAATGATAAATGGTCACTGGCACTTTCTTCCTTCTTTAATTGTAATAATGATTAGTTGTAAGCTGACCTGACTCCCAGTGACTTTCATATGTATACAGCCTAGTTGTTCACAACAACCCACTATTTACTGCCTCCCTTTCTTCCACATTTTATTAAGTTAAATGTTCATTCTAGTAGTTTTTTCTGTGTTTTAAAATAAAAAAAATTCAGAGATCCAAAGAAGCAAAACTAGAGATATAGGTAAATTTCAGATCAGTCTGAACTTTAAAGGCACATGAAATGATTTTTTTTCCAGGTGGAATTATAAATAAATAATCTATTAGAATTTTAGGTAAGAAAGGCTATTGTCCAATTCTCTTTTGCAAAGTAGCCATTCTTGTTATGATGCTGACAATAGACAGAGAGGAGACAAAAAGAGCAAGAATGGCTTCTGCCTTAATAAAGACTAACCTGCATTATAATTTTAAAGAACTAGAAATAGGAGATCTTGAAAAAAAATTCTAGGTTCAAGTATAGATAAACTTAGTCTTAGTTGCTCATGAAACATCTATGGGGTGATGTCAGAAAATATGTTCCTATATGAATACTCATGAAGCATCTACAGGGAGCTGTCAGAAAACATGTGGCTACATAAGCTGGATTTCACTTCTGGACTTGAGACAAAACTGCAGGAACTGAATCAGCAAGTACAGATAAAAGATTCAGAGATTTGCAAAAGAAAAGAAAAGAAATTTCCTGAGTATCACCAGCATTTAAGTATCAGCTAGATCAAGAGAAGCAAGCAAAGACTAAACTTGAGTGGCCAGTGATCAGAAGACACTAAGGGAAGAATCCCTAAACATAATTAAGCCTTGGAAATCTCACACCAGTACAGCAAAGTTCAATTACAGTTCAATCCAATAAGGAATAATGTAAAACAAGTGTTGGCATTATCTTCAGGTTCTAGAATGGTAAGAGTATTCCTCGAACAATTATTCTTAATGTAGTTGTGCTCTTAAGAGTACACATAACGCTCATTAACGGTGCAAAATTCTAAAAAGTGTCTCATTCCACTTATAAAAGTGTCTTGGCAGTGAATTCTATGGCCCTTGGTCATTGGTACCTTTGATGAAGGTACCAAGGTAAAGGAGTAGCTTGAGGAAGTAAGAGTAGGGTGCAAATGGGGGACAAGAAAGCTGAGTCAGCTTGTGTAGAAGTCTTCAGTAGCTGATGGATGCAGTGTCACTAAGGATTTTTCACAAGGCCCAGTGAATATGATGGGGCACAAGACTTATGATAAAGAAAAGATTTAAAAAAACACTGAAAACACAAAACTCTTCTGGAAGAGTAGACTATACCTAGAGATGGAATATAGAAGAGTGATTGCATTAGAGAAAAAATAAGAGAAAATGTTAACAAGTTTTAAAGGCTGAATAATAGTGTGTATTTGTTCTATTTAATATTCCTTTTCAACACTGCTTCGTCATTTAGTGATCATTACTGTTTCCCTAGATAATATTTATAATTATAATTCAGAATCACAGTATTCTAAATAATAATAATGTCGGTACTTCTAAAGTTGGGAGCCATGACTAGTGTCTCATGAATAATTAAATAGGCTAATCCAAATGGACCTCATGATAAATTAAGTCTAAGAAATGCTATTTATTCTATCATTATCTTTTTTAAAAATATGTATAATGCTTTATTGCTAATACTATTATTTGCAAATCCAAAATTTTTAATTTGCAAAAATTATATTTGTAATCCAATTTTATTAGATATTCTCTGTATTTGCATTACAAATGTTATCCTCTTTCTCTTCATTCTCATCTCTCCTCCCCCTTTCCTTGCTTCCATGAAGATGCTCCCTCTCCCAAACACCCTCTTATACTTCAGCACCTTCATATTCCCCTACACCAGAAAATGAATCCTCACTGGACCAAAGGACTCTTCTCCCATTAATGCCTGATAATGCTATCGTCTGCTAGATATGCAACTGGAACTATGAGTCTCTTTATGTGTGCTCATTGGTTGCTGTTTCAGTCCCTAGGAGCTCAGAAGTGTTTGGCTGGTTGGTCTTCCCATGGGGTTGCAGACCATTTCAGTTCCTTCAGTCCTTTTTCTAGCTCCTTCATTTGGGGTTCCAGTGTTCACTCCTGTGGGTAAGCATACTCCTCTGTGTCAGTATGACTGCAGCAAAGCCTCTGAGGAGGAAACCATATCAGGATCCTGCCAGTAAGAACTTCTTGACATCAGCAATAGTGCTTGGGTTTAGTGGATGCATATCGGGTGGATCCCCAAGTGAGTCAGTCTTTGAATAATTTTTTTCTTCAATTTCTGCTCCTCTATTTGTCCCTGTATCTCCTCCCATGAGCATTTTGTTCTCCCTTCTTCAAAGGACTGAGGTATCTGCATTGTGGTGTACCTTTTTGTTTTGGAGGTTCATAAGTTCTATAAAGTATTTCTTGGGGATTCCAAGCTTTTGGGGCTCATATCAGCTTATCAGTGAATGCATACCATATGTGTTCTTTTGTGACTGGGTTACTTCACTCAAGATGATAGTTTCTAGTTCCATTTTCCTAGTAATTTTGTGAAGTTATTGTTTCTAATAGCTTAGTAGTACTCCATTATGTAAATGTACCACAATTTCTGTATCCATTCTTCTGTTGAAGGACATCTGGACTCTTTCCAGCTTCTTGCTATTATAAATAAGGCTGCTATGAACATTTTTGAGCATGTGTCCTTGTTATATGTTGGAGCATCTTTTGGAGTAGTATAGTTGGGTGCTCAGGTAGTACTATGTCCAATTTTCTGAGGAACTGCCAGACTGATTTTCAGAGTGGTTGTACCAGCTTACAATCCCACCAACAATGAAGGAGTGTTCTTCTTTCTCCACATCTTCACCAGCATCTGCTGTCACCTGAGTTTTTGATCTTAGCCATTCTGACTGGTATGAGGTGGAATCTCAGGGTTGTTTTGATTTACATTTCCCTGATGAATAGGGATGTTGATCATTTGTTTAGGTGCTAATTCAATATTCCTCAGTTGAGAATTCTTTGTTTAGCTCTGTACCCCAATTTTAAATAGGATTCTTTGATTTTCTAGAGTCTATCTTCTTGAGTTCTTTTATATATTATATATTAGCCCTCTATAGGATGTAGGATTGGTAAAAAGCTTTTCCCAATCTATTGGTTGCCATTTTGTGCTTTTGACAATGCCCTCTGCCTTACAGAAGCTTTGCAATTTTATGAGGTACCATTTGTCAATTCTTAATCTTAGAGCATAAGCCATTGGTGTTCTGTTTAAGAAAATTTCCCCTGTGACTACACATTGAAAACATATAGTCCTTAGTATGTTTAATAAAGGGGTTCATATAAACAAGATTGAGAATTTACCCCCCCAAATATATCACATTATAGACAGACATGCAGTTTTTCTGAGAACTCATATAGCTTCAAATTATCCAAACTACCCTAGAGTCTGGAAAAACATGTTGTTACCTGGAGATCATTACTTCTAATTTATCCTGGGGTTGACTCTTAGGAATTATCATGTCTTCTCTTAAGGAAAGGCCTCTTTTTACTTCATTTTCCTTCTTTACTTTAAACTGCTTGCCACCTTTCATAAATTCATCTAGGCAATGTTCCAGTGGCTCGGGTCTTAATAAAGTTTGTATGCAAATGATGTCAGGGGCTTTAGACAGTCTAAATGTACTTTATTTGTGCATTCTCTTTCATTACCATGCATATTTCTTCCTTGTAAAACTCTCAAAGATCAAAAAGCCATCCTAATTTAAGGCAAAAAATAATAATAATAATAATAATACGACTGAGTTGAAGAAGAGCCAGAGGCTATTCCTCCATAGAGTTTGAACTAAATAGAATAAAATTAAAGGAAAAGTTTTTTCTCCTGGCCTATCCCTAGCAACTTCAAATATTCTTTTATAATTCGTGCCATAAAGGTGCTTGATAGGCTAAATATTAAAATGGTAATGGATGAGTTAGAAAGTAAAAGTAGAATGTTTACACTCTATAAATAAAAATGTGGTGTGTTTTTTAACTTTAAAAGATTTTCAAAGAAACAACAACAAAAATGGTTTTAAAATCCTATTTTATTTCTCCCTATAAAGAAAATAAAGATGGCTTTTAGTGTAGTTCTGAAATTCAGGTCATATTGATTCTTTCTTTTGATTTTTTAAAAATATTTTTCCATATTGTTTATTTACTAGAAAAATGCAACCATACTTGACAAATGTGCAGATGTGAAAATCATCCATACTCCTCTTTTTACAAGATTTCATGTTAAGACAACATTGACACTAAGGTAATTTCCAAACTCACACTGGTGATAAAAGAGAAATTTATAAATAAAAAGTTGTTAAGAATTATAGAAAAAAAAAGTCTAAAAATTTAAATTGTAATGTAAACCAATACAACCACTCTAGAAATCAGTCTGGCAGTTCCTCAGGAAATTGAACATAGTACTACCTGAGGACCCAGCTGTACCACTCCTGGGCATATATCCAAAAGAAGCTCCAACATCTAACAAGGACACATGTTCCACCATGTTCATATCAGCCTTGTTTATAATAACCAGAAGCTAGAATGAACCCAGATGTCCTTCAACAGAGGAATGGACACAGAAATTGTGGTACATTTACACAATGAAGTACTACTCAGCTATTAGAAACAATGACTTCATTAAATTCTTAGGCAAATGGATGGAATTTGAAGCCATCATCCTGAGTGAGGTAACCCAGTCACAAAAGAACACATATGGTAAGCACTCACTGATAAGCTGATACTAGCCCCAAAAGCTTGGAATACCCAAGGAACAATTCACAGAACTTATAATGCTCAAAAAGAAGGAAGGCCAGAAGGTGGATGCCTCAGTTTTTCTTAGAAGGGGGAACAAAATGTTCATGGGATGAAATACAGGGAAAAATAGAAGAGCAGGGATTGGAGAAAAGATCATCCAGAGACTATCTCACCTGGGGATCCACCCCATATGCAGCCACTAAACTCAAGTGCTCTTGCTGATGCCAAGTAGTGATTAGTAGCAGGAACCTGATTTGGATGCTTCCTCAGAGGCTCTCCCAGAGCCATACTGATACAGAGGAAGATGCTTGCAGCTACCCATCAGACTGAACATGAGGACCCCAATGAAGGAACTAGAGAAAGGACTGAAGGAGCTGAAATGATCTGCAACCCCATGGCAAGAAAAAAAAATTATCAACTATACAAACCCACCACAGCTCCCAGGAACTAAAACAACAACTGATGAGTTTGCAGAGAGAGATCCGTGGTCCCAAGTGCATATGCAGCAGAGGATAGCATTTTCTGGCTTCAATGGGAAGATAGGCCTTTGGTCCAGTAAAGGCCTGTTTTCCTAATGTAGGGGAATGCCAAGGTTCTGAGGTGTGTGAGTGTGGTTGGGAGAGGAAGCACCTTCATGGAGGCAATGGGAGAGGGATGGGGGAAGTGATTGGCAGAAGGGGCTAATATATGAAATGTAAATGCAGAGAATATCCAATAAAAAATAAATAAAAATAATAAAAAACACACACAAAAGAGAAAAATTTATTGCAAAGTGTTTCAGAAAAACTAATCCAGATTTTAAATATTATCAACCAAAATGTTTTCTATGCGGGTACTATTATAATAGAGCATTGCAGGGCCTCCAACTCCTGGGTTCTTTGTAGAGGCAAAATGACCCATTGCAAGCATAGTGGACATTACAATAAAATAGAACCAACACTCCTGAGTAAAATTCACCTTTGGGAAAGCAGCATCTAAGCAAAATGAAAACCTTAGAACCTCTTTATCTATTATTGAAATGCCATCCAGAGCATTTCAGTTCAATTCAAATATCTAGGGAAAGTCAAAATGCCTTTTAATTAAGAAGCAAGTCTAATCATACCTAATGCTTTTGCAATGCCTTTGACTAAGGATGGGCAAGGTCATGAAATTGCATTGGATGCCATTTTTATTGAACTGCTTGAAAATGATATTAACAGTGAAAGACTATCCATGTTTATAAGATAATCAGAGAGGTCAAAAGACTCCATCAAAACTTTATCACTCAAAAGTCACCTTATTTTCACATGATCTATCACACGTCTAATTCACTGTTTTCAGCTATGAAAAGAGTGCAAGTGGATTGTGTTGATTCACACCAATTAATAAGTTCAAAGTAATTATCTCCTAAAATAATACAGAATACCAAAAGGCTATGTCTTTGAAATACAACTATTGGTTTTTACACACAGGTAACATACGGCCTTGCTCACAGTAGATTCTAAATATATTAACATAAATATGAAAAAATAATAAATTATTGAAGATAATAATAAAGTCACACTGAATATTCAGCAGCCACAAGTTTAAAGTGGAGTCCCCCTAGACTACCAGCAGCAGTGAGAATGTATAGCCAGACCAAATCATCTTTCATACTTTAGGCTAGATCCACACAGTCACTGCTCTAATGAGTCAACTGGGTGACTCTGGTACTTGTTGGGTTTTGAGGAACACTTGCAGGAAGGTAGAAGCTAGAATATTCTGAAAAGACAAGGAAAATACTGAGGTCAGATAGATCTGAAAGAGGTTCAAGTTTTCTTCTTCTCCTATAATAAATCATTGACGAAAAGAAGTTTGTAAGAAGAAACATTTCTTTGGCTTGTAATTGCAAATGACAATCCATTATTGAAGGGATTCAAAGAAGAAGCGGGAAAGAATCGTGGAAGAACCTCACTAGTTCAGTCTCTGGATCTTCACAGGCTTATGCTTAGCTTTTCTTGTTACATATTCCAGAACCACCTACACGTGGGATGGCAATGCTTACATCAAAGAACCATCGAGATAGTTCTCCAAAGACAAGTCCACAGACAAAGATGATCCTGATAACCCTTCAACTAATACAACCTTCACAAGTGACCCTAGGATGTGCCAAATTGCCAAAGTTAACTGTGACAACATTTGACTCGGGCTCCCCATTCTAATAATACAGTTTAAATGACTGGATGCTCTAAATGACTTGTTATTATTAGCCTATAAAGTGCTTTATCAACATGTGTTCTGTATTCATGCAGACATCATTGAAATTTAAAAATGAGGATGGTCTTAATCTTTGTTAAGGGCATGACTCCCTAGAGTAGGTAAATCCCCCACACAAACAGCAATGTTGCCCTCTGGGGACAACCACATGCTTCTCATAGAATCCCAGAGAAAAATACCTTGTCCCTTCCAGAGCTCAATGTGACTCTCATAGGTTAGTAATATCAAAGTGCCTGGAAACCATTGGCCAAGTGCTCAGGCTTTTAGCCTCTTGTGTATTAAGGGGAAGAGAGATGAATACTAACAGAAAATCTGTGTTGAATATTAAAAGTCAAAAACTAGTACTCATTTAAACAAAGGAGGTCATTATGTAAACACAATTATTTATATTGTCTATACATGGGTGAATGTGTACATAGTTTGCATATACAAGTGTGTTTGTGAGCGCACACTAGTGTGTACATGTATATGTGCATATGTGCACAAAGTGCTGAGGGAAGCACAAGGGCCTTGAACAGGCTCAGGTAAAAACTATACGACTGGCCTATCCTCTCATTGTAAATATATTTTATGATTACCTCCTTAGAACTGGAGACAAGATTGAAAACCTTGTCTACATGGAGCAATGCACATAGTATTTGAGACGTCTGACTCTGAATATATTGGTGGCTTTCCCAATGTATTAGTAACAATCAGAAATGCATCTCTGATAAGCCTAAGGAGAGTATAAATAAAGTTCTCCCTATTCCTCAACTACTGCTTGTGTAAATCCATTCTATAATACAAATCTAATCTAGTCTGGGGGTATGGAATAACAATGATTCCTATAACTGCGAAATTTACATTTGGGATAGAGTTTAGATATGGCCAGAGATCCAAGAACTTGAAGGTTAGTGATGGGGTGTCTGGACTTTGTCACTTTCTCCACTGCAAAGCTCTGTTTTTAATTTTTTGCTTTTATGATCAGGGACCACCTCTTACCCGACAAGCAAGGCAATGTGACTGACTTTGTCTGTCCCCCAATGGCAACCCCAAACTCAATAGCTTGTCTCCTTAGAACTCACCAAAAAGGGGTTTGATTGCTCTGCTTGAATGTACTTGTCATACATCCAACCCAGACCCACATTACTGGTCAGCCTGAACCAGACTTCCAAGGACTCACAGTATCCCAGTACAGAAAGTAAACCCCTGAGAAAGAAACAAAGTAGACCAGAAGACCATATTGTGAAAACAGTCTACATCATGTGGGCTGACTGGTGATAAGGAACTGATCTGAAGAACATAAGTGTGTTTGATAAAAGATGAGGGTCATACAAGTTAGAAGGGATATAGGGCTGGGAAGGAAATGAGAGAGGCTAAAACAGAAAGCTTGAAGAGGATGCTCAGATCTCTTCCCCTTTCCTTTCCTCCTTTCTCATCCTCTATTGTCATTCACTTCCTCTCTCTAAGTGCCCCAAAGGCACCTCAGAGGAAGGAATGTTTGGGCCTTCTCAACCTCTGGGAAGACAAAGAAGGGAGGGACTACCTCAGCTGTCCTGATGTTAATCTCAGCAAATGCAGCCACTGTGTGTAAA
This sequence comes from Micromys minutus, assembly GCF_963924665.1. Taxonomy (NCBI): domain Eukaryota; kingdom Metazoa; phylum Chordata; class Mammalia; order Rodentia; family Muridae; genus Micromys; species Micromys minutus. The sequence goes on along the minus strand of NC_137977.1, from coordinate 55,633,119 downwards.
CCTGGTCCTAAGTTTAAAGAGACATACTTCTTAGAAGCAAATGGATTGGCATGTTCTAAACATCAACAGGGACATGTGTTTGTCCCTGCAACAGAGCTTTGGGTATAAAACATAGGAGTAACAGTAGAAAAAGAATACCTGAGTCTCTGCTATGATTACTGTTTTCCTATATCTAGAAAAACTTTGGCAATTCAAATATGGCTAAGAAAGTAACTGGAGTGTGTAAAGTAGTAAAAGCTGGAACTGTGGTTGGCAGGAGAATGATTTAAAAGAGTTCTATAAAATGTAACATACATTCATATTTCAGCCTAAAGTAGAATTTATCATCAGCTCAGCCCTCAGTCTGACAACAGAAAGAAGGTTGTTTAGTTTTGTTTTTATAAACCTGCATCTGTGACCAAAACACAGGCGATATTTACCACACTTGGGAGCAGAATACTAAATAGAGAATGCAACAGTTTTACAAACAGCATGAAATTATCCCCTGAAAGAAAGGTAGCCGCAGTTCTGTGCAGCTGCATTGAGCCAGGATGCTTGATTCAGATACAAAACAGGCAGAAGAGCCCCATGTCATCCTTCAGTTGCTCATTGGAAGGAAGCGATTTGCTTCTAAATTATAGCTGTCAGTCACTGAGATCAGCCATTACTCTGATCTACAATGGGTTAAAGCAGGATAGTTCCTTGTCCACTTTCCCTATGAGAAATCAGTAAACTTGGGAGTTAAGTAAGCTGGAGTTTAACAAAGCATTTATTGTGAGAAGAGAGGAATAAAGAAAGCCAAAGGATAATGGTCTATGCCTACCTACAGTTTGGATTCAGACAAGCTCAAAACCTGCAAAGATGGAGTTTTCACAAGACTTGTCACAGCTGTCCACATTTTAAACTTACTTATGCCTATGTGCTTCCTCACCTGAACTATCCAAGTGTCAATTATGAACTTTATTTTGTCTTTGTGACCTTGATATTACATGACAAAAGCCTTATTCACTCAAGCAGTTTGCTGGATGGATTAGCAGGTGACACGAAAAGGGATGAGGAACACCCTGAACAAACATGTTCAGTTATTGGCCCGGCTGGAAAACTGCAGCTAAACAACATGTAGCAGCATAGCGAATGAAAACTGGACGACTGTTTGCTCATTTTGTCAGAGTTAACCAAACCCACTGGGGTGTTTTTCCTTCCCTCCCACCCAGACTGCCTTCCTCCCAGCATTCTGTTTGATGTCCCAGAGACTCCTGTCCTGTCCTTAGCTGAATTATTTCCCCCTTCTAAAAAACAACTCATGCCAGCCTCTTCTCAGCTGTCAAGTAAAAAGTGACAATAACACACACGGGGGCGGGGACAGAGAGACAGAGACACAAACAGACACAGACACACATGCATGCACAGACATACACAGACTCAAAGGTACACACATAAACACACACAAACATAAACACAGAGAGAGAAGACACATAGAGACATGAACAGACACAGATACACATGCATATACAAACACCAAGTTACACACACACACACACACACACACACACACACACGCACACACACACCCCTTAAGTTCTTTTTCTGCTCTTGGCAGTCACTAGTGAGTCCTCTAAATCTGTGTTGGCTCCAGGCTTACTTGAATACCAGTGGAAGTTCTGGATTCTATTTGGTGAAAGAGTTAAGCGGCCTCTTTTAGAATGCAGCCATGGAGGAGCAGATGGCACAGTTGCTGACTGGGGAGCTGCTGCTCTCGCCTGGGTTTAAATTCCCTTCCTCCACCTGGCATCTCAGACAGCTGTATCAGCTCCATCTGCTCACCTTGAAATCATCAGGTGCATGCTCCATTTTCTTAATTGAGGTTAAACTAACCCAAGTAATCAAAGACAGGTAGGGGATGTTTCCTGTCATTACTACATCTCTGATATATGAGGTAACCACCGTCTAGCCCTGCATACATAAGCTGCACTTTAATATTGAAAAGCTTAGCAGAGCGAGTTAAAAGACAAATAAAGACGACAGCCAGGTAAGCCTCCTTTAAAAGATCTGACATTTTTTTTCTCCCTTCAAACTAAACTTCTTGGGCAAATGCCTACTCCCACTCAAAAAACTTAATAATGAACAGTCACCAAATCCTCCTGCCTAGAAGAGAGAGGCTCATGCCACGCTGGTCCAATAAATCTTGTGGGAGTCAATGGTCTGCCACCTGCCCAGTGGAAGGTCTTGGGGCTCTGTTGGAAGGATGATGTTGGATCTCTAGACCTTTGTCTAGACCTGCATTTATTCATCACATGCTCTATTCACAGAAACCTAGTACTCGTGCTAGGAATAACAGAAACGAGGCAGACAAAAGCCCTATTCTCACAGTGTTCATACTTGAGTAAGGAGAGGATAACTGATATACACGTATGAAGGCACTTGACACGTCAGTTCATAAGAGAGGCTTTAATGGGTAGAGATTGACATAATAGCAACCAAGGACAGGTTACAGGGAGCGTTATAGGAAAAAGCAATAACCAATAGGCAGCAAGTAAAATGTCATGGTAGGAAAGAGTTCTGTTGCTATTCTGAGATCTACCTCCCCAGGATAGTTTCAGTATGTGACAATATCTCTTCAGGGGTCATTGTAGTTTGAATCTTGGTCAACAGAAAGTGGATACTTGTGGGTAATAGAACTTTTGAAAGATGAGAGCTTCTGTGAGGTCCCTGAGTCAAGTGGACATGTTCTTAGAAGACTGTTCTTACACGATCCCTTTTCTTCTCACAGTGCTGGACATATCCCATCCCCTTTGTTCTTGGTTTCAGATGAACCTTCTAGCATCGGTGTGACCTCTCTGTGGTATGAGATCCTGTATCTATTCACCAGAGCCCAAGCCACTGGAATCATACACATACCGCCTCTCCTAGCTTAAATGAGATGGATAATTGAACTGCTTCATTAACATTTGGCTGCTTGTTTTGCTATCATTATTCTTTTCAATGCCAAACATAAAAGTATGTTAGAGAAATCAGGCTATAAGAAAGGGTAACAAGGAGCTATTTCTACTTATGTTTATAAACATAGAAAGTCCACAGAATGGGCAGGATAGTCAATATTCACAAACGGAGATGCTCATGAAATAAGAACCCAGAGGAGACAATTACCAACACCTACTGAAGTACCACAGTGTTTCCTTACAGAAACTTCCCTGTGAGGTATTCTAACCTCTGACAGCATACAAAATTTTTCTCATTTTTCTTTTATGTAAATAGAGACAGTGCATTCATTTTTGGTCTCTCTTCGAGTCTGTGGGGCTCTATTGGCATCCTCTGGTGCACTTGGAAAACATTTATTCTCACTCTGTTAATAACCCTGATTCTACTGTTGGTGGCACTTGCAGTATTGCAAAGTACTTTAGTAAGAGTGTCATGATGAAAGCTAGTTTGTCCTTCTCCTGGACTAATAACTCAGATTAAAACTAGTAGATTATAGCATCTGCAAATTACTTTGGCTCCATAGAAACTATCAAAGCCGGAACAACCACTTTTTATTTTTCTTAGCATACAAGTATTGGATTTTATTATGCCACTTTCAGACAATTAATTTTTTTTTCTTTTTCCTCTGTTATCTATACCCCTTATCATTCTTAATGGTGTGGGCTGCAAAGTAAGATTGGCAAAAATAAATTAAAGGCACAAGCTCTCAGTTAAATTTAAATGCAGCAAATGAGCACAATTCTTAATCTACTAGGTACCCAAACTAGATAGGAATTATAGTAAAACCTGAAAACCAGAAACTTGAACAGAGGTCTTTATCATTTCATACATATGCGATGTGTTGGTCAAATATATCATTCCTATGATCCATATGCATTATGGATAAAAAAATTTAATACATCTTCAACATTTTTATTAGTCATCAATAAGGAACTGATTATCTATGTTTGTTATGAATGTGCAGTATGAGGCAAAGAACATGAATAAGGTTGCTGATAATTACGGAGAAATGGGAAATGAGCAGCGAATGGAAAGAGATTTTCATGCAATGTCTCTGACCTTTAACTCTGATCCCATTCATTCGCTATAGAACCTTGAATGATATCATTTTCAACTGGTAGCATTGTTTTTATAAGTCCTGTAAATTAGAGATGGGACCTCGATAAAGGAGTTAAGTCACTAGGTTCTGGTGAACACTGTGTCCTTGACCCCTTCCTGATTCTCCTCCTACCTACGGTCCATCATGATGTGAACAGCCTCTGCCACATCCTCCAACAAGTCTTGGGCTGAAGAATTTTCAGGAACTGTGAGCCAAAATAATCCTCTCTTCCTCCCTTATATTATTTGTCCTGACTCTTTTATATCATTAGCTAAATATTCTTCCACTTATTCTTCAGGTTTCACTGTGATCATACTGTTTTGGATCATAAATGTCTCCAGATGTCCAAGCTGAAGAATTTCCCTCGGGGGCATCATGAAAGAGTGTGTCCCATTCGCTTGCTCAGTGAAAGATCTTCACTATAGGGATGGTGATCTCAAGCTTGTACCAGGAAACCAACAATCATTTGTCACTGGCCTGCTGACAGCTCTTGGTTTTCTAGCCTTATACTGACCTAACCCATTTGGGTTTTTTGTTAGTGATTCAGAATAATTGAAGGAAAAAATGTGAAGCCAGCCATTCCCAGCTTAGAAAGCTCCAGGCATCTTTAATTGGCACATTTTGCAGTCACCATGATGGAATTTAAACTGACTGCTAACTGCATTTCTTCTGGGTGTTATAATTGAGAAGGGGGGGGGGAGATAGGGACTTCTCCATATACACAGACATCAAATTTATTCCAACTTGCATTCTAAACAATATTTAAAAATATTCATTCTGATCTTTTTGCTGAACTGTTTACTTGTTTGCTTTTTTTTAAAAAAGGACACATTTTTAATGAGCATCTTACTTAGAAGCCTCTGATACTTGTGAACCTTTTAAGCCTCATAGGTTGACATGAGCAAATCTACTTGCAAAGATGAATTCTTTGGTCCCAGACACAGATAAGAAACTAAGGGAAGGATTCTGGATTCTCCTTCTGTCCATAGACATATATACCAATGCTCTCCTTAAGTCTCCTGTAACCTCCAGGACCTGGTGATGATTGGCTAAGAAAGGAAGGAAGTGGTATGGATGCTTGAAATTTCATGTTAACTGTTTAATTGGAGTTTCTTAGATGCTGCTTCAAATTAGGATAATTTTAAGTTATCAGATGTGACAACTATATAAACACCAAATGCTTTAATTAGAGAGATGCTTGTGTGATGGGGTAAAGTCCACAGGAAGCATCAGTCTGTCACTCTGCATTAACTTCCTGCAGCAGAGCTTCCCTCTGGACTGCTGAGCCTCAGCCTCCAGCCTGCATCTATCATTCTCCTTCAGAAAAGTAATCCTCACCTGTTTATGGCCTAGTCTCTGTTCTTTAAAAAAAAAAAGAAAAGAAAAGAAAAGAAAAAGAAAAAGAAATCAGGAAGAGGAACTCCAGCTGAATTCTCATTCAAATTCATATTGACTCCTAGTGTTGCTGAATTTGCTTAATGTATCACTAAGCACATTCTTTCTGGACTTTATAAATGCCCTGCCATGCTATTGATGAAATAAATGTTTTGTAAGTTAGAGGTGATAAAAGAGAGAGAGAGAGAAAAAAAGACAAAAATCAAGTCTGAAAGCCTCCCTGAAATTTTTATTAACCTTAAAAAAGTACTTTTTTTTTCATTTTAGGATCTCATGAGAGCTTAAGGCTCTTTCCTTCAAAATTCATAATCACAAAAATTTTGAATAAAATTCCAGAAGCATTAGGTACCTCCTTATGCCAACATTTGCCTGCCCTCTTTGAGTTCACATGCTCAACATTAAAATCTGCCTTAATATTCAGACTCTAATTCTTGTGCATTAAATATTTATAAATTGGTAGGTCTGTGTAGTCTCCACAAAACGCCAAAGACTATGCTGGAGCCTGAAAGGACAGTAGGAAGGACACTTATCTCTCTCTGGACCCTGTGCTTCTGTGGAGCAACATTTCAGAAAATAAAGATGTGAAATGAAATGGAAACAAACACAGAATAAGAATTGTATGAAAATTACATAAAGGCAGCCAGAGTGTTTTGAGAGCAAAGAAGAATTTGTCCTGGTGAAGAAGATTTTAAAGAAATTCCTTGAGTTTCTAACAAGTGAAGTCAACAACAGAGATGATACTGAGAAATGAAATGACCATTCCAGTGGAGAGGAATAGCAAATTCAAACACCATGAAACTAGAGGGAACTGGATATAAGGTCTAGTGATCAAGTCCAAAAACAATGGGATGGAGACACACTCTGACTGGACAAATAGATAAGGAACCCACAGCTTGTCTTTGGCCAGAGTTACTCCCTAGCTACTTCATAGCAACAGTTAATCAAAAATTAGTCTGATTATTTGAGATGTACTTTCAGGATATTCTTGAATCTGTATAGTCTTGCTTCAGAGCACCCACCTCTCCTTTCAGCCTACAATAGACATTCAGTTAAATGTTTGCCAAGCTGAACACCCCCTCCATCAACCCCTCCCTTGCTTGCCAATTCCAAAAAAAAAAAAAAAAAAAAAAAAAAAAAAAAACTTGTTCTAATGAGAGTTTAGGGATGCTAAACCAAACATTCTTGTAGGTCAGCAGTGAGTAAGCCAAAATTCTAGTTTGTAATAAAGAGACCTCATTGTGATTACATCGGCCTTGGCTCCTTGGTGGCCTTTTGGGATTCATGAATACTTCCTAGCACAACATTTCCACCATGATTCTTTGTCTCACATTTAGACACAACCTGGATGAGAGACCACTGAATGAAACCTCTGAATATATTGCTAGTAGATTATCGTACTTTTTAAGAAGGCAGTTTGGTGGTCATTGGATGATAACCAAATGTGAATGGCAACTTAAAAAGTAACCGTAGTTGAAATCAAACAATATTTAAGATTTAATAAGAAAACAGTGAAAGATTGAAATTTCCACTTTGCCAGTTCATAGGAAATAGCTGGCACATAGTAGATGTTCTGTAAATGTTTGTTGAATGAGTAGATAATGGTAGAAAGGAACATAAATTAGTCAAAGATAAACAAATCAGGGTACAAAAGATGCTGTGGTAAAGATAAGTAAGTGAGATGATAATGAATTTGAATTAATGTGGCCCTTGGTTGGGAATGAGGATGTTAAACGGTATGGTTTGACATGTGTATTACTCTAAAGCTTCAAGTTAAAGTCACAAATTACTGAAAGCAGTGACCCAAAAAGAAATACAGGAGATTAACTTTTCCCTAACATTAACATTTTGAGAGTGCCTGATTTCATTAAGATGTGGCAAAGCAGAAAATTTTCTAGTAGAAGGCTGTCTATAATATACACACAGCCATACCTGACCTTGTACACCTCTCTGAAGTCCCCAAGTCATTCAGCTTGGTGATGTCTTGAATTGCAAAGACCAGACACACTGGATGCTATGTGAAAAATATGTAAATTATAGAAAACCAACCACTGAATATGGTAGTAAGACACATCTATGGGATATTTAATATTAAATAGAAGAGGATCATTGTGGCATATGTCTGTCATAGATATGGCCCCCAGAGTCTTACTTAATAGATTCCTGGTAAGTCACTGTAGAATTTGGCTTTGCATTAACTCAAAGCATTCACCTGATTTTATCCCATGGACAACACAGCGCCTGTGAGGTAAAAGGTTAAGCTATATATTTCCACTTGCATCTAAACATACATAAAAATCTCCATAAGGAACAAATGAGAACAAAGTTAATGGCACATGTGTATGAAAATGACATAATGAGACCCATTACTTTGTATGCTAAGCTAAAACATTAATCTTTTAAAAATCCTCATAAGATTCCATTCAGTTAAAGAATGCAAATGAATGCATGCACTAGAAAATTCATTTCCACTTCCAGGTTCTATGTGCATTGGAAAATTCAAATGTGTATTATCTTTGACTTCTACTCTTAGATAGACATTATGGCCACAACTGTATGTTTTTAAACCACTATTGTATTTTGGTTTTGTTTGTTTCTAGACTGGGAAAATGGATTCTAGAAAGGCTTCATTCTTTAATAGAATTTCTATTCGCCCTGCTGTTTAATGAAGATTATACAGGGGTTAAAGAAAATCAACAAGGTTATTTGTTGGATTTTCAAAAGCTAGACACAACAAAAAACTGAAATCAAGGAATTGATATTCGATACTTATTTTAATTTGGAAGTGATGTATCAAATGAAAACTAATACAGAGCAATCTATTTTGTCATCATTTGAATACATTTTCATAATGTTTCTCTCAGTTGGTGCTGCTTTCACTCTCCTCCAGGGCACTTTAAAGATTCATAGGGCAGAGGAGTTGGTGAATACATATCTGAGGAGGTTGAAGTCTTTGAGTAAAGGTGAATATAAGGTCTTAATCTTTGACCTCATTAAAGAAAGGAAGTTATGGTCATTTTTCTGCTATTTCTTCTGGCCCCTTAGGACTTGAAAAAAAGCACGTTTGTCTTGAGATAACACCAAGTAAATTTATGATATCCACTGATCTGCTAGGTGGACATTCTCTAAAATGTGTTTGTTTTCTTTGTCTTTGCTTGGCATAAATGCAGACCTGGAAACCCCACAGCATAAATTCTTAGAACTTTTTTACTATTCTCTTCTCAAACAGTTCCCTCAGTCTTCACCAATACATCAGACCCCAGATGTCCCAAAAATCCATTCTAAATATTCAGTACACTCCTCACTGCCTACTCTGATGTCATGCTCTACAGACATGATAAATGCTTTCTCAAAAGCATTTGCACAGACAAATGGCTGCATTTGCCAAGATGAAGATGAATATTAGTTTAGTCCTCACATATTCAACTCTTAAATATCCATATTAATAAGGGGATCAAGAGGATAACAAGAGAAAATACAGGATAATACAAAAGTAATTTGGATTTGGTATTCATTGTGTGGTTTTAAGAATGAGCAAATTAATTTTCCAATTATACTTTGGCTTTTCACAGTGAGTTTATATTCTCAACTGGATTGGGTTAAAAGTCAGCTCATGGTGTACCAGCAATAAAACAAAAATTTAAACTAGAACTAATAATTTTTGTAAACGAATCATTCATAATTATTTAAAAACTTTTCTACCTTGGTAATATTTATGTCTTGATAATATTCTTAAGAAAGCAATTGTACGTTATAAATGTATATAAATATGTAATCAAGTATAGTACTGAACATAATACTCAAGGCAAGAATATCATTAACAATGGTTAATTTCAACAAGAAGACAAAACAATACTAACTATACATATAAAAATATGTCCAGCTATAAATAATAACTGGACAAACAGCCATAGTTGGAGAGTTCAGCATGCCTTGCTTGTACTTGAGTGAATAGATACATCAGAGAGAGCCTTGCAGATTTGAACAGTCTATAAAGAAGATTGATTAATCAATAATTATGGAAGACTAAAGTGAACTATGAACTATACATTGTTGTGTGTTATTAAAGTAAATATATCCTCTTTTGATGTCCACATCTAAACTCAGTAGGTAAATTTAGGCAAATTATTCTGCCTCCAAAAGTTTTCTTTCCTATATTTTGCAATGGAGATAAATGTTCGATAAAAATCATTGCTGAAAAGGTTAACTGATAAATGAAAGCTAAAACACTATAAAAATAAAAGCTATAATACTTGAAAATACCCCTCCTTTCTCTGGCCTCCATGAGCACTACACATATGTTCTGCAGACATACATGCAGATAAAATGGACATGGGGGTTGGGTAGGGAGAGTAAGAGTAAGCCAAACAGTTGAACACCAATGATGACCATGGAAGAGTGCTCACAACTTGTTAGGAAAGCATCATAGGAAGATCTTAGGATGATATTTCCACAGCATCACACTCTTTGTTTTAAAGTGTAAGTTTCATGACAATGATTGGAGAATGGGGACTATTGAAAATGTCTTAGCCTAGAATATGGTGATAATGCATTACCACTTTACCAATGCCTTTTTCTCCTCCATTTGGATTAATGGAGTAACGAGATAAAACTAGAATCTAACTGTGGTTTTCACCAGTTTGCATAAACTTACCATTGTTTATTGAATATTGTGTACAGGAGTCATATAGGCTAGACATGTTGGTGCATTTTAATCCCATCTCTCTAGGATTGTGTTTATAAGTTCACATATATAGTATTTATAAATTTATAAATGCAATATAAGCTGCTAACTTTATTTATTGTTGTCCCAACACAAATATATGTATGTATATATACATTAGATACTATTCCAGTGAATTCAGATTTGATTATTAGCACCCACATGACCATCACAATCCTCTGTAACTCCAGTTTTAGGAGAGCCAATGCCTTCTTGGGCATCCACGTGTACCAGGCATGCATGCGGAGCACAGACATACATGCAGGCAAAGGTTTACATACCTAATTTCTTTTCAATTTTAAAATATCCAACTCACTGATTTGATTTATAAAAGCAATAATATAAAAATAATTATTTGGAATGATCAAAGATAAACTCTAAGAGATAGCATAAAAGAAAAATTACAAAGGAGGCAGTTGACGGGATAAAAGATGCTACAGTGATGCTTGACTCAGAGCATGCGGGTATCTAACAGGCTCAGAACAGTGTTGGAGTCCTGGCAGGTTCTCAAGAAGTATTTGTGTATTTGTATTACCACCCAAAATTTCTCACAGTCAATTTGCTCTCTCCAGACAAGCTGTGGTCTGGCAAATCTAAGGGAGTTTTATCACTCTCATTAAAGTTATATGGTTGCCTAAGATTTAATGTTAAAGTAATTCTACTTTGATCAGTCTAAAAACATATAATAGGGCTCAAAGAGGGCTTTAAATGTTTTGATAATCACATCATAAGACACTAATGATTTTCTTAAATTGTTACAAATTTCAATCACAATAAACCTAATCTCAGTCCTCACACAATGAACTACAATGGTATTCACCATTTCAAAAGAAAACAAAGACACTGTAGTGCATGATTATATTAGTCCATTTTTAACCATCTAAAAGTATATATTTCATATAGAAAACTGCTCTGAAATAGAATAATACAAGACTGGGGACATGCGTTATTCAATTCAAAGCTCATAATGCACAAGTATTTGTTTAGCTGAGTTATAGAGCATTAGTCTCTATTCAACATACAAACATGCACAACACACAAAGTGCTTTGTGAAAATGGGTCCTCAAGTTAGAAAGTAACCACAAACAACCAGATGACATAAAGACAGCTAAATAGAATATTATAATAATAAAAAACAAAGGCCATTTGGCTTATCATTCTAAAGTTTGGAAAGCCCCCAAATGATGCTGGTTCACTTAGCCATGGCCTCGACTGCTTCCTTCATGCTGTATTTTAGTCTAAAGGATGACATTGGGTAAACAAAAAGAGACAACTATGGAAACAACTGTGACTGCTTTGATAACTAAGTCTCAGAATAACATTAATCCAACTGTGAGTTCTTTACCCATATGACCTAATTGCCCACCATTAAGTCCACTGACAGCATTCATCAAGTTCAAACAAGTCAGGATGATGAGTGAGTGACAAGACAGACATTTTCAACAAAACTGGAACCCATTTAAAAAGAGAGAACCAAATACGTGTCCTAGGTATGATAAATACTCAGGTGAGATTAGAGCTTAGTATACATATTTTCTGAAATTGGAAAAAAATGGAAAAGAGTTTACTAAGCTCAAACTCAAGTCAATATGACTATCCAAACTGCCTCACTGACAAATGAAGTTAATAAGATGGAGAGAGAGACGTAGGGCCCAGGAAGGTTTACATGTAATTGTCATCACAGAAGCTGATCAATAAAATGGGACTTAACTAATAGTTGTAGCAATGGCAGCTGAACATTTTCCAAAACTGATAGAAAGGATCACAGCCACAGATCTCATATGTGTTAGATACTCCAGGTAGGAAAAACTAAGAAAACTGCAGCTGCACACATCATCATGAAATTACAGATTATTAGAGGCAATTTTTAAAGGAAAAATAGTAATGGAGCTGATTCAAAAAGAACTATTCAATTAGTTCTTATTAAGAGCAGCAGAGGCATGGCTGGCACCAGGGTGGCATTAAGACATGGGGGAATTTCAGGTCGTTTTGGTTTAGCACCACCTCTCTAGGAAAATATCCTTCAAAAGCAGACAGAATATGGAGACTTTTGCAGACATAAAAAGCAAATGATACCACGTTTAGTTCACCATCACTGTAAAAAAAAACACATTAAAAAGTCCCCTGAAGTACAATATGATGAATCCAGCTAGAAGTATAATAGCATGAGAAGTAGGAAGAACAGTAGAAAAACACTCCCATTGACAAAAATTTGAAAAATATTGCTATTTAAACACATAACATTAATAATTGCATTGAAAGTATTAACAAAATCAAAAGTAAATACTACATAATAATAATAGCCCAACAGATGAACGGAGTAATTTTATTGAAAGCGTTGTGAGGTTTTGTCCTTTGGAGAAGGATGTTGTACAATGTCTAATGTAATGAGCTGTTGTTAGGTAAGTACATTTTCATCAGAGACCTACAGAAACCATGGCTCCCGGCCATGTATACTCTTTGGTTGGTGGTTTAGTCCCTAGGAGCTCTGGGGGGTCTGGTTGACATTGCTGTTCTTACTATAACTCCTTCAGTCCTTTAACTCCTTTGTTGGGGACCCTCTGCTTCTCAGTTCAATGATTGGCTGAGAGCATCTGCATCCATATTTGTCAGGTTCTGGCAGAGCCTCTCAGGAGACAGCTATATCCGGGTCCTGTCAGCATGCAATTCTTGGCATCCACAATATTGTCTGGGTTTGGTGACTGTATATGGGATGGATTTCCAGGTCAGGGAGTCTCTGGATGGCCTTTCCTTCAGTATCTGCTCCACACATTGTCTCCATATTTTCTCCCTTGAATATTTTGTCTCCTCTTCTAAAGAGGACTGAAGCATCCACATTTTGGTCTTTTTTTCTTCTTGAGCTTCATGTGGTCTGTGAATTTTATCATGGCTCCAGCCACATATATAGCAGAGGATGATCTTGTCAGACATCAATGGGAAGAGATGCCCTTGGTCCTGTGAAGGCTCGATGCCCCAGAGTAAAATTCCAGGGAGAGGAGGCAGGACTGAGTAGGTGGGTAGGAGGCACCCTCATAAAAGCAGGGGGAGAGAGGGTAGGATAGGGGGTTTCTAGAGACAAAACCAGAAAAGGGGATAATGTTTGAAATGTATATAAATAAAATATCCAATAAAAAATGTTAAAAGGGAGTGCAAATAACAGCCCATGGACAAAATCTGGCCAGCAACTTATTTGGTTTTGTTTTGTTTTTTTTGTAAAGTTTTATTGGCTTACATCCAAGGATATTTGTTTATTTCTTACTATGGCCTCATATGCCAAATGTAGGATGAGCTAATTTTCATATCATCCTTCAGACTACATAGAAATTGTGAATAAGCCAAGTTCTCCTATCAATGAAGAGATGTAGGAGCAGCAGCAAAGGGGTAAATAAACTCATGAACAGTGTTTGTGAGCTAGCCAATGCAGAACTAGACAATAGGCAAAAATCAGAGCTTCCTCTTTCCCCACCGTGCACCTTAAAATAGCTGAACCAGAACTTGAACCAAACACCTTCAGTTTGCCCTTTATGCTTTGTTGTTTTTCAAAGTAAGCTGTTAGCACTTCTGTGGTGGATGGTGGATCTACTTTTTTTTCTTGCCAAGTTTTACTCTTCCCATATGATGACCCATGACCCAAACCAGACGTCTGAAGAGTAGTAAGTGATGCTTATCAATGTGTGTTATCAAGTACCTACAATGTGTGGAAGACATCAGATACAAATAAATGAGGGTCAAGGCCGGAACAGCAAGATCGTCGGCATCCAAGCACCAATGTTCTCTCAATGACCGGAACTCCGAAGCAGTAAAGATGCTGAGGTGTCCATTTGGAGCTTCATTTGTTCTTCCATGACTGGTTGCAGAAAGTGCAGCTCTCAGCTTCAGACATTGAAACCCAATAAATCAAACATAATGAGTCTGACATGCCATTGACTGAAACCTAGGAGAGATGCTGTGGGTTCTATGCCATTGCTTCTATTAAAGTCATGTCTTTGGGTTTTATTATTTTCTTGCTGGAGACACTTTATCAGATTAGTGGATACTGCATTTCCAATAAAAGGTTGTTTTCCCCCCATGGTTTTCCTATTCTCTGGAGATTCACTGACAAAATATCTTCTTTTGTCATATATATTCCCAAAGTAAAATAGTTTATAAAGATTTTTAAAAACACTAAAATATTTTTACATTTGAAATTAGTATCAGTAGCACTGGTACATATCCATTTCCTGTTTATTCCCTCTTATACTATCAGATACTCTGATAAGTGTAGGTAGGAAAAACACCACGTTGTTTATGAGAAGACAAACTCATGGAAACAATATACCATATAGACAATAAAATGTAAATCTGAAGGTCAGATCTCATATTTCTGTTCCAAATTTCCCAATATTCCCTCTGCACTTAGTTTAAGAATAAAATATCATTGTGTTTCTAGTGAAACGTGACTCGGAAGTCTGTAAACTGTAATAGAGAGTTTTGACATTTAAACTCGGTATGTCAAAGATGTCTTGCATTTGATATGCATTTTGTATATTTTGTATATGTAAAGATGTATTTATGTAAATATGAGCACATTTACAAACACATATAGAGAGAACTCATTTTTGTATCATGTTTTTATATGTCAGGTTCTGTGCTAAACTCATCTCATACTCAGTTATCTCTTGTGAATTGACTATTGATATGATGAAGTTGTGAAAAAAATAAAACACTTAAGAAAATATGTCCATTGCCATGATAGTAATTTGAAGGTAGAAAGAGGTAAAAACCCATGAGTGTGAGTATGATTATAATGAATGGAATAAAATATAAAATATTAACTAAAGGAAAATGAATGCATATTAATATTGTGTGTTACATTTTTCTCCCTGCTATCAAAATGCAGTACTAATTTGTTTCAACACAGATGCATGGTGCTTAGATTCATTTCATAATTTCTTATTTCATTTGTTTTTTTTTTTTTTTATACCACAAGCATGTTCTACAGTGAGAAGCCTGTGTTTTTATTTACTGTTGTCTTTCCACATAGAAACTTGGAATCTTAACTCTAATTGAGTGTCTTCTCTTTAAAGCATATAGAACTGATCATCCTGATTCCTCATGAAATAGAGTCATATGATTAGATTTAGCCAATTGATTGTCAGCCTAATGGACATGCGCCGTTCCCAGGCCCACCATTTAACAGCAACTACAAGACTTTCAGCTGATCTCCTTCACAAATGTATCAATTGTTATTCTGACTTTATTCCCAGATGGAGGTGCTTAAGATGAAATTGCCCCCGGCTATAAAAGTTCTACAAATAAAGTTATCTCAGAGACTTATCTAAACCTGTAGATTATTTTTGCATAAAAAATTAAATTTTAGACACTGAAATTACAAGCTTGCATGTTATCACAGCAAAATTTAACCTATCCTGACCACTACATTTTCTATTACTAAGTAATACTATATTATTGATGTCTTTGTTTTCTTTTTTTTATATACAGTTTTTGCCTGTGTGTAATGGTAGAGAATGGTTAAATCAAAAACTCAGGTATAGCAGATGCTGGCATGATTGTGGAGAAAGAGAAACACTCCTCTACTGCTCATGGGGCCCTAAATTGGTACAATACCTTTGCAAATCAGCCTGGCAGTTCCCCAGAAAATTGGACATAGGACTACCTGAGGACCCAGCTATACCACTCTTGAGCATATACACAAAAGAAGCTCCAACATCTAACAAGGACACATGTTCCACCATGTTCATAGCAGCCTTATTTATAATAGCCAGAAGCCAGAAAGAACCCAGATGTCCTTCAACAGAGGACTGGATACAGAAATTGTGGTACATATACACAATGGAGAACTATTCAGCTATTAAAATCAATGATTTCATGAAATTCCAAAGCAAATGAATGGAACTTGAAGCTATCATCTTGAGTGAAGTAACCCAGTCACAGAAGAATACTTACAGTATGTACTCATTTATAAGTGGATACTAGCCCAAAAAGCTTGGAATACACAAGGAAGCATCCACAGAACTTATGAAGCTCAAAAAGAAGAAAGGCCAGAATGTGGATGCCTTAGTCTTTCTTAGATGAAAGAACAAAATGCTCATGAGAGGTAATACAGGGACAAATAGATTGAAGAAAAGATCATCCAGAGACTGCCTCACTTGGGGATCCACCCCATATGCAGCCACTAAACCCACTATTGCTGATGCCAAGTAGTGCTTGCTGGCAAGAACCTGATATGGATGCCTCCTCAGAGGCTCTGCCAGAACCATACTGATACAGAGGAAAATGCTTGCAGATGACCATCGGACTGAACACCGGGACCCCAATGAAGGAGCTAGAGAAAGGACTGAAAAAGATGAAAGGGTTTCCAACCCCATGGGAAGAACAAAATTATCAACTAACCAAACCTACCAGTTTCCAGGGACTAATACACCAACCAATGAGTTCGCATGGAGAGACCCAGGGCCCCAGGTGCAGAGGATAGCATTCTCTGGCATCAATGGGAGGAGGGACCTTTGGTCCAGAGAAAGCTCATTTTCCCAGTGTAGGGGAATGTCAAGGAGATGTAGGAGAGGGAGGTTGGGAGAGAGAAAACCTTCATGGAGGCAATAGGAGGGGGAGGGGGAATAGGATTGTGGGAAAGGGATAACATCTGAAATGTAAATGCAGAGAATTTCCAATAAAAATTTTTTGGTGAAAAAAGTTACATGAAAGTATTTTTCTTTCCCTGACATATTACCTAGGTATTAAAATTCTGTCACATCGAGAACCACTCACTCATTCAGGAAAAATGTCTTAAAACATGGTACACACTCTTAAGTTACAGACATTGAGTCATGAATGGAACACAATGCGGGCCTGAAGTAAATGTAGTCTTACCCACTGTGCAGTCAGATTAGCCATTTCTCTCAGATCTTTGTCACTATGTAATTAATTGTGCTGAAAAATCCATGTGTTTCCAGCATTCTGCTTTCTCGGGTTGAAGTACCTCTCTATATATTATTAGTCTTAGTGGAGTAAATTGGTTCTGAAGGCAGAATAATGTCAACAAGCAACCTAAGAGGTCACGGGCATTTTCCTGGAAAGCTCTCTTGGCTAATGGGATAAGTGAAGTAGGAGCCAGGCTCAGGCTTCTCACATACTTGCTTGTCTAGATCTGTGCTTCTGTTTGAGTCATAGCTAATAGACAAAATAGCATACCTGGACCTCTTCCTGTTGACCCTAAGTGACAAAGGTAAAACATCATATCATGTGTCATTATAAGATCTACATCAAAACACAGATGTCATTTGAAAGAAGTTTATTATATCTAAAAGGATGCATGAGATTAAAAAAAGAAGAAGAAGAAAGGAAACCAGTCATGTGACTGAGTTCATCTACCCAAACACAGCAGAGAACACTAAGATGGCTGCTATGGACATAGTTCAGAGACCTCTGTGAAGTGGAAGTTTCTAGTTGTGTCATGTGATGCAGACTCAAGTGGTGTTTTGCTGAAGCAAGACCCATCCAAGAGTGGACACATTATGCTTGCACTGGGTATAATAAATAGGACTCAACACACAGTGACTTAGGACACTTGCAGAGCTAGACTAATAACATGTCACTGGTCTCACATCTTCGCTGATCTTCAGTTCACTGACAAAGGCATGGCAGAGAACTCCTGTCATTCCAACTGGTTCTGGTCATTCCCACTGAATCGAGCACATTTGGCAGAGGCAGGATTATTTCTGCTGGATCATACCACCACAGGTGACTCATGCGTAGTGACCCTTTTGAACTGACAGTACTGAAATGCATTGTGTATATCCTGACTAATGGAGATTGGAATCACCCCCAAAGAATTACCTCTAAACAAGTCCACATTGCCTAGTCCTAATTACCATCTTTTCTCCCCTATCGTTGAACAGGAGGCTAGAAGGAGAGTGTGTCAAAGCATTTGATAACTCTTATTAAAGTAGGTTTTGAAAAACTAAGCCTTGGTGACAGTAACTAAACTAGATCAGAGAAGCTGAAGGGATGGGTCACACAACCTGATAAATTGGCATCTTGTACAAACGCTGACTATTTTCCCCTACAGTGTACTGCTTATTTCCAGGACAGTCTGAGGCAAGTGGTGGCCACATGAAAACCCAGAAGAAAATATGAAACTCAAAAGACAGGTGATCTAGGGCCAACACAAACACTGAGCCACATTAAACTTCCCATACAGCTCTAATATAAAACTGCCATTGTGGCTCATATTTACACACATTCTGTCATTTTGCTTCTGCTCTGGTTAAGAACAATGAAAGCTTGGACTGTTGCCATGCGAACACTAACTTCTCACTATGCAGAATTCATCCCTTTGTAAAGAGAGCGCATAAACTGGAGGAATACATTAACTTCTCCATTTACACATTGCAGCCAAAAAGCAATTGTTTAGCCAGCTTCAATATTGCATATAAGACACAAATGATCTACAATAAAATGCTCAGACCCAGAATCAAGTTATGACTCCTCACAGAGATAACATAATAAACTAACAAAGATATATGTCCAGTATAACCATTGGACAAGATAAATGAACTATAATCCTAGCTCAGTAGTCTTAATCTACCTTGTTGAAGTAAGAGTTATTACCAACCATGCAAATTCACTGACGGCAGTCAATTAGTCATCTATAAAAATCAAAGGTTGCTAGTATATCAATAGAAATCATAAAATCTCTAATACCAGGAATCTAGAGACATCATTGATACAGTTGAGAGATGGCTTGGTGGTTAAAAGCTCTGACTGCTCTTCCAGAGGTCCTGTGCTCAAATCCTAGCAACTACATGGTGGCTCACAACCATCTGTAATGAAATCTGATACCCTCTTCTGGTGTGTCTGAAGACAGCTATAGTGTACTTATATACAATAAATAAATATTTTTTTAAAAAAAGGAAATTCTAGGGAGTAAAACAGTTGAACCAAATAAAATTTGTACTTGAGGGGAACCCCACTGTGAACATGTAATGCTTTTACATGTGCAAAATATATTGTGAGTATACTTATCATGACAACCTACCTTTCCATGTATCATATCAACTTTACAGTCTCACATAGAAATATATCATAAATACAAGTACTTCAATGCTCTTGACATACTCCAGTAGTGACCTATTGTAGTACTCCTAACTCTAAATCCAATACCCCACAGTACCAGAACAAATATTAAAACCTGCACTTTGTGTGAAGACTCTTTTTCTGTCATTTTTTGAAATAACCATCTCACCCAACAAACTTATAGATCTGAGTTGCTAGTTAAATAAATAACCCTGGCACCTCTCAGAAAGCATTGTTGCCAGGCATCAGCAGGGGTGCGATCATTGCCAAAAAGAAAAATATTGGTCCATCGTTTTAAGAAACCTTAGAGTCTCTCTATTAGCAAGCCAAGAAAGTATAGAAAATTCGACCTGAGGGATTTCATGAAAGGAATGAAAAAAAGCAGAAGAGAAACACAGGTGAATTTGGTCTTCTCAACTGATGACCCTGACCCATCACTTACTCAGAGGAAAAGATGTTTACAGTCTCCCGAAGTCAGTTGGATTGGAGCAATAGCACCTCTGGGAAAAGCATATTATAAAATAAGCCAGTTATTGATAAAGTTCTGTGCTGAAGGCAAGAAATCTTTGAAGAATTCTACCATCTACTGGGCATCTTCAAGTTGTGGTGAATATTCATGAAATTTGGTAAAATTACAAAGGGATGGGTAGAAAAACAGATGCATGGAATTACTAAATATTAGTCCCTCTTGTAGTGACTGAGTTATCTGGGTTACTTGGTTGCCATTTCAGTGTTTAGGAGAAAGTATTTTTGACTCAATATGAAAAAAATTTTTCAGATCTATTTGTGATAACATCAATGAAAGAGACAGCTATCATGTTAAACAAAATAAAACAGACCCAAAAGACAAACCAAGCAAGTGGATGGTATTACATGAAAAATACCTAAAAGCTTAACTCATATAAAAAGCAAGAGTGGTTACCAAGTAGAGACATTCTCAGTAAGATGCTCTTCAAAGATTCTAAAATTTCAGTTATAAAGAAGGAATAATTTCAAAAGATCCATTGTACCACATCGTAACTAATTTTTCTTTTTGGTATGTAAAGATTAAACATAAGGATTTTTTAGTGTTTTATTTTTAATTGAACAGCTGTATTTTAAAAAACAAAGACAAAAGTATAGATTTTAAAAGCATTTTTATAACAGTATATGAATACATTTATGTCAGTACTTGATATTTTTAAAGGTCTGATAGTGTGCTAGTTACAATGAGCATAAAGTACCTGTAAAACAAGATGTAACCTGGAAGTAGTCAAAGTTTTCTTGGTGTGTAAACATTAAGCATATGATTTTTCTTTTTTTTTTTTTCCTGAACTTCATATAGTCTGTAAGTTGTTTCTGGGGTGTTCAGAGCTTTCTGGGGTTAGTATCCAATTATCACCGATTGAGTATTATGTTTGTTATTTTGTGACTGGGTTACCTCACTCAGGATGATATTCTCTAGATGTATCCATTTCCTTAAGAATTTCATAAAGTCATTGTTTCTAATAGCTGAGTAGTACTCCATTGGATAAGTATACCACAATTTTTGTATCCATTCATCTATTGAAGGACATCTGGGTTCTTTCCAGCTTCTGGCTATTATAAATAGGGCTGCTATGAACATTGTGATGCATGTGCCCTTTTTGTATGTGGGTGCTTCTCTGGGGTATATTCACAGAAGTGGAATAACTGGGTCTTCTGGTAGTACTACGTCTAGTTTTCTGAGGAACCACCAGACTGATTTCCAGAGTGGTTGTACCAGTTTACAACCCCACCAACAGTGTAGAATTGTTCCTCTTTCTCTGCATCCTTGCCAGCATCTGCTTTAATCTGAATTTTTGATCTTCGCCATTCTGACTGGTGTGAGGTGGAATCTCAGGGTTGTTTTGATTTGCATTTCCCTGAGGACTAATGATGTCGAGCACTTCCTTAGATGCTTCTCAGTCATTCTATATTCCTCAACTGAGAACTTTTTGTTTAGCTCTGTACCCCATTTTGAATAGGGTTGTTTGATTCTCTGGTGTCTAACTTCTTGAGTCCTTTGTATACCTTGGATATTAGTCCTCTATAAGATGTGGGGTTGTTAAATATCTTTTCCCAATCTGTTGGCTGCCATTTTGTTTTCTTGACAGTGTCCTTAGTCTTACAGAAACTTTGCAATCTCATTAGGTCCCATTTGTTGATATTTGACCTTAGAGCACAAGTCATTGGTGTTCTGTTCAGAAAATTTTCTCCTGTACCTATGTGTTCTAAGGTTTTCCCTACTTTCTCTTCTAATAGTTTCAGTATACCTGGTTTAATGTGGAAATCTTTGATCTACTTGCACTTGAGCTTTGTACAAGGAGATAAGAAAGGATATATTTTCATTCTTCTGCATGCTGAATGCCAGTTGGATCAAATCCAAGAACACATCAAAATGATCATTCACCATGATCAATCAGGCTTCATCCCTGGGATGCAGGGTGGTTTAATATATGGAAACCCATCAACATAATCCACCATATAAACAAACCCAAAGAAAAAAAAAACACATGGTTATCTCACTAAATGCTGAGAAAGCATTTGACAAAATTCAACACCCCTTCATGTTAAAAGTCTTGGAAAGAACAGGAATCCATACCTAAACATAATAAAAGCAATATCCTGCAAACCAACAGCCAAGATCAACCTTAAAGGTGAGAAACTTGAAGCAATCCCACTAAAATTAGGGACTAGACAAGGCTGCCCACTCTCTGCCTACCTATTCAACATAGTATTGGAAGTCCTGGCCGGAGCAATTAGACAGCAAAAGGAAATCAAAGGGATACAAATTGGAAAGGAAGAAATAAAAACATCACTGTTTGCAGATGACATGACAGTGTACACAAGTGACCCCAAAAATTCCACCAGAGAACTTCTACAGCTGATAAACAAGTTCAGCAAAGTGGCTGGATATAAAATTAACTCAAATAAATCAGTAGCCTTCCTCTACTCAAAGGACAAATATGTGGAGAAAGAAATTAGGGAAAAGATACCCTTCACAATAGTCACAAACAATATGAAATACCTTGGTGTGACTCTAACTAAGCAAGTGAAGGACCTGTATGACAAGAACTTCAAATCTCTAAAAAAGGAAATTGAGGAAGATCTCAGAAAATGGAAAGCTCTCCCATGCTCATGATTGGAAGGATCAACATTGTTAAAATGGCCATCTAACCAAAAGCAATCAACAGATTCAATGCAATCCTCATCAAAATTTCAACCCAATTCTTCATAGAGTTGGAAAGAGCAATGTGCAATTTCATCTGGAATAACAAAAGACCTAAAATAGGGAAATCAATCTTTAACAACAAGAAAATTTCTGCAGGAATCACCATTTCTAACCTCAAACTATATTACAAGGCAACTATGTTAAAAACTGCATGGTACTAGTACAGAGATAAGCACATGGATCAATGGAATAGAATAGAAAATCCAGAATGAGTCCTCACATATATGGTCACTTAATTTTTGACAAAGGAAAATTCAACGGAAAAAGGACAGCCTCTTCAACAAATGGTATTAGTCCAAGTGTAACTAAAATTTATTAATGCTATACTACACTTAAAAACTACTATGAGACTGCAATTTAAGTGTTTTGTGGCCCCAAAGAAGCATGTTATATAACTCATATGTGGACAGCTTCATTTACCAGTTCAACATAAACATATTTTAAAACATGGCTTATAAAGTATATATCATGATTATCAAAATAATTCATGTTTAAGGAAAATAATTTAGTATCTGAGTATTCCTGTTGTCAGCATAAAATGATGGTAGAAGATGTGTTAGAACCAGTGACACAGAATGAGAAATCAAAGTATGTCCACAGAGCAATACAGGACAGTAGACCTCAGAGATGAAAACAAAGTAAGAATGCAAGGGCATAATCAGAATCCATGCACTTGGGAAATGGAGCTAGAAGCAGGAGGGTCCGTTGAAGATCAGTATCAGCTATATAATGAGTCTGAGGCCAGCCCAGACTATATGAGATTCTATCTCAGAAGAAACAAAAGGCAAAAACAAAAGCCACAGAAGTTGGTACCCAAGAAAACAGAGACATTTCACTAGTAAAAATTTTTAAACTAAAATGACAATCTGTAGAGAGATGAGCATGAAAATTCGTGTTATCAGAAGCACCGAATTTCAAAGTCCTCTCTGTTGCTCCCTAGCTACTACTGAATTTAGGCTGAAGTTTCTCTTTTCAAGTTCAAGTCCTAAGGTCCTAACCCTTGGGACCCTACAATATGGCCTTAATAGGGATGAGATCATAAAGAGGTAATTAAGTTGAAGTAAGATCATTAGAATGAGGATAGACTCCAGCATAATGTTACTTTTGTCCATAGAAAATGGCCCAATCACTCCTAGGCCAAGAACAAGCTAAAGATACAGCCTAGAAAACTGAGGTTTGGTCTGCTGCTGTATATTGTAATGCTAAGCGCAGCCACCAACGCCTGGCTGAGCATTCAGCAGTTCCTTCTTCTCAGCACTTTTGTCTCAGCTGAAAGTCTCTGCAGTTACATTTGCCAAAAGCATGAAGGAATTTCTCCAACCAAAGCTGATAATGGCACTAATCTATGTGTATAGACATAATTGTTTAGATGCCAGATGGGCAAATCATTCCCTTTTAGCAAAACAATAGCCGTAGCTCCCTCACTAAGGTCTATGATCTCCCAGCATTTGGCTTTTGACAAGGCTCACTGTAGGAGATGTTACTCATTCCCATGGAAGGCTTCGAATTAAATCAAATAGCTGTGGGGTTACCTTTACTGTTGACTTGCCAGGATTTCCCCAATGAGCATGCCTTTCATGATCTATCAGTAGACAGCACACAGGGTCCACAGTTGAATAAGACCTTTGATGACAAGTCTCCCTGGCAGCCTACCCAGTAACCTGCAGTGTTTACATTAGACAGCAGGGAGGAGGCTTTACCCGGTTCCCATTTGATTACTCCGAGTCCTGGAACAGAGCAAGTGGTATCATCAGCAACAGGATCCTCCCATCAAACACATCTCTTAGCATCAGTCCCAGCCGTCCTGCCAGTATCTCAGTTCTATCTCAAGGCACTCAGTTTGTGGTCCTTCATAGACACCCTAGGAATAAAACTTCTGCAACCCCTTCAGATAGTCATTCAAAAAATCAAAATTCTCCTCTTTTCAAGCCGACATTCTTTAATAACTCATTGACTTGTATTTACTAGAAACTGCCAACACCATTAATCAAAAAAAATTTTTTTTTCGATTTACCCTCAGGCAGATGTTTTATTTGGGGGGCAGTGGACAAGGGCAGAGAACAGCCCCACATTCTTTGCCAAAATATCACAAGAATGATCTCTACACGACTTACTATATTTTTCTTCTATGAAATCGTGAGTCAGGCCATCATAATGTACTTTCTCTCACTAGTTTTCCACACTTCTACTAGCATGACCTACTAAGCCCTACTTAAAGACTTCATCTTCTTCCCTAATCCACAGTCTGCTGACAGCATGATCAGGCCTGTCACAGCAATACCCCACTGATGGAACCAACTTCTGTCTTAGTCAGTGTTCTAGCACTGTGAAGAGACACTAAGGCCACAACTCTTACAAAGAAAAGCATTTATACTTCCAGGGCTTTCTTACAGTTTCAGAGGTTTAGTCCACTGTCATCATGGTGGGGGTACGGTGGCATGCATACCACATGGTGCTGAACAAGTGGATGAGAGTTCTATACTCAGATCTGTAGGCCACAGGAAGGAGAGAGAGGCACTGGGCCTAGCCTTGGCTTTAAAAGCCCATCCCCAATGGCATACTTCCGTCAACAAGGCCAACACCTCCAACACCTACTAATCCTTTCAAATAACGCCACTTCCTGGTAACCAAGAATTCAAATCTATGAGCCTATGAGGAGCCATACTTGTTCAGACCACCATAAGCAGTGTAAGTAGACTTCACATTGGGGAAAAACAATTTTTTTAAAGCAGAGGATCTGATGAGAGCCTGGGGTGAAGACTTTTGTTGTATTTGGTTATAATGAAGAAAGTTAAATTGTGATCACTCTATTCTCAACCACAGAAATAACATTCCTCCACACATGCCTGTCTCTGTGTAGTTTTGAAGAAACTACTGGTATTTCCATTGCCAAGGTTTATGTCATGATGTTTTTGTGCATTTTTAAAGCATCTCACAAATGTTGGTGCCAAGGGCCAGGCTTAGGCTAACAGCTGACAACTGGTGAGTAGTTTCTTAGAGAAAAATTCCTGTTTCTATGGAAAAGCATGACAAAGTCTCTACCCACCTCTGGCTGCCTTTGGTTTTTTATAGGAAGCCTTAAAGTCCTAGGAAGAGGTACGCACAGCCAAGCCTTTCATGCACTCTGGACTCTATTCATGAACTCAGCTTGTGAGGGAGCGAGAAATAGAGCACAGCCTATGGTGATTAGTGGCGCATATCAAGAATCTGTGGCCATGCTAAAGGTTTTTATGGAGCCAACTCTGCTGAAGTCAGGCCTCTTGGGAGAGAGGAACATGCATAAAGCATCTCTATTGCTGAGCAAATCAGCCATGACTTACTATGCAGATCTGCGGAGCAATGAATGAATAAAGTTGGGCATGAAAAATGCACTGGGATTGCAAATGCTTCTGTCATGTCAACACAGGCTGAGATTGGCACATCAGAACTGTGGCTCCTCTCTGACAGATTGCTCACGTGTTCCTTAGGAAAATGAGAATTTAGGATGAAATCCTATCATAAATTATTCATTTATAACTTTTTTTTTCATTTTGCTTTAGAATATAGTCCTGGTCATTTCTTAAGTGAATTTCTCCCTGGACTCAGTGTTTATCATGCAGACATCTCTCAGTGACAAAACCAGATCGTGCACAGAGGTTATGGGAATTGTCCTGCTTACTCAAAGAGATCATGACCCTCATCTATGGCCTTCTTCCCTAATGATACGTTCAACTTAGTAAAAGCCATTGAAATATCCCTAGTTTGCACTTAAAAAATAAAATTCAGATCAGACTTGTAAGAACAAGTTTTTATTTTTTTCGCCACCAGGCCTCAAAATCATCATGATTTTCCTCTACGAAACCGGTAGATGTTTTATATGCTATATTTATGTCTCATTGTAAACTATTCATTGGTTTATAGTCCTCAGGTCCTCTAGGAAGCATCACAAATCCTTATTATGCTCTTTGGTATTAAATTTGCTGTTAGGACTTTTTGATTTATCTGCTATGCTAACTCCCATGTAAACAGACATCTCTCTTTTAACTACTGCAAATTTAAAGTTTTTTTAAAAAAGGAAGTCCACCCTGGGATGCTCTAGGCTTTGTGCTTAAAGCCCTCATCTTGAGGTTTTTGCACTGACATTGGGGACAACAGTAAGAGGAGGAGGACGAGGAGGAGGAGGAGGAGGAGGAGGAGGAGGAGGAGGAGGAGGAGGAGGAGGAGAAAGAGAACGAAACATTGGCAGTTGTTTCATGCCCTTGACAGAGAACAAATATGTGCAGGTAGAAACCAGAGAAGTGCCCCATTTTGGAGTCATTTCCAAGAAAAGCTAGGGCTTTCTGCATGGATATGTATAGTGATCACCTTCAAATGGGGAGATGAACCAATCAGCCTGAGTGTCTGTAAGGTGACATAAACAAAGCAATGCATAATGACAATCTGGTGACTGCAGACCAGGGACTCAGCCCAAGTGCATCCTTCATCTGTCCTCACCTTCCCCAGAAATAAAAATGGAGAAAATGTTTGTATGCAAGTCCGTGGTGATCCTCTTTCTAAATGGTTTATAAAATTGTAAGGATGAAATCTGAACAGAAAATAAAGAATCTGTAATCACTTGGAAATACTCAGAAGTGTTTGAAAGATGCTGCCTTCCTAAGGTCTCCTCCAAGTGACCTTAGACAGCAGAGCATCGGCCCTCACAAAACTGCACACATGAAGAGAAGTTTCTCTTTGATCCTTTGAAAACACTGTAATATACGGGCAGATAATTAATAAAACAAGCACAATAAATGCAAGCACATTTCTAGTTATGGAGTTCATATTACATGTGTGAACAGTCTGCCAGAACTAGCTTAATCATTATCCCATAATACTCTGCATCCCTGTGACATAAAAACAATTGCAAAGACATATATGGAGGTGCTGGGCTCCCGTCCTCAAAGATACACAAAGCAACCTACTTCTGGTTTTATTTTACACAAGACAAATAGTCTAATTTTCAAAGGAGGCAGAAATTGTGAACAAAGCTTTTCATATCACACTTTCATTAATCATATAATCAATTCTCATGCTCTTGAGTGAGAAAATGACAAGCAGGTTAAACCATACCTTCCTAAGCATGAACTTGCCTGTGGGGTCTCTAGAACAGCTCAGCCATGCTAACAGCTTGAGAAACTCAAGATAACATATTTGAGGAAAGAAATGTGATCCGATTTAGCCAGTACTTAGTTGGAACTGGAGGATATTCTAGAAGTGTTAAGGCAATAAAAGCATCTAATGAAACCTTATTTATGAAAAGGTATATAAGAAGTTGCTGGTTTTAAAGTTAAAAACAGTAAAGGGGGATGTTCATCTGAAAATAGTAAATAGCCTTACATTTAGTTCCCCCTCCTTCCCCAACCCCCAAGAAATCATTTTGAACAATATATGTAATATTTTTGTGAGCTAAAGGATTGATTTTAGTTTTTGAGATTATAAGGTCAATTATCAACAGGCTAGTCTAAGATGTCTCTGTAGACAAATTGAAGACATTGAAAGAAGTGATTTGCTGTGTATGATGACTATAATCCCAGCACTTGGGAGGCTGGGGCAGGAAACTTGCTATAAGACAAAAAAGACATCCTAAATAAATAGTGAGCATCATTGTAACCTAGGTGAGGAAGGAAAAAAGGAAGGGAGGGAGGAAGAGAGGGAGGAAAGAGGGAAGAAAAAGGGAGATAGCACACTTCTTTGTCTCTACACGACCTCCAAGGCCACTGACTCCCATAGACTTGCACATCTGATGTTCTTGACATTATGATAATAGAAAAATAATACAGTTCAACGGGTCTGAAAATGTCTGCATGCTGGTTTCCAAAGAGAATCGATCCATAGATGAGTTTAAAAGGAAGGAACACTTGTTAATTTTATTTTGGAATCTGTCACTGGTGCTGTTCAGTCCAACTACTACGAGTGTCTTGGGTGTGGATCTGGATTGTGCACTTATCATATTTGTGCATTACAGAGCTGGTGCTAACAATGACTCTACTGATTGCTCAAAAAAAGAGCTGGTTGGTTTCAATATGGGTAGAGTATGAATTGGGTTATATGAAAATGTGTGACATAAACATGTGGATTTGTTTTTTTTTCTTAATTCTAAGTATATAAGAGAGATTATTTAAGGCTATGGTGTACCCCCAAAGACCACAGTTCCCATTGCAAAGCAGGTAAGCAGTTGCTAAATTGTTCAATGCCAACAATATCAACCAATATCAATAAGCCCTGGATATTGTCATTATTTCAATCTTACATATTTTAGAGACAAATTCCTCTGTTGCCTAAAGATGCCAAGAGGCAGATCTGGTGCTTGAACATGACATTTTTTCTGGGAGGTCTCAACTGGTAAATGATCAATCCCTCACCACATGTTCAGAGCAGTACAGATCCTGCAAAAGCCAGTGCAAACTCACAGCACAGTAGCAGAAGTATAATGTCAGAAACAACTGAGGTAATATTTCCCCTTCAAAAAAACAGGGATAGTTTCAGTAGGTGGGTAAGTGGAGGAGCACCCTCTCAAAGGCAAAGGGGAAAGGTATGGGATGGGATGGAGTGTTTGTGAAGGGGAGGCCGGGTGAGTACAGCATTTGAAATATAAATAAATAAAATAACCAATAAAGGGGGGGAAGAAAGTTAAAATAATCTGTAGAACATTAAAATATATATGTGTGTGTGTGTGTGTGTGTGTGTGTATAATGAGAAAGGCATACAACAAACCCTCAAAAAAAAAAAAAAAAAAGAAAAGAAGAAAATAAATAGGGTAACATTGAGCCTATGAAATCACACCCAAAGGAGTCCATGCTGTTAGACCCAGAAATCCTAAGAAAAAATAGTACACATTGATGCAAATCAGAACAACCTTGGCTCCAAGAATGTTGTCTAGAAAGGTACCTAGGGATTATCGGGGATGGTGTCAATGCTTTATATTTTTATTGGGACAAGGGTTATAGAGGGTTTTACTGTTCTCCAACTCATTAATCTATATACAGGATATTTGTGTGTCCTGTTATATAGAATGTTCTAAGAAAAATAAGGAGATTATGAGTACAAATAGCTAGTGTAAGCATGGACTACATGAAACATAAAATCTAGGAAATATTATTTTCAAGCATTCATTAGCAAAATAGTCCAGAAGATGGGGAAGACGAGACATGATAGTCACGTTAAAATTATAGCTTTCCTATATAAATAAAACTAGAAACATCCATAAGTTCTTTTTAGATTACAAACAAAAATTTTACAAATTAGCATGTAGAAATTTAATCACAGTGAAAAAAAGTATTATTTATAGTTAAAATAATTCCAGTATGGGGTTACAAATTCCCAATCATCACCACCTCAGAAACAGCGTCTCCTTAGAGGTCTGTCGAGAGTGCTTGACCTCTAAGGTAATCTTTCCACCATTGTGAGGTCAAATGGATGTGTCTTCTGAGATGTGCTTGAAGGTGGATACAGTGTATATTTTGCACACAGGCATCCAGACTCAATTTTATTTTTAGTCAACTTTTAACCCAAATATCCATAATATCCTTTAACATATGTTTAACACTAATCTTGAGACACCAGTATGAACCTAACTTGTTCAGGATACTGGAGAGATATCAGAAAACAAGTGTAAAATCATGATTTCATATTGAAGAGATGTATTCTCATTAGTAAACATCAAGTGGCTTCGGGCAGGGATGCCTCTGTTCTTTGGACAGGCCCTTTAGAATTCAACCCTGTCAGGCACGTATGAATGACAAATACCTTCCCATTAACTTAAATGAGAAATGTACAGGGTGTAAACACAGAGGAGCTTCAGGAAAGGACACAAAACTTACTCAAGACCTGAAAAATGCTTTTCTGCTATTAACCTAGTAAAAATCTCTGTTAGGTATCAGACAAAATATTCATTTTCACTATGTTTCTACACTCAATAACAAACCAGTGCAATGTGGCTCAGTGAATTTACTCTGAGTTCATAATTGGAGTAATGCCCCAGAGGGGCTCAGTGAGCCTTAGCAGAACTTAGCAAAACTGACTTCAATAAAATAGAAGGGACATACAGAGCTTTGTCCAATAAATCACAGTCTATTAGCTGACATTAATTTATAATTTCAAACACGGGGATAAAATTATTCACCATGGGTACTTTAAACTAGGTGAGAAGTCTGGGTACCAAATTCTGAATGCAGCAAATCCATCCAGAATAAAAACACAGAATACTGTCTCGGCAGCAATAGCTTTGGGGAGTTGCCTTTAACCCTGCTTAATGAACCAATATAAAACGTTTAAGGGCACACCAATGCGAGAAGTTAAACTGATTAGGCCTGCATTTTAAGGCTTGCTGAAACACTGGCCCTAAACATCCCAGACTGATTTTCAAAGGAAAAAGTTAGGATTTAGTTCACATGGATCAGAAGTGAGGAGCTCCACTGGGACCTGTATATAAATTATGCATATACGAGGCTAGGAGTCACTGGTACTGCTGGTGGTGAACGCTGTCTCTCCTCCACTTTCATGGGGAATCAATCTCCTCTCCCTCAGGTCTCCTCACCTTTCATCTGTGCAGTCCTTTTTATTAGGTCTCTGGTACTGCCCGCTACATCCCCATGTTAAAATGTCAGCACTATAGGAAAACATGTTTCCTCAAAGGCACAGTCATCAAGAGCAGTGAGTGTGTGGATCTGGGAGTGTGAGTTTGCAAATCTGCACACCTAGACCTTTGGGGGAGTATAGAAAGGGGGCTGGAGAGGAAACTCATAGAGAAAGATCTAGCTCCACTGAGGAGCAGAGAACTGCAAAAAACTTGCAGAAAAGACAAAGGGTTTGGGGTTTTGGGTGAGCCTGCAGCAGAAAGCGTGGAAGTCAGCCAGAGCATCCCCATCTACTTGATATTTAGAAAATGTTACGTCTGGGTAGTTTGTCACAACACTGCTAAATATTTAAGCTAAACCTCATTGGGTTGGGGGGATAAAACTGCTTCCTAAGACTAAACATAAAGAATAACTTTATTCAACCTTGATGACTTTTTCTAAGTCACCCCATCTCATCTACATCATACCGTATATAAATCCCAGAAGCTGAGATGGCCAGAGGGAGCTGTCGCCTGGCCCTGTGGGCTTCCCCTGGGCAGATGATAAAATAGAGTTGTCAGTGAGTGACCTGTTTTAATATAATCATTAGAGTTTTTGAAGAATTTTTAAATAGAAATTTGGAAAGGAATAGCATGGAGATATATTTATATGCACATTTATACATATGGAAAGAGGCACGGTGGAAACAGAAATAGTTTGGTTTATAAATACATGCTTGGAAAAGAAGAAAGGATAAAATGGGGCAAGGGAAGGCAAACAATTACAACTATTAACTGGATACTTTTTTTAAAGACAAAATTCCTGTCACGGTGACAATTTACCTACTGGATAGAGGAAAGTCAGATGTAGATCTGAATGTTATGCATAAGGCACTATACCGGGTGCTGTTGGGATATATAAAGGAAATTTTTATATATACTGGTGTGTATAGAGAGTTTCTTGGAGGATCTTTTCAATAGAACAGAAAAATGGGGTGCACAGAAAGAACCTCACAAGTAGCACACTGATCCAAACAGTATTTTAAAGAATACAGGTTCCCTGGGAGGGAAATATGGAATAAAATAAATGATACATAGTTATACATAGGAATTTTATCACTGGAAAATTCAAACTACAAGGGTGAATGGGTGGAGGTTATAGTGCAAGCTAATATAGGTGAGTCAACTTTAACTTCTAGGTATGAATGCCAAACTCTCATAGCCTAAGCCCATGCTAATTGAGAATTAACAATAGCATAATGTGGCTTTCTTTAAAACCTTTTATCAGAAGTATATCTAAGACAATTAATGGTCTCCAAACATGATAGACCAACCATAACTTGTTACTTTAAGTAGATTTAAAGCCAGGGAAATGGCTAAGTCGTTAAAGCATTTGCTATGCAGAAATGAGGATTGGAGTTTGAGTCTCCCGCACCAACATTAATAACCAAGTGCATGCCTGTGATCCCAGTGCTGATGAAGGATTCTTTGGACTTATTGACAACAGTCTAGTAAAATAAGTGAGTTCTGTGTTCAGCGAGGGTCATAAAACAAGGTGCTAAGCAACAGAACAAGATACTGGAAATCAACTTCTGGCCTATACATACATACACATGTGAATGCACATGCACAATTACCTGCAGATAAACACACACACACACACACACACACACACACACACAGAGAGAGAGAGAGAGAGAGAGAGAGAGAGAGAGAGAGAGAGAGAGAGCTCAATCTCCAGGGCCCACATGGGGAAAGAGGGAACTGACTCCGACAAATTGTCCTCTGACTACCTCACAAATGCCCTAGCACACTCACACACTTATCTACCCAACACACATAAACACTACATGTCATTAATAAACAACAACAGTAAAAATAAATTGAATATGTAGAATATGTGTAGACTATAATGACCAAGCAATGGAGACTCGCTGTAGCTCGCAACTGCATGTCAGTAAAGACAAAGGTATCTGACCTCTCCCCAACTGCATCTAGAGAATAAAATACACAGGGCCTACTTAAAAACAGCAATATCATTTGTCAGCTATATCATCAAATGGCTTTCACCATATGAATGACAGACTGAAACCCTGAAGCTCTATACCTGGCTGCAAACAGCCAAACAGGCCAACAACCTTCACAAGCATATAGGCTGATTAGAGTCTGCTTCCCCAAAAGGTGTTTAGTGTTTATTGCTTTTGTAATGCTTGGGAGAAGTTCCCATGAATCTTGTAAGTTTCAGGAACTTTGTGAGACTTGTGATGACCATGTAATTTTGAAAGCAAACAATGCAACCCATTAACACAGTTGTGTTGAATGGTGAAAAATACTCTATTGTAAACTACATCCAAAGCTTTTGGAAACACTGCAGTTTTCTTCACTCTACTTCTGTAACTCCAGCATCTTCAGTTTCTAATAATAATAATAATAATAACAATCTAGTACCCACCACAAGGTCTCTGTGACTATGGTATCATCAGTCTATGGATCTCCTTTCATTTACCCTGAATTCAGTTAATACCACTTTCTGTCTAGCTTCTTAGTTCCCATGTTACTTTAGACACTTTGATTTTATGATATGTTTAATCAGAATGAATAGCACTCTCTAATATTACTTAATCAGCATATTTGCTCTTTCCCACCTCCCAGTTCCATGACAACACACACACACACACACACACACACACACACACACACACACACACACAGGAAGTGCAGGTTTCCCAAATTCATGTTGTTAAATGAATCTCCATCAGTAATGGAAATAATATACAAGAGCTGTCATTTTCTTTATTTCTGAGCTTGTATAGGACATCCGTTACCATGTGCATTCTTGGCAAAGTCAAATGCAGCCAGGGGAAGAGGAAAGCTTTGAAGTTGGTCTTAGTTTAATTTCTGGTACTGTAAAAATGTACCACATGAGATGAATTATCACTAAGAGAAGTAGATTTTGCTCATGGTCCTTGAGGCTGAGAAGGCCAAGGACATATACTGCATCTCACCAACATACACTGAACGTTTTTATTGCCACATCCTATCATGGTGGGGGACACCACACAGGGAGATAGAACAAGTTTCCTAGCTCAACTCCCATCTTCTTACAAATCCACTAAAGCCTTTATTCATCACCACCCCACCATCATCTTACCTAATCCTAATTATTGACACCTCCAAACATTCTTCATATATCGATTTGGGAATTAAGTTTCCAATACATGTACTTTGGAGGGGAAAGGGTCACGTTCAAACCAAGGAAAGTTGAAAAAAGGAAGGCTTTGGTTATGTTCTGATTGGAGGACAGACATTAACACATGAACTGCACGTGAGCGGTCAGTGGTTATAGCTATGTGATTTTTCAAAACTATATAAACAATTGGCTTTCTCCAGTTATAGTAAATTGGTAATGGAAAGAGATAGTAAGGTAAACATCAGAAATCAAGCCCTGGATTTCTTGGGCAACTGTGGCAGACATTATTGTGTGCTTTGTGGACAAACTGATAAAGATTGTATCTAGTTCCCAACAAGTTTGGCACAGAAAGTAGGCTGGCTTCTGCACTGACAAATGGAAATAAAGGGCTGCCTTCCTGAACTGGGGTTGCAGGTTGTGGCTCAGACTTTTACTTTTATACATGCCTTGTCCATTGTCCAGTGTATATTCAGCCTTACAATAAATATCCTTGTATACATGGATCAAAAGAAATAGGTGCTACAGTTAACTGCCAATATCCAATAAACTGCAGGTAAGAGAAGATGTTGAAGAGGGACTCATTTTTATTTTACACACACATACAAATACACAAAAAGCACACTGTACATATACACTATACATACAAAATGTACAGACAAACACACAAAATACACACATATACAATACACGCAAACAAAAACAATACATACACACAATACACATTATATACACACACAAAATATACATACAGACACACAATATACACAAACACATACACAAAATATACATACAAACATACACAAAAACAATGCATGAACACACACAATACACACAAACACACACAAAATATACACACAATACACACATATACAATACACAAAAACATACAATACATATACAAACATACATATAATACACAAACAATACACACACAAACACACAAAATACACACACAAACACATACAATATACACACATACAAACACATGCGCAATACACAATATACACCATGCATAACAGACAAGCATGTACACACCACACATGACACATAGACACACAAATACATATGTATGAAGCTCATGTGGCTTTTAATTTAGAAAAATTAAACAATGTATTCAAGCAAAGGCCTTAGAAGCCATTCAACTTCACTGGTTATTTGAAAAATCTGATGAGACTATTTGCTTATCTAACCATCTTATTTGTTTTTATTTTCTGAACAAATAAATAAATAAACACTAACATGTACTCGGCTCTATCTCACAAGCTTCAGCTGGTGTGTACTGAGCCCTGAGTGCCCCTCCCATTTAACTGAACCCCTCAGAACTAACTTTTCATTTAACAGTTATAAAAGTATGACTAATATGCTTGAAATATCTC
Organism: Micromys minutus; assembly: GCF_963924665.1. NCBI lineage: Eukaryota > Metazoa > Chordata > Mammalia > Rodentia > Muridae > Micromys > Micromys minutus. The sequence continues at coordinate 55,597,502 of NC_137977.1, read as the reverse complement.
CCTACCTAAAATTAAATGAAGGAAACATCGTTATGAAAAGAAGGTAGTGAATTGAAATTGAATTAAAATTTGACTGAAAATCTTTGGGTTTTGTTGTCATTGTTGTTGTGTTGACAACCCCACATCTGTTAGGACTGTGAGATGTGCCCAGAAAGAACAATGCTTATGTTGGATTGATATACCAAAATGTCATGTCTATTAACTGGAAAATAACCAAAATATTCCATTCCCCACACTGTCCAGGGTTTGGGAAGTGAATAGTCAGTTGTCTATTCTGGTTCTTAGTCAAGGAACTAGCCTAGAAAACATCACAACTGCTTTCAGCATTTCCATCAATAGACGCCCATGGGTCCAATGCCTCTCACAGTCTTCAGTAAATTGTATTGGGATTCCTATTGCTTATGTATCAGACACTAAAGTACAAGAACAATATCTCTGTTCTCCCAGTGTCCTGGTAAGTAAACAACCTGCAAATGCTCAGTACTTTGAAAGAGAAGCAGAATCCCCGAGGTGTGATATGGGCCAGAAAGAAACTCAATTCATTTATTTACAACACAGTTATGGATGGTGACACGGGTTAGAAAAGCAACCTCTCAATTTAGAGATGGAGAAGAGAGGATACAGATTTTCAAGCCAAAGATACTACATTTGGAAAAGTTCTATCGCTGATGAGTTCTGCCCCAGTTCAAAAGAGGTGAAAAATTATTTCCTGTTGAGATGGGAAAGAAATGGCCAACATTTCAAAGCCACATTAAAACATACCCTAAAGCCATTTGCAGATGGATTAATCTACCCCACATCAAGGCTGCAGCAGAACAGACAGTTCTTTTTGCAAAATTGCTGCTTGTACATAAATACGCTGAATGTGCTGTGGACATAGGTCTAGCCAGAGTTACATTTTAAAGTCCTTTCTACAATAAAATACAGCACAGAAGAGGGATGTCCTCACACTGATATAAAATTCAAATTATCACCATATAAGGCATCCAGGACATGTTTGGACACAAATAAAACTTTGTCTAGCCCTGTCAAGCTTCCCTAGAAGTGATGATCCCTTGGGGAACTGACCTTTTCGTGAGAGCTAAGCTGTGAGGAGCCAAGAACCCTCAGCTTCCTTTTCTGTCTCTATGTTCATGCATTTACCCTTCTGAGGTTTGGGGGGACATTTTAAAATTAAGTATTTGAGTGTGGATTTTCATGTAGTTTCTCATTTCTTTTATTCATTTTTGAGAATATCATATGAATATGTAATAAAATAGGATCATATCTACCCCCATTTGCCCCTCTAGTTCCCCTTCCCATTCCCTATGACCACCACAATGTATCACCCCCCCCAAACTTCCTATCTTTTCTTCATATTCTAGTCTAGTTAGTGTTGCTCATATGTACGTGAGTGTGGAAACATCACTGGAGAGTGGAACCAGTGGTCATATCCTCAAAAGAAAAAGATTCTTCCTCCCTGAGCCACTGAGCATAACTCCTGAGTAAAGGGAGAAGTCTACCTCATCTGTTCTGGAATTTTAGCTGGTTCGATATTGAAATGATTTTGTACAGGCATGAATGATTGATATAAAGGACCCGTTTAGGGCTGATCACTAAGTTCCTGTTCTCAGAACTCTAACCAGTTATTTATCTCTCCACGACTGCTGCCCACTGGGAGGGAGCTTCTCTTGCCCAGGTTGAGAGTAACTGGAGCCTATAAGTGTAAGCATAAGTATTTAGAAAGCAATTTGACAGCATGACCATTTATCAAAATAACAATAGACGGCCTACCCTAGGGTCTACGACCTCCCCAGCCATGGGCTTTTGCCCAGAGGTGCAGTACCAGGGCTGAAATTCTCTTCTGTGAATCACGCTTCAAATCCAATCTACACTAGAGTGATTAGTTATCCCATAATATTCACTTCACTGTTCCATAAGTGGATGCATCTTCTTACCTGCCAGATGAGGATTGCAGCATACAGGGTTCAGCACTGACTATGACCATTGATATCTTTCTCCCACAGCAACCTGCAGAGAACCTTCTGACACTGTGAAAGCTAGTCAGTGGGGGGGGGGTGTTCCTTCGGCACTTTAAGATTGATTTCTCAACCTGCTACAGCACAAGTGTTTGCAGTTCTCAGCAATAAGGTCTTTGGGTCTCTCCATGTAAGTTATGGTGGGTAACAAAATGGCTATGGGAAAACGCCTGTTGTTTTACAGACCCCAGGGACCCCCTGACCACAGCTGTTAGGGATGTGTCCTGTTCCCTGTACTGTGATCCTCGTTAAATAATCCATCCCTTCTGGAGGAAAAAATATGCTTCATGGAAATCTGCAAGAAAGTGAGCTAATTTCAAAATAAAACTTTTAATAAAGAGTTTGAGTGTAATTATCAGGCTGTTTCTTTATACCGTCTTCATATTCGCCGTGAAGGGGTAGTCATTTCTCCCATTTTACAAGTGAAGCTCAGAGGCTAAATTATTCAAGGTTAAGTCACTCGTCAGCCAAGATTAAGCCCTTATCTGTCTCTCTGTGATGCCCTGAAGGCTGTTTGATTTCCACAAGATTTCTCATAAGTCACTAGCTCCACTACTTGCAAGCATAGACTAATTAGCTCTACCATCTTAAAGAAGTCACGTTAATCAACTCTGCTTCGACAGTCATACTCAACCAGAAAAAAGGGAAGAGAGCCATGTCTACCCGCCCTACTTCCAAAGTTGCTCTCAAAGCAAAATGAGATGCAGATGTGGAAACCAGGAGCATATTGCTTAGAAAGAATGCTTTAAGATTTAACTGCTTGACTATAAATCCCATGTGAATGGTTATTAACTGTACAGTCTTGAGAAGGCTGTTTAATATCTTTGATTTCTTTTGCTTAGTCTGTAATAGAAGAATAAGAAGCATTCTTACCTCCTAGGACTGCTCTGAGGATTAAGTGAGATCATATGTATAAAGTCCTCACAAAGCTACATAGAACAAAATATATTCTCTATAGTTATTAATGGATATGTTTCGAAACACCGACAACTCTTACTTTCTGTAGCTGTATAATTACTAGCTACTGTCAGTTCCTAACAAAGTCAATTGATCCTAAGTTTTATGATTTTTTTCTATTTATCATTTACTAAAATCATTCTAAGAATATAGTTACTTTTTAACTGTGAAAAACACTCTAGTGAGGAAAACCACATGCAATCTCAGAAACTTGCACATGTCAGATTTTTTTTCTTACAAAAACAGAAAACATAGTCAATGTTTGAAGTATTTCCAAAGAAAGCCCCCAGCCAATGAAGTCTCAAGATTTGCACAGGCTAAAAGTCTAGCAGAAGACAAAGACAATAGTCTTAGCAGCCCTGAAGACTAGGGCCATGGAAGAAGTCAGACAATAGTGACTAAGGACAGCCTACAGTCAGTAAATACTCAGCCTCTCATCTGTTGTTTCCTATATGACAAAGCTCACTTTAAACAAAACCCAGTCTATAGATACAGGCTTAGAAGGTGAGCTTTCCAAAGCTGGAGTAGAGAGGGGAGTCCTAATGGGAAAATGGAAAGTGGACAGCACATAATTCTCAGGAGCCGGTTAAACTTCAGCCAGTAATATATGTAGAGACCTCCCTTAGAACAATGACTAATTGTCATCTATTCATCAATGTTTATGGCAAACACTTGCCCTATCACTTCCTATAATGATAGCCTAGACAAGGCTAAGCCTTCTCATCTGTAAGATAGTACAATACTTGTCTTCTAGAGTTGCTGTAAGAATTCGAAGAGTTAGTATCTGCAGAAGATGTCAGACTGTATAAGACATTTAACCCTATAAATTTTAACTATTATTTTTCTGCACAAATAAACTTCTGGTTAGTAGGAAGAAGACAAGGACACAACTTTTACAAGCCCCATATATGAGGAAAATACATTGACCACAGCTGTACAAAAAAAAAAAAAAAAGCAGCTTCAATATGCACAGACATAAACTGAAGGTCATCATCAAGTCATACTGGGACTAGAGAGAAAGCTCCAAGGTAAAGGTGTTTGCTACCAAGCCAGGATCCAGACTGCAGATGAGGATTCACTTCTGTAAGCTACCCTGTGTTCCACATGCTCTCTGTAACATGCATGCACATTCATAAACATGCACACGATGCACAACAAATTAATATAACAAAAAGAGTTGAATGGAAACCAGAAAAGTACCACATTGTGGGAGCTCCCTGAACCCATGGCCTTGTTTGCTCAGGAAAGCAATGGAGCAGCATGCACAGCACACAGGTCTTCTCTGCAGATGAGCTCTAAGTTCACCTACAGCATGAGCATGCACTAAGTTCACCTACAGCATGAGCATGCACTAAGTTCACCTACTGCATGAGCATGTACTAACGCACACCTGCTCCATTCTTCTAGGTGAAACACAAGTCTGACATTTCCCTAGCAGGCTTCAGCTGGCTATTTTCACTTTCTTCAGAACAAAAACAGCTTTATTATAAGTTTTGCAGATGGTGTCGAGGTCCCTGACAGCAAGACCAGATGGAATTTGGAATTGGTAAACAACAGCAGAGATGTAAGGTCCTTGAAAGTCATCCGGATGTTGTCATCATATTGTCTAAACGCTGAAGGCTTGGCAGTTATCCAACGGACAAGAGGAACATTCTTAATTCATAAACATAGACAACAACGGGACTAACAATGGGACTAAGGTTTAGAGGGAAAGATGAAACAGAATATTCATTTTCACAGGAAAAAAAAAAAAGAAGAAGGATGTACGTGCTCCTTAAAGAAGCAACAGGAGGGTCAAAGTCACAAAATGTTGATGCTAGAAACTAACAAGTGGTTACCAAATATCCACAATAAATCGCACCGGGACCTAGAATAAAGAGCATCTAGTTCTGTTTCTCAAACACATTTACATTCAGATATAGGAACCAACTTTGTCATTTCAAAATAAATGTCCCCTGTCTCATGTGTACAAAACATATGAGGACGGCACTGGTTTCAGTCCTACTTACCCAGAAGCCACTTTGCCAAGAAGTGGATATTTTTATGTGTTTATTTATTCAGTTATCTACATCCAAAATGCCATACCCTCCTTGTAACTCCATCACAAAGTCCCTCCCCCTTACCCCCGTCCCCTAAACCTCTGAGAGGGTGCCTGCCCCCGTGTATCCCCCCTACCCTGGTACAGCAAGTCTCAGCTGGGTTAGGCATATCATCTCTCACTGAGGCAGGACTAAGCTGTCCCCTGTTACTGCTGTACTGAGGTCCTCAGTCTATCTTATGTATACTTTCTGGCTGGTAGCTCTGTCTCTTGAGACCTACCAGTGGTCCAGCTCAGTTGACATTGTTGGTCTTCCTGTGGCATTCGCATTCCCTTCAGTGCCTTCAGCCCTTACCCCAAGTCTGCCATAAGGGTCCCCAACTTCTGTCCAATGTTTGGCTTTGGGTCTCTGAATCTGTATCAGTCAGCCGCTGGGGAAAGCCTCTCAGGGAACAGTTATGCTAGGCACCTTTCTGTAAGTGTAACAGAGTATAGTATCATTAATAGTATCAGGCATCGGTGCCTACCCATGGGATAGGTCTCAAGTTGGGCTGGTTATTGGTTGGCCAGTCTTTCAATCTCTGCTCCTTCTTTGTCCTTACATTTCTTTTAGACAGGACAAATTTGGGGTTGAAAGATTTGTGATTGGGTCTGTGTCCTTACCTGTGCCTGGCTACAGGAGATGGCCTCTTCAGGTTCCATGTCCCCCACTGTTAAGTGTCTAGGCTAAGGTCACCTGCATTGACTCCTGGGAGTCTCCCCCATTCTGTGTCTCTGGAACTTCTTAAACAACTCCATCTGTGGCAGCTGAAGATTTCCATTCATTCTCCTGGCCCTCTGGGCCTCTCCTGTCTTTTCCCATACAATTCTTTCCCTCTATTGCCCTCCCTCTTCCCACCCATGACCTTCTTTCCCTCTGTCTCCAATAATTACCTGGTTCCCCTTCTAAGTGGGATTCAAACATATTCACTTGGGTCTTCCTTCCTGTTTAACTTCTTATGGTCTGTGGGATGTTTCATAAGCATTCTGTACTTTATGGCTAATATCCACTTATCAGTAAGTACATAACACTCATGTCATTTTGGGTCTGGGTTACGTCATTCAAACTGATATTTTTCTAGTTCTATCTATTTTGCCTGCAAAATTCACAATGTCCTTGTTTTTGATAGCTGAATAGTATTCCATTGTGTAAATGAACCACATTTTCTGTATCCATTCTTCAGTTGAGGGACATCTGGGTTGTTTCCAGTTGGGGGATATTACAAATAAATCTGCTATGAACATAGTAGAGTCTTTGTGGTATGGTGGAGTATCTTTTGTTATATGCTCAGAAAAATCATAGCTGGGTCTTCAGGTAGAACTATTTTCAATTTTCTGAGAAAATACCAGATTGATTTTAATTAACTCTTTGAGAGTTTCATTCCATAGGTTCTTTATTGTATGTGCCTTCCACTAACTCCTCCTAGATCTCCACTCACTTTCCTATCTCCTGATCTGTTTTATGTTTTTTATTAGTCCTTCAGGATTAATTTTTCTTCCTCAAATATTTCTGGACATATGGTCTCCTCTTTAGCTGACTCAACTTACTAAGGGCTATAGTCTAAAGAAAATAGTCTCTCCCTTAACCAACAGCTAAGTATAGCCAGTAGCTCTACAACCAATGGTAAGAATTTATGCAAAGCTGCATAGCCATGCAAGGATTTGATCTAGCTTAGGCATGCAGTTGGCATTTTTATTAAACTTCCCTTTTAAATTGTGAGACCCATTTACCCGGGTGTGATGTTTTTATTTTATTCCTTGTTATTAATATCTGTTTCAAAGGGAACAAGAAAGAACAGGGATGCCAAGAGCTGTAATGACTTAGCTTCAAATAATTGTCTTCTTAGATTATGAACCTAAGAATTCTAGAAGCTTGGTGATCACAGAGCTACTGAATTCTCACAGGTGCCACATGAAACACAGAGGAGTAATTTAATTTTTCCCCATATATTATCAAGGAATCTATGGATTAAGCTAGTGAAACATAAAAATAATCACCATAATTTATAATATACAAAATTGCAAAGAGAAAATGTACAAAACAAAATGTTAAGCCAGATATAAGAGAAAGGATATTCTCTAAGTGTTGAGGTGAAATAGTGTCCAACCAGGTTAAAAGCACTAAAAGTCAGGGTTTGGCGAGATCATCATGTAAGCTCTAGCCTACCATAAACTCTGTGCAGCAGAGAATGACCTGGGTGGCTACTTAACAACAAGATAAAGGCAGACTCTCATAGAGATAGCTTCCTGTTCCAGGAGGGTACTGAACAGAACAGAGATAAAAGCTAACATGCTGAGATCAAAATCTGCATGGTAGATGGTAAATGTGGATCCATGCATGCTGTGGGGTCTCACTGATTCCCTTGGGTTAATCGAAAGCTGAAATTGTTTTCATGAGAGAAGGCTAAGAAAGAGGAGTTGGTCTAGAATCAAATTTGGTACGCTAGATAATAGACAATCTAATATCAAGAAACAAAAAAATGTGGATGATCTTGTGGATTTCTCTCAGGATTCCTGCTACATGCTTGGGATGAGCATCTTGTAAATACACTACAACAGTTGGGCTGCTGGTTAACTGAAAGGAAGGGTTTTAACTTAGCAAGGACAGTGTGTATGTGTGTGTGTTAGAGAGAGAGAGAGAGAGAGAGAGAGAGAGAGAGAGAGAGAGAGAGAGAGAGAGAGAGAGAGAGAGAATTCAGGGATGAGATGGTAGTTTGCAGAAAGAAAGCAACAAGGAACATGTTCAATTTCATCATTTTTAGTACTAACGCCTCTGGACTGGGTATAGACCAGGTGATAAAGTGCTTATCACAAAAGCAGGAGGACAGATATGCAAAACGGAGGTAAAAAATGCATTTGATAACCCAGCACTGGGAAGATAGTGACAGGTGAATCTATCAGCTGGCAAGGTTCAGGTCACTGAGATATTGTCTCAAAAATAAAACCAAACAAAACAAAAACAAAACATAGGTAGCACCTGAGAAATGATAGCCAAGGTTGTTTTCTAGATGCGCACATACAAGGTATACACAAGTGGTGAACCTACACACAAAAACCCACATATACATATCAAGATGCCCACATTATTGTGAGAGAAGTGATCAGCACAGCATGGCTTGAGCTGTCGCTCCTCAATCCTTCCCATACATACTTCTAGCTATCAGTGAGATCTAATGTAAAATAAAAAGGTAGGACTTTAGCCAAGGATCCCTGGGCTCAATCTCCTGTTTTAATAGAGACAATATTTCATTCCATTGTATGTTGCATCCCAAAGCATTGCAACTCTCCTGCCAAGATGTACTTAGTTCTTGAACAAGGATGTAAACATTAAGGAATAAGAGACCATCACTGAGTGTCCACTAAAACACTGTAGTCCCACCAGCCAATGGCAAGGAGAGAGGACTCTTTGTATGCATCTGCATACAGCAGAACATGTATTTATCCCAAGCCACCCGTGTCCAAGTCTCTACCCAGCCAGTCCTGTTCTAGTCCAATAGTTACATCCCACACAAAGAAGAGTTACAGAACAAGGGCAGGGTGAGAGAGACGCAGGTCAAGCCCATGACTCCAAGAAGTACGTAGTGAGATTTTTGCTTTCTTTAAAAACGTAGAAATGCTATGAGAATATGTTTTTCGTTTCAGTCCCAGGTGTGGGATATGGGGCTGATTTAAATTGTCCACAGCAGCTGACTGTGATTTGTCTCATGCTCTGGCAGGAGGGTGATTTTGTCAGCTGCAGATAGTTTCTGCAAGTATGTGATATTTGAAACTCTGGGGACTCACAAGAAGGTACAAAAATGCTAGAATTCCAAGAAGGGCTGCAGCCACTGCTACTCTTGTTACTGCTGTTGTTGCTGGTTGCTGATTACTGATAGTTGGTTGCTAGTTGGTTGCTATCTTGAGAATAAAGATCAAAATTTCCCTCAAAGAACATGATGCCCCTAATCAGCAGAAAATAATCAAATTATATAAACACTCTCTTTTCCTCTAGCCTTCTTTCTTTTCTACCTAGTGTTGGGGGTAGGAATGGATAAGGGTGGGAAAAGATGGTAGAAATAAGAACCAATAAAGTAGCCAAAAAGTCTGGCTACAGAAGTGAGAAAGTACTGTGGAAGCACCTATTTAGGGAGATAAAGAGACAGTAGAACTCAGGTTTATTGGGGAGTAAAGACTGAGCCTCTAGCAGGCACTGCATTTTCCCATTGGACTTCATTTAAATTCAACGATGAAGTTTTTAGGGCATTTATTGTGGTACCCTCTGAACATTAAACCCCTAGTGTAGGGCATGTCTAAGCACAAGCTATATATAACCTTATTAGATATACATCTATGGAGCCAGGACTTTCTGCTGGGATCTCTTTCAAGGGGGATTCAGTGGCAACAAAATGCCAGATAGAATGCCCACAGAGGGGCTTATGAAATAGGAAGAAGGGTACCAAGCTATAGTCAGAAATCCCACAAAAGGGGGGGGGGGCTGGTCTTCAGCATCCTCTAGGAGCAAAGACTGCCCTCCTAGAGAGCCACCATGTACACTTTTTACAAAATTCCCTCTGAGGCCATCAACAAATGTCCCGAGAGCTGAGAGGAAGCCACAGAGAGCAAACAGATGGAATAAACTCACCACTTCTGGTATGAACGTTCTCACTTAGTGAAACAATAATCACGAATGCCATGTGGAAGGCACCTTGTTCCTGAGTTGCAGCTGTCAGTTAAACTTTTCACCACCATAAAATAGCCAAGAAAATACCTGAGAGGAGGAACAGCTCAGTCTGGCTCACGACTTCTGAGATTTTGTCCCTTGGTCAGTTGTTGGGTTGTTCTTGAGCCATGGCATAGACAGTACATCATAGAAGGAGAGTGTGAAGAGGAATGCAGAGAATGTCATAGGAGACAGGAAATGAAGAGATAGTCGGGAAGGGAGTACAGCAACCAAAGACATGACCCTGGTCACATGGCTCCCATAAGACTACCTCCTTCTCTCTCACACTACTTCCCAATGCTATGCGCTTCTGGATGGACCAATGGTTTAGTGGCATCAGTGAAGATCTAAGAACGTTAGATCCTCTCTGGTTAGATTCATCAGCTGGGGACTAAACCTTCTAAGTGTTTGTCCTTATACAAATATGGTATGAAGAAAGATAGCCCCTTCCCTTAAGCCATGATCCCAGTGCAAAAAGCACAACTAACAAGACCCGTAAAAACGGAGTCCATTCTCCTGGGAGATATCCAAAGCAGTTCTAGATACAAGCCTCGTCTTTGCTGGGTTTGGAGGAAAATGGGGAAGAAAATCAGAAAACCCTGTAACGAGGATGGAATGGAGATACTGGAACGAACAGAAAAGTGTTTAAAGACCATGGTGAAATCATTTTAACTCCCAACATGGCTGACAACTTTTAAAACATGCTTAAGTGGTCATGGAGGAAGTCAGCTTCCCCTCCTGTAGGAAAGCAAAGTTCAACAAAGCATAGTATCAGGAAGCAGAGCCCACAGGACTCCTCAGTGACTCCAACAAGATGAGGCCTTGCTCTTATTTCTGAGAGTTTGAAAGTCATTTCTGCCCATACAAATTGCATTTTCTCTATTTAGACTCTAGGACACACACCCATCCTGTGACTTCCCAGACAAAAATAGATGACCTGTGTCTCCCAAAATAAAAATGCTTAGGCAATTTGCAAATGAGTTGCTGTTACCAGTATTTGCAACAACTTCAGAAGTTTCCTAATTATTGGGCTAAATTAATTCTAAACCAAGCTGTGCCCTCTCTAAAACATGACTTAATTAGATATTCTCATATTAGGCTCAGTGAAAAAATGTAGATTACCAGTAAACTGATGTTCAGCTAGATTAGCTTCTGGATGAGTGAGTATCTGTCTAAATGGCATCGAGGTTATGCCTTGGCAGGAGCCCACCACGGAATGACTGCTTGGCTGATCTGTTCTGTGAAATCAACTATAAATCAGCTTAATACACTGAACATGGTGGTTGTTGTGATAAATTGACCACATAAAGAATAGTCCCTATCATGTAAACGAAATGGGAGGTCAAGCCCTTAATTTTGAGTATAGGGAAAGTACAAAGGTTTGAATCACTTGCCCTTCTCAAAACCATCCCATGATGGAGTGGCAAGCAGAAAATCCACCTTCAATATGTGTATCACCAAAGCCACGAAATCACAGGCCACTGAACAAAGCCTGCCTAGGTAGTGGTCCCGTCTAAATAAATATTAAGTGGGACCCTGTTGCCCCCTCTTATTCCACATTGCATAGGGGCTACTCGGGGGTTTTGATGGATGAAGTTGTCTGAAGCAGAGATGCTCTGACACTTTTCGGAGAAAGTGAACACCCCTGTCTGCAAAAGCTACTTCTGAAAATCTCATTCCAACCTTCGGCTTCATTATGCAATAAAGAACTATTAATCAGAATCAAAGAAGATTTACCTTCAAGTAATGAAAATTGCCATTATTACACTGTAATCTCATTAGAGCTGTCCATGAGTTTGTTGTTGTACTTTCTGCTGAAGACCTGTGTGCTGAGCCTCCATTCCCATCAAGAGCTTATACTACACATCTCAAATGCTTTCATCTTACTCTGATATAGCAAAAAGCTTGTGGGTCACAAAAGATACTGTTTTAATTGTTAAAAGTGAGTCTTTTTATTGGTTATCTACTGCAAACTGGTCATACCTGAAATATTATACAGCAAAAAAAATTATGTTGCATACATTATATGTGTGTATGTGTGTGTGTATACATGTATGTATATATGTAAAACAATCAAAGTAAAAGAGACTATCAATTTAAGAGTTGTGGGACATGGGAGGAAGAAAAAGAAGGAAAGTGAAGGGAAAAGTGATTTTACTTTAAATAAAAATCTTAAAATTTTAAAATACATGTGCACATGCACACATATTTCACAGAAACTTCTTCAAAAGCCTGTCTCCTTTTTTCTTTTGGAGGGAGGGGTAAGTTACCTTTCCTAGGCTTAGTTTTTATTATTATTTTATACATTTACCTTCCAGCCATTGCCTCCTTCTCAATCCCCCCTCCCACAGTTTCTCATCCCATTCCTCCTCCCCCTTCGCTGGGGCCTCAAGTCTCTTCAGGATTTAGCACCTCTTCTCCCACTGAGGCCAGACCAGGCAGTCCTCTGGTGTACATGTGCTAGGATCCTCGGTCCAGCCCATGTATACTGCCTGGTTGGTGGCTCAGTCTCTGGAAGCTGAGGTCTGGGTTAGTTGAGACTGTTGCTCTTCCTATGAACTTACCCTCCCCTTCAGCTCCTTCAGTCCTTCCCCCAATTCAACCACAGGAGTCCCCAACTTCAGTCTAATTGCTGGGTGTAAGTATCTACATCTGTCTCAGTCAGCTGCTGGTGGGGCCTCTCAGAAGACAGTCACACTAGGCTCCTGTCTGTACACATTATAGCATCAGTAATAGTGTCGGGCTTTGGTGCACCCCCAGCCCCCATGAGATGAATCCCAAGTTCGGCTGGTCATTGAACTGCCTTTCTTCAGTCTCTTCTCCATTTTTGTACCTGCAGTTCTTTTAGACAGAAACAATTCTGGGTCAGGAATTTTGACTGTGGGTTAGGAACCCCACCCTTCAACTTGAAGCCCTGTCTATCCACTGGAGGTGGCTTCTCCCCATTGTTGGGCATTTTAGGTAAGTCACCCCCATTGAGTCCATGGAGTCTCTTTCCTCCCAGGTTTCTGGTACTTTCGAGAGGGTTCCCCCAACTCCTGCCACCATGAGGCTGCGTATCTTCATTCATTCTCCTGCACCTCTGGGCTTCTTTTCTGCCCCACCCCATACCTGATCCCACTCTCCTCTCTCACCCAAGTCTCTCCCTCCCTCTGACTCCTGTGACTATTTTCTTCAATAATTGTTCTTAATATTTTCCTTTTTACTAATATATTTTATTAAGGTTTTGAGAATTTCAAGCAGTGTATCTTATTAATCATATTTGCTCCCAACTCCTCCTCCCAACTCCTTTAGATAAATAACACACACACACACACACACACACACACACACACACAATCACACTTTGTATCTATTTTTTTGTTTTTTTCTTTATATTTTTTTAACTTGGGTTTTGCTTTTTGCTTTGGGCCCTTTTGTTTTTTTTGTTTGTTTGGAGGGGTTGTTTGTTGCTTTTGGTTTTAAGAAGAGATTATCTTGCAGGAGATGTCCTTGTGCTCTGGCTCTTACAATCTTGTTACTGCCTGTTCCGCAATGCTCTCTGAGCCTAAGGTATAGGGGTTATGCTATAAACTTATTAACTGGGGCTAGACGGTCTACAGTTACTTGTTCTCTGCAGTTGACCTGTTGTGACTTTGTTTGATGGTATCTATCTACTGCAAAAACAATTTCTGTGGTAACGGCTAAGAGTGACACCCATCTGTAGATACAAGGATAGGAATTTAGAATGCAGCTCAAAATTATGGTTTGGGAAAATAGCGATATTATGTTTTCATCTAGGATCCATAGCCTTGCCAGCCATGAGTAATCGGCTAAGATTACAGTGCCAGGCACAGATTCCTTTCTATTGAATGGGCATTAAGCACAACAAAGTGGTTGTTGACTGCCCCTATGACACAGAGCCACTATTAAACCTTTCAGAGCAGCTTCCTGTGAGGGCCATTGTTGTGGTTCCTTGTCTTTAGAGCAGGAGACTTGGGGCCTATCATTAAGGTAGCCATTGCCCTGCATATGTGAAAATGTCCAAAAAGGATGTAAAAGCTCAGGATAAGATGTAAGAACCATGAAATAGACACTAAGGCTCCTTACAGATTCCCCCGCACTGTCCCAGGCTCCTTTCTAGATTCTCTCATTTCAGTATCGGCCTGTTCTTCCCATGAAATGTGCTTTCAGGACACTAAACCAACAGCTGTCCAAGGGTTGAATCAACATTCTAAGCCTTGGTAGGTATCGATCTAGGCTGTGTCACAGATTCCATGTGATGAGATGTTGAAGAAGCAGGTGGTGCTGGAACAGGAAGGACAAACTTCAAAGAAAAGGAAGAAACAAAACTCCCTTCTCTTTATAGTGAGTAACATGACTAGAGTCATTACTGTCACCACGTCACCAGCCTTGGATAAAGCCATCCCAGGGAAAGACCAGACAAGCAAACCTGGCTCAGAAAGAACATACAATGCTTACCCCACTTCTGGGGAATTTTTACTTTAGAGGAAATATATGTTCCCTGTTCAGGCTCATTTTATTTATCAATATTAGCCATTGAGAGAACACAATTAATACTCCAGCAGAATAAAATCAGTCTCCTAAATGCAGATCTGTGATATTAATAATGATTATAAATGGTGGCAAAATGTAATCCTTAAGAGCATAGTAACTAACTTCTCTTCCAGTCCAACATAATGAGTTGGAGGATGCTGAGTGACTGACTTGAACATTTTATCAAAAACAGTTTGCAGTGGCTGGGGAGATGGCTTAGTGGGTAAAGTGCTGGACAGGGAAGGCTGAGAACCTGAGTACTGAGCCCAGACAGGAGGATCCTGGGGTCTCACAGGCTAACAGGATCACTGACTAATCAATCAGCAAAGTCAGGTTTATGTAGGGACTCTGTCTCAAAAACTAAGATGGCAAGGAAACAGATAAGACATTAGACAGACCATTGGTCTCTGGACTCCATGCAAACACACACACACACACACACACACACACACACACACACACAAAAACAGACTAAACACACACACATTCATACATATACTACAAGCATACATACAAACATGTATATAAATGTTCTCTTTCATACTTGAACACACACACATACACACATGCGCATACACTGTAAGTGTTCTTATATTGTGCTGTGATCTCAGTTGGTCCCTGCAGAGTTGATATGTGGAAACTTCATCATGAATATGTTAGTATTAGAAGCTGAGGTCTCTGGGAGGCCTCATAAGATCTCTGCATTATTGGATAGGAATCTCATGAATAAAATAAATTCATTAAAGCAGGCTCCAGAGAGACAGAATGGAGAGATATAGAGGATAGACTGACTACTACCTAAGCAAGCACAAAATAACAAATACTGCTCAACAGTGAGGCTGAAGTTCATACATGCCATCAGCATGAGTGTGAAATATTTCAGTCATTCTGTAAAACAAGGTGGCTGGAGAAATGGCTCAGTGAATAAGAAGAGGATTTGCTGTTCTTGCAGAGGATCTAAATTGGACTCCCAGCACCACATGGTGGCTCACAATAGCTATTCTGGTTCCAGAGGATTCAACTCCCTCTTCTTCTGACTTCTGTGATCACAAGATATGCATGTGGCACACAGATAGATGCTGACAAAATGTGTAAAATATAATAAGCAAATCTTTAAAACGTGGTGGATTCCTCAAAGAAGAACCTAAACGTCTAATGACACAGTGACAGGAAATTTGCAAGATCAAGGTCAGCCCAGGAAGCCTAGTGAGACTCTATCTCATAGACAGACAGACAGATAAGCTTATGACTTAGTCTTATAGCATTAAGTATAACATAATGCTATAGTGCTGGCCTACTATATCAATGCCATGAGTTCAAACCCCACTGCCATATTAAAAAATGTTAAATATAAATGATCCAAAATTTTTGTTTAAGGAAATGTACCCAAAGGAAGATAAAGCAGAGACTTGTACAGGTGTTTCACATGTACATCATGGGACTACTATGCACAACACCCAAAAGGCAGAAGCAGCTCAGGTGTTCATCAATAGGTGAGTAGGTCAATAAAATTGTGTGTCTACACATGTGTGCATACAGTGACATATGTTCAGGCTTTGGTATTTGAACATATCTTAGAGATTCTGATGACTTTATCAAATGTTGTATGATTCTGCTTAGGACCTACAAAGTAAGCAAAGTTCTAGAAATGTGGGTTAGAATAGTGATCGCTAGGAACTAGGGTAAGAGACAATGGGCAACTGATTGGTGACCAGGTACCTGGTTTCAGTTTGGGAAGATGGAGATGTGTTGAACAACACCGTAGTGAACATCCCACCCCTGATTCATAGACTTACACTATTAAGACAGTGAACTAAACAAGTGCTTTCCTATAATTACAGATAAAATATAACATACTGTCAGCATTCCTTCTGTCACAATGTCTATGAAAATACCATGTCTGTTTCTACCTTGTTGAGAACTAGGAAGTTGGCATCATAGCACACATCCATCAATTACACACACACACTTAATCAGAGACAGTGAAATATGAAGAATCCATTTTCCTTAGAATGAGCAAAATTTAGAATCTGGGGTTTTTGACAAGTAACTCACAACACCTCAGAAATGTTCTGAAACCTTGGTGACCAGCTTACTCCTGAGTCTATTACCTCATAATTGTTTGAGCAGCGTCCAAGACATTTTTCTTTGAATGCATTTCCTAGCTCCAACCCTCACCAGACTGATTTAGAAAATTAACTTGTCTCTCTGGAGCCAGTTCTGAATTAAAATTAATGTTTCAAGTCTCTTTGACCCACACCCAATCACTCTTGCACACAGGGACAGGAGGTGTATGCGACAGAAATACTTCTACTCTTGGAATTTAAAACAGTGTCACTGCAATATTTCCAATTACAGAAAACTTGCCAACAGGAGCGGAAAAAGAAAGAATAATTGGATGCTTATCCCACAACAATATTTTGGCTGATTTAAAATCGTTGAACCTCATTAGTTTTACCCTTGTCCTAAAACAGCAGAAGGTGCCAGTGTGACATAGGAAACTCTCAAGTAGAAAATGGTACACTATTCATATATGACAACGGAAGGATAGAGACTGCATAAATTCACCAAGTGAAAGATTAAAACACAGTGTGTACAAAGTCCAGTTCACATATCCTTAGCTCTTCTGAACACTAATGTGTTGACAGTGTTTACAATCACAGTGCACAAGCAATGAATTAGCATGACATGCCATGTTTACATCATACCCAAAGAAGGAAAATACTTATCCAAAAACATTACCAGAGTATGCATGGTCCACCATGCTTTGCACACAGAGGGTGTAATGGGAAATTAAGAATCCATACAGCTCAGCTTGGTGGTTAAGAAGGACTAGTTCATTTTGTAAAACTCCTTGGGTTCAAATTTCAAGTCTAGTACTTATTAGCTTCCAAGGCTTTAATAAGATTCTTAATCCCATTGTCTCTTCATCTCTAAAGTGGAAATTAAAATAGCACTTAATAGAGTCTGATTGACAAGAACAAGTAAATAATGTAGCAGAGAGACCAAGTACACAGTCGTGCACACAGAACTTTTCAAAAAGTAATAAACATTTTTTTCAATAGCAAAAGTTTGAAAGATCCAGAGAAATTCCTTATCTAACCTTTTTATTCCAGTTACAATCTTTCTTGCCTATATAAGCATGACCAGTACACTCTACAGTTAACAGCTGATTAGTCAATCAGTAACCACAGCTCTTAAGTCACACACCGAGATTGCTCTGTGTACATCACCAGTCAACATTAGGTCTGAGACATGGCTGCCAATTTTCGGTTCTGCAAAGTACTAGGATGATATTGATGCTGCTAGTGTGAACACAATGCCTAGAGAGTCAATGGTCTGTGATGTTCCACCCCAGCCACAACCATTCTCTTCATTTCCAGAGCATCTCTTCCAGTGCTCTTCTTTATCTCAAAGCTTAGTACTGTGAGCCTCATTCTTGAGACTGGCTGTCACTCTGTCCAGGTGAAGGATATTATGCTACTCTTCATCTTAGTAGAAAGAGGTGACATAATGAATGTTCTGTTTTTCTTTGCCTGGGCTCTGAGCCCAAAGAGGCAGGACCTATCATCCATTAGGTTGTGGCCTCACTAATCCTAGGCTCATAGAGTTCCTGCAGCAAATAAAAAGCTCCACATACCTGGGGATTAACTAAGAGAGCAAATACCTATCTACCTTAATTCTGGCTGGGTCTCTGGTACCTTATTCCTTAGATAAACTCTTTACCATATGGAGACTTCCAAGATACCATATGGCAGATTAAAAGAACCTGACTTTCTAGTATTCCTATCCAAGTCACTCTTAGGTACTTTTATTAACAAGAAAGCCATGTGGCATATTTCACATGCATACACAGATGTGCTAAATGAAAGTGTTGTTTATAAATTATGATTCATTTGCATTTTATTTCATCAAGAAAAGAAACAGACGCTGGCTTTCTTCACATCAAACAATAATTTTCTATTTTAAAGTTTGGCATGTTTTCTGTAAAGACCTGATTCAAAATCTCTTTGAAGAATATATACATACATACATATATACATTTAGATTGTTCACACCTAAAACACCAATTAAGTTTCTTTTGTCTTTGATTTCATATTTCTGGAAAATAATTTGACCGAGCTTGAATGCTAATTTTTCTCTAGTTGCAAAACATTCAAGCAATTTCATAATTAGCCTAGTAAAAGGATACCCCTTCTTCAATACAATCAGAATTTGACAATAATTCAAAAGCAACATCTTGTCCTTAATGCTAACAGTTTGGGACCCTCAACATAAAATTCTTTACAAAGGTTGAGTTAATATCTCTAGGAACCATTGATCAATCAGTGTGACTATATGGTTTATAACACTATTTTGCTTAAAGATTTGATTGGGGTTTCTCTTTTTACACTATTGATTTTTTTAATCTGTATTTATTTTTCCTTCCATTGAAATGGTTCCAGATAATGGCACTAACTTTGAAGATTGTCCTTGTCTTTCTTTCATCTTGTACGATGCTCACACATCCTCTGTCCCTCTTTTTTCTTGCCTCAATTTATTAAAAAGCATTGTTTTATCATAAACTCATACATTGGTGCCCTGACCATTTAGACATTATATAAAAAGGTTAATTTTGTGTGGCTCAGAATTCAGCGATCAGGTTGGAAATAACACTGAAGCTTTCTTCAATATTTTAAGTCATCTACTCTAATCCGGTTGTTACCACTGGTATTCTACAGGTCTCAGGAATCTGGTTGTACTGGCAGAAGCACCTCTTTCCCAGAAACCCCAGAGGAAACTGTGGCTAGACTAAGTATATTCATAGGCTAACAATAATCAGTAGATCAGATTTGAGCTTCTAAGAAAAACTTCTCTCTCCCACTTTTAAATATTCTTGGAATCACATTTGTAAGATGCAGAAAGACTTTGATGGTATTTTCTCTGAGAGCTAAGTCAACTGGACCACCAACAAATGTCTAACATGAACACCTTGAATGAAAGGGGGTTACATTCTCATTGGATTAAAATAGATATTTTACAGGTGCTCTACCTTCTGAGCTAGGAGGTCTTCCTAGTCAGTGTGCCTGAAAAAAGTGGATATGCTTAAAATTTCCAGGTCTAGTTCCCACAGAACAACTCCAACAAAAAAAAAAAATCCATGTTTCTTCTCTGTGGCATTTTGATCATGCCTCTAGCATGTTGCATGAGTTAGAGAAGTGAAGTATGATTGCACTGAAGGATCTGTCAGTTGCTTGCTTCCTGTTCCCCCAGTCAGCATGCTGCACAACAGTCCTCCAATACTCCACCAATCCCCAAGGTAACCACGATGACTTCTCATTGAGATTTCAGGCACCACAGATCATATTCTTCTACAAAATGCATGAGTAGTTTTTCTAATTAAAAGTAGATCTGTGCAAAGTCCACAGATTGTCACTTTCACTTGCTGTTGGGGATTAAGCATGATGCTGTTTGGCTTGAGGTCTCTGAAGATGATCTTTTTACTAAAAATGCCTCCAAAAGCCATGAATATTTCAGCCACAAAGAAGCAGGGATGTCTTCTATGAACATTTCTTTAATTCCGTGACTTAGTCTCCACCAGTAAGGTAGACAAGAATTATGAGATGTTTTCCACCGGCCTGAAAAAGCATAAGCCAAGCCTACAAAGAAGGGATTCTTTACCCTTTTGAGATTATTCTACTCTGCTTTTGTTTGAGCTGTATTTTTCACATATTGTTGCTACCACTGCCTTTCTATACACCTTAATGGAGAATAATTTCCAGTTAATTTCCCCTATCAATTTTCATACTTGAAAATGTTTTCTACAACCATCTTTAATGAAAACTCAAGATAATTCAGAACATTCTGGTTTGTCTTGTTCTGGGCCCCTGTTCACAGTTTGAGTGAGATGTCAAATTTCTCACAAAATTCCATGCCAATTTCACACAGTCCAACTGCTTGATAGTTCAAACTTTTTCCCAGCTTATTCCAAAATCCTAATAGACTTCTAGTACCTGATTTTCAACACAGAAATCCTGAGGTCATGGTAGAAATATTTGACATAGTTTGGTACTATAAGTCTTTATCCCTATCATCACCTTGTGAATTTGAACCTACTACATGCACAATCATGACCTCTACCATCAACTGCTGCCTAGGATAAGTACTAAAGTTGTTTATTAAATGATACTAGAGATGTGATATTCTAAACCATGTTAGGAAGCCATTTCCTATCCCCCTCAGGTTACCCATACTTCCTGATGATCTAGGAACTGGTAACCTTCATCCAGATAAATCACTGACTTCCAAATACATCTTTGATTACTTTTTCATTTACCACTATCTTCATATTATGACCTGAACCCAAATAAAATCTTTAATAGGAAATATTAGCAATTCTTTATATCCTAAATAGAGTAATAACCCATTTTTACATTTTAATAACTCCAACTTCAGCATAAGCACAATAATTTTTAATGCACAAGCACTTTAATTATATAGTATAAGCAATTTTGCTAGAGAAAACCTTATTGGAAAATTTCAGTTCAATGCCTTTAAATTCCTGTATTACAAAACTATCACATATCTTCTCAAATCAGATTTAGCACCTCCAACTATAAAAAAAGAATTGCATTAGAGATGTTTCAGTGGTCTCTGAACCAGAACTATCTGATTAAGCATCTTTTGCTGACAGCCTTATACCAAGTAGAATAAGTTTGAGCCTTTAACTTCAATCTTTTGTATAGCTTGAACTCTAAGTCATTGAGCATTGCAATATGTCTGATTTTGACTTAGATTTATCACATATCGGTAGATTCACATCTGTATTAGTCACTGTCCTCTATAGAAACAAATGAAGAAATAGCTAGGATAGACAGATGATAGATAGATAGATAGATAGATAGATAGATAGATAGATAGAGTGATAGATAGATAGATAAATAGATGATAGATAGATGATAGATAGATAGATAGATAGATAGATGATAGATAGATAGACAGATAGAGTGATAGATGGAGTGATAGATAGAGTGATAGAGAATTAGAGATAAATAGACATTTAGACTTGCTAGATCACAGCCTATTCCTCACCAGGAACTTTCCCCTTGTGCCACATTGCCAGAAAACCCAGGTAAGAAACTTGACTCACACACCTGGTAACCTCCTTTAGAATCACCTCAAAACCCTGAAAGTTTCTAGCAGGAACTTCTGCCTCTTCATAGGCCTAATCCTTCCCTTTCAGACTTGCCAAATGTCAGCCCACCCCCCAGCTGAGTTTCTCCAACTGTCCCACATGTCCAAAATATTTAGGTAGGTAATTCACACCAACCCTTCTAGGTTACCACAAAACTCTGCATCATCCAAACAGGAATGCTGTTTCCTTATCCAGTCTAGACCCACCAAAACCCTTCACACATCCCAGAGTCCTGCAACATGGAGAGATCTAGCTGGTAATGACTTGGAAGCTATCTCACTAATAGATAGCTTTCATGGTGCTCAACTTTCTTTTATGTACATGAATAAGAACAAAATTTCACCAACATTCTTACTTACCACAGAGACGACAACTTTTCAGTGTACAGAGATTAAGAGTCTATGAAATATTCATCTCTCAATGGGACATTTGTAGCACACCCTCAATACCAGGGCACTAAAATCTTTGGGTCATGGTGGAAGAAGGGGTAAAACTTGGAAGACCAAGAGGTAATGGACAAGATATAATATGGAAACTGAATTTGCTGAACAGGACAGGATCGTTGCAAATATGATTTTGTAGCACCCGTGGCAACACATCCAAGACCTATACAAGGTCAAATCAGCCAATACTCCAACATGGATGGGGGAAGGGTTCATGAAGTCCCTGGTCCAGCTAAGCAACTATTGATAACTCATGGTTGCTGATGCAGTAAGAGCAGTCTTTAGGAATGTGGTTCCGGAGAGGCAAATTGACGTGAGTATACGGTTCCACACTCATGCTCATGCACCAACTGCACTCAGTAGGGTTGAAACTGAAGCATGAGCAGCACAGAAAGGAAGAGCAGTAGATGGATAGGAAGGAATAATGGCTGATGATTGGGAAGAGGATTTAATCAAAACAAACTATATTCATGTACAAATCCTTCAAACAATAAAGAGCAATGTATTTTTAAAATCACATTTATAGATTGGCCTATATGATGTGATCTTTTTTTATAGTACAGAGTAGAGTTTATGAATAATCATGGGGGCCGTTAAGAGGGTAGTAGAGGCAGAGAGAGAAGAGAGGAGGAGTAGAGAAGCAGAGGCCGGCCATGAGCACGTGGAGAGAGAGGAGGGAAGGGAATGGGGAGAGGAGGGGCAAGGGGGGCGAGCAAGAGGCCAAGAGGCCAAGAGCTACATGATATTATCTTAATAGCCTAGCATGGCTGTCTTTACACTGCAGAGCATCAAGTGGTTGCTTTGTCCAGAAAGACGGTACCTAGTAGTCAGGTCTAACCAGGTGCTAAAGTGAAGGCAAGGTAGCAAACAGCCAAGATTTTTTTCCCTTGGACCTCCTTTAATCTGGGCTGCCACCGGGAGGTACTACCCATATTAAGGGTGGGGTCTGGCAACTTCAAAATAATCTTACCAAGAAAAATCCCTTACACAAGTACCTAGCAATTCCCCTTTTAGTTGACTGCAGATTGACAATGAAGATTAACCATCACAAGACTACCCCTTGTCAATATAACCATCAGCCACATCTCTTTTTGTCATGTCTAATTTCCAAATGAAATAAAATGCAAGAGTGTAATTCTGCCGAACATGATATAACTATCCAGTGTATAATTTCTAATGCACAATTTCCCCCCACAGAATAGCTGGCATTCTTCGTTGAGAAATACTTCAATTTTTAGTGTACCTACCAATATGATCATAGTTATTCACAATATTTAATAACTGATATTATCTCGATCACTGTTACACTGCATGGTAAAGAAAAACAGGGAATAAAACATGAATATCAGCTTAATATGTGTGTATATAGCACAGACATAGTCTTATTTTGAAGAAGGAAATGTTATTCTGGTTCACAATCCTTCATAGAAGGAAAGTCAAGGCAGAAGCCAGCTGAGAGAGCTGAAAAATTTCATCTACAGTCAGAAGAAGTGAGAGACTGAAACATATTAGTGTTCATCTCTGCAGTTTAAAGAAAGCAGTTGATGTGTGCTGGTGTTCACCTCATCTTCTCTACTTACACACTGCAGCATTAAGTGCTCCGGGAACTGTCCTGTCCACCCCGGGCAGGTCTTGCAACTTCAATTTATGTAACCAAAATAATTTCCACAGATACACCTAGAAGCTCATTTAGGTGATTCTAAAACCTGTCATGTTGACAATTGACATTAACCATGACACCATGAAACACAGTAATATCTTAATTGCTTATTAAGCATGCACTGTGGCCATATATAATGGAATATGCCTGAATCCCAGCACAAGATAGAAAAAAGCAAAAAGTTCGAGGTCAGGCTGAGCTACACAGCAAGTTTCCTTTGAGACTCGAAAGCAAGATTCTGTCTCTCAAAAATGTGGGTGAGGAAATCTAGTGATCATATGACCATATGTATCACAGTAAATCACCCATCTTTCTGAGAACTGCTTAACATTTAAAAGATGACTTAGCCCTCTTAGAAATCCAAAGGAAAGGAGGGGATAGTACCTTTTCCCATTTTTAGGCATAAACACATGGGCTATTCTACTTGATAATAAAGAGATCAACCTAGGACAGAATTTTGGGAAGATTCTTATAATACATGAATTAAGATTCCTAATTATCTAAAGCAGTCAATATTATTTTATAAATATTTGTTTTATATACCAGAATGGTTTAAGAAAAGTATGTTCTAATGAGGTTTCTTCTATCTTCATTGGGACATCAACTGGTGTCATGAATTTGGGTCTTGCTTAGAGAGTTTATTATTGAGAGTTCATGGGTGCAGCTTCCTTGGCATATATAGTAAAAACAATATCACAATATCACCCAGCCCTCCAACTCCTGCAATCTTTCTGCTCTGCTTCCAAATCAGCCTCCTCTATGGATGAGCCCCGAAAATTGGTTATTAAATACCAAGTGGTCAGCCCTAAAAGCAAACACATACAAGCAACACAAAATGGACTCAGAAGATTTTTATATATTTATTCCATATATAGGTATATAGAGAGAGAGATCAATATAGATGCCATTAATAATTTCTTAAGAGAACCCATGAATTAGATAAAGAATGGGAAAAGGGACATGTGAGAGGCTGGAGAGAGGGGAAATGGTATGAATAAAACATACATAAATTAATTCAAATTACTTTGAAATAAAAGCTGAGAAAGATAGGTATAATCCAAGTTTAGTTTCATTTTATATTTTCAAGAGAGACACAGGAAAGGTGACAGATAGCTAAGTTTTTGGTCAAGCAGATACATTACTTAATTTGGGAGACTCAAAGTCCATCTATAGTTTCGAGAAAGGCTAAGGGAGCCCAATGTACAGCAAGTCCAATTCCTACCAAAGAACAGCAATAGTTATGCTACTATAGGGCTCTGAACAAACTGTGTTTTAAGAAAGTGAGAGCTTCAATCTAAACATGAAAATTTTTGAAAGTTGTGCTTTGACAATAAACAGCTTCAAAGAGCCTGGCCTGGGAGCAAAAGTCACAGAGGGATCTTCCAGGTAACTACAGAGGCAATCTTCTGCTCTTGACACTTTTGTGCTAGGCTCAGGGAGTTATGTGAGGTGACAATGGCTCTTTGGCAGTGTTCATCACAGCAATGCCACCCCTGCACAGAGGTAATAATGCTGTGGTATCATTGCTGGGATCATAAAGCAAAACATCAGAGGAGATCCTGGGTAGACGTTCTAAACACAGCCCATCAAGTAATTCTTATATGTCATAATAAACACCAGAATAATAAGGACAAAATGGGTAGAATTAACAAACATTATATCCTCACTGTAAGAGTCGTTGAGAGGTAGCTGTTGTGTGTATTCATGAGTAGAGTCTGGGTAATCAAGTGTAGTGATGGAGACCAAGGTGTCTGAGGCAACAGTGAATATTTAGTAACAAAAGGACAGGGTGAGAAAGCGGTGTGATGTTTTTATACTCCAGAATCGACATTATATATACCAGGATCAGGACCAAAGAAACAGTGTAACAATACACATGCTGATACCATCTAGGTACTCAAAGTTCTCTCTTCATTGAGCACTTTAAAAGTGTGATACTGAGCTGGATTCACCAGGGTGCCCAGTACCATCAGCAGTACCACTGACGCCAAGCCAGACATGGTAGCACAGTAGTTGTTTGAGTAAAGTTGTGTCCTGG
The DNA here is from genome assembly GCF_963924665.1 of Micromys minutus. NCBI lineage: Eukaryota > Metazoa > Chordata > Mammalia > Rodentia > Muridae > Micromys > Micromys minutus. The sequence goes on along the minus strand of NC_137977.1, from coordinate 55,571,900 downwards.
CTATGAACATTATTTGCCTGGGCTGTGAGCAGGTCTGGCCCCTGGCGCTCTGCTTCCCATATCTCTGAGCAGGCTCTGCACAAGCAGATTCTTGACAGAATAGAACAGAAACCCTCATGGCAATTACAATCCTCATTTTTTAACTGCTCAAAGTCACCTTAGCTGATATTTATAACTACCTTCCTCTCTTTCCCATTTCTTATTTCTTCTACATTCAACAAGCATTTCAACAGTTCTTGGTTCTTATCTGCAGCAGTGACTCATACCTTCACTCCTGAGGGTTCTGAGACATTTATCATCCTACCTGGATTGAATTGTTATAGTTTCCCATTGACCTTAATCAGAGGACAGGTTACCACCAAGGAATACCTTAAAGATCTCCTGCACTAAAGGTGTACTGTTCCTTACCTTCATTGTGAACGAGCAATCCAATTTCCTCCTAGTAATCTGAATCCATCACCCCTCTGTCGTTGACTCCTTTCTTAGCCAGGTGATTCAAGGATATCAGAAGTCCAAAGTGGCCAGGAAGAAGATTTAATTCCAAGTTCAATGGATGCTTTGTACCCCCTGGCAGAAAGACTCTCTCTTTTGGAATCAAAATTTCCAGGCCAACATAGAATGATGCTTCTGGAAGAGGAAGCAAAGACTCTGAATCATTCACTATGGGCATTGTCATTTCTACCTCTTGATTCCAGGTGTCATGAATCCCGCCAATAGAAAAAAAGAGTAAGGTTTCTTAGTTAGGGTTTCCTAACTAAGAAAGATGTGAGGAAATGGTGCTATGAAGAGATACCATGACCATGGCAACTCTGATAAAGAGAATGTTTCCTTCACCAGAACTGAATTATGATGCTGCAGCTGTTCACTTCTGAATGATACCTATATAGCAATCAGAACATCTGAAATCCAGTTCTTTTAGCCCTTTTATTTTCAGCCAACCAATCACAGGGCACAACCTAGAGGCCATAGTATATTCAGCTGGATAGAAGAAATTGTAAAAGTAGTTAGAAGCACAGAACTTTTGGAAACTTCCTCCTGTGCCTCAGAGCCTACTCAAGACCGTCACATATATAGCACTTCCTTTGCCAATAGATTGTGGTGATGCTTCCAGTCTTCCTTTCGCTGTCCTCTCATAGGTATAATGGCAAAAGCATGGGTTCTTCTCTTTAGTAATAGCCTAAATAACTGCAACAGAAAACGAGGTCATTATAAACATGTGTATACAATTTACACCATGCAAATTCTTTAAACCTGGATGCTCAATGAGATGAGATGATGGCTTATTGGAAACACTCCAATTCTATTGCTCTGCCACCATTAGAATTTTTTAAATTGGGGAAATAACCACCGTAAAAAGCCTGTGTCGATAAATTTAATACTATATGCAAAAACTTATATAGGACACACACGCACATGCTCACGAACACACGCGCGAACACACACACACACAGGCACACACAAACACATACAAAATTCGAAGGGATTACCACATCACATGCCTCTGGATTACAGCCCTTGTTCTTAGCTTTGCAAAACAACCAGTCAGTCCACATTACCTTGAGGAGTTCAGTCATAAATTAGAGATATTAAGACACTGTTTAAAGTTAGAGTGATGCCCAACCAATAAAAAGAGACACTACTCAATATGTTTAATCCTATAGAATTTGACTTGAGACAAAGGTGTGGATTGGTCAGAATAAAGATTTTTGCATAACAAGTAATAACATTTTGCATTGGTCATGTTTCTTGTTTGGGGACATATGTCTGTCTACAACTTTAACAAGAATGGTTAAAACATGAATGGTTTTCTTAATTAATAAAAGATTTTAAAAGTAGTAGAACATTGCACAGATTCTAAAGGGGGTGAAGCACAAAGCTAGGTAGTGACACGAAAGAGTGTTGTGGGAAAGGTGAACATACTGATACGAACGCGGAGGTACCTTAGGAGCACACCACCTTGGGAAATTTGATGGAAGCAAACCATCTCTGAATTGTATTGTATATGCTTGTAAAATTTTTAGCTTTCTACAATGTTTGAATATTACTTTTGAAGATAAAAGATAAGGTTCTTTAAGATAAATGTACCCTCATAGACATGCGTTACTTCTAAAAGCATGAAAATAGAAGGTAGTGAGCTGAAATTGCATCATCAGTGTATAGAGGCTTGAGGGAAAAAGATTGAGGCCCAGAAAGGATGCTTTCTTCTGCATCACATTAATGAAAAGTGCACCAACTCTAATCCAAAGCAAGAAAGGGTTTTAAAAGTTCCTCATTCTAGAAAATTACACATAGCTTACTTGTGTACCAAATGTTTTCTACTATAAACAAAAGGCTGAGTTGGGCAACTGCACTTCTATCTGTTTAGAATAAACTAGTGTAACTATGGTAAGGTCCAGGAAGACAGAAACTCCTTAATGTCATGTACTAGGAGAAAATCAAACCCAACTGAGACCCAGGGCCTCACACCCTTGGTTGATGCTTACATTTGTACATCACAAAATTAAATTTCTTTCAAACAGACCTTCATCCTACTCTTCTAAGTTCTTCCTTTCCTCAAAATCATAATGGACATGGAAGGATAGTTCCCTACACACTGTACTGTGAGTTAGGAAAGTCTTTTCCAGACTAATTCAGGAGGAAGAGAATGCTTACTAAGTCTTGGTTTGTTGGTATGCTATCTCGGTAAAGGAGTCCTATGTCACTAAACATTTAAAGTGAGCAATTTGTCATCCAGGTAAGTTTGATTATATGAGTAAGGCCCCCATCATACTCAGGACCACCAGGCTACCTTGCATCCAGCCTTCAAAGGCGAGTTAACCTCACAAAGCCTCCAAGAAAACACAAATGATTTTCTCCCGATTGTGGAGTCATTTAGTGGCTGTCTATCAATCAGGCCTTCATCTGAAGGCAAGAAAACAGGGGTATTTATCATTTCTTGCCTCTTCTATTAAAATGGAGAGACAGGACACCTTGGCAAAGTGCTGATGGCCATTCTCTCAAACAAAGCAGTGCGAAGAACAGCTGGGTACCCAGAGAACCCAGAGCTGTCATTCGAATATGAGTGGCCATTTTCAACAAGGCTTTCTATGTATGATGTTCACACCTCCAATATACATATTAGATGGTGTTCCTTTTTTATCAGCAGGCTACTCTCGGAAAAGATTTGTGTTCTTAGAAAGTACAGTGTCCTCGGATAGCCCTTTCCATGTCATGCACACACGACACCTCCTCCTCCACCACCAACAGTGTTCCTTTTTATTTAACGAAATGGAACCCACCCACAGATTTTCTGAAAGCTGTATTTTCAAAAGAAAACTAGATTTAACTAAGTATTTTATTTAAACCAGTACATCAAGCTGTTATCATTCTAACATGTGGCTGATGTGTTAAACTATTAACAAGCTCCTCAACGCATTTTTATCATCTTGAATCTCTGAAGCTCAGCATGGTGTTTAAATTGGGCTACTCACTTTTCAAAGACTCAACAGCAATATGGAGATAGTGACCAAAAACATTGGAAATATGAGCTTTGTAATTTTTCCAACTGAGAGATTTTTCAGAGTTTAAAAAGCAGAAGCCTGTGAACTCTATACACTACTGCAATACATGAAATGTAATAGCAGGGCAGTTTTAATCACAGAAGAGCCTGCTAACCCTTTCTGACCAGCCAGCCAGCCTTTACTAGCCTTTCTGACTCCCACAACTCCCACAAAGACATCTCAGCCAAACCTCAGGGCCTCTAGGAACAAAATTTTCAAGTTATTTTCCCCAGTATGTGAACGGGCAGAGACAGATGATTGACACATAGATGTCAGGATTGGTGAGAGATTGGTAGAAGGATATGAGGTGGGAAGATGGCTGGTGAGATATGTGGATAGTGGGAATGGATAGATAATGAATAAATGATTGATAGATAGATAGATAGATAGATAGATAGATAGATAGATAGATAGACAGACAGACAGACTGACAGACAGATGATACATACATACATATATACATATGTACAGAGATATGATAGATAAATAGATTATAGACAGACAGATAGGTAGGCAGATAATATATACACACACATGTATGCATGTGTACAAATAGATGACAGATAGATAAATTATTAGATAGATAGATAGATAGATAGATAGATAGATAGATAGATAGATAGATAGATAGATAATACATACTTAGGTACATACATAATACATAGAGATGATAGATAAGTAGATGACAGATACAGAGAGATAGATTAATTAATTAATTAATTAAATGTTATTTGACTTTCCCTAGGAAGATGCAAACAAATATCTGTTCACCTAAATTAGGGCACTTGTTACAGATCAAAGAAATGATCCCCTTCATGTCTATCTTCATGAGCCAGTGAGTTTTTTGGTTTCCTTACAAGAACACAGATGAGCAGTTACTTACCAGAACATGAGCAACTCAAAAGCAGTCACATTGTTAAAAAGACAATCTGTCCCATCATAGATGGTGATTCACAAAAGCTGAGTTTCTGGAGCTTCCATGAGGCTAGACTAGACAGAGGGACTCTTTTCCCCAGCAGCTGTTGCTGCTGATTTGAGCTTGGGAAGAGGCAATGTGACTTGTAAGTTTCTGGAGCTCTTAAGACTTGGCGTTCTGTTTAGTCCTAGGCCTTGTTAATTTTCATGCTTTTCCTGTGACTTTTCATGTGTATGTATGGAGAGAGGTGTTTGCATGTGTATGTATTTGTGTGTGTGCATGTGAACTGGGAGTGTACATAATCATATACATATGTATATAAAAACCACGAGTCTATAGCAGACCCTCTACCTCTCCCACTCCCCTCTCTTATGTTTTAACTTCAGAGACTTTCCCATTTATGTCCTTTATCTCCAGCATTAGGACTGCAGTTGCAAACTACCATGTCTACCTTTTGATGTGGATATTTGGGGTCTGCAGTCAGATCTTAATGTTTACACACCAAATATTTTACCAACTGAGCTAAACCCAAGCCTCATACTACTAGATCTTAGTGAACTTTCCTCCAGGGAGAAATGAGTTTTTTGGGAGGGTTCTCATTAATTTAATTAATTTATGTATTTATTCACTTTACATCAGTTTGTTTATATATATAAACTGTTCTACACACACACACACACACACACACACACATATATATATATATATATATATATATATATATATATATATATAACACTTTATATTTTTATATGCCTCATGATGGTGTACACACAGTTTTGTTTTTCTATACTGGTCTAGAGTTTCTAACAGAATAGAGGACTATGACCCAGGGATAACTAGACTTTCTAGTCTGGTAAAAAATCTTTCCCACCGTGAAACAGAGGCATCTGTAAAATGTTCCTCTGGGAAGCCTGGAATGTGGAGTCACGTTTGGATATAACAAGGCCTAGAATTCAATCCTGCATTATCTCGGCCAACTCGGACTTAATGTTCTAGCTTTGTTTTCCTGAGAATCGCTCTGTCTTGATTATTTTCCTTTCTTGTCAAGATTCCCAGAAACAATTAACATCTGAAGAATCCTGGGAAATCCAACGAAACATAAATAGTGCTGGAGGCTCTCAGCTCTTCAAAGTCCCCTGGACCATCAGAAGCAGATCCTGACAGCTTCTCTGAATCTGTTCTGCTTAGCTGTCAGGTGATAATATTCATTCCCTGACTCACAAAGGGCCCACAGCTTATTAACTGAACGGCAGCTTTTTACAACACATTAAGCAAACGCATGTATTGACCTTTTGTAGTTTCTCTCCATGGTATCATATTTTTTGTTTACATTAGCACATTCTATTTCAAATGGAAAGCTGGCTTCAAGCTTCACTGGAGTCCAGACATGGTACAAGAAACTCTGCACTCAGTACTGAGGCTATGAACGCATCTCTCCTCTAACATGTTACCCCAGACCCTATACTGAAGGCAGGATCCCCAAGAGGGAGGGGTGCCTCCAATGAGCACAGTATCTGGAGCTGTCTTTTGCTCCTTCTCTTACACAAAACACCGTAAGCACGTCTCTGCTAGGCGGGGAAAATATCTGCTTGTATTGCTTTTACTGCCATACGGTATATAACTAAGAGGCAATCTGGAAAAACTTTCCAGATTTGCTAATCATATACAGAAGGATATTAGACCCAGAGTCAACAAATTAATATCATTAATCATAATAAAAGGTAGCATCTGTTGCATGAACATGAACCAGGTTCTGTGCTGCATGTTCTATTGAAGTAATGAGATCTGGGGAGAGGTACTGTTTATTGGTTTTTCTAAGTGTGTATGTTGTAGGGAAAGGGCTTACTTTATTTTCTGCTAATAACTTATTATACTAATAGGATTCTGCCTTACCCTTGGGGTGTTGAAGGATCACACCAAGGTCTCACTCTGACCTCTTCACTTCCTTAAAAGTAATGTCTAATACTACTTCCGAAAGTCCCAACTGTGTTCACTTTAAATTTGCAAGCTTATCTATATCCATATCACAACTGTGTAATGCCAGCACTTTGGATGGCTAATGCAGAGGAATTATGAATTTAAAGCTTGCCTCGGCTCCCCAAGTTCCAAGCCAGCCTAAGCAAGCATGACAAGACTATCTAAAAAAATATTAATGTGTAAACTCACTTTCAAACAATATTTTTTCTATAACCTGGACTTGAAATTTCAATAGTCATGGCCGGAGTCCCTAGTGTCCCCTCAGTCCCTTGCTCTCCTCTCTTCTCTGTTCTCTGCTATACTACTATATGACTGGAAGAGAGAAGGAAGGACGCATGTAGGACTCCATCTTGTTTTGTTCCCACAGTGTGGCAGTGACCTTCTATCTCCCTAGGTATTGTCTCTATGTGATAGGTGTGAAATGCTAGCTCTTGGTGTGTTTTTAATGCTTGTTCAGGGAATGTGTGGGATCTGCTCCACAACTTCCTGCTGCAAAATCCACTATAGACATTATTGTGTTCTCTCTGGCCCTTCTCTGCCACCACCTGACAAGGGCCAGAGCACTGGGAAGGATCACAGGTAGGAAGGCTCAAGAGCTTGTCTGGGAAAAGCTGAGCATCCTCATTCTCTCCTCCAGCCTCTTGGCCCCAGCTTAGCAACATCAGGAACTGTCTAGCCACAGGTGCTTGTGGCTGACTCCTAACTCAGCACAGTTGACAATTTAGGCAGTTCTAAATGTGGCAGCTATGCTCTTGGAGTCTCCCATGAGGGAATGTATACAGAAAGAGCTAATAATGAAAGGGCCTAGAAGCAGTTGACACCAAGTAGCTGTAAAAGTAACTCAATCTAAGTTTCAAATACTGTCCTCTCCTTAAAAGATGTAACTTCCTGGAGTAGTGGCTATCTCTAGAACTGAGAAAGAGAAAGCACAAAAGATTTCTAAAAAAATTTCACCATGACAGAGATCAAAAAATAATAATAAATAGTCCCTAAAAGATTGGATCACATCAAAGGAACACAGGCCAAAGCTGAAGACTTCTTTTCAGTTAGTGTTTACAAGAAAAAAGCAAAACAATCAAACAAAAACAAATAAAATAAATAGCACAGCAGATAATTATACTCCAAAACATGCTATTAACATGAGTTGCTGCCATAGAATTCAAGCCATAAGTAGAAGAGATAAAGAAATAAAAAGATAAACTATATACTAATATATGACTAACCCATCAAGAAGATGTAAAGATGTTAAACATACATGTACTGGGTATTTGAGGCTCCTATTTTCATAAAAAGCACTAATGAACACAAAAGACCAGACAGATACTAACACAGTAACAGTAGATTCAGTCAACCCTTCATTCTCATTAGATAGGTCACCCAGACCAAAAATCACCAAAAAAGCATCAGACATAAATTGTGGCATAGGACTAAAGGATCAAAGTGATAGTTATACAATGTCCCATTCAGGAAAAACAGAATAAATGTTCCTCTCAGCAGTCCATAAAACCTTCCTTAAATTAGGCCCCATTGTGGGTTACAATGTCAAGAACACAAGTCCAAAAGAATCAAAATAACTTCCAATATCTTATCAGACTATAGTAGAATAAAATTTAGTATCAAAGGCAATAAGCTAGATAAACTATACAAATACTTGGAGACGGAACGGTACCCCTATTAATATGGGAACATACATGAAAACACCAATGTACATGCTCACACATGTTATTCGTATGTATATTCACAAAATTAAAAGAACACATGAAAGAAATATTAGACAGGGGGAATATTTTCTGTGCGCATGGATAGAATCCATTGTGTAAAAATAGATATATTGCTAAAAGTAAGCTACAGATTAATACACTTTCCCTCAAAATTCCTATGATACTCTTCAGAAAACTATAAATAATCCTGAAATTTATACAGAATGACATAACTCAAAAGGCCAAAGCAATCCTAAGCAGTCAGAGCAATTGTACAGGTGTTACAGTACCTGATCTTGAACTATTATGACAAAGCCACATAACATAAACAGTAGGAGTTCTGGCAAGAAGAGAAGGGAAGGGAAGGGAAGGGAAGGGAAGGGAAGGGAAGGGAAGGGAAGGCAAGGGAAGGGAAGGGAAGGGAAGGGAAGAGAAGGGAATGGAAGAGAAGAGAGGAATAGAAGGAGACCAATATAATAGGAAAGAGAACCAACCAATAAACTCTCACAGCTATAGCCGCCTAGTTAACATAGATGTCAAAATATTGAAAAAAAATTTCCAAAAGATGCTGGAAAAAAATGGATTTCAACATGTAGAAAAGTAAACAAAACCCAAATCTCTCACTCTATTTATTAACATAAAATGGATCAAAGGCCTAAATAAAAGACCTGAAAATAAGGACAAATATTTAAAGCCATGCAATAATCCATCTCACCCTAGTCCAACATGTATGTGTGTGCATGTTTGCATGTGTGTGTATGCGTTTGTGCATGTTCATGTGAGTATGTGTGTGTGTGTGTATGTCACCTATACAAACTTCATATATACTAGAAAATCTCTAAGTCAGCAGTCCACAGAGACAGTTTTCCACCAAAGCTCATTGTTTCACTATTCACAATAGCTTTAAAAACCAACCTGATAGCCATCAATAAATGAATGAATAGTAAAAATCAGGTGCAGATACACAATGCAATTTTACACAGCAATAAAGAAAGCTCCCATCTGTTTTATCTCATACTCAGACTCTACAGACTGTATGTGGGTGTGCATGCGAATGTATGTGTGTCTTGAAAGCAGAACTGGGACCATTAGAATGATAAAGAGATCTTGAAGGGACAGGAGAAAAGACACAAAAGCAGAACAAGGAGGCTACTTGCAGGACACAGGGGACCAGCAAGAAAAGGACATTGGAAATGGCAAGGGCAATGAGGAAAGGGAATGGAACAGAACAAAATCATGATGAGGTACAAACGTGTCGTGGTAAAACCTATTACAAGTTATCTTTAAACTTTTAAAATAAAAACGCAGAAGGTATTACTTCATACTTGATTAAAAAAAAAATGATTGTAAGGCCAAAAATATTTCCAAGTCAGTATAGAGCAAAGGGCACAGAAAGGAAATTCAAAGTGAGAAATAGTCAATTTGATACCGGAAAGAAAGGTCTGTGAATATCAAGGTATTGTGACAGCCATGACTGCAAACTTCATTTTGCAAGGAGGTGGCAATGCCTCAAACCGTGTCTGGAACAGGAGACGAGTCAGCTCCTTCAGTCCTTCCCCTACATGAGCCTCATTATACCTAGGTAGGGCTAAAATTTCTAGGAACTCAGTTCCACTTGAACACAATGAAAAAGGTGACCACTAACTGAAATGTAAAGATAACGACCTGTCCATCTCACTAGTCTAACTTGAAGTAGCAGTACAAACTAGTTCTTGAGATGTAATTTTGTCTGTGATACATGGTCTAAAAGCTTACAATAGATTTCCTAAATGTGCTGTGTGGCGATTTTGAAGAAATGATTTGCATCTCCGCTGCCACTTCTACACTTCAAAAGGGAGACTGGGGCTTTGTTTTTGTTTGTTTGTTTGTTTTTTCATTATTTTATTTATTTAAATTACAAATGTTTCCTCCCTCCCTTTCCACTCTCCCCAAATTCTTCACCCCCATACCCTCTACCCTTTGCTTTTGAGATGGTGCTCTCCCGCACCCATCCACATACCAACTTATTCACTCACCCACTCCCACTAAACCCTAGTAGAAACCCCCTTCCCTGGAGTATCAAGTTTCCACAGGACTAAGTGAATCCTTTCCCACTGAGGCCAGACAAGGCAGTCCTCTGCTACATATGTTAGGAGGGTGGCTAAATGGATCAGCCCATGTATTTATGCTTTTTGGTTGGTAGTTTAACCTCTGAGAGTTCTGATGGGTCCAAATTAGCTGATACTGTTGTTCTTCCTATGGGGTTGCAGTTCCCTTAAGTTCCTTCAGTTCTTCCTCTATCTCTTTCATAGGGGTCCCTGACCTCAGTCTAATGGTTAGCTATAAGCACCTGGATCTGTCTCAATCAACTGCTCGTAGAGCCTTCACAGGACAGACATGCTAACCTCCTGTCTGCAAGTACAACATGACAGCTGTAATAGTGTCAGTATTCGGTACCAGTAAGTGAGATGGATCCCAAGTTGAACTGGTCACCAGATGACCTTTCCTTCAGTCTCTGTTCCAGATTCCACCTTACACCAATCAAGCTAAGATCAAAATCTTAAGCAACAGCACATGCTGGTGAGGATGTGAAGAAAGAGGAACACTCTTCCATTGATGGTGGGATTGCAAACTAGTACAACCACTCAAAACTCAACCTGGTGGTTCCTCAGAATATTAGAAATAGTTCTACCTGATGACCCAGAGAAAACACTCCTGGGCATATACCCAAAATATGGTCCACCAAATCACAAGGACATGTGCTCCATTATGTTCATATCAGCCTTATTTGTAATAGTCAGAAGCTGGAAACAACCTAGATGTCCCTCATCTGAAGAATGGATACAAAAAATTGTGGTTCATTTGCACAATGAAATACTACTTAGTTATTAAAAATGAGGACATCATCGATTTCGCAGGAAATAGATGAAATTAGAAAATACCATCCTTAGTGAGAATCTTAGTTAGGGTCTTGTTGCAATGAACAGACACCATGACAAAGGCTAGTTTTATAAAGAACAACATGTAATTGGACCACCTTATAGATTCAGAGGTTCAGTCCATTATCATCAAGGCAGGAACATGGCAGCATTCAGGCAGCCATGGTTCAAGAGAAATTCTACATCTTCATCTGAAAGCTACTAGCAGAATACTAACTTCCAGGAAGCTAGGATAAGGGTCAAAAAGCCCACACCCACAGTGACACACCTATTCCAAGAGGACCACACCCTCTAATAGTGCCTCCCTGGGCCAAACATATACAAACCATCACATTGAGGTAACCCAGACCCAAAATGACATACATGTTATGTACTCATTCATAAGTGGATATTAGACAAAAAGTTGAGACTACCCATAATACAACTCACAGACTATATAACGCGTAACAAGAAAGAAAACCCAAGTGTGGATACTCAATTCCAGTTAAAAGGGGGAAAAATTAAGCATAAGAGGCAGGGGGAGGGAAGGACACGGGTGAAAATAGGGGAGAAAAAGGGGGACAGGATTAGGTATGGGGAGAAGACAGACGAGAATCCCAGATGGAAAGAGAATGAATAGAAATATGTAGTGGTGAGGTTGGGGGAGGGTTCTAGAAATTCAAAGACACCAGGGATGTGAGAGAATCCCAGACCCAATGGGGATGACCTTAGCCAACAGTGGAGAGATAAACCTGAAGAAGCCACCTCAAATAGATAGACTTGACCTCCATTTGAGTCATAGGGCCACCCACCCATCTTCAAAATTCTTGACCCAAAAATTGTTCTTGTCTGAAATTTGGGGACAATAATAGAGCAAAGAGACTGATTTTTAAAACCAACCCTCAACTAGAGCATTTGTAACAGCCTTTTAGGACTTGCATTCATTCTAAAGTGCAACTATGAGAAGGAACTCAGTTCCCCAACTCAGTGAGCACATAGGGAGGACACTCACACATGAACATAACTTGCAGAGGTTCACAGATTCATCTAGAAATGGAATTAACAACTAAACATCAAACTCTGAGCTACAACAACAAACTAAATATAAGGATCTAATTTAATTCCCTTCCTGGAAGCCAATCAAAACTGTAGCAAGATGATTTATTAAGTAATTTATTTTGCAACACTTTTTAATTTACAAAGTCAATACATAGTTTCTTTGTCCTATTTATCCAGTCTCCCCAACATCAACATCTTATATTGCCATGGCACATTTGTCCAAGCTAATTAACGTTGGCACACACCTCATTAGGATTTCACTGGCATTTTTACTTATCATGGCCACCACATTGCATCCAATTGCCATGGCTACTTGGGATCATTGTATTGCTATAATATAGTACCTGAGGCTAAGTAGATTATAAAGAACAGAACTGTTTCTCACCGTTCTTAGAAATAGCTTTGATGAGCTCAATTATCTAGTGGCAATTCTCCAATTCCAAGGTGCTTGTGAAGCCTCTGTTGTAAGAGCCACTGTATATTTCACAAGTGAGGAGCCCACACTGACTAATCCCTTTGTAAAGACTCCTCCAGCCTAGAAAATACAAGTAGACTCCACTTCCACACCAGAGAAATTGAAATCTGAATCCTTAACAAATATGAAGTCAAACAAATATTCCTCATCTAGCTCTGTCAAAGACTTTGTTCCTGGAGGTGATAGGTAACAAAGCACAGATGGAACTGGGAGAAAGTCTTGAGACCTTTCCTTAGCCTGGATGAGGGTGGAAAGCTTAAAATGCAAATATGGGTCCATTAGTTTGAGAAAACCATGTAGGAAAGGCACTCTCAACCCTTTTGGGAAAATGTTCTGTTAATGTTTGCACTGCACAGAGAAACACTTAGCAAACAGCACTCTCACCCAGACATTCATGGACATGCATTAAATGCTATGAACCATGCTCTTTCACTGCAAACATGTGACAGAAGGTGTACAGATGAGAGCTGGACCTAGAGCTCAGTACAGTGTGTGAGGCCCTGGGTGCAAGTCACAGCACTGAAAAACATGGCCTTATGTATTTAGTCACTGCTTTTAAAAAGTACCATTATTTCATTCATATTGGCAATAGATCTAATGTAAACACAAATTCTGACCCGCATCTACTTTCAGATGGTCTTCACAGAAATTTTTTCTGGATCCTTACTTACCACTTGAACATCTTTGTATAAAATCCTGTGGTCATGGTCTTTATGCCTAGCTATGTGGTATGTCTTCATCTAATTCAGTTTTAGAATCAGCCTTCATGACTTCTACCTTCAGACATACCCTCAACTTATTTCATCTACCTACTAACTATCTATTTATCTCTCTCCTTCTGACTTGAGCAAACCCGGTATTAGGTGTGCATGTAAGAATAGTGGCACATCCCCCTTAGGTGTCTTGACAATTTTTAGTCTTCTGAACATACTCGCATTATTCCTTACATGTTGACTTTTAGTCCTTTGTCATGAATATGTCAATTGTTTTTCACATGTCTTGTTTTTTCTATGATGTTTATCAAAAATCTAAGTTCACATAATATTTGAGTTTAGCCAGATAAGGTTGGAATGTCTCACTTCATTCTCACAAAAGATGCTCAGAAACATAGTATTTAGGTCTGTTAAAAGATAGTGCTGAAAGCTGTATGGTAGTGGGGCATAGTTCATTAAACTGTGCAAGTAATGATAATTTTGATATACTCTTTGTTTATGCAGGCTTTTTATCACTATCAAAAGTAATAAATATATATTTTAAAAGACTATTAGGTTCAATGTATCAACCAATAATTGCCTAGAATATGGTGACTGAGAATTAGTATTTTCATAATTCCTCCTCAGGTATTACTTATGAAGCCTGGTTTGAAATACTATCACATTAGTCAGCCAATAGATACCAGCTGTGTGCCTATATCATGGACTAATAGACACTTGAACCTGTATTTTGGTCATATATGTTGACTCATAAAGGCAAGGAGTTTAGAAGACCAAGTAAAGGCCTATGTGGGTATCGGGGTAATTATGCCTCTACTGTCTTGAAATGTTAACTATTTATAATGCCCTATTTTAATAGCTTTTTATAAAGAAAACCCTTTCTCTATATATCATCTAGTTCATAAAGAGTTTATGAAGAGTCCTGGAAGAAGTACAAAGCCCTATAAAATAAAACTGCAACATAAATTATCAGTGACATGACCACAGGTACCCGACATGCCTCCCTACGATCTGGGCCAAGTTCATCAACCTTCAAACATCCAAGGGAAATGTTCTTGATGGGAGCAAAGCCGTTCTAAAGCTCTCTCATCACTCAAATAGCTATCATGAGTGCCACATGAGCGGTGGCTTGTGGAATAGAATGATAATAAGCAGAGCGTTGCTGAATTGAGTGATTCAAGGTTTTCTGAATAACTTGATAGAGATTGACTACCATATCAAACCTAGCATCTATTTTAGGTGATTGAAAACCCTGAAACGGTGCTGAGACCATATTATTCTCCATCAAGCGTGTAGTCAGACAGGATTCCATATGCTTAACCTTCTGCTAGGCTTAACCACTTCTAACTGCTAGGGAGACCCATTTGTCTGTCCATGTGTGCCATGAGAAATAGCCTCAAACTGTACATAAGGGTCCTAACTTCTCCGGTCTCCAAATGGAAATTTTGAAAGGTAGCAAGGGAAAATATTCAAAATCTCTGGGAAGGTTCACCACTGAAAACAGAGCTGTGGGCAGCATAGAATATCCTGTTCAGAAATTCACAATGACAAGACTCTACAGAGCATGCGTACTGGCACAATTGCTTATGATGCATGTTGAGATCGATGTAGGAACTACAGACATCTGAGCTGAGCAACAGATGCTTATAGCCAGGCAGAAAATAATAAGCTTGAATGGGAAAACTACAAAATGTCACTAGTTGGAAACCAGAATCTGGGGAAAGGGAAATCTTCCACTCAAAAATTATATTCAGTTTCGCATAATAAAAATATTGGGTGTCTGTTTTACAGCCAAGTACATAATTTTAGAAATACTATTCTGTATACATCAAAATCACTAAGATGGTAAATGTGTAGATAGAATACAACAACAATAAAAGTAATCCTGTATCAATTCACTTTTCATTAAAGACCCAAGATATGCATCGTTCTGTGGACTTTTTCCATAACAATATACCATAGATAAGGCTTAACTTCACAATACTGCTCCAAACAAATATATAATATCACTGATACAAACAATGTGCACACAAAATATCTAAGTTCATCTTACCTTTACATATATATTGAGCATCACAAAAAGGAGCATACACTTAGTGATATCATGTATGTAATGTTCGATGGGTAATTTTCCTACCTAGGGAGTATTTATTTATATGATGGTAATATGCCAAGTTTCTGTTAACTAGGTATGTGGCTGGAATTGTTGACCAAGCAGTTTATGCTTATCTTAACAAAAGACCACTGCAATTCAGCACCACATGCCCACTTGAAAGTGACATGTGAGTTGGAAAATAAGCATGGCTCTTTGATATATTCATACAATAAACCAGAAATATGTGAAAGCTAAGAATACAAGAATGATCTGCGTGACCTATATTAGATATACCTTCTATATTAGATATACCTCACCATCTGCAAAATTTCAATACTTTGACCTAGGAGCCTTAATGTGTCAATAAATTTAATAGAAAGAAATAATAATAATAATTACCCAGTTCTTTAAAGAAATGATTCTACTCTACTGGAAGGAACCAAGACTCAGCAATTGAAAACCACCATTAAGTCCTACAGCCAGAGGCTGGAGACTCCAACCTGAAAGGTCAAGCTGCCTGACTTCAAAGCCTGCCCGTCCACTTCGCAACCCTGCACATGGAGACATCAACTTGGAATCGTGCATAGTGAGTTAGAAACAGTGAACTTAAAGTTATGTTTAATATTTTCTAATTATATCTACAAACACCTATGCACCGAAAATGTAAAGTATATGTTAAACAGCAGAGCCATTGTATAAATTGTAGAAATAACAACCTTGCAGAGACATCTTTATCATCTTTGCCAAACTTTGAAAAGTCATTTTCCAACAGTTTGACTACATTAATTTCCTGTTGCTTTAAGGCCAATGGTCACAAAATATTTTGAAACAGGCACTCTTTCTGGCTAAAAATAAATAAAAATAAACACCATATGGTGATGGTGATCACCTTTAATCCCAGAACTCAGGAGACAGAAGCAGGAGGATCTCTGAGTTTGGGGCTACACTGGTCTACAGAGTGAGTTCCAGGAGACCCAGGGCTACACAGAAAAACCTTGTCTTGAAAAACAAAATGGATGGATGGATGAATGGATAGATAGATAGATAGATAGATAGATAGATAGATAGATAGATAGATAGATAGATAGATAGATAGACAGACAGATAGATAGACAGATAGATAAGGATAGATGCACTTACATACATACACTACAGAACATACATTTTCTGACAAATGACAGCAAAGTGCATCGTCCTATAACAGCTTATATAAGTGAACTATTATAGCTCAAAATTGTTGGTTCTGTATTAAGAACATCTATCTCTTTTAACATGTTCTCAGAAAGGTTTTTGTCTATTGGCTCAGCCATATGAGATTCACGCACATGTCTACCACATTATGGAAGACAGTGGATAAAATAAATCATTAATAATCCAAGAGCTAGAAATATAGCCTTGTGGCAATTTTTTGTATTCAAAGATCATTATGTTTAATCCATACACACCAAGAAAACTCTGACTGTTTCCATGTTACGTTCTGTTCTACATGTACTTTATACTTATAGTCACTAGTGGGATTTCAATGCATGCTATCAAAGCTCTAAAAGAATTTCCAAAATACTTTTAAAAATCTGTACAGGTATCTCTCTTCTTTAAATAAAGTTGTGAGAAAAATAATAAAGCAATTGAAACAAAACAAACAAAAGATGCAAATTCCTGGTAGGATCCACCAAATATTCCACAACACATGCTTTGCATTAGAGACATAGCCAAAACTCCTTCAAGAATAGTGAAAAGAACAGGAAATCAAGCCCCTCTGTTTGTAGTTGTGAATAGAGGCCATTAGTAGTCGTCTTTACTTTCTGCATCTACTGAGAAAACCTTGGATGAGCTATAATCCGCTGCAGCAGCACCATCTGCAGATACTAAGGAACAATTAAAGGACTCAAGATCATAAAACCAGAAACAGTGACAGGATTTATAGTTAGGTGAGACTGAAGGAATTTTTCAGAAGAATCTGTCAGAAGAGTAAACAAAGCATCCATCCAAAATGATTTAGGTGAAGCCCAACCTTGGGTCAGGTGTGAAATGAATATTTCAGGATAACATCTGTTTCTCTGATCACTTCTCTGATAATTACAAAAAAAAAAAGAGAGAGAGAGAGACAGGATTGCCTTTTGATTAGAATTTAAAACTGATTAGAATTTAAGAGATTGTGTACCTCAACGATCTCAATCTTTTGCTAAAGAAACTGGGATTAAACAAGTAAATTGACTTGCCCATAGATATGTGACCTAATGTTCCAGAGATCAGATTTATATAGATTCTCATCAGTTGTCTCTATTAAGGCACAAATGCCCAAAGCCACCTTGTTAATATTACTTTCAAGTACTGCTTGTCAGTCTAGACTTTAGGAGACTCCTCAAACCTGAGCTGGGTGTCAGCATACCATGCTTCTCATGTGTGCCCTGCTCCCGATAAATATTGTCACATTCTCATTTATAATTACAGATTTCATGAGTATGTGACCACTATACAAGACACCAAAATACACGCAAAAAAAATCTTGAAACTATAAATATCATGTGAGTTCCTTAATTCTATTTCAAAAAAATTAGAATATATAAAAATAGGCAGGCAACTAATGACTTCTAAAAAAGAAAGAATTAATCTTTCCCAAGAATTAGCTCCTGGTTGCCAAATAACAAGTGGTCATAAGAATAAAAGCAATACTAAAAGGACCCAATGGGGTACATTAATATATCTACACATAACAATTATAGTCAAACAAAAATAGGCCATGGAAGTTAGAAGGGAGTGGCATGTAAAAATCTGGTGGGAGGAAAGGAAAGGTGGGTAAATTATATGTTTTAATAGAAACTTTAAAACTTAGAAAATGAATTACCCACCATCCCCATAAAAAACAAAAGTAAATAAGGGATAAGGAGATGGTTCGGTGATTGAGAGGCTCTTTTTGCTCTTGCCAAGGACCTGAGTTCGATTCCTATCACCCACCTAGCAGTTCAAAATTGCTTGTAACTCTAATTCCAGAGAACCCAATGTGCTCTTATGGCCTTGGCACTGCACACATGTGGTTAAATAATGATTGATGTGACTGGGGCTCCGACCCATAGGAATGAGGATGGTACCAATCCTAGAAGATGGTCCTGGGTTCTATAAGAAAGGAGCCTGGGCAAGCCATTGAGGGTATACTGTTGAGGGCAAGCCATTGAGAGCCAACTATTAAGGACAAGCCATTGAGGGAAAGCCATTGAGGAAAAGACATTGAGGGAAAGACATTGAGGGAAAGCCATTGAGGGAAAGACATTGAGGGCAAGCCACTCAGGGCAAGCCAGTAAGCAACACTCCTCGGTGGGTTCTGCTTCAGTTCCTACATCCAGGTTCCTGCCCTGACTTCCCACAGTGATGGACTGTGATGTGAAAGTGTAAGTCAAATAAACCCTTTTACTTCACAGATGCTTTTGGTCATGCATCTATCCCAGCTATAGAAACCCCTACTGTCTACCTTAGCAAGTGTTCATTGCTGTGATGAGACACCATGACCATGGCAACTCTTATAAAAAGGAAGCATTTAACTGGTTCTTGCTTACAGTTTCAGTGGTTTAGTCCATTATCTTCGTGGTGGAGAGAGTGGTGGTATGCAAGCGGTACACATGGTCACTGAAAGTTCTGCATCCAGATTCAAAGGGAGCAGGGAGAGAGACTGGGACTGACTTGAGCTTTTGAAACCCCAAAGCCCACCCCCCAGTGATGTACTTCCTCCAATAAAACCACACCTACTCCAAATAGGCCACACCTCCTAATTCTTCTCTAGTAGCATCACTCCCTCATAACCAAGTATTCAAATATATGAGCCTATTGGGGCCATTCCTATTCAAACCACCACACTGCCCTACTTGGGGTTTCTATTGTTGTGGTGAAACACCAGGACCAAAAGCAAGCTGTGGGAGTTTATCTTATGCCTCCGCATGGTAGTCTATCATTGAAGGAAATCAGTACAGGAACTTAAACAAGGCAGAAGCTAATTCAGAGGTCATAGAAGAATACTGCTTGCTGTTTCTCTTCTCATAGCTTGCTCGGCCTCTTTTCATATACAACTCAGGACCACCACCATCACAGGGATGTTGCCACCCACAATGGGTGGGGCCTTCATCAATCACTTATTAAGAACATGCCTTATAGCCAGATCTTACGAAGGCATCGTCTCAATTGAGATTCCCCACTTTGGGATAACTCTAGCTTGTGTCAAGGTGACATAAAACCACTCAGTATACTTACTAAGGCAGTAGCAAGGAGGCATTATAGGATAGTTACTTGTGTCTTATCTTCTCTGACATTAGTCATTGTCCCCAAGTAATGTGCAGCTGAAGAAATGTGATGTGTCTGCCCTGTGCTCTGTCTCATTTTTGGCTGCCCATGGACATTCTCATCTTTTAATTCCACTGAATCCTTTGAAAACTATTTCCCTGTCAATTCCCCATGTCTCCTGTCTCTGGGGAGAAACGCCAGTCTATCTCTGACATAACTGAATTCTGACATTCTCCTAATGGTAACCTAAAAACCTCTAAATTGGAGTCTCTTCTGTCTTCTAGGTCTCCATGATAAAATCAACATTCCCTTAGTTTCTCATTCCAAGTTCCAGGCCATTCACCATAACTTTTCCAAAAAAAAAAAAAAAAAAAAAAAAAAAAAAAAATTCAAGAAACAACTTTATCAGCATTTTATATACAGGTGTCTACAGATTTGTCTCATTTCAATTATCTGCTGTCATTACGGGTCCTCTCTAAGAGTGACTGCCACATCATTACCAGACCTTTCTTTATTCATCTTTCCTTCCATCATTAAAACTTCACTATCACCAGATCTGGGTCTTCTGGACTTGGTTCTTTCTTGAACTTCTCCTCACTTGGCTTGAGTCACACATCCTACTGCCCATAGCTTGTTGAAGTTTATCAACAACAAAACTGCTCCACTGTAACAACCATAAACTCCAGCTCTCTGACACCTCACTCTAACCCATGTAATTATCTTATTTCATTTCTCCCAATGGTATTTTAAAATAAAATGTTCCTCCATAAGCTTGTATGATTGAATTCCTGGTTCCCAGCTTACTGGCACTGTCTTGGAAAGCTGCAGGAACCTTTGAGATATGGGACCTAACAGAGGTGGGTCACTAGGGGATGACCTTGAAGGGTACATCCAACTGTGGTTTAAGGTTGAGCTCTCTGCTTCTCGGTTTACTGTGATGTAAAGATCTGGCATTGCACATTTCCACAGACACAGATCTGTTCCCCACATGCTTTCCATGGTAGACTGTTCACTCTGATACCATAAGCCAATGGTTCCCAACCTGTGGGTCAGTACCTTTTTGGGAGCCAAACTACCATTCACAAGGATAACATATCAGCTATCTAGCACATCAGATATTTGTATTATGGTTCATAACAGTAGCAAAATGATGGAGTAGCAATGACATAATTTTATGGTTGGGAGTCACCACAACATAAGAACCTGTACTGAAGAGCCACAGCATTGGGAGGGTTGTGACCCATTGACATAAACTAAAATAAGCCTTTTTCTCCCTGGACTCCTTGCCTCCATCAGATATTTTGTCAGACATGAGGAAATGAACTCATCCCACATATCTGTCCTGTGAGATCCCCGAAGGCCTCAGATATTCACAAGTATCTCAGGTCCTTCAAACACCACTCCCTACCTTTCACAGATAGGGCATTAGAGTTTGATGTGGTCATGTTCGGGACAAAAATTTCACTCCACAGTCTAACTGCCTTTCTGCTGTAGTCTTCTAACAAACTCTGAACAGGGCTTATTCCAGCCATCAGGTTCCTTGGCTCCCATAGACTTGGAGAGTAACATTGGGTGAATCTCATTTGGATGGGACTCAGGTGTACATAAAACATGGTTTGCTCTCCATCCATTCTCCTGCCCTAGGAGGTCCAGACACAGCTCCATCAAACAGTGGAAGGATTCACAACTAACATTCTAACTTATTTACTACACAATAATCAAGACTGTTCTTATGGCAGGACTGCCTGAGTGTGTCTTGTCTACCTCCAGTGCTTTTTGAAAATACATCTAAAATATACTGACTTAGAAGATGTTTCTGGCTGGAGGCACAAATTTATTCAAGAAGTCTCTATGTGAGTGACATTCATGAGTGACTAACCAAGTATAAATCTCAGAAGCAGTAACCAAAATGGCTTCCATCAGTAATGATGTGCCTGGGTAGATTGTTTCTCATTCTTTTCTTCAAGATTCCCCTTGGTGGGGGAGGGGGCTTTAGAAAAGTATGCATTTCAGAACAGAATCCCTCTAAAAGAAATCTGATTTAAAATTTAATTAGTAGATTGCTTTGTTGGATACGATCTGTAAATGGATGGAGTTTGTTATGACAATTCATCCCTTTGTGGTACTGAGCATGCCCAGAAAAGAGGCCCCATTTTCTTGTTCTTGAACATAAAATAACAAAAAAAAATTGAATCCAGTCCCAGGTCACTGTAGAGCAGTGGCTTTGAACCGATGGATCACGACCCCTCTGAGAGTCTAATGGCCCTTTCAGAAGGTCGCGGACTATATATATCCTGTATATCAGATGCTTATATTATGATTCATAAAGGTAGCAAAAAATTAAAGTTATAAGGTAGCAATAAAAATAATTTCATGGTTGAGAGTCACCATAACATGGGGAGCTGTATAAAAGAATCATAGCCTTAGGAAGGCTGAGAACCACTGTGCTAAAGACAATTGTATAAACAAGCACTTTGAAAATATAGCTTCTGGGAAATCACCCTTTGTTGAAAAAGATAATGAAATATTCTTTACTCGATTTTGGGTTCTGATAGCTTCTTATATTTTTTTAAAATTAAGAGGAAGAACAAAGAATAATTATAAGTCAGTACTCCCCTTCCAAACGGATCCTACTTATTTTAAGCGAGATTAGTATTTATGTCTATCAGCTAATTAGTTCAAAGGAGCACAGAGAATTTTTTCCACAAAGCAATACATTTGATATGAGTCAAATAAATCCTAAACCTACACACACATATCCATATACAGAAATATGTACACAATTGTATGGAACAAACATTTCATGGGATAGATTTAAAGTTTACAACTTGAGAGAAAGCCTCAGGGAATCTAATCTTTCTCATCTTATTTTTTTATGGCCTCTTATTCTCAGGGTCAACAAGGTGTAGTATTTTAATATATTAGTCAAACAAGAATCTTCAGTTTGATTTCTTTTTCTAGAGCTTTTGACCTAAGATAGACTAAAGCACATGAGATTCGATGTTGTGTGAGCTAGTTTACAACCTCGTAAAAGGAAACAAAAAAAAAATGTAACTTGTGACAGATGACATACACTCATCGCTGTTATAGACTTCTTTAAAACTAAGTAATATAGGGAATTTTCATGACAAGTCACCCATTAGACTGAATACTAATAAATAAACAGAATTACAAGTAGGATTTAGGAGACGGGTTATTTCTATTTCAAAATTCAATTCTATATCTTTTATTGTTATTTTCTTTTTTTATTACTCTCCTTTTACCATTTAAACCATTTTATATTTAAATATATTTTCTTCATATTCTTTCTCTTTCCCATGTCCTTCCAGATCCTCTACCTCCCCAAACCAGGCATAATAAAGAGTGCTTCACTGGTCTATGAAACAAACCTAAATATTTTTATATTTCATTGAAAATAGCAATTGAAATATGTGAAAATAAGATTAATCAAAAACAGTAAAATGCACCACATCTCTATATAACATCCTAACAGAGGTCAGAGTTAAAAGGGGCTCAGAATATTATAAATATAATAATATAAGTTATAAGCAATTTATCTTCCAATAACAGAATCCAGCAAATAGAATACTTTAATTTTAAAAATTCCTAGAACTCTACATGTCATAAATATACCATTTAAAGCAAAGGTGAAATATAGGCATTTTCAAATCCACTTAAATGAAGTCAATTTATTTTCAGCAGATGTGCATTATAAGACATTAAAAACAAACCTCTTAATGGCCAACACAAGATAGCTTATTAAAATTATAATATCCAAGGTAGAATCATTCAATGAGACTAGAATTATCAAATGGCAGGCAAGTATATTTAATAACTTCTATGAGAAGTAAAGAACTTTTCATAGCAATGGAATAACATCAGGTAAACTTTATGACATGTGGGTACATAAAACAGATTGGTACAGGAAGGGTCAAGAGGAGTACAATAGCTTCCTGACAGTACCAGTGTGTGACCTAACCTACAATGATAAAAGCTGCATCCTGGTCCACCCTTGCAGAGATGCTGGTCCAGGATCTACTGTCACGTTACTGCAGGTGAGAGATGAGGATGCACATGGCGGTGAGAGTGTGTGATCGACCAAAACTGCTTCTCTCATGGCTAAAATAGGAGACAGTAAAGAGGAAGAAATGAGGAAATAGGGGTCCTACAATTTTCTTCCCCAGGAACCTGAACCTCTCCCATCACAATATGCTGAAGTATTTCACCACCCTCCAGTAGTGTTACTCTGATTACCAAAACTTAGCATGTGGACCCGTGAGAAACATGTGAAATACACTATAGAATGTTTGTCCTGTAAGAGGTATACCTGCTCTGGGCTTGTTGTGATAACATGATATCTGTTACAATACTGAAAGTCATCACTGAAATGTAACAGGAGGGAATTCAGGGAAACACCAACAGAATGGCTCGAATGAAACACTGCTAAACATGCAACCAACACAGAAGAGGAAACAAAGAGTGCGTGAGCCAAGTATGTAAGCTAATAAAACAAATTTATATATGCCAGTAATAATACATTCAAGTATGTGTGTGTAATTTATATATAAATATAAAATACTAAATATATTACAATTAAAAAATAGTGTCAAATAGGTTTAAAACATAAACTAACTCGATGTTGACACAAAATGGAATTACTTTAAATATTAAAACACAACATGTTCAATGTAAAATAGTGAGAAGAATTAAAAAACACCATATGTGCTAAAAATCCCTTCCCTGGGGAAACATAAACAGTGCCTACTCCTCTGCTAATTCCCACTAACAAACTGAGACACAGTTTCACCAAAGTTTACTGTAGAGAATCAATAATTGCAATAGGTTTACTTACTGGACGGGAACAAGACAAACTTAAAGCAGTCACCCTAGAAGGTCCACACTTAGCAGTCATGATACCTGTGTCATGGCATCTTTCCTATGTTCTCTGGCTTCTCTCCCAAGACCACTGGGCCATGTGAAAATGGGATAAAGTAGCATACAACTGCTGGAAAGGGTTGGCTGGACATTACAGTGAGGTCCCAGCATGCTCTAGCTCTCTTCTTCTTTGGCAAAAGCTAAACAGTCAACAACCCCAACTGTAATGCTTTCTATGAGTTGGGCCAGCAAAAGTCCTGAAAAGGGTGGCACTTTGATCCAGAACATAGTCTGGTACTGCAACACATAGACATGAAGCATAAATAGCCAACTGTGACTCCGTTTAAATTAAGCCAACTTTACATGAAGGCAAAAAAACATGAATAAAACATTAATAGAAAGAAATACTGATTTATCATAAAATAATCTCTCTACCCAGGAAGAAATTCTTCCTATGTATATACACATCAAATGACAGAATATCAAGTCATCACACAAAATCTAACAAGCCTCATTTTTTTAATACATAAATCTGTTTGCTGAGGGGATTACATTTTGGCCCTACTAAGAGGCTAAGCCATGCATGTACTCTCTGATGGATCTAACAGGTTCTAGAAGGGTTTGGTGCCCAAGCTTTCATACCTCTTTCTTGTTTAAATAATATAGCAACCTTTAAAACAGAGAAAATATAAGAATAAAATGAGCATACCCTGCTCATTGCTTGCACAAGGGTGATGCCTTATATGTAAAAGGTCTTTATTAATATGGTACAAAGAAGGTCACTACAAGCTTTCACATGAAAACAAAAATCTAACTTAATAAATCACCTCCAGGCTTTTTTCTTTGAACAAAGCTTGTTATTTCCTAGCAGTTTCTAATTATAAAAGAATCACCATAATTTGTGTGCATGCCCATGTGCGACACCTTTAACGTCAGCTTCCTTTCCTCTTTTCCCAAATTTAACATATAATCACCACTGCTTTATTCTAGCATATTATATCTTATTTTTAACTTGAATTAAATATATTTCAACCTCATTTATTTTATATGAACCTCAGTATCATCAAACTAATTATCAGAGGCAAATGGCTTAACATAAAATTAACCTTCTCAGCTCCCTTAAAGTAGTTATTATTTAAATTCCACAATTCTTTTCTTCATGTGTAATTACTTTTAGATGTGTGAATGAAGATAATTAATGATGAGCATGAAGTGATGAAATTGATTCATATGCTCTACTTTTCAGTATCATTAACTACTTCTCAGCATCTCCAGAAAAGAAAAGACCATTATGCAGAGTGTGTTCTGGCAGGTGGCAACTTAGCTGTCTCAAAGTGCAGCCATCTTAAGATGCTTCTTTCTGGCCCCCTTTCTCTATTTCAGGAACTAGTCCTGTTTTTTGACTCCTTCCAGGTCCCAAGTCATATTGCTTAAGTAGTTTAAGATCATAGTAATATGACTCCCGTTTATACACTTTAGCAACCACTAAAATATGCTTCTGTCCCAGTTCAGTCAATGAGGTTACCCTGCTATACAAACCACACAAAGATGCAACAAAGAAATTTGCATATCAATTTCCTTTAAAAACTTACATGTAAAAATATTCAATAAAATACTTGCAGACCAAATTCAAGAAATACCAAAAAAATAAACATTCACTGTAATCAAGTAGGCTTTACTCCAGGGACAAGAAGATTGTTAAATATATGAAAATCAGTAAATGTGACCCACCATATAAATAAACTGGTCATGTGGGGAAAAAACAAATGATCAGTTTCTTAAATGCAGAAACAACCTTTGATAAAAATCCAACAATCCCACATAATAAAAGTCTTGGAGAGATTAAGTATACAAGGAACACACAGAAACATATAAAAGGCAGTTTACAGAAAGCCCATGGCCAATATCAATTCAAATAAAGAGAAACTCAAAGCAATTACACTAAAATCAGAAACAAAACTAAGTCGTCCACTCTTGCCATACCTTTTCAAATAGTTCTTGAAATATGAACTTGAGCAACAACTCAAGACCAAGGCGATACAAATTGGAAAGGACTAAATTGCAGTATCTTTCTTTGCAGATGATATGATAATACACATAATTGATCCTAAAACTTCTGTTAGGGACCTACTATAGCTGACCAACACTTTCAGCAAAGTAACTTTATACGAAATTAACTCAGAAAAATTAGTAGTCCTCAAATGAATAAATGACAAATAGAAATCTGAGACACAGCACCCTTCATAGTAGCCTCAAAAGATAAAAAATATCTTGGGCAAACTCTAATCAAGCAAGTTAAAAACTTGTAAGATAAATATTCCAAATCTTAGAAGAAAGATATTGATGATATCAGAAAATGAAAAGGTCTCGTATGCTCACAAATCAGCAAGGTTAACATAGTAAACATGAACATTCTATCAAAAGCAATCTACAGATTCAATGCAATCCCCATCGAAATTCCAACACAGTTCTTTATAGACCTTGAAAGGCTATGACAATGCTTAACTCTGTATGGAAACACACACATAACCCCCCCCCAAAAAAAAACCAGCATCTTTAACAAATGGTGCTGTCCCAACTGGATATTTACATGTGAGAGATCATAAAATATCCATACTTAATTCACTGAACAAAATTCAATTCCAAATGGATAACAGACCTCAGTATAAAGGCAGATACACTGGGTCTGACAGAAGAGGCGTGGATAGCCATGAACTCATTGGCACTGGAAAACAATTTCTGAACAGAACACTACTAACGCAAAAACTAAGATCAATAATTAATATATGAGACCTCATGAAACTGAAAAGCTTCTGCAAGGCAAGTACAGCATCATTGATATAAAACAGCAGTCTATAAAATGGGATAAGGTTTTTATGAATCCACATTTTATAAAAGGATAATGCACAAAATTTATTTTAAAAATCCCAAGAAATTGATATCAAAAAAAAAAGAAATAAGCCAATTTTTAAAATGTGGTACAGAACTAAACAAACAATTCTCAACAGGAGAAACACCATGGATGAGCAAAACTTAAAGAAGTATTTAGTATCTTTAACCATTAGGGAAATATGAATCAAAAGTGCTTCAAGATTCCACCTTACAAGTGCTGTAATAGGTGAGATCAATATATACCTGACGTCTGATGCTGGCAGGATGTAGAGCAAGTTGAACAATTCTCTGTTGCTAGAGGGAGTACAAACTTGTACAGCTGCTCTGGAAATCAGTGTGATAGTTTCTCAGAAGTTGAGAAATTATCTAACTCAAGATCCAGCTATATCCACTCTTGGAAATATATCCAAAGGACACTTCGTCCTGTCACAGAGACGCTTGCTCAACCATGTTTATTGTTCATAATAGCCAGAAATTGAAAAAAATCTTGATGTCCCTCAACATTATAATGAATAAAGAAAATGTGATAAATTCCCACAATGAAGTATTTATCGGCTCTTAAAAATGATGACTTCATGAAATTTGCAGGCAAATAGGTGAAACTAGAAAAATAAACCTAAGAGAGGTAACATGACCTTGAAAAATAAATATGTTATGTATTTATTTATATCTGGATATTAGCCATTAAACAAGTAATAATGAAGCCACAATCCACAGACCCTAACAGATTAGGTATACAGGAAGAGACCTGAGGAGACACACAGATTTCCTTGGGAGAGGAAAATAAAATAGACTTTATGTGTGGACTGGAGGAGAGGGTATGGGCAAAGATACCCTCTCAAGTAGGAAGAGGGAAGGAAGATGGAATTGAGGGGAATGATAAGAAAGAAAGCTAGAATTGAGTAGTATTTGATGGATGGTATGGAGAACTAGTACAATGAAAACTTCCTACAATGAATGAAGGTGATCCTAATGAAGTCTCCAAAAACTGAGGGAGATGAAAAAAGATGGCAATCTTTTTTCACCAAATGAAGCTTCCAGTACCAGGAAGCCAGTTTCATCCAATTGAGTTCTTAACCAAAAGGATTCAGTAGAAATCCCCCAAACAACTAGTCTGTTGCCAAGATAATAGGTTGTTCTCCGCAAACTGACAACAACCCATTGCTGAAGGCAATTCTTGTACAACTCGTTCAACATGAAGAGGTCGACCTGGTGCCTATATCGAACCTTCATCCCATGTTCTAGTGTCTTTGTCATGAAAAGGTACTCTGAAAGCTACCAAAAAATAGGAATAAATACTAACCCAACTGTGACAGTTTATATATGCTTGGCCCATGAAGTGGCACTATTGGGAAGTATGGCCTTATTGGAGTTGGTGTTTCACTGTGGGTGTAGGCTTAAAAACCTCACGCTAGCAGACTAGAAGCCAGTATTCTACTAGCAGCCTTCAGATGAAGATGTAGAACCCTAAGTTTCTCCTGTACCATGCCTGCCTGGATCCTGCTATGTTCATGCCTTGATGATAATGCCTTGATGATAATGGGCTGATCCTCTGAACCTGTAAGCCAGTCCCAATTAAATGTTGTCCTTATAATACTGGCCTTGGTCATGGTGTCTGTTCATAGCAGTAACACCCTAACTAAAACACCAAACACAAAATCTTTAATCTACAATCTGTCCTACCTGCAAATTATGCTAGGGCAGTAATTGTGTAAATGGTTTGGGAGTAACCAGCCAACTGATGTCTGAACTGACTTAAAACCCATTCCATGAGAAGGAACACATACCTGACACTGCATGGGCAACCAAGAGCCAGGTCCTAACTAGATGGCACAGAAACTTGGGTAGGGTAAAAACCAATTACTACTTTTAAAAATTAACAATAAAATGGCCTCTAATTATATTCTGCTATACTCAAAGCTCGATACCTTATTCGGCTATCACCAGACAGGCATCTGTTGCAGTAGATGGGAACAGATGTAGAGACCCACAAACAGACATTATACAACAAAAGGAAGAGAAGAGAGAGAAAGGAAGGGGAGAGGGATGGGAAAAGGAGAGGAGAGGGAGGAAAGAAAGAGAAAGAGGGAGAAGGAGGAGAGGAAGAGGGAAGAAAAAGAGAGGAAGAGGGAGAGGGAGGAGAGGGAAAGGGAGGTAATGAAGAGGAAAAGGGAGAGGGGGAGAGGAAGATGAAGGAGAAGGAGGGGGAGAAGAGGGACAGGGAGAAGGAGAAGAGAGGGAGGGAGAAAAGGAGAGGGAGGGGAGATGGAGGGGAAAAGGAGGAGAGGGAGAGGGAGGAAAGGGAGAGGAAGAGGGAGAAGGAAAAGAGGGAGGGGAGGAGAAGGAGGGGGAGGAGAAGGAGAGAGGAGGAGAGGGAGGAGAGGGAGAGGCTTGGAACACAAAGCTCTAAACAGAATATTTCCATCAAATCCCTCCACTCAGTCCAATCAGAGTTCATGGAAACATGTGAAGAAGCAGCAGATCGAGTGTTGATACAGAGAAGACAGAAGACACCAGGAGAACAAGGGCCTTTAAATCATCTGAGCAACACATATGAACTCACAGAGACTAAGCAGCAACAAGGCATCCTATGGTCTGTACCAATTCCTCTACAGATACATTATAGTACTTTCGTGGAACTAGTAAATGTATAAGCAAGTGGGTCTCTGATTCTTGTGCTATCTCTTGGGGCTCTATGCTTTTTCTGTTGGCTGAGCTTGTTCAATTCAATATGATGGCTTTTGTTTTATTTTATTTTATTTTGTAATGCATGATTGTTATCTCTTAGAGAGGTGATGGGTACAGATGAGAGAAGCATTGGAAAGGAGCTGGGAGGAATAAAGAGAAAATTATACTCAGAGTATATTGTATGAGAAATTATTCTATATTTAATAAAAGGGGAAATATATCTCTGTGCTGTCTCTATGTCCAGTTTTGATATAAAAGATATATAAACTTCCAGGATGTCCAGGCCTAAGTCTGAATCGCAATTCTGAATGAACTGTCAGTGTGTGTGTGTGTGTGTGTGTGTGTGTGTGTGTGTGTGTGTGTGCGTGTGTGTACAACTTTCAAACATTCTAAGGATTATACACGTTTTTCAGTCAACATCTGACATAAGGAATAACTGATAATAGGGTCTAATTCTAAGTAATTCTTGGTTATGACTTTCAACAATTAAAATAAGGATTGATATCCTCTCCTTTTTACTCTTCCTTGATGATTTCCTCAGAATGTCTGAAGTTGCCAGGACCACAGTAAGCATGAGATATATTCGAGTGACCAAAAGAACACAAGACAGAAGATACAGATATTGATCTGCAAAACTAGATTTTTTTAAGAAAATGGAGACCAGACTGTGAAAAAGTTAAGAACAAGAAGCTAGGGCCGATGTGAAGAAAAATGTTCCAGACATTTATTTTTGTTGATAGCATTTTTTTCTTAAAACACAATTGAAAAATTAAATATAGAATTATTTTTCTGTTACTATTGTTGGTACAGTTAACATTTTGATTGTGGCTCAGGGCTCTGCTCCTATACAATAAAACTACTTATTTTGACTCAAAAACAATATTCCTTGATAGATACTAGAGAAATCTTCCCATGTTCTCTCTAAATCAATTTCCTTTTGTTTGTGGCCTGAGCTAGAATTTTGAGTTGGAAAAACTTGAAGCTAAGGCACAAAGGCATTTTTCACTTTACCAAGGTGAGTCTCACTAAGAAAGATGTATTGGACCTCTGGGTAGCCATTCAGTAACCTAAAGAAGCTCTCTAACTTGTGTCCAGGAAATTTATTATTCTCATATGTTAAGTCATTAAAATTTTTCCTGACAAATAAAACAGCCAAAAGTGGTTATAATTTATGATTTTTTAAAAAGACCTAAAATGTTCTCATGTAACAAAATTAACAATCTCACAATTGAATTAAACTGCTTCCTAATCAATTACTTGGTAAATTAGTATATAGACTTGCACTTGGTAAGTTGACCTGGAAACTATAAGAAAGAAATGAGCAACTCCATCTTCCTTGGAAACTGTATTCTAGATGTTCATGTCTCCAGTTTAAGTGAAATCCCCATAAACTGATCATAAACCATCTTATTATCAGAAAAATGTGTTCGCTAAAAGTTATGATTAGTGTTGCTCCTCTATTTTAAGTGAAATGATTCTCACCTTTAATCATCTTGAAAAACAACCTCAGAAAAAGTAAGAATAGGCTGAATACATCCTATTATGATGTGCCTGCTGTTATGTTTTCCTTTGTTTGTTTTTGTTTATTTAATTGGTTGAATAGTTGACTGGTTGTTTGTTTTCTGTCATACTTAATTACATATGCTTTTGGGTCTCTAAGAAATTCTGTAATCAATTAATTTATAACAACTACAGTACTCAATTTATGCATAGCTATCCAAATTCCCAAATGAATTTTTCCCCATTCTTTAACCTAGAATGTCTAGAACCTTCCTCATAAACTTATTTCTGGAGGAAAAAAAGCATAGTATGTGTACTGGCTGGTTTTGTGTCAACTTGACATAAGCTGGCATTATCACAGAGAAAGATGCTTCAGTTGACAAAATGCATCCATGACATCCAGCTGTAAGGCATTTTCTCAACTAGTGACCAAGGGGGGAGGGCCCAGCCCATTGTGGGTGGTGCCATCCCTGGGCTGGTAGACCTGGGTTCTATAAGAAAGCAGTCTGAGCAAGCCCGGGAAAGCCAGAAAGTAAGTAACATTCCTCCATGACCTCTGCATCAGCTCCTGCTTCCTGACCTGCTTGGGTTTTAGTCCTGACTTCCTTTGGTGATGAACAGTGATGTGGACGTGTAAGCTGAATAAACACTTTCCTCTCCAACTTGCTTTTTAGTCATGATGTTTTAGTGCAGGAATAAAAACCCTACCTCAGACAATATGGTTTACATGTTTAGTTCCTTCTCAGAATAATGTTGAAACATATCTCCAATGCTCCTATGTCCAGAAAGGAGAAGGTGGACAATGATGAAGACCATGTCAATTTTCAAACTGTTTTCTGGCAGTGTTCATGGCTTTTCTTTTATATCACTCCATTTCAAATTTGAAAAATAGAACAGCTGAGATCCAGGGACACAGGCCAGGTACATGGGAGAGACAGGAATCAATCACTTACAACCAGATGGCAAAAGGAAAGCTAAAGAACTTACCCAAGGGAAGCCAAGACAACCTGTCAACACCAGAACCCAGTTCTTCCATCACAGCAAACAGAAGAATGTCAAACATTCCAGAAAAAAAGACTCAGACCCAAAAATCATACCTCAAGATGATGATAGAGATCCTTAAACAAGAACTGGAGGTAAAACATAAAGAAATAGAGGTATTTAAAGAGGAAACAAGAAAAACACTCAAAGAAATCAAAGAACTAGAAGAAAACAGAATCAAAGATGTGAAGAAATTGAAGAAGGAATTTAAAATGGAAATGGACACAATAAAGAAAACACTAAAAGAGACAACCCTAGAGGTAGAAATCTTAAAAAAGAAATCAGGAGTCACAGATGCAAGCATCTCCAACAGACTACAAAGAGATGGAAGAGAAAAATCTCAGGGGCTGAAGACAACATTGAAATCATAGACAAAACAGTCAGAGAAGATGCAAAAACCAAAAAGCTCATAACCCAAAAATGTCCAGGAGATCAAAGACACAATGAGAAGACCGTACCAAAGGATAATAGAAATAGAAGAGGGCAAAGAATATCAACTAACAAGTACAGTAAATATCTTCAACAAAATCCTGGAAGAAAACTTTCCTACCCTTAAGAATGAGATGACCATGAACATAAAAGAAGCCTACAGAACTCCAAATAGATTGGACCAGAAAAGAAATTCCTCCTGACACATAATAGTCAAAATGCCAAGGGCCCAAAGCAAAGAAAGAATACTAAAAGCAGTAAGGGGAAAAAAGGTCATGTAAAATATAAAGGCAAACCAATCAGAATCACACCTGACTTCCCAATGGAGACTATGAAAGCTAGAAGATCCTGAAAAGACAACATGCAGACCCTAAGAGAACACAAGTGTCAGCCCAAGCTGCTATACACAGCAAAACGTTCAATCACTATAGATGGAGAGACTAAGATATTCCAAGACAAAACTAAATTTACACAGTATCTGAATACAAACCCAGTACTACAACAAATTATATGTGGAAAACACAATACAAGGAGGAAAACCACATCCTAGTAAAAACAAGAAAATACCTAAGCAAGAAAACCAAAAGAAGAAACACACAGGCACAATTCTACCTCCAAAAGCAAAATAGCAGTAAACAGCAACCACTATTCCTTAATATCTGTTAACATAAATGCAATAAATTCCCCCAATAAAAAGATAAAGGCTATCAGACTGGATACATAAACAGAATCCAGAATTTTGCTGCATACAGGAAACACATCACAGAGACAAACAAAGACACTATCTCAGAGGAAAAGGTTGGGAAAAAAACCTTCCAAGAAAATGGCCCCAAGAAGCAAGCTGGAGTGGCCATTCTAATATTGAATAAAGTAAATTTTCAACCAGAAGTTATCAAAAAAGATAAGGAAGGACACTATTTACTCATTACAGGGGAAAGTTGTCAGGAGGAACTCTCAACCTTAACATATGCTCCAAAAACAAGAGCACCAATATTCATTAAAAAAAACCAACTAAAGCTAAAAAAATATATTTCACCCCATTAAATAATAGTGGCAGAGCTCAACACCACACTTTCATCAATGGACAGATCATGGAAACAGAAACTGAACATAGACACAGTGAAACTAGGAGAGGTTATGAACCAATTGGAATTAATAGACATCTACAGAACATCTCATCATAAAACAAAAGACACCTTTTTCTCAGCACCTCATGGCACATTCTCCAAAACTGATCATATAATCGGCCACAGAACAACCCTCAATAGATATAAGAAGATTGAAATACTCCCATGCATCCTTTCTGATCACCATTGTCTAAGGCTGGTCTTTAATAACAACAAAGACAACAAAAAGCCCATATACACATGGAAACTAAACAATGCTCTATTAAATGATAGCGGGGTCAAAGAAGAAATGAAGAAAGAAATTAAGGATTTTCTAAAATTTAATGAAAATGAAAACACAACATGCTGAAACCTATGTGATGCAGTGAAAGCAGTACTGAGGGGAAAACTCATAGCTCTGAGTGCTTCCAAAAAGAAACTGGAGAGAGCATACACTAGCAACCTGACAGCACAGTTGAAAGCACTAGAACAAAAGAAGTAGATACACCCAGGAGGAGTAGACAGCAAGAAATAATCAAACCCAGAGCAGAATTTGACAAAATAGAAACAAAAAGAACCATCCAAAGAATCAACAAAACCATGAGCTGGTTCTTTGAGAAACTTAGCAAGAGGGATAAACCCTTAGCCAGAATAACTAGAGGGCAAAGAGAGAGTATTCAAATTAACCAAGTCAGAAAGGAAAGTGGAGACATAACAACTGAAACTGTGGAAATTCAAGAAATCATCATATCCTACTACAAAAGCCTATACTCAAAAAAGCTGGAAAATCTGGAGAAAATGGATGAATTTCTAGACAGACACCAGATACGAAAGTTGAACCAGGACCAGGTAAACCATATAAACAGTCCCATAACACCTAAAGAAATAGAAGCAGTCATCAAATCCTCCCAATGAAAAAAAGCCCAGGTCCAGATGGGTTCAGTGCAGAATTCTATCAGACAT
The DNA here is from genome assembly GCF_963924665.1 of Micromys minutus. Taxonomy (NCBI): domain Eukaryota; kingdom Metazoa; phylum Chordata; class Mammalia; order Rodentia; family Muridae; genus Micromys; species Micromys minutus. The sequence goes on along the minus strand of NC_137977.1, from coordinate 55,536,763 downwards.
TTATTGATGACATAATACCAATAATCTCCAAACTATTCCACAAAATAGAGTAAGGTGGAACACTACCTAACTCATTTTTGAGGCTACAATAACCCTCATTCCTAAACCACACAAAGACCCTAAGATGAAAGAGAACTTCAGACCAATCTCACTTATGAACATTCATGCAAAAATATTCAACAAAATCCTTGCAACCGAATCCAAGAACACATCAAAATGATCATTCATCATCAAGTAGGCTTCATCCCTGGGATGAAGGGATAGTTTAATATATGGAAATCTATCAACATAATCCACCACATAAACAAACTCAAAGAAAAAAACCACATGGTCATCTCACTAGATGCTGAGAAAGCATTTGGCAAAATTCAACAACCCTCCTGTTAAAAGTCTTGGAAAGAACAGGAATCCAATGCCTATACCTAAACATAATAAAAGCAATATACAGCAAACCAATAGCCAACATCAAACTTAACAGTGAGAAACTTACAGCAATCACACTAAAATTAGGGACTACATAAGGCTGCCCACTCTCCCCCTACCTATTCAACATAGTATTGGAAGTCCTGGCTGGAGCAATTAGACAGCAAAAGGAAATCAAAGGGATACAAATTGGAAAGGAAGAAGTAAAAACATCACTGTTTGTAGATGACATGATAGTGTAAGTGACCACAAAAATTCCACCAGAGAACTTCAACAGCTGATAAACAAGTTCAGCAAAGTAGTTGGATATAAAATTAACTCAAACAAATCAGTAGTCTTCCTCTACTCAAAGGATAAACATGCAGAAAAAGAAATTAGGGAAAAGATACCCTTCACAGTAGTCACAAACAATATGAAATGCCTTTGTGTGACTCTAACTAAGCAAGTGAAGGACCTGTATGACAAGAAATTCAAATCTATAAAGAAGGAAATCGAGGAAGATCTCAGAAAATGGAAAGATCTCCCATGTTCATGAATTGGAAGGATCAACATTGTAAAAATGACCATCTTACCAAAAACAATCTACAGATTCAATGCAATCCCCATCAAAATTCCAACCCAATTCTTCATAGAGGTGGAAAGAGCAATGCACAATTTTATCTGGAATAACAAAAGACCTAGAATATCGAAATCAATCCTCAACAACAAGAAAACATTTGGGGGAATCACAATCCCTGACTTCAAGCTATATTAAAAGGAATTGTGCTAAGAACTGCATAGTACTGGTACAGAAATAGGCAACTGAATCAATGGAATACGATAGAAGATCCAGAAATGAGCCCTCATATATATTGTTACTTGATTTTTAACAAAGGAGCTATAAACATTCAATGGAAAAAGGACAGCCTCTTCAACAAATGGTGTTGGTCCAACTGGCACACAGCATGCAGAAGAATGAAAATAGACCCTTTCTTATCTCCTTGTACAAAGCTCAAGTGCAAGTGGATCAAAGATCTCCACATTAAACCAGGTACACTGAAACTATTAGATGAGAAAGTAGGGAAAACCTTAGAACTCGTAGGCACAGGAGAAAATTTCCTGAACAGAACACCAATGGCTCATGCTCTAAGGTCAAATATTGACAAATGGGACTTAATGAGATTGCAAAGCTTTGTAAGGCTAAGGTCACTGTCAAGAAAACAAAATGGTAGCCAACAGATTGAGGAAATATCTTTACCAACCCCACATCTGATAGAGGACTAATATCCAAGGTATACAAAGAACTCAAAAAGTTAGACACTAGAGAATCCAACAATGCTATTAAAAAACGGGGTACAAAGCTAAACAAAAAGTTTTCAATTGTGGAATATCGAGTGACTGAGAAGCATCTAAGGAAGTGCTTGACATCATTAGCCATCAATGAAATAGAAATCAAAACAACCCTGAGAATCCACTTCACACCAACCAGAATGGCTAAGACCAAAAATTCAGATGACAGCAGATTCTGGCAAGGATGTGGAGAAAGAGGAACACTTTTCCACTGTTGGTTGGGTTGTAACCTGGTACAACCACTGGAAATCAGTCTGGCAATTCCTCAGAAAATTGGACATAGTATTACCTGAAGACCCAGTTATTCCACTTCTGGGCATATACCCCAGAGAAGCTCCAACATACAACAAAGACACATGCACCACAATATTCATAGCAGCCCTATTTATAATAGCCAAAAGCTAGAAAGAACTCAGATGTCCTTCGATAGATGAATGAATACAACAACTGTGGTATATTTACACAATGGAGTACTACTCAGCTATCAGAAACAATGACTTAACCAAATTCTTAAGAAAATGGATACATCTAGGGAATATCATCCTGAGTGAGATAACCCAGTCACAAAAGAACAGACATAATATGCAGTCACTGATAATTGGATCCTAACCCCAGAAAGCTCTGAACACCCCCAGAAACTACTCACCTACTATATGAAGTTCAAAAAACCAAAAAACCATTATGCTTAATCTTTACACACCAAGATAACTTTGACTAATTCCAGGTTATATATTGTTTTCCATGTACTTTATGCTCATTGTACCTAGTAAGATCTTAATGCACACTATCAAACCTTTAAAAAAACCAAGTACTGACAAAAATGTTTTCATATACTTTTATGCAAAAATGTTTAAAATCTGTACATTTATCTTTGTTTTTTAAAATAAAGTTGTTCAAGTAAAGAAACAATAAAAGAAAAATGGATGCATCTAGAGAATATCATACTGAGTGAGATAACCCAGTCACAAAAGAACAGATATAATATGCAGTCACTGATAGTGGGATACTAACCCCAGAAAGCTCTAAACACCCCAGAAACAATTCACAGACTACATGAAGTTCAAGAAAAAAAGGCCAAAAAAAAAAAAGAAAATGAAAAACCATTATGCTTAATCTTTACACACCAAGAAACTTTGACTATTTCCAGGTCATATCTTGTTTTACATGTACTTTATGCTCATTGTAACTAGTAAGATTTTAATGCACAGTATCAAACCTTTAAAAAAATCAAGTACTGACAAAAATGTATTCATATACTTTTATGCAAAAATGCTTAAAATGTGTACATTTATCTTTGTTTTTATAATAAAGTTGTTCAATTTAAATAAATAAATAAATAAATAAATAAATAAATAAATAAATAAATAAATAAATAAATGGCTTAATTATTGAAAATGATTACTGAGCACAGGGCGTTTTAAAGCAGTGTTATACTCTGCCAGGAATAGACAGCAGGGAGATGGAGCCAGGTGATCCTGTGGGTGGTCTCCTGGTCTTACCCACTACTAGACAGGGTATACAAGGGAATCAGTGAAGCTAATTGTTTGGCCGCTATTTAACGAATACACTATAAATTTACTTTCACCATTTTAACGCAATGGGCCTTTATCTCATTATGTAGGTATTTGTTTGTTTTGTCTTGTTTCTTGTTATTTTTCGATCTTTAAATACATTATGTCATTGTTGGTAACCTATCCCAATTGTTTCTTTTTCAGGATGTTTGGAGTCATGCCCAGAAACTGGCATTTGATGAAAAGCCAGAGTTGATTCCCATTGACATTGAAGTTTGAGAAACATACCTAATTCTCAATAAATTCTGCACATCGTAGTAAAAAAAAAATTGTTAACTGTCAAAACAATCTGATAACAAAACATGAAGATGTAAAAATAAAACTACAGAATTTATAATCGTTTGATTCTTCAACTTAGAGCTTAATAATACATACATTGATACATATACATATATACATGTACATATATTACATAACTCTTTATTATTTATGAGGAAATTGTAAGCAAAGATGGAGAGCAAAGTTGTGGTTGACACAGTTTGCAAGTAAACTTTGTTTATGAAGAAAAATGAATCTCACTAAGTAATTGTCTTCCAAACATGACAACATTTACAGCACTGTTTGTGTTTTAGAAACAATAAAATAGCCCTAAAAGATGTTTGAATAAACTTCATATTAATGTAAAGTTAGTGCTGGACAGCAAGGTGCAAATGAGGTAAGAAATATACCACTGGACCATGATCCCAGTAACATTGGAAAGTCAAATACTTTGTCCACTGCACAGGTGTTTTTAGAAATATCAGTGTTTTGCAAAGAGAGATACCATATATTCTCTGCAGATAGTGTGAATTATTGCCAAAGGAAAGCATAAATTTAGAAAAACTTAGGATGGTGGAAAACAAGAAATATAAATCTGAACTTCCTGACAACTAAGGTTGAATTCTCAGCCACTGTATTTCATAAATAATTTTTGAAAGGACCAAACTTTAATGATATTTATTAAGTAGTTTAAAGTTTTGTAATAATGCTATTACTTCATGGTGCATCAAATGACTTAACGAAAAATATAAAATCAAGGAGACAATAGAAATCTCAATTAATAAAGTAAGTTGTATGTCTATGTATCTGTATTTTCTCCTTAAATGTAAATATGCCATAAAATTAATCTCCCCTTACTAAGCAAACAAAAAACTTGTCATGAGTTATTTAGCTACAAGTATCAGTGTTTTACTTAATATGAGCAACATAAAAGTTATAATACAAAAAAACATATTAAATAACTACCATTTTGGAATCTTATTTTACCACATATAAATGATGTCATCTTCAAGAAGGGGGGTCCTACTGGAAATCATGGCATTAGGTGAAATAAATCAGACTTTGAAATATAAATATGGAATGGTTTCTATCATGTGTGAACTCCATATTGTATATAGATAGATACAAAATATGTGTGTGTTTGTGATATGTGTATACATGTGGCATGTAAATAAAATTGAGACTGTCAATTAATGAGTAAGCTGGAAGAAGAAAAGGGTATAGCAAAACAATGGACACGATATTCTTATAGTAAAATTTCTTTAGGAAACTCATCATTATTTATAATAAATATAGACCAATAGAAAAGTTGGTGAGGAATGTTCATAGCGGCTCTATTTATAATAGCCAGAAGCTGGAAGGAACCCAGATGTCCTTCAGAAGATGAATGGATACAAAAATTGTGGTACATATATACACAATGGAATACTACTCAGCCACCAGAAACAATGACTTAACCAAATTCTTAAGAAAATGGCTGCATCTAGAGAAGATCATCCTGAGTGAGATAACCCAGTCACAAAAGAACAGACATAATATGCAGTCACTGATAGTGGGATGCTAACCCCAGATCTTGCACTCCCCCAGAAACAACTCACAGACTGAATGAAGTCCAAGAAATAAAGAAAACAAAACAAAACAAAACAAAATTTACAAAACAAGAAAACTTTAACTATTTCCATGTTACATTTTGTTTTACATGTACTTTATGCTCATTGTAACTATTAAGTTTTCAAGGCATACTATCAAACCTTTAAAAAAATCAAGTACTGACTAAAAACTATATTCATATAGTTTTATGTAAAAATTATGTTAAAATCTGAAAAAGTACTGACAAAAATGTATAATTTTAAGCAAAAAATGTTTAAAATCTGTACATTTATCTTTGTTTTGTAAAATAAAGTTGTTTTAGAAAAATAAAAAGAAAAGTTGGTGAGGAATGCTGAGTTAAGAGAGTGAGGTTAGCAAAGGGAGAACCTTCATGGAGGCAGTGGGTGGTGTGTTGGGGGGATTGGTGATAGGGGATAACACCTGAATTGTAAATACCAAGAATATCCAATAAAAAACATAATAATAATAAATAAAAGTTAGCTTCAGAAATGGGATGATACCATCAGGTTCTAAAGGGTAACCAAGCTTGTAATGTTTGGGAGTTCATGGAATATGACTGGCCCAAAGAACATCAACTCCAATAGATGTGATAGATTCTTGGCATCAGGATTTTTATTAGTTAATTTCTGGGGTCTTGTAGAGGCTAAGAATCTATAACCAGAAAAGTCATGAGCCCTAGGAAAGGCCCTGGTAATATTATGCAACTAAACAAACATATTAATAAACTGACTCTTAATGACTTAATATTTGTTGTAGCCTAGACCAATGTACCTCTCATCAAGAAGCCTCTAGTTTTACAAAGAAAATGGTTAATGCTGTAATAAACTCTTGTAAAGTATGAAATACTAAAGAATGTCCAATCCTAGAGTGAGCATGTAGACTACATACACACAGACATACACAGACACACACACACACACACACACACACAGGCACACACAAACATACATACACATGGCTCAGTATCATTGCAGAAGAGAGAGTAGAAGGATCATAAGAACCTGGAGCAGTGGAATACAAGAAAACAGTGCTTTCTGGATAGAGCAGATCAGCCACACATATGAACTCAAGGTGGCTGGGGCCACATGAACAATTCCTGAACAAGCCTGAGGTAGACAAAATGGCAGGATGAAGAGGGGAGCAAGGTACATAACCACACCCCTTCATACAAATTTGGGCAATCACTAGCTGCTGGAAGAGGTATAAACAATTTTCTCTAAGGGTGTAAGTCCTGGCAACACTCTCCAATGGAAGGACACATATCCAAAAATATTTTGGTAGCACAAATTTATGCTGAAGGATTAAAAGAAAAGTTGAATGGGTAGGAAAGGGAAATGTCTACTGGGAATAAGTGGGAGAGGGAGTGAATTGTGGAAGAGTAAGCAGAAAGATATTTAGAGCCAGAATAGGAGAGGGTTTGCTGTACGATTGTGTTTCCTGGTAAAGTCAGAAGCTAAACCCTTAAAGTCTTAGAACCTTGACTGTCCAAATATGAGATGTACAGGGATAAAAGCAATAGATATGTTAAGGGGAAAAGGGGACACCAAGGAAGCTTCAACCATATATTTTAAATGTTGCCATGAATTTGGAGAGCAAGGAAGAGTATAAGGGTAGGTTTGAAGGGAGGTAAGGAGAGAGGAAAAGGTTGTTCTTATGTTATAATCTCAAAACATAAGAAATAGTAATAATTATTTTAGAAGATTCAACAGAGTTAAAAATCATTGTTTTAAACACTCAAAAAACTAATAAGAATGAAAATTTTGTGAAGCTGATGTCTGGTATCTTTTAATATATTTTAAAATCTGATTCCTTATTTTAACAAAGCTGGTATTTATGAATCATTTAAATAATTTGACAAGGAACAGCGGAGACCCAGAGACACAGGTCTAGTGAGAAGGGGTTCAGACTAGCCACGGGGCAGAGAGATCTCTGCCGAGTGTGCAGAAAGTGCGCCCCTTCTCTTAAGAGTTTCGTTAAGTCGTTGTTTCTGATAGCAGAATAGTACTCCATTGTGTAAATGTACCACAATTTTTGTATCCATTCATCTACTGAAGGACATCTGGGTTCTTTCCAGCTTCTGGCTATTATAAATAGGGCTGCTATGAACATTGTGGTGCATGTATCTTTGTTGTATATTGGAGCGTCTCTGGGGTAAATGCACAGAAGTGGAATAAGTAGGTCTTCAAGTAGTACTATGTCCATTTTTCTGAGGAACCGCCAGACTGATTTCCAGAGTGGTAGTATCAGTTTACAACCCCACCAACAGTTGAGAAGTGTTCCTCTTTCTCCACATCCTTACCAGCATCTGTTGTCATCTGAGTTTTGGATCTTGGCCAATCTGATTTGTGTGAGGTGAAATCTCAGGGTTGTTTTGATTTGCATTTCCCTGATGGCTAAGGATGTTGAGCACTTCCTTAGATGTTTCTCAGCCATTCAATATTCCTCAATTGAGAACATTTTGTTTAAGTCTGTACCCCATTTTTAATAGGGTGGTATGATTCTCTGGTGTCTAGCATTTTGAATTCTTTATATACATTGGATATTAGGCCTCTAGCTGATGTGGGGTTGGTAAAGATCTTTTCCCACTCTGATGACTACCTTTTTGTTTTCTTGCCAGTGTCTTTAGTCTTACAGAAACTTTGCAATCTCATTAAGTCCCATTTGTCAATCTTTGACCTTAGAGCTCGAGCCATTGGTGTTCTGCTCAGGAAATTTTCTCCTGAGCCTACGAGTTCTAAGGTTTTCCCTACTTTCTCATCTAATAGTTTCAGTGTACCTGGTTTAATGTGGAGATTTTTAATCCACTTACACTTGAGCTTTGTACAAGGAGATAAGAAAGGTTCTATTTTCATTCTTCTGCATGCTGAGTGCCAGTTGGACCAACACCATTTGTTGAATATGCTGTCCTTTTTCCATTGAATGTTTACAGATCCTTTGTCAAAAATCAGGTGACTATACTTGTGAGGGCTCATTTGTGGATCTTCTATTCTATTCCATTGATCCACTTACCTATTTCTGTACCAGTACCATGCAGTTTTCAGCACAATTGCTTTGTAATAATGCTTGAGGTCAGGGATAGTGATTCCCGCAAATGTTTTCTTGTTATTGGGGATGGAATTTGCTATTCTAGGTCTTTTGTTATTCCAGATGAAATTGCACATTTCTCTTTCCAACTCAATGAAGAACTGGGTTGGAATTTTGATGGGGATTGCATTGAATCTGTAGATTGCATTTGGTAAAATGGCCATTTTTAAAATGTTGATCCTTCCATTCCATGGGCATGGGAGATCTTTCCATTTTCTAAGATCTTCCTCGATTTCCTTCTTTAGAGGTTAGAAGTTCTTGTCATACAGGTTCTTCACTTGCTTAGTAAGAGTCATACCAAGGTATTTCATAGTTTTTGTGACTATTGTGAAGGGTACCTTTTCCCTAATTTCTTTCTCCACGTTTGTCCTTTGAACCTAGTCAAGCTACTGTTTTGTTTGAGTTAATTTTATATCCTGCCACTTTGCTGAACTTGTTTGTCAGTTGTAGGAGTTCTCTGGTGAAATTTGTGGGGTCGCTTAAGTACACTATTATGTCATCTGCAAATAGTGATGTTTCTACATCTTCCTTTCCAATTTGTATACATTTGATTTCCTTTTGCTGTCCAATTGCTCCAGCTTCCAGTATATCTTGAATAGGTAGGGGGAGAGTGGGCAGCCTTGTCGAGTCCCTGATTTTAGTGAGAATGCTTCAAGTTTACCACCGTAAAGTTTGATGTTGGCTGTTGGTTTGCTGTATATTGCTTTTATTATGTTTTGTTATGGACCTTGATTCATGTTCTTTCAAAGACTTTTAACATGAAGGGGTGCTGGATTTTGTCAAATGCTTTCTCAGCATCTAGTGAGATGACCATGTGGATTTTTTCTTTGAGTTAGTTTATATAGTGGATTATATTGATGGATTTCTGTATATTAAACCATCCCCGCATCCCAGGGATGAAGCCTACTTGATCATAGTGAATGATCATCTTGTTGTGTTCTTGGATTCGGTTTGCAAAGATTTTGTTGAGTATTTTTGCATCAATGATCATAAGTGAGATTGGTCTGAAGTTCTCTTTCCTTGTAGGGTCTTTGTGGGGATTAGGAACGTGGGTTATTGTAGCCTCAAAAAATGAGTTAGGTAGTGTTCCATCTGATTCTATTTTGTAAAATAGTTTGGAGAGTATTGGTATTATGTCATCAATAAATATCTGATAAAACTCTGCACTGAACACATCTGGACCTGGGCTTTTTTTGGTTGGGAGGCTTTTGATGACTTCTTCTATTTCTTTAGGTGTTATGGGATCATTTAGGTAGTTTACCTGGCCCTGGTTAAACTTTGGTATTTTGTATCTGTCAAGGAATTCATCCATTTGCTCCAAATTTTCCAGCTTTGTTGAGTATAGGCTTTTGTAGTAAAATCTGATGGTTTCTTGAATTTCCTCAGTTTCAGTCATTATCTCTCCACTTTCCTTTCTGATTCTGTTAATTTGGATATTCTCTTTGCCTTCTAGTTAGTCTGGCTAAGGATTTATCAATCTTGTTAATTTTCTCAAATAACCAGCTCTTGGTTTTGTTGATTTTTTCAATGGTTCTTTTGGTTTCTTTTGGTCTATTTCTGCCCTAAGTTTGATTATTTCTTGCTGTCAACTCCTCTTGGGTGTATCTGCTTCCTTTTTTTCAAGAGCTTTTAACTGTGTTGTCAGGTTGCTAGTGTATTCTCTCTCCAGTTTCTTTTTGGATGCATTCAGAGCTATGAGTTTTCTTCTCAGTACTGCTTTCATTGCATCCCAGAGGTTTCGGTATTTTGTGTTTTCATTTTCACTGAATTCTAGAAAATCCTTAATTTCTTTCTTCATTTCTTCTTTGACCCTGCTATCGTTTAATAGAGCATTGTTTAGTTTCCATGTGTATATGGGCTTTTTGTTGTCTTTGTTTTTATTAAAGACCAGCATTAGACCATGGTGATCTGAAAGGAGGCATGGAACTATTTCAATCTTCTTATATCTATTGAGGTTCATTCTGTGTCCAATTATGTGGTCAATTTTCGAGAAGGTGCCGTGAGGCGCTGAGAAGAAGGTGTATTCTTTTGTTTTAGGATGATATGGTTTGGAGCTATCTATTAATTCCAGTTGGTTCATAGTCTCTGCTAGTTTTACAGTATTCTTGTTTAGTTTCTGTTTCCATAATCTTTCCATTGGTGAGATGAGGTATTAAGGTCTCCCACTATTATTGTGTGGGGTAAAATGTATTTTGTAAGCTTTAGTAGGCTTTCTTTTATGAATATGGGTGTATTTGAGAGTTCCTCCTGACAGATTTCACCTGTAATGAGTAAAAAGTGTCCTTCCTTATCTTTTTTGATAACTTTTGGTTGAAAATCTTCTTTGTTTGATATTAGAATGGCCACTCCAGCTTGCTTCTTGGGGCCGTTTGCTTGCCGAAAATTTTTTTCCCAACCTTTTACTCTGAGATAGTGTCTGTCTTTGTCTCTGAGATGAGTTTCCTGTATGCAGCAAAAGGTGGGGTTTTGATTATGTATCCATTCTGATAGCCTATATCTTTTTATTGGGGAGTTGAGTCCATTTATGTTAATAGAAATCAAGGAATAGTTGTTGCTGTTTCCTGCTATTATTGCTTTGGTAGGTTGAATTATGCCTGTGTGTCTTTCTTCTTTTGGTTTTCTTGCTTAGAAGTTTTCTTGTTTTTACTATGAGGTGGTTCCCCTCATTGTATTGGGTTTTCCACCTATAATTTGTTGTAGTGCTGTGTTTGTGGTCATATATTGTGTGAATATAGTTTTGTCTTGGAATATCTTCGTCTTGGCATCTATGGTGAATGATAGTTTTGCTGGGTATAGCAGCTTGGGCTGGCACTTGTGCTCTCTTAGGGTCTGCATGATGTCTGTCCAGGGTCTTCTAGCTTTCATAGTTTCTGTTGAGAAGTCAGGTGTGATTCTGATTGGTCTGCCTTTATATGTTACCTGACCTTTTTCCCTTACTGCTTTTAGTATTCTTTCTTTGCTTTGGGCACTTGGTGTTTTGACTGTTATTTGTCAGGAGGAATTTCTTTTCTAGTCCAACCTACTTGGAGTTCTGTAGGCTTCTTTTATGCTCGTAGTCATCTCATTCTTAAGGGTAGCAAAGTTTTCTTCCAGGATTTTGTTGAAGATATTTACTGTACCTCTTGGTTGATATTCTTCTCCCTCTTCTATTCCTATTATCCTTAGGTTTGGTCTTCTCATTGTGTCCTGGATCTCCGGGACATTTTAGGTTAGAAGCTTTTTGGTTCTTGCATCTTCTATGGCTGTTTTGGCTATGTTTTCAATGTTGTTTTTGGCCCCCGAGATTCTCTCTTCCATCTCTTGTAGTCTGTTGGAAATGCTTGCTTCTGTGACTCCCGATTTCTTTTTTTTTTTTTTTTTTTTTTTTTTTTTTTTTTTGGATTTCTACCTCTAGGGTTGTCTCTTTTAGTGTTTTCTTTATTGTGTCCATTTCTGTTTTAAATCCCTTCTTCCATTCCTTTATCTCTTTGGTTCTGTTTTCTTCTAGTTCTTTGAGTTCTTTGAGTGTTTTTCTTTTTTCTTCCTTAAAAGCTTCTAATTCTTTATACTTTTCCTCCAGTTCTTGATTAAGGATCTCTATCATCATCTTGAGGTAGGATTTCAGGTCTCAGTTTTCTTTTTCTGGAGTGTTTGGCATTCTGCTGGTTGTTGTGATGGGAGAGCTGTGTTCTAGTGTTGCCAGGTTGTCTTGGTTTCCCTGGGGTACATTCTTTCCCTTTCCTCTTGCCATCTTGTTGTCAGTGATTGGTTCTTTCCTTTCCCTTGTACCTGGCCTATGACCCTGTATCTCTGCTGTTCCTGGTGGTGGATGGTCCGAGCGCCTGTTGTGTACCTCAAAAGCCGCCAACTGGGAACAGATGACCCAATGCCGGGTTCCTGGTTCCCTGGATCAAGCCGTTTAGGTGCGCACTTTCCATGTGCTCTGCTGAGATCTCTCTGCCCCTGGCTAGTCGGAACCCGTTCTCACCCCGTTCTTGCCAGTCCTGTGTGTCTGGATCTCCCAAGAGTATATTTTTCATAAAAAAAATAATAATAATATAATAATAATTCCCTGGGAGAAAGGGTTGGATTACAGAAAAAAAGATGAACCATCCCAGTACATAGAACCATCAATACCTGGGTCTATATGTCAAACATTCAAATTTTTTGCTATAAAGTGAACATGTTTCAAAATGGAGAACTTCAGTCAGTCCTCATCTTTTGGATACTCTGAGACTAACACAAAATGGTTAATTGATCCTTAGCTATGATTCATATGACTAGTTCAATGGCTGAACGCCCTCTGTTTAAAAATCCCCTTCGGTTTTTGTTACTCAGCCTCATGATCCCACTTGTGGTTTGAGTGAAAATGGACCCATAGAATCGTATATTTGAAAGTATAGTTCCCAGTTGGTGGACTACTTAGGAAGGATTACAGGGTATCCTTGGTATTACAGGTAATTCTTGGAGGAGGTGTGTCACTGGAAGTGGATTTTGAGTTACAAAAGCCTAAGTCAAGTCCAGTCTTGTTATCTCTGACTTAAAATACTTGTAAAGCCTTCAACTACTGCTTCATTGCCCTGCCTGCCTGCTTATCTGCTTGCTTGCCACCACATTACCCACAGAGATGATTACTGACTAACCTGTTGAAACTGTAAGCAAGTCCCCAATCAGATGCTTTCTATTCAAAGCAATAGAACAGTAACTAAGAAGGACACTTGTCTTCAGTAAATTCCCCCATACACATAATAGTCAAAACTCCAAATGTTCAAAACAAAGAAAGAATACTAAAAGCAGTAAGGGGAAAAGGACAATTAACACATAAAAGAAAACTGACCAGAATTACATCAGACTTCTCAACAGAGACTAAGAAAGCTAGAAGATCATAGACAGACATCATACAGACCCTAAGAGAACACAAATGCCTGCTAAGATTATTATATCCAGCAAAACTCTCAATTACCAGAGATGAAGGAACCAAGATATTTCAGGAATAAAACAAAACTTACACAAATATCTGTCTACAAACCCAGGCCTACAAAGGATAATAGATGAAAAATTCCATCACAAGGAAAGAAACTACACCATAGAAAAAGCTAGAAAAAAAACTCTTTTTGCAACAAAATCAAAAGAAGAAATCACTCAAACATAATTCTACCCCAACAAGAAAATAACAGAGAACAACAATCACTATTCATTAATATCGCTTAAAATCAATAGACTCAATTCCCTAATAAAAAGACATAGACTATCAAACTGGATACATAAACAGGATCCAGCATTTTGCTGCATACAGGAAACTAATCTCAGCAACAAAGACAGACACTACCTCGGAATTAAAGCTAGAAGAAAAACTTAACAAGCAAATGGTTCCCAAAAAGAAGCTGAAGTAGCCATTCTAATATAAAATAAAATAATCAAAAGTTATCAAAAATGATAAGGAAGGACACTTTTTACTCCTAAGAAGAAAAATCTATCAAGACAAACTCTGAATCCTGAACATGTATGCTCCAAATACAAGGGCACCCACATTCATAAAAGAAAAGCTATTAAAGATCAAAGCATATATTGCACAATACACAATAATAGTGGGAGATTTCAAAACCCTACGTTGATTGATGGACAGATCATGGAAGCAGAAACTGAACATAAAAACAGGAAAACTAACAGAAGTTATGAAGAAAAATGGATGTAAAAGACATCTATAGAACATTTCATCCTAAAACAAAAGAATATACCTTCTTCTCAGCACCTCACGGTACCTTATCCAAAGTTGACCATATAGTCAGTCACAAAAAAGGCCTCAACAGATACAAGAAGATAAAAATACTCTGATGCATCCTATCAGATCACCATGAACAAAGACTGGTATAGTGGCTGGTTTTATGTCAACATTAAAAAAAAAAGCTAGAGTTATCACAGAGAAAGGAGCCTCAGTTAAGAAAATGCCTCCATGATATTCAGCTGTAAAGCTTTTTCCCAACTAGTGATCAAGGAGGAGAACTCCCAGCCCATTGTGGGTGGTGCTATCTCTGGGCTGGTAGACATGGGTTTTATAATAAAGCAAGCTGAGCAAGCCAAGGGAAACAGGCCAGTAAGCAATCTTTCTATGGCCTCTGCATCAGCTCCTACTTCCTAACCTGCTTCCAGTCCTGATTTCCTTTGGTGATGAACAGCAGTGTGAACAGTGTAAGCTGAATAAACCTTTTCCTCCCCAACTTGCTCCTTGGTAATGATGTTTTATGCAGGAATAGAAACCCTGACTAAGACAGCTGGTTTTAAATAACAACAAGATCAACAAAAAACCCACAACACATTGAAGTTGATCAATGCTTAACTAAATGATAACTTTGTCATGGAAGAAATAAAGAAAGAAAATTTTTTAGAATTTAATGAAATTTCTAGAATTACATTTTTTAGAATTTAATAAAAATGAAGGCACAACATAGACAACCTATGGGATGCAATGAAAACAGTACTATGAGGAAAACTCATAGCTCTGAGTGACTCAAAAAGGAAACTTTAGAGAGTATACACTACCAGATTGCCAGCACACCTGAAAGATCTAGAACAAAAAGAAGCAGATAAAACCAATAGAAATAGACAGCAGGAAATAATCAAACTCAGAGCAGAAATCAACCAAGTGGAAACAAAAAAGGATAAAAACAACCAACAAAACTAGGAGGTGGTTCTTTGAGAAAATTAACGAGATTGATAAACCCTTAGCCAGACTAACAAGAGAATATCTAAATTAAAAAAATCATAAATGAAAGGGGAGACATAACAACAGAAACTGAGGAAACTCAAAAATCACTAGATAATACTACAAAAGTCTATACTCAACAAAACTGAAAATGTAGAGAAAATGGACAATTTTCTAGACAGGTAACAGGTACCAAAGTTAAATCAGGATTAGATGAACCATCTAAACAGTCCTATAAACCTTAAAGAAATAGAAACAGTCATCAAAAGCCTCCCATGCAAAAGAAAGCCAAGGACCAGATAGAGTCAGTGCAGAATTCTATCAGACCTTCATAGAAGACCAAATACCAATACTCTCAGAACTATTCCACAAAATAGAAACAAAAGGAACACTATGCAACTCATTATTCGAAGCCACAATTACACTAATATTTAAACCACACAAAGATCCTACAAAGAAAGAGAACTTCAGATGAATTTTCAAATTCATTGGGAATAAAAAAAAAAAAAAAAAAACAAGATAGCAAAATCTATTCTCAACAATTAAAAAAAAAAAAAAAAAAAAAAAAAACTTCCAGGGGAATCACCATCCCTGACCTCAAGCTGTGTTATGGATCAATTGTGAATATATATATATATATACATTTTTTTCCAGCTTCTGGCTATCATAAATAAGGCTGCTATGAACATGGCTGAGCATGTGTCCTTGTTAGATGTTGGAGCATTTTTGGGGTATATGCCTGGAAGTGGTATAGCTGGGTCCTCAGTACAATGTCCAATTTTCTGAGGAACCACCAGACTGATTTCCAGAGTGGTTGTACCAGTTTACAACCCCACCAATAGTGGAGGAGTGTTCCTCTTTCTCTACATCCTTGCCACCACCTGCTGTCACTTGAGTTTTTTATCTTATCCATTCTGACTGGTGTGAAGTGGAATCTCAGGGGTGTTTTGATTTTTATTTTTCTGATGATTAGTGATATTGAGCATTTCTCTTTTTTGTATTAGATACTCTGGGTTTACATTTGAGAAGTGATCCCTTTCCCCTGCCCTGCTCACACCCTGCGTTTTTTATTATTTCAAATGAATTTGCACATTGCTCTTTCTAACTCTATGAAGAATTGAGTTAGAATTTTGATGGGGATTTCACTGAATCTGTAGATTACTTTAGGCAAGATGGCTATTTTTACCATGTTGTTCCTTACAATCTATGAGCATGGGAGATCTTTCCATCTTCTGAGATCTTCTTCAACTTCCTTCTTAAGAAATTTGAAGTTCTTGTCATATAGATCCTTCACTTGCTTAGTTAGGGTCATCCCAAGGTATTTTCATTTTTTGTGACTACTGTAAAGGATGTCAATTCCCTAATTTCTATTTCAGCCTGTTTGTCCTTTGAGTAGAGGAAGGCTACTGATTTGTTTGAGTTAATTTTATATCCAGACACTTTGCTGAAGTTGTTTATCAGGTGTAAAAGTTCTCTGGTGAAATTTTTGGGATCACTTAAGTATACTATCATGTCATCTGCAAATAGGGATATTTTGAATTCTTCCTTTTCAATTTGTATCCCTTTGACTTCTTTTTGCTGTCTAATTGCTCCAGCCAGAACTTCCAGAACTGTGTTAAATAGGTAGGGGGAGAGTGGGCAGCCTTGTCTAGTCCCTAATTTTAGTGGGATTGCTTCAAGTTTCTCACTGTTAAGTTTGATGTTGGCTATTGGTTTGCTGTATATTACTTTTATTATGTTTATGTATGGGCCTTGGATTCCTGTTCTTTCCAAGACTTTTAACATGAAGAATTTTGCAAGCATCTAAAAACATAATCATGTTTTTTTAAGTTTATTTATATTGTGGATTATGTTGTTAGATTTCTTTATATTGAGTCATCTTTACATCCCTGGAATGTTATGACTTTCACCCCTCATCTTCAGTCCTGTTCTCCCACACTGGCACTGGCTTCAAGGAGAGTATGCTGGTGGTATTCAAATAAAAAGCAATAATAGTAACTGACTGTAAAATAGGAATCAACAGGTGTGTCATGATATGGTTGTAGGTTGTAGTGGACTCCTATCTTATCACTTATTAACATATAAGGTCCTTTTCAATGAACCTTCCTGGAGAGAAATGTACAGGGTACCTTCTTAACATAATAATGCAAGTAAATAGTCCTACAAAAGTGACACTTTGTGTCCTTTGGAATGCTATAACATGCAATTCATTTAATGAAATATGTCAAATAATTTAATAGTACATACAGTCTTACTAAGAGGAAACATCCAATGAACCCAGATCAAACAGCAGTCTGTGGCAATAATGATTTACTTAAAATTTTTTTTCTATTTTTAAGAATATTCAGAACTGTGGTATACAAGACAGAGAGCCATTCTAAGTTGAGGAAAATTAAAGTATCATCAGAATTAAATGAAATGTGTAAGTCTATAGGTCAGGTTATCCAAGTCCAAGGACTTGGTGTAGCTGCTAATTGGAACCACACTCTGAAGCCAGACTCTTTGTGATAAGTAGCCCCAAAGTGTTTACGAAAAACTGGCCATATATATAAAGCTTAACACGCAGATTGCTCAAGGAAAAAGATAGTGGTATACACTTATTTCTAGAAAGAGCTTGAAGAAAGCAAATCTGTATTTAAAAAAAAAAAAAAAAAAAAAACCTGTAAAGAACTGACAAAGGTTGAGATTCAGGAAAAGGATTTAACTTTTTGCAACAGTTCTGTATGTTGAAAAGATACCAAAAAATAAAAATCAGAATTAAAAAGTCCAGAAAATATACAAATAGAAATGTCAACCTCTGGAGGAAGTCAAGAAGGACAGTATTGTTTCTGACCAAACTGCTTTAAAAACACATTAAGGAACACAACAGACTTGACTATGACCTTGACATTTCACAGAATCAGAATCCTGATGCGAACTCCTTTTCTCTGCATCAGAGCATGGAACCTTCAAACCTACATTTATTTTCAGGCAGAGCAGTAATGGTGTTATTGTCATTAACATTTAAGTGCTTACCCATTCCTACTGTGAATTGTAATTTGGAAGGATTTTTCTTTCACACTCTGCCCCCCTTATTAGCAGCTTAGTTCTGTGACAGAACATGAAATGTATGGCATCCAGATGGAGATTCTACTGCAGGCAGAAAAAACACCTAATCACCCCTCATTTAAGTTATCATATCACTTAGGGTAGTCTATTCTTGTCCCTTGAGCAGAAATAAATATGTTTCTGAAAAACAGCTTAAAATGTACATATTGCTAACTCCTGTATATCTGCAGGATTTGTTAGAGTTTTCTCATAATCATATAGACAAATTTTCTCATTCTATTTGCCAAAACAGAGGTTCATTATGACTTGCAATGTGGTCACCTTCAGCAAAAAGCAATTTTACAGCCTCATCCAACCATACATCTATTAACACTAAACAAAAATAGAGTCTCTGTCAGGTGAGTCACCACTTAAATGGAGATACTTACTTATAGGGTCACATAGACGATTGTCTCAAATGTTCCTTTGATCTTTCTTTGAGACCCTGCCCTTTGTTTCTGTGCTTCTGTGTCTGTAAAACACATTTCTATAAAGTTTCATCATAGCATGTACTTGGGAATCAAATGCACAGACGTGTAATTACAGTCTGGACCAGCATGTCAGCTGAGACCCTGCTTCTTGTGGCTGTGGTGGTTGTATTTCTTAAGTTAATAACATTTAATACCTTCATGGCATTTAAGGCATGCTTTGGAGTCTCTAGTCTTCAAATGTTCTCATCTTGTGTCCCTGGTTTAAGTAAATTTTTCTAACAAGCTGTCCATAAAGAAACTTAGAAATTACAGAAAATGTCACCTTTCTTCTTCCTTTTTGTGGTTTGGATGTAGTTTGTCCCTGGGAAAAATTCATAATCAAGATTACCTGTCTCTATAGCTGTATGAGGAGAAAATTGGGCCTTTTAAAGTGTAGTCATGATGGTACAAGTCTCAGGAATAGATTAATAGCTTTCTTTACAGATTGAGTCACATTTTCCTGAGAAAGGACTCAGTTTCGTGGAATTAAATTACCTTTCTTGAGACTACAGCAGATTTTGTTAAACTGAGTGCCCAGCCTCCTCCCCATTAGGCATTCTGCATTCACACACGTTCTCCTGGCATTTTCCATTTATCTACTGTGAGTTGACACAAAGTTCTTAGCAGGAGTAAAGAAGGTTCGAGAACCATATTCATAAACCTCTGTAATGATGCACTAAATAAACCTTTCTTTTATAGATTCCAAAATCTATATTTTTTTCTGTAGCAACAGAAAATGGTCTAAAACCCCTTTATCACCATTTTGCAAATGATTAGTCACATCACCTTAGGATGAGAAGAACTTGGTACACAAACGGGACAGAGAAAGGATGAGACAGAGACAAGAACTTGTCATTTCAGAAGCTAGGAAATTGATGGAGGTGGCCAAAGAGATTCAAGAATACAGAAAGCCTTGGGTGGTGACTTCTTCTGAGACAGCAGCAGAAAGCTGTCAAAAAGTTCAATGCCTTATCTCCCATCAACAGCATTCAACAAGGAAGCTCCACACCTTTTCTAAGCATTAGTTACTTCTGTAATAAGCTTCTATAATACAAGGGTATTCTGTAGCAATTCTACTGAATGAGTTGGTTTGATGGTTTGCTTATGCTTGGCTCAGAGAGTGGCACTATTAGAAGGTGTGGCCTTGTTGGAGGAAGTGTTTCACTCAGTTTCTGGGCTTGGAGACACTGCCTGAGGATGCTCAGTCTGTTCCTGGCTTCCTTCAGATGAAGTTGTAGAACTCTCGGCTTCTCCTGCACCATGTCTGCCTGGATGCTGCGATGCTCTCACCTAGATGACAATAGACTGAACCCCTGAACCCCGTAAGCCAGCCCCAATTAAATGTTGTCTTTTATAAGACTTGCCTTGGTCGTGGTGTCTGTTCATAGCAGTAAAACCCTAACTAAGACATAACTATTTTGTTTTCTTCCTTTTCAAGAAGTCCCTTACTGGATCTTTGTTCTAGAGGGGTGATACACCTTCATTCCTCAAAGAGTCTGGGGCATTTGTTTTTCTGCTTGGGTTGGGTTGTTGTAATTTTCCACTGACCTAAATCATAGGAAGTGGATCTAAGGGATCTACAGGCCAAACATAGTTCTCCACTATGAGTAGAGTAGTAGTAAAATTTCCCACTGGTTGTCTAGACCAATAAGGCTGTAATTCTTTTCTTAGCCTAGCTGATACAGTTGGTGATCAAGTTCACAGTGACTCTTTTGAGTAGAAACAAGGTGTAATCATAACGTTATAAAACTGATTTCCTTCATTAGTTTGGACCCTGAGGAGAATCTCTGATGGAAAATATCTGAAGATTTATAACGTTGCTGAAATGAATGAGGAGCTTTCCAATGAGACATATTTAAGTGGAAGAAAACATTTTTTAGCACACATGGTATTAGTTGCTTTCTTGTGTTATTTCAAGATGCCTGACCAAAAAAAAAATGAGTTAAGGAAGGAAAGGAACTGATTAAGGGTATAGTCTGTCATGTTTGTGAATGCATACACCAGAGTATGAGGCAATTGGTCATACAGCATCCACAGTTAGAGAGTGATAAATGCTCAGCTTCTCTATGTGTTATTTAGAATGTAGTGGTTCTGCCCACATTTAAGGTAGGTCTTCACATGTCCCATGTCCTAGATTGGTGCACTTGACTTGGTTGAGAAGGAATAAAGAAAGAGTTATAAACACTTGTACAGGAAATCAGAGGTCAGGAAGACTGTGCTCTTTGATGAAGTGACAACATCAACAACAACCTGGAAACTCAGCATGTGTACAGTCAAGCAAGTGTAGTTAGCTTGTTGTACAAACACAATGGTCAGTCCTTCATAAACACTTGTAGTTGAATCAAAGTAAGGCTTTGTGTTTCCTAGCCTGACCATTGAAAAAGGCTTTGTCAATTTCTCATAACTATAAGGCATCAGTTCTGGACAGGGCCAGCTCATGCCAAACAATACACACTCATTCAGAACTGCAGTCACTAACTACAGGTCTTGTAACCTCAATTCCATCTTGAAACACCCAAACAGACATGTCAAGAGGTTTGTCTCCTAGGCGATGCCAGATCCTGTCACGTTGACAAGCATCATTAACCTTCACACATTTGTTTGTATTAAAATCAATTGCATTTACCATAAGTGCTTTTGTCAGGTATACAGAACATAAAAGAATCACTCCATTGTATGAATCACAAAGGACTTTGCTCTGTACATATTAGTTTGGGAAATAATGAGTTGAATAAAGCCTTTTTCTGGGTAGTGTTTTCATTAGCTTTTATGTACTAATGTACCTGTGTCTCTTCTGATAGTACAAAGATACCTAGCCAGTGACTTGTCTCAACTTTCACAAAACATCTCTCAGAAAACAGAGTTTCTCTTGTTGATAAACACTGTGGGTTAAAAAAAAAAAAAACTTTGTGGTGAGCTACTTTATAAAATATGAAATAAGATACACAGCAAGTTTATAAAACATATGATACAGATATTTTCATACCAAAAAATAAGTTAGCAATAGCATCCAGATCCTAGTCCTAGATAATATGCTAAGCATATCATCTAGCATGGAATAAGCATTTGATAAATGTTAAATATGTCTATTTATACTGATAGTAAAGAAAGCAAAGTACTGGCACTTTGTACCTAGAAGAGAAATTCAAGACTTGGGAACTTGAATGGTGGAAATAGAATAAATATTCATAAAAATCAGAAAAGACTCTAATGGGAGAATTCTAAGAATGCATGAATGACAATTAGCCAACCAGCAGTCAGTTCTGTGCCTTGCTTAAAACTAAACAGAATCAGATGTGTTCAGAGAGCTAAATTCCCTTTAGAAGGAGTACTGTCATCCTGGTAATACCTTACTCATAAAAGAAGTAATTCTAGATCTAAAACAACATGTTAATTCTAGCAAACTTTTAGTGTGTGACTTCAGTGCCCCACAGTCACCAATAGACAGGTTATCACAACAGAAACTAAACAAAAACTGCTGTAGTTGAATGACATCATAAAACAAATGGCTCTAACAGTTTCTATAGAACACTCCAGCCAAATACTGAAGAATGCAGGTTCTTCTCAAAAGCTCATAGGATATTACCTAAAATTGGCTATATATTTAAACACAAAGAAAGTCACAATACATATAGCAAAATTAAAATAACAGCCTGCATTCTGTCTGAACACAATGGAATAATGCTAAAAGCAACAGCAACAGAAACTACTAAAAATACAGAAGCACATGAACATTAAATAACTCAATAGAGAATGATCAGTAGACATCTCAGAGACCCAAGATAGAACCAAACATGGTTCCTTATGATGTTCTGATATTCTGCTATACTCTTAGATTGGTGCCTAGAACAACTGTCATCATAAAAGCATCATCCAGCAACTAATAGGAGAAAATACAGAAACCCACGGTCAAACACTATGCAAAGCTGGGAGAACCCCCAAAATTATGGGAAGGAAGTATTATAAGAGTCAGATGATTGAGAACACAAAACACACAGAATCAACTAAATGGGGCATATAGGGGCTCACAGACACTAAAGGGAAAATTTTGGATTCTGTATGAGTCTAAACTAAGTCCTCTGCATATATTTTATAGTTGTTAGCTTGGTGTGCTTATGAGACTCTTAACAGTGAAGTATGAGGTGTCTTTGACCCTTTCACCTGCACTTGGAACCCTTTTTCTCCTACTGGTTTGTTCTGTCCAGCCCTGTTTTGTGTCCATTCTTATTGTAACTTATTATGCTGTGGTCAGTGGATAATTCTTGGAATCCTGCTCATTCTTTCTTTTCTTCTTCTTCTTCTTCTTCTTCTTCTTCTTCTTCTTCTTCTTCTTCTTCTTCTTCTTCTTCTTCTTCTTCTTCTTCTTCTTCTTCTCCTCCTCCTCCTCCTCCTCCTCCTCCTCCTCCTCCTCCTCTTCCTCCTACTCCTCCTTCTCCCTTCCCATCTCCCTCCTCCTCCTCCATCTCTTCCTCTTCTTTCTCTTCTTACTCCTTTTCCTTCTCTTCCTCTTCTCCTTCCTATTCCTCCTTCTCCTCTTCCTATTCCTTTTCCTATTCATTTTCCTCCTCTTCTTTCTCTTCTTTTATTTTATTATTTTTTAAAAGAAATGGGGGAGAAGTGAATATGTAGAAAAGAGAAGTTGGAGAGAGGACTGGGAAGACTTGAGAGAGAAGAAACTGCAGGCTGGATGTAATGTATGAGAGAAGAATAGAGGGGAAAAACTTGAAAGGTTCCTGGAAAACCATTGGGTTTTAGTCTACAGCAGAAACCTGCAAAGGCTTGTTCTGTTATGAGCAAAGGATAATCAGCTGAAGATGATCTTTCTTTTGATACTCATTTTCTTTGGACTGTTACCAGAAGGTGCTGCTCACAATGGAAACAGATTTTCACTTATTAATTAGTGCAATTAAGATAGACCTTCAATTAAGTCCCTTACTCATGGGATTCTAATTTTGGCAAGTTGACATTACAACCAACATAATAATATATGTGAGTGAAATTTTCAAAGAATAAATTTGAAAGTTAAAGTTAAAATGAAATGCAAATATATGGGGTAAGTTTCTAGTTCATTCTATTAACAGAAAAATATAAATTTGTTAGGAAGCATTTATTGAGGACCTTAAGGGGGAAACAAACTGTTATTTCTTGGCACAGTGAGCTGCCTACAAAACTAATCCAAAAGGTAGTGGTTTAGGACAATAAACATTAGTGTGCCAATATACTAGCAAGTGAAGTAGGCTCATACAAGCAGGGCTTGCATCATGTCTTTCAATCAGCTGCAGTTCCGTTATTCTAAGATGTTGGGTTTCTGATGGGATGACAGTGATTTGGGATTCTCCTGTGTCACCCTCCAGCAGTTTTCATGTAGGAGAGCAAGAAAATAGAAAATAGAGACTCTGTGGAGAGAGAGAGAGAGAGAGAGAGAGAGAGAGAGAGAGAGAGAGAGAGAGAGAGAGAGAGAAGTGCAACCCATAGAAAGAACATTATCAACCAACCAAACACTTCAGAACTCTCAGGTACTAAATCACCAACCAATGAGCACACACAGAGAGACCCATGGCTCCAGTTGCATACACAGCAGAGGATGGGACCAATGAGACAAAAGGCCTTTGGTCCAGTGAAGATGTGTTTTCCTAGTGTAAGGGAATGCCAAGGCACTAAGGTGAGAGAGGGTGATTGGAAGAGGGAGCACCTTCATGGAAGCAAGTGGAGGTGGAGACAGGAGGGAAGTGGGGAGAAAGTGGATAACATTTGAAATGTAAATACAAAGAATATCCAATAAAAAAACTTTAAAAAGAAAAGAGGTGTTTTTTCCAGTCTCCATAAATATACCATTTGCCCATGTCAGTCACATGACTTCAGTGAACTAAAAGGAGGGGGTATGGATTCTAATTCTGTGGTGGCAGAAACTGCAAAGATAACAAGGTAACCAGGAAGTCAGCATAGCAAGCTGGTTTATTCCAGATGTGTGAGTTGGATGGATGATGCTCTGCTTTATGGGTCTCTCAGAGCTTCCCGGGTGACTTCCAAAGCTATTCTGTGAGGTAGTGATTATGATCTGTATCTTACATAATTAACCTCTGGTAGCCTCTGTTACTAATTGGCATAGCCTATTGTTAGACATTTGTATATCCAATTCTCATGGATTTTTGTTTCAATTTAGACTTCAGAGAAAATTATTTAATATTAAATTAAAAGGTCAATTTAAAATTTAAATTAGAAAAAAATATGATGGACTTTTGAATAAATACTCATCTTAAGTTCTACATTTTCTGGAAAGCCATTTCACATCTACTTCTTCATAACATTTGATCATGTTGGGTGTAAACACACCATCTTGTTTGCTAAACTCTCCCTAAGGATTAGGATTCTTTACAAAAACAATAAAGAAAGAAACCACAAATCTTAGCCTGGCAACTGGGGGATACTATTGTGTTTTACATACTTAGCAAATTACTTTTTATGTCTATGAGAAGATGTGCTACTTGGGATGGTTTGCACACAGGGATCTGGAAAGGCACCTGATGCATCCTGTAAACTGAAATTAAAGCTCCTTGCATGGTCAGAAGACCGTTGCATCAAATATTAGAAAACCCAGAGTAGGACAGTCAGAGCCATGCTGTTTGCCAGCACAGTCCATTACATTCTGTTCCTTGCTGTAGTGCATTTATTACCAAGAGTAATAAATCACTGTGTAGTGTAGAGAAATCTGACCTCTGAAACAGAAGGACTGGCAAGACTGAGCATGTGAGTAGATGAAGACAGTAGTCATACAGCTAAGAAGTTGTAAATCACTTTGGCCACTGGCACATTTCAGTTTCCTGTCTTGTGATCTGTTCCTTCTACATCCTGAAATGGCATTCCTTTGGTTGCGTAGAATTACTCAAGTCTGCCTAGCAACAAGGTCAGAAGGTGGAAGAAGAAGGAAGTTCCAAGAGCCTTGACCTGCATGACTTAGAACGAGAAAGCTCACTGTACTTTTACAAAAGCAAATATGATATTGGTTTCCTCGTACAACATCTATATAGCTGCAGGCTGATTAATAAGCCTTGGTATATCTGGAATGGTTTTTTTTAAGCCCAAGGTTTATCAAAACCACAATGGAGAATGTTGTGTGGGCAAAGTGAATGTATTAGGTAATTTCCAGCTTGAACTATTTTATTAGTTCCCCACCCAAAAGCACTGGTTATTAGACCCTACTCAGATGCCAGCCCTACAGCCTTAATGCACTGACAGTGAATGACAAAGAATGAGCCACTGCTGAACTTTACAGACTTCCTACCCCGGCTCATTTTCCATCAGCTTCACACAAGCTAGAGTCATCTGAGAGGAAGGAATCTCAGATGAGAAAATGCATCCATAAGGTTGAATCAGACAAAATCATAGGAGATTTTCTTAATTACTGAATGAATAGGGAGGACCCAGCTCTCTATGGAAGGGGACTCCACTGGGTCGGTGGTCCTAGGCTCTATAAGAAAGCAGGTTGAAAAGGTCTTCACAGACCTACACAGAGGGCTAATATCCAAAATGTATAAAGAGCTCAAGAAGTTAAACTCCAACAACCTAAGTAACCCAATTAAAAAATGGGCACAGAACTAAACATAGAATTCTCAATAAAGAAATCTTGAATGGCCAACAAGCCCTTAAAGAAATGTTCAAAGTCCTTATTCATCAGGGAAATGCAAATCAAAACAACTCTGAGATTTCATCTTATAACAGTCAGAATGGCTAAAAGCAAAACTCAAATGATATGCTGGTGAGGATGGTGAGCAAAAGGAACACTCCTCCATTGCTGGTGGGAGTGAAGACTTGCAAAACTGGGAATAGTTCTGCCTTAAGACCTCAAGACCCAGCTATACCACTCCTGGGCATATATACCCAAAAGATATTCCACCATCCCACAAAGACTGTTGTTCAACTATGATCATAGCAGTTTTATTCTTAATAGCCAGAAACTGGAAACGACCAACCTAGATATCCCTCAACTGAAGAATGGAAAAAGAAAATGTGGCACATCTACACAATGACATACTATTTAGCTATTTAAAAAAAAAAAGACATCATGAATTTTGCAGGCAAATGGATGAATCTTGAGAATATCATCCTAAGTGAGATAACCAGTCCCTAAAGGATATATGCATGGTATGTTTCACTTATAAGTGGATATTAGCCCTAAAATACAGAATACCTATGATATATTCCACAGACTCAAGGAAGGGAGACATGAAAGAGGGCAAAAGAAAAATGCTTGAGCCTCACTTGGAAGGGAGAATGGAATGGCAGTGGGATGTAGATAGAGAAAGGGACCTGGGTGGAAGAAGGTAGCTGGAGATTGAATGGAGGGGTTCAGGGTTGCATGTGGGGAGGGAAAGAGGAGATAGCCAGATGACCATGAGAATGAATGGAAGTCTGCAACTGATGGGAGTCGGGGAGGTTGGAGGCATCTCCAGAAAGAGACAGAGACCTGAGATAGGGAAGGTACCCAAGAATCAATGGGGGTAACCTTAGCTGTGACTCACAACATTGGGAATATGTAGCCAAGCATGAACCCTGGGGGATCGACAGAGACACCAACCTACCCACAAACTTCCAACCTGAAACTTATTCTACCTACAAGAAATGCAGAGATTGGGGATGGATCAGAGACTGAGGGGACGGCCAACCAATACCATCCCAACATGAGATACATCCCACGAGCAATCACCAATCCCTGACACTATTAGTGATGATTTGTTACACTTACAGACAGGAGTCTACTATAGCTGTCCTTTGAGAGGCTGGCCCACCAACTGACTCAGACAGAGGCAGACACCCACAGCCATACAGTGGAAGGAGCTTTGGGACGCTTATGGAAGAATGAGGGGAAGGACTGCAGCACAGAGAGGGATAGGAACTCCACAGGAAGATCTAAGAGTCAATTAACCTAGACACTTGGGGCTCTCAGAAACTGAACCATCAACCAAGGCCTCCATACACACACACATATAGCAGATGTGCAGCTTGGCATTCATGTGTGTCCTGGAAAACTGAAATGGGGGCTATCCCGAAAACTGTTGCCTATACATGAGATATATCTGTCTAATTGGGCTTCCTTGTCTGGCCTCAGTGGGAGAGGAAGTACTTAGCCTCAAAGAGACTTGAAGTTTCAGGGGTCAGTGTCATACCCAGGGATACCCTACCCACTCAGAAAAGAGTGCAAGGGGGATATAGAAAGGATTGTGGGAGAGAATGACTGGGGGACAGTGAGCCAGATGCAAAGTAAATGTTTAAATTTTTAAATTGAATAATTATTAATAGTAATAATAATAATAATAATAATAATAATAATGGGTAAAGAAAAGAAAGCAGGCTGAGAAGTCCATGAGAAACAAGCCAGTAAATAGCTTTCCTTCATGACCTCTGCATCAGCCCCTGCCTTCACATTCCTATCTGGTTGAGTCCCTGCCTTGATTCATGGTATGTAAACCGAATAAACCATTTCTCTCCAAGTTGCTTCTGGTCATGGTGTTTCATCACAGCAATAGTAACACTGATAAAGACACTCCCTAAATCTTCCAAGGAACTCACAAATTGGCCCAGATGGAGGCAGCATTTGGATGTCTGCCAGAGAGATAGATGAACAACACACCCACCCAGAACTACAATCCCATGTTAACTGCAAAACATGTCCAACTCTTCCTGATATCTTCAATGTGTGTGGGGGGGGGTTGCCAAAAAGTCATGAGACAGAGTAAAGCAGGAGTAAGGAAGCAGAGCAGGGCTCAGCCTCTCTTGGTCCCAAGCCCTAAGAGCCATGTCTGCCCCAGGCTTGGAGGTAGAGAGCCAATCATCTATTAAACTGCATGAAGACTGGAGGTTCAAGCTGGTCTAGACAGTTAACAAAGTGATGGGGAAGCTGTGGGATAAACCTGAGATGTCATGGAGAAATAGAAAGATGTGGTGAGCGTGCCTGAGGTTGTGACTGGGGGAATGAATATGATTTCATCTCTGTTCCCTTTCTCCATCACACTCTCTGATTAACTCACTACTTCCATCTGAGTCTCGGTTTCCTCCTGGGGAAGTTGGAAGTGCTTTCATGCATGATCACCTTGAGGAATCAGACTTCCAATCCTAGATGGCCAGGATTTTTGTGTGACAGATGGGTCCTCTGATGATGTACAATGTACACACTCCATCTTTAATACCAAGTTCTTCTGTAGTAAGAAGGCCATGAAAATTAATGTTCAGATGCCTAGGGAGTGAATCATGAGCTTTCCCGAGTGTCAGCATCATCATCCTGGAACTCACCTGTCAGATCCAGGTGTCCAAACATGAGAGCTCTGGTCCTGCTCTGGAATAGAATTAAGCTTCTTGACCTCTTTATGTCTTCAGCCAAATACATACATAATCAGGTGTCTGATAGTTTGTCTGATGGATACAGTGAGCTTTAGCAATGTTCTCTTGAAGTAGCTAATAATGGCTCCTGAACTGAGTTTTTCTTTGGGGGATGTTTTAGTTTTTCATGGAAGGCAATAATGAGCTATTTGTCTCCCACTCGTAATTAACAAATCATTTGCTCCCTTCTGCTGTGACTATTATTAAACACTGACAGCAGAAATTTTGTTCTGAGATCTAATGGAATTCTTCCTCTATAGGAGTACAGCTTCTGTATAAAACTATAGAAAAGGTACCAGTCAAGCTTAGACATTTGTGTGTGTGTGTGTGTGTGTGTGTGTGTGTGTGTGTGTGTGTGTGGTTAAAAGAAATCCTCTGTGAAAGCATAAAGCAAACCATTCCTAGTATACTTTCTTTTCTATATGTTTTATTTAGTATTCAATGGGTTGCAATTGAACTCATTTGATTCTTTAAATGTGTTATAGATTAAGCTAAGAAATGTCAGAAGAGGTTGTTAGGTCAGTGAGGACCCTCCCTAGCCCCAAGCTCCTAAGTACATGATGAGCTTGGTGGAAGGATGAGCCTGAACTCTATTTGCTTCCATATGCTTGGACTACTTCTCATCTGCTTCTCGTCTAACATGGCTCTAGAAACTGGATATCCAGTAGCTCATGCCACTAATTCAAGGAAAGAATCCTCATAACCACTGAAGGTCAATGGGCTCAAGAAACTCATTTGGCTCAGTAAGCTACAAGCAGAACAATCATGGGGCCCTACTAGATAAAGTACAAAATGACAAAACAACCTGAGCTTATAGTCTTATCAGCTGGTAAGAAATCCCTCCTATTTTGGAAGATCTGCCATTTTTTTAAAAAATCCATTCATCTATGAGCAAAAATAGAGGTGGCTTTAATGGGATAGCAATAATCGACCTCATAGATTGGTCTTACATCCATGGTTTAACTACATCACAGGAGTTGTTTCATAGAGGAACCCACGGAATGTGGGCATTAGTAAATCATTGCCTTGCTCAACCAGTCAGGCTATGCAGAGTACAGAATGACCCATTTTATAGAAGTATAATTTTCTATACAATTATACTTGATTATAGAAGCAAGCACTGTTTACGTTCCTGTCATTTAAAATTGGTGATAAGAGAACTAGACTAAATACATTTTAGCTAAGCAAATAGTTCACAGAAAGAGGGACCATAAACCTCCAAAATGTTTATGGTATTATTTACAAACATCTATTTCTCATGTACTTCAGCTCTAAGAACTGGGTGCCCAGTAGCTCATGCTGGCATGTCTAGGAAAGAATTCTCATAACCATCCAAGATCAGTGGACCCTAGAAATTCATTTGGCTCAGCAGTGAGTTATAAACAAGCATCGAGCTGTAATACATAAAGTACAAGAAGAAAAAACCCAACATGAGCTCAGTACTCTGGTCATTAATGACATGCAGCTGCTGAAGTTCACTAACAAGCCAAATGTATAGGACTGTGCCTATAGATTTCTGAGGCAAAGCCACCATTTAAGTCACACTTTTGCTCTGAATTCAGCAATAGCACCATCCATCCTCATTCCCAGGAGATGACATTTGTGCCTATCTAGATTCGTGATGGCTGGGCCTGACACCCACCTTCCCCAAGCAGAGGTTCCATTGAGTCTCATGGGCTTTCTCATTTTCCAACTTAGAACGCTTCTACATCATAACCATCCATCTCTTCTGAGACATGTGTTATTTAAAACCAATTTCTCAAAGCTTCCCATTGATTTTTTTCCCAAGTAAAACACAAAGAATAAGCAATAAACCCATCGTTTATCACTTGTGATGCACACGGGGAGTGTCACACCTAATTTGGGTGAAAGCTATGCTGTAGCAGTGTCTGGTGTGAATGCCAACAAAACAGAGCTGGGTTTCAGAGCAGAGAGGGCCTCTCTATTCTACAGCCAAGACACCTGCTTCCTAGGCACAGCGAAGCTTAGGCGACTGAATGCATTGCAGACCTGCAGCTGGAATTTTGATTTATGTGCCTCTCGAATCCAAGACCTGGTACTATGTGAGGCTGGCAGAATGTGCACTGAAGTATCTTTACCATCCGCTAGTGGAGATCTATAAATCCCTAAAAAACCCATCTGACTCAAAGGGTATATAGTAGGTCAACTTCTCCCTCCAGTTCCATAGTCCTTCAGACTATACAGATTTTCATAAGGGATGTGAGGTTCCAAGAAAGGCAATACTTGATCTTTGACTTCTCACCTTCCCTTGACAGACTTGATAATGTTCTGGCAATAGATTTAAGCATACTCTTACATTGTTCATTGTCTCTTGAGTTGAGTGAAAATGAGTACCGTATTCTAATTAAGACTCTGGCTCTAACATGGCAAATGTCTTCACAAGTCACAAGATCCCTCAAGCAACACAGTTGACTTTACATTGTGCACACTGACCTAATTTCATGAACACAGTTTTGTGACTGGCACCTGTATGGTCTGAGTGTGATTATGCCTACCTACCCAGAGTCCACAAGGTTAAATCCAAACCTCCACATGCAGTCTTTAGAAATAGATTAAGTCATGAGATTGGGGCTCTCATGAATGGAGTATTTTATAGTAGATGCCTGGGAGATCTGAGAACACAATAAAAAGATACAGGCCTGTGAGCTACACAGAAGGCCCTAGCAAGTTACAGGAGGTACCGGAGCTTCAATTTTGTATTCCAAAGAATGGAGAACTGTGAGAGATATTTGTGTGTGTGTCAGTGTATGTGTGTGTGTATGTGTGTGTGTGTGATATTTTTTCTTTGTGTTTTTAAAAGGCCACCTAATTTACAGCCTTTTGTTATTATATAATAATTATAATACTACCCATCTAGGTAGTATTCTATACTAGGCTAATATCTACATAGGTGCAAAGTCATGGTGAGGGACCTGCAAGTCGGCCTTAGCCACTCATTCAAGGTAGGAACTGCCCTGAGCCATGGCGAGATTTATGGTTTGATTCAAATGCTAGGACTTACTAGATCTTTAAAATTGTCTACCACATTTGTCAGATTTTGCTTCACTTAACGTTTGAAAGGTTCTGTTCCTTCACCTCTGAACAGACACACTCATGAGAAATTACAAAGAGAATTCAAAGTTGTAATGCTTCAAGAAGTTTCTGGGCCAGGGCTGAGAGTATTTCCTCTGGTTTATTCTAGAAGTCCTGTACCCCAAGGTCATTGTTATGTGTGTTCTGTTGGTTATTATCTAACCTCAGAAAGTCTTTGGAATAGGTCCTTCTTTCAACTCCTCTTCATAGACAAAGAAACTGAAGCAATAACTTGTCCAACGCCTCCTACTTTGTAAGTGACAGAGCTCAGATTCAAATGTCAGTGTCCTGCCTTTTCTTTTTCTCTGGTAGCATTATACCTGAACTCCTGAAGCTGTATCTTCTCTCTCATCTCTATTCCAAGCCCTCCAGGGGACTCCTGCTTGTTTTGCAATGCTCACTCATCTGGCCCCCTTTGTAGTTAAATTCACTCCAGCCACCCTTGGAGTGAATTTAACACTTCACACCCCATGGCCTAGCCTGTGCTAGCTGACTGATAACAGCAGGCTAGCGCAGGTTTGATCTGGCTGACTACAGTGACCTTGTGTAGTATATCGAGTGTAAACAAGCCTTGTGCTTTTAACTTATCCTTCGAGAAACTGTATAATTTCCTGTCACCAGATGTCTTGGTGGGTAGCAGGAAAAAATATTTGTGGCAGAATGCCGAGGGCTGATATTTCACAAATCCTCCTACTTTAGTGATTGCCACTTTCTTTTTGTAAGCTATTCTGAGCTGAACCTTTTCTGCAGAAGGATTATGCACCTGATCATTGGGAGATCAATTTTCCATTAGCTCAGCTGAGCTGGTCCCATTCAGTCATTCTTCCCACCACAAACATGAATGTCATTCTTTAAGGCCCCAAACATGTTCCTGTTCCTGAAAATACCAGGCTCTACTTCAGTCTTCCTTAGAAATGAGGAAAAGGAAGGCAAAGAGGAGAGATGGGGAGCACAGATTAGACCAAAGCCTTTCTTTTCTTCTGCATCTGATTTTATCGTTAGCTTACTGGCATGATTATCTATATTATGCTTAAGCAGCAAAGGTTTCCCTTTTTCTGCAGCCCCTCAAAGATATTTGTATTAGGGAGGGAAATAAAGGTTAGGGAATTGTTCCTCTGAACAAATGAGCTTGTACATGGAACCTTTCATTAGACACACAGCTCATTGATTCTAATCGGGAATGCAAATTGGTGAGGTCACACTTGACCTCAGTCCCCTTCCACTAGGGCAGATAGTAGGAACTCAGCCTGGCCCTGGTGTCTGAATATCAATTAGAGCACAACCCTCCCTCTGTGAAACATACTCACGTGGATTATGCATAATGAAACAGGCCTTTTAGATCTCTCTTTTTCTTTGTCTTCTACTTTCTGTTTCCATGGGGAACACAGCAAGTTCCCTTAATAACCCAAAAATATGCTCTGCAATTCAAAAGAGCATTACCAATTCACGTTTAAGATATAATAGCTAAAAGCAACAGTAAATAAGGCAGAAAACTAGTTGAAAATGTAACAGAGAAGTCACAAGTTAATCACTTCCGATCGTGAATGTAAGAGCAGCTGCCATTCATAAAAGTACACAGGGGCAATTCATAACAGTACATTGTGGCAATCCATTTGGTTAAAAATGCATAACTGTGCATAGGCACTAAAATAGAGCTGACAGATGAAAAAAATAGACAGTGGAACCTTTTTCTTTATAATAGTAACCCAGTGATTATTCCTGAGAAGTAGAAATTTTTGTTTATAAATACGTCCACCACAAGATGCCAAAAACCTAAAGCCTAGTACCTCAGGATGGAAGCCAAATAGTCACAAACAACAGGATTAGTTAAGTACAGCCATCCGGGAGTGCAGTGGGCACGGATCTAGAATGTCAACTCTCTTTATAAGAAAAACATGAAGAGAAATGGCCATGGGAAGACAGAGACACTCAGAACAAAGACCAGGTCATGACAGAGGCAGAAGCTGGAGTGACAGGGCAGTCTGACAGCTGGATGACTGTCGGTGCCTGGGGAGGAAGCAAAGAAGCATTCATCCCCTGCAGGCTCACCTGAGCACAGGTTGACACCTTGATTTTGGACTACTGGTCCCCATGGCTATGAGAAAGCCAATGCCACCAACTTTGCTGTTACTCATGTCAGCAAACTCCAGTAAAGAAATAATACAATGCATTCCAGGCTTTGGTTACTTTGTTGTTGCTTTTAATAAATCCTGTTTTGTGCATTTAGAAAGATCTTTTTGATTTTTAAAGGAAGGGAAGAAAAACTTAATGACTGATACATTTTCTACTAACCAACTGGGTTGATGTCATATGTGTTGCAAAGATCATAGCTGATGGGGGCTCTGGAACTGAAGATCCGGCTCATAGGAGAAGTCTCTAGAGCCCTAGGTCACTCCATTTGTGGACACAGAGCTGTGTCCTATCCTATGCTTACTTCATCCAGCTTCTAGCAGAGGGCCTCTTCTCCTGCCTTCCCTCCATCAGCATCCCTAGCTCTTTTCAGTCTCACTGCCTCGGAGCTTCCCTTGCTGTATATGACATCCTTTCATTTATTCTTTCATTGGTCACTTAACAGAGCATGGCTATGGGCCAAGGAAAGGACTGGAGAGTTGGAATAGATAGATAGATAGATAGATAGATAGATAGATGGATGGATGGATGGATGGATGGATGGATGGATGGATGGATGGATAGATGGATGGATGGATAGATAGTGACCATCCCTGCCCACCGAGAGTTTTCTTTAGTGAGTGCAGGAAGAGACATGATCTGAAGAGACTGCCAAATGTCTGTGCAGAGTCTGCTGTAGAAGCACAGAGCAAAAGCCCTCAGACAGACATGGAAGAGGCGAGAACTGCAAATGCAGAAGTAAGTGCAAGTCCGGCAAAAAGGAAGAACCTGGGCATGAAGGAAGAATCTCTTTGCGGATCCAGAAAGGCAGGAAACCCATAGTGAATGTGAAGGAATGCTTGAATGTGAAGGAACCCTTGAGGTGAAACTGAGGAATGATGGGTTAAGCCACAGGAGTGGGACCCAGATGAGTGAAGCCACAGGAGTGGGACCCAGAGGAGTGAAGCCACAGGAAGAGAACCCAGAGGCCCACAGTCCATGAAGTAATGAAAGAAGGTCAGAGATTACAAAATAAAAGCTCTGATCTTGGACGTACAGAGAGGAGAGGGGGTTAGATAGTTAAAGTCATTTTATCCGAATATTATCCTAGGAATAGGAGAAGGCTGTCTGGATGGGTCAAGGATTGAAGCTGGTATGACTGGAAAGCCAGACAGGAGTAAGGCCAGCTGTGTAACAGCAGCAGTGTGGTAAGGAGTGAACTGGAGCAGATGTGCACAACTAGCAGGGTAGTTAGAAGAGCAGACTGGATGCACCTTCTCTGACGCATCCTTCTTTACTTTTCAGATAAACATGGATAAAGTCACCTGCCCTGTAACACCTGCTTTCTCTCTTGAAAAATAATGAAAACCTAGGATCCATCTATTTGTCCATTCATTCACTCATTCATTCATACACCCAAACATGCATTCATTCATTGGTGAAGATTAAATGGGCCAAATTGTGTCAAGTGCTTCAAAATGATCTAGCATGTGTTTTTTCCTACAAATACAAGCATTGGTGCCATTATACACACAGGTGCACAGTGGTGTATACACCAACAGCCTTTCCGAAGGGTGTGGAGAGCAAGGGAAGTGGAAATTCTAATGTGAATCCACATTTTAAGCTGAGCACCAGTAAAACTCACTCTGCTTTCTTTTTCTGGAAAACCTCGTTCGGTTTCTTCTTTTAATCGCAGAAAATAGATAGAAATTATACTATATACATATGAAAATGTCAAAATTAAATGCTTTCTTTTACATCATATAGATTAATCTAAATAAAAAAATAATGACTTCCTCTAGGAAATGTTCCCTCATGACTGAAGTCTAGTTTAATTAATCATCCCAAGATCACCATGCATTTTCCCATCATGGACCTCATGGTTCGTGCTTCTTACCCTGCCCAAGATAGTCATTCCACTGGGCAACAACTCCACAAAGGACTCAGTCATAGTGTTTATCACTCTATTGCCACTAGGTGGCATTACATGTTTATGATGCATCCGTGAGAACTAGAGAAGACACTGAGGTCTAGACATCTCTAGATCAAGGCATTCCATTGCAGTTCCCTCACAGACAATTAGAAACATGTTTATGGGGAGTCAGAAAATATATTTATATTGAAAACCGTCTGTGTTAGCAATGTTGCTAAGGTGAAGGAACAGTTGGAAGACCTGGGAAGGAGAAATAATAGAAGAAACAAAAGCAGATTGAGTTGATGATGCCTTTGTCCCATTTATGAGGTCTCTGATCTCATGACCTAGCTACCTTAAGAGCCCTCCACTCTGATGCTATCATATCACATAAAGGTTAGGATTCCAACATCTCATGTGATGGGGTTGGCATGGGGCATATTCAGCCAACTGAACTACCTACATGTTTTGCCAACTCTAGGTGCTCAAATGCATAAATATTTAGACCTTAAGTTCTATTCCTGGTACTCTTGAGGGATTATTTCATTTATACATCGCAACCATTCTAGGAGGAGAGTCTTAACAAATGTCCCCATTTCATAGATCTGAAAACTGAAGGCCTGTCTCTTGAAAGTTCCTCTTAGTAATGAAAGCATTAAACAGTGAAGTGGCCCAGTGGCTAAGCAAATGGGCCTGAGGACTAGGATGACTTACCCAGGTCAATGAGAATGTGTGAATGATCTACCAGGTCTGGGTGGCTTTATGCTTTAGGAACAATACTCTGTTTCCCCTTAACAACAACTGTTCACTCTCAGCACTTCCCTTGCCACTGAGTCCTGGCAGCTGATTGAAGACATTAAATCAGCCCACAGGACTAAGCCAAACTCCATTAGTCACTCTGTAAAGATGCTAAGCCTATTTATTTATTATGAGTTATTCATAAACATCAGGACTAGACTATAATTTAGTACCACCTGCAATGATTCCTGAAAGTAGCAATATTTCATCACTACGATCTGATTAATTAACCTGTTCAAACAGAGCTCCAAATCAGGTGATGGGGAAGTATTCATCTTTATCACAAAGGCATCCTTCTTGGCCCATCAAGGAAGAACAAGCCAGCTCCTCTAAAGGAGTCAATTAAAATCACCGGATGGAGACATTCCATCCACTAAAGAACTGCTGATAATCCCTTACATTTCCTCTCAAAAAAGTAAATAAAGTCTTACAAACTTTATCACCTTAGTCACATATGTTCACAAGCATTAGAGGCAGAAGTCAGGACAATGGATGGGTTTGCTGGAAGCAGGAACTAGGTTACCCAGTGCAGGGAAAGAAGCATGAACAGGCAGCTAAGACACTGTATGAATGTTCAGGGAGTTGATGTAATAACTGTGTCTCTTTGAAAGCTCATACTATATATGCTTTTCCCTACAGAATATCCATGCTATATGTCAAAAAATGTCAAAAATTAAGAGACATGGAAAAGGAATAACTCCTATAACATCAACCAGAGACTCAACTAAAGATGACACTGTCCCAACAATCCCACCTGCAGACATCCAATGAATAGATAAATCTTGTTGAATGAGTCTCAGTTGACTTGCCCATAAAATAATGACCTTACCTATTTCATATGCAGATTAAATATAACTGTACAGAAAATGTACATGCTACTGCACTACACTCATATGTACTTGCAGGTATATATACATAAATAAAAATACCTGTGCATCATGCATCAGCAATAGGGAAACATTCCGAAGAATGCATGGTTAGACAAATTTGTTATTGTAAAAACATAATAAAACATACTTACACAAACTAGGAAGACTATGACAGGCCATGTTATCACATGAACCACCATTGTATATATAGCCCATCATTTATTAAAACATCATTATAAAGTATAGGATTCTATATGTAAAATATATCTATGTATGTGTATATATATATGTATGTGTGTATTCATATACAACAATCAGTTTCTAACTTATGAATTATACTATTATTGTATGTACCATATTTTTTATTTCTAACAATGGCACACATCATTCTTATTTGAAGAGATTGTACCAAAACTGAAGCTGAAAGGGTCTGAAATCCCACGGGTAGAACAAAATGATCAACTAACCAAACCAACCACAGCTCCCAGGGACTAAAACACCAACGAATGAGTTAGCATGGAGAGACCCATGGCTCCAGGTGCATATGCAGCAGAGGATGGCATTTTCTGGCATCAGTGGGAGGAGGGGCCTTTGGTACAGTGAAGGCTCATTTTCCCAGTATAGGGGGATGCCAAGGTGCTGAGGTGAAAGAGGGTGGTTGGGAGAGGGAGCAACTTCATGGGGGCAGTGGGAGGGGGATGGGATTGGAAGAAGGAGATAACATCCAAGATGTAACTACAGAGAATATCCAATTAAAAAAAGGAAATGTTAATTTAAAAATTCACGTGATAGTAAATGTATTACACTAAGTTGCAACCATAAGTAGCAATACTTGGTCTTGGCAAAGCCACCTTCTTTCCAGAGTAAGTTAGCAGCCCTTGAACAGGACTCTCCTAGTTTCTTCAACCTCTTACTCAAAATGAAAGCATCCCTTTGGTTAACAATAGAAGAGATTATTCTTTCCAATTTTGAAAAGAGAACCTAGGACATTCTAGGTCATTATCCTTTACTTTTTTTGGTGTGTTTTTATTTATTCCTTGATAATGCCAAACAAATAGACAGTGAGTTTGTTTTGTTGTTGTTGCTGCTGCTGCTGTTTCAAGATAGAGTTTCTCTGTATAACCTTGGCCGTCCTGGAACTCACTGTAGATCAGGCTGGCCTCAAACTCAGATCTGCCTGCCTCTGCCTTGAAAGCACTGGAGTTAAAGGTGTGCAGCATCACTGCCCAGCTGTACAATGATTTTTGATCATGTGACTCCTCACCTCCCCATCGTCCATCTCCTCTAGGGTCATTTACTATAGCTGAGCAACTGATCCAGGCCCACGCTGTTGAAGGAAATTGACCCTCCCTAGCCAGCAGCCTTCAGCTACTGTAAGAGTGAATCGGCATGTTCTGACTAGTGGCCTGCAAGGTATTTCGACATTCGAAACCAAGGAACATGTCTGACACCCAGAGAAAAACAAAGACAGAGCATTTGACCCAGGCAGCTCACTGGCTGCACAGGACAAGCAGTTATGGACTGAGGGACATGGGGAAATGAGGGGACATGGGGAAAGGGTATAAAGGCACTCTCTGCCATAACAATAAATGAGTCTGCTTCTGCTTCTCATCTGCCTCCCAGAATCTGTCTTTGGTTTTGTGCCTTCTTACCCCCTACCCCCAAGTCAGTGGGGCTGAAGACTAGGGCAACGTCAATAATTCCTTATCTAGGTATGGATTCTCGTGGCTGCCTCAAGATTCACACTAAAATTCTGACTGGCTTGGTTTTATCCAGGTCGTGTGCAGGCCTGCATGTGTGAGTTCATGAGTACAGTGGCCTGTCATGTCCAGAAGGCGCTACCTAACTGAAGTCCTGCCTAGCCTCTGGCCTTTAGAGTCTTTCATCCCCTCTTCTGCTACGTTCCCTGGGCCTTGGGAAGAAAGTGTGTGATGTAGATGTTCCACTTACAGCTGACCACTCTATTTTTTTTTTATTCTCTGTATTTTTGACCTGTTGTGAGTCTGAGTTAACTGGTGTTCACTGTGAAACAGAAGCTTCCCCATCTTCTCCTTGCAATAGATAACAATTAACACAGAGATTCCCCCTCACCCCTCAAGACAGTCAACCTGAAAAACTAGAGAGGGTCCATCTATACCTCATCTGAGGATCAGGGATCCTTATAGAAGAGGAGGCAAAAAAAAAAAAAAAAATAGCAACCAGAGATGTTGAGTGCCTTTAAGGAACCTGTTTTCCAGGCCCAACAGGACAAAAACACTTTAAATTCATAATGATTGTAAGAGAATAAACAAGACCGGTGTGAGTACCAGCCAGACAAACATCCCAGCTTGGAGGTAGAGGGTAAACAAGCAGTCCCACTACTGTCTGAGGCACTATTAGCATTTGATGGTTGCTGGAGGAAAGAGAGCCAGGGTTTGTTTTGGTTGGTTGGTTTGTTGTTTTGTTGTAATGATCATATCTTTGGTAGGCTGAGCACACACAAGAGCAAGCCCTGATCCCAAGACTTTCTGAGCAACACAAATTGGACTCCATAGGAAAAGAATGGAAAGAAGAAAGAAGCAGTCTCAAAGTTGGTTGGGACTGGATGAAGGTGCTGGGAGGATGCCATCATGGTTAGGATTCCTATTGCTATGAAGGGACCCAACTGCAGCTCTGTTAATGGAAACCACTTAATTGGGGCTGGCTTACATGTTCAGAGATTTAGTTTATTATCATCCTGGCCAAAAGCATGGCAGCATACAGGCAGACATGGTGCTGGAGAAGGAACTGAGAGTCCTACAACTTGATCCGAAGGCAGCAGCAGGAGACTGTCAGGCTAAGCCTAGTTTGAATATATGACATCTCAAAGCCTGTCCTCCACAATGACCTACTTCTTCCACAAGTGCCACGCCTACTCTAACAAGGCCACACTTCATAATAGTGCCACTCCCTATAATGGGCCAAGCATACAAATGCATAATTCTGTGGTGTCCCATTCCTATTCAAACCACCATAGTTGGTAAGGGAAAAATTGGGGGTGGGGGGGGTAAATATGTTCAAAATATATTGTATGGACTTCTCAAAGAATGAAATTTATATTAAATGGGAGCCTTCGTGAATCTGTGGGTATAAAGGAAAGTCTTTAGAAGATATTTTGATAGCCTGTCTATCTAGCAGATATTACTGTAGTGGTGATTCTCCATAGTATTAGGTTCTCCATAAAGCCTCTGACTTCCCAGCCACAGATCCTTGGCCAGATTTACAATACCAGATTTTACAGTCCCATCCTGTGGAATCAGAAACTAGTTGGTTGCCTCCATTTTTATCGGATGCTTATGCCCCGACTTTACTGGGAGGCACATTTGGTCAGGCTGGTTGTTAGTATATTCACAGGATTCACAGCTGGATAAAACTATTAGTGAGTTTCCTTCCTGAGCATAAGGCACAGCATTTTCTGATATTACGGTAACGATCTTTTTGCCACGAGCGTGATTTGGCCTTGTGATGTAAGTGTCTAGTATCTCTGGCAGTAAAACTTATCATCAAGCATTGGTGGCTAATCAAGAGCACTGGTGTCAGCCTGTGTTGTTTTTAGGGGTCTATCAGCTCCCCTGACCAGAAACTAAAAGGGAAGTACCCCACAACCATCACTGGTCTTTTTGTTCAATAATCAACAGTATATGGAAGAAGCATAACCTCCAATATAAGGTAATTCTATTAAATATATACATAAGCACATACATATGGAATCATGAATATTAGGTTTGTACATTGCATTCATGAACACCCTTAGTGTTAGCTATGTCCTCTTCTGTCTGATGCTGTCATGTCTCTCCCCACTTAACCCTTTGTTCCTTCACACTCCCTGTGTTCTACTATTCTTCCTTTGCCCCCATTGTAGTTTTCTGGCTTCTACAAGTACTTCCCAAATGAAGTCCACACATTTAATGATTTAGAAGCAGGATTCACATAGGAGAGAGGATTTGAGGCTTTTGTCTGTCTGAGCCTTGGCTATTTACCTTTCTCAGTTTGATTTTTTTTTTTCAACTTCCATTTATTTTCTTGCAAATTTTATAATTTTGTTTTTTTTCTGTATAAAACTCCATTGTGTTTAAGTACCACATTTTACTCACTTGAAACTGCTAGAGGAAAAGTTCGGGTGTATTCTTTCACATATAGGTGCAGGCAAAAGCTTCTTAATAGGACTCCAGTAGTGTAGGAAATAAGATCAAAAATCAGCTCGATAATGAGATCTTATGAAACCAAAATGTTTCGGAACAACAAAAGAAGCAACTGGTCCAGTGAAGAGGCAGCATAGAGAGTGATAAAAATCTTTGTCGGATATATAACCGACAGAAGGTTAGCATCTATAATATACAAAGAACTCAAAAAACTTAAAAGAAAATGGAGAAAACAAACAACCTCATTGAAGATCGAGTGATGGATCTGAACAGAATGACATCAAGGAAGAATAAGAAATGTTTTAATGGTGCTCAGTGTTTTTAGCCTTCAGAGAGATGCAAAAGAAAACTACTTCGAGATTTCATCTCACCTTAGGATGGCCAAGATCAGTAAAATAAATGGTAACTTATACTGGCATACGTATAGGAAAAGAAGAACCCCCGTTCATTGTGAGTAGGGTACACAGTGACTCAGCTACTACAGAAATATGCATGGAGCTTCCTCAAAAATATAGAAGTAGATGTAGAACCCACAGCACAAAGCCCTTCTGAGCATCTGTATCTGTAGATCTGTGTCCTGTCACAGTGATATTTCTCCCTATCCATTGCTGTTCACAATAAATAATAAATGGAGCCAGTCTGGTGAATGTCCAGATGATGAGTGGATCATTAATGCACTTTCTTAAATTACTGAATTTTCCATCCACTTTCCAGAAAGTAGGATAACAGATGAAGGGAAACAGAAAGGGGAGGTTTCTGTCTCTAACCCCGACACCCCACAATTGTCTGTTGACTTCCTTTTCTTCTTAGCCTGTGGGTCATTTTCACATAAACAGCCGTCCAACTGATTTATTCTCTTTAATGATCAAGTGTTACAGTTCCATAGTTTGTACAACTCAGCAATGCTCAAGTGCTGGGAGCAAAGCTAAAGCTTCTGGCTATCCCTGGACTTCTGGTCTGGAGGCAATAAAGGCAGTGTTGGAAGTGAGTATAGTAGACTCCACATAACAGATCCTTCAACAAAAAGTCACAGTATGTTGGGAGTAAATGAGACCTGTCTTCTGCCATATCTCAATCCCCTGGGCTGCTGTGTCATGGCACACTTTGACTCTAGAACTCTGACAAGCAATGATAC
Source organism: Micromys minutus (assembly GCF_963924665.1). Classification (NCBI taxonomy): domain Eukaryota; kingdom Metazoa; phylum Chordata; class Mammalia; order Rodentia; family Muridae; genus Micromys; species Micromys minutus. The sequence goes on along the minus strand of NC_137977.1, from coordinate 55,493,798 downwards.
AGAGTCAGATGGCCCCTCAGGCCTGTGGCAAGGCGGGTTTTGACATGTTGGTCACAGAGGCCTAGGTACCCTAGGAACAGCAATCCTTGAGGAACTCTCATTCACACTAGGAGTATTTGAACCCCAGATCAGATAACTGAAATTACATGGAGAGAGGGGAGAAAGCTCCAAACACATCAGGAGGAGGAAAGAGAGCAGGGTGTAGGGTTACTCAGAAGGCTGAAACAAAAGGATGATGCTCTCCTGGGTGACTTGATTCACCCTGGTTCCTGGTTGTCCTCAAGCCTTATGGTGATTTGAATGACAATGGTCCCTAATGGCTCATATATTTGAATGCTTGGGTCTCAGTGAAACTATTTAGAAAGGATTAAAAGGTGTAGCCTTGGAGGAGGTTTGTCACTGGGGGCAGGCTTTGAGGTTTTAAAAGCCCCTGACATTCCCAGTTAGAGCACTCCTTCTCTGTCTCTCTGTCTCTGTCTGTCTGTCTGTCTGTCTGTCTCTCTCTCTCTCTCTCTCTCTCTCTCTCTCTCTCTCTCTCTCTCTCTCTCTCTGTCTCTCTCTCTCTCTCTCTGTATATGTGCCTCTGTATCTCTGTCTTCTGCCTCTCTGTGTATGTGTATGTTGTGTGTCTATGTATCTCTCTGTCTCTTTCTAAGTCTATTTCTGTCTCTGTGTGTGTGTGTCTGTCTGTCTGTCTGAGCATGTATTTGCATGTATGTGCCTCAAGGTTGCTGTCTCAACACATAAGCCGTTGTCCCAGCACCATGCCACCCTGCCGACTCCCAAGCTCCTGCACACGACCATTAAGGACTCACCCTCTGAAAATATAAGTCCGAGAATTAGATGCCATAATAGAGAAAGAGGTAAGTCAAGCCTAAGTCTGAGTTTTTCTTCTTTTCACCTTTAACATTAGCAAGCTGGTAAGGCTGGTGACTCCCCAAGCACATGCTGAGCCCAAGCTGACCTGCACAGTGCTGTGCCCGGTGGCACACTGGACTCTCTTAAAGTAGGAACTTGGGAAAGGAAGCCTTGGCAAGTGAGTGGTGGGAGTATGTGAACAGAAATGGCCTCCTCTTCCTAAAACCAGCTGGCTTACAAATCAAACAGCCAGAAGGCCCTGGAGCCCAGCAGCCTGTAGAGCTCCCAGCTGCTGCACAGGCAGAAGATTGTGTCCTTACTGGGATGTTTGTGCTGGGTTCTCAGGAACTTTCACAAGTCTCCTAAAGGACAGTGTATACTTTCAATAGCAATGCAATGCAATTGGTAAAAAATGATATTTTACTAATCTCCATAAGGATTTCTGTACCTAATAAAGACTTTCCAGATTGTAGTATGCAGCCTACAAGTGAAATCAGTTCCCTGAAACTCAGCTGCCATTGCCTCTAATTGAGACAGAATGGTGTGGAACAGACTAGAAAAGATCAGAGCATCAGATACAGAGAGAATAATTCCCTCATGAAATATTTAGTCATGGCTTTGAGATCTACTTATGCATACATATACCTATGTATGCATGTGATACGTATGAGTATGCATAGTGGGTTAGAATGTAAGACGCCTTACTGTGAGCTCCAATCATAATGTTTAAAAGCCAATCTTGTAACTGATGCCCTCATCTTATATTGAGAATCCTGAAGCCCAAGGATCAAGGTACCTTTTGCATAAAGACAAGCACAGTGGCAACGTTGTAATTGCAGCGTTGTAATTGCAGTGTAGACTCCCACTCTTTGATGGTTATCCTGCACTTCAGCTGTTCTTCAAAGCCCTTATACCACATCCCCACCTTTGCCAGTACCACCTTCCTGCCTAGGACTTGAATAGCGATGATGCATTTTTTTTTTTTTTTTTTTTTTTTTGAAACTCCATTCATAGTTTTAAGCAAAAATTCTAAGCTAAATAGTAATGCCGACCATTGTTAAACTCTATGCCAGACAGACATGGAGCCTGAGGCTAAACATCAAGGTGTTTAATTGTTTGTCTTGTAAATTTCCTCACTAAGTAGTCAGATGGATACAGCCAGGGGCACTGTGAACGCTTATTAAAGGAAGTATTTCTTAAGAAGGTCATGCTAGTAAACTAGAAAGTTCTATTTGTTCCTTTATGATCTAATTCTCCCTTAGGCAGAGCTTAAGGTATTTTATTTCCTAAAAGGGGAAAACAAAAAACAACAACAAAAACCCTTATTTCAGATACAGTGATGACCAAACCCACAATGGAAGAGAGCTGTCCTAAATAAGGACAGCCCGATCCTCGAGTTCAAATTGCATAGAATTCTTTCAAGGGATTTGAGTCAAAGGGAGAAAAACAAACCAAAAAAAATTGTAATATTTTTAATCCATCCGTGTGCTCAGAGAAGTTGTCAAAGAGAAGAAACATGAACAATGGTTTTCTTCTCCTCCACCTCGTTCTTTAAATATTTAGCAGGTAATTGTGCAAGGAGCTTACGTTTAACTCTGGGCCTGCAGGAAAATATCTATGCTCATGATCCTGAAGAGGATAAATCTTCTAAAGCAGTAGCCAGCACGCACGTGGGAAAGTGCACACTGACAGGTGTTTCAAAGACGAACATTTTATTTGGGTTTTGTTTCTTCTCCCCTTGGGTAAGTCTGTGAGCCAATGTATTTCTTGGAAGACTTCTCTCCAGTGAAGTGTCCCACACATATGAAGAATAAAATGAAGCAGACACTACCCAGAGTATAAAGAGGGTGTAGACAGAATGGATTTGTTTAGAGTCCAGTGGCACCCACTTGAGTGTTAGGAAGACTTCCCACTGAAGCACTCCAGTTCACTGAGTTTACACTGTGAACAGAGGCAAGAGAGTGCCTGCTAAAGTGCCCAGTTATCACCGTGTGTGCCAGTCACAAAGTAACGGGATTAATATGTCAGAAAGATACTGCACAAATTAAGCCCCAATTCATCCCCAATATAAGTAGATCCCTATTTAACCAATATTTTTCTTGCAACTGTCTTAAGCTGGTCATCTGTTGCTACATCCCCATTTTCTTCTTTTAAAAATATAGCATTCATAATAATAACAAGAGCTCATGTTTGTAAATGACTTACCTACGTCAGTCATTGTTCTAAGGACCACGCATGTCTTAACCCACTTCATTTGCAGACTTAATGGATAAAATAGATGGTGAGTTCTAAACAGAAGGATATTTTGTTTACTCTGTTCCCACCACTTAAGACTGTGTGTGCTACATGACACCATGTCCCCTGCATGCATGCTGTTGAAACTCCGCGTTGCACAAAGCGCAGAAGTGAAGAATATGGAAGTCTACCGTCCAAGACCATCTTAGTTACTTTTTCCTTTGCTGTGATGAAATACACTGACAAGAGTGACTTCCGGGAGAAAGGGCTTCTTTTGCCTCATGGTTCGAAAGAATAATCCAGCCTGATGAGGAAGCCCTGGCAGAGGAGCTGGAGGCAGCTGGCCACATTGCATCCACCGAGAAGCAGAGAGCAAAGTAAATGTTTGTGCCCTGCTCACTCCCTCCTTGTTCAGACAGTGCCCTACCCCATTTGGGGTGGATCCTCCAACCTCAGTGGATGCAATCTAGACATGCCTTCATAGACCTGTCTCACACTGGCCTCTTTCAACAAATGGACAGAGTACTAACTGTCACAGAAACTCGTTATAAAATCAATCAGTAACTCAGACCTAAGGGCTTCTGGTGCAGTTCAATGGATTCAGTGGCGAGCAGATACAAGATTTTCCCAAGTGCTGCGCTCCACAGCCCACACTTTTTCCCATGCTGCTTGACAGCTTTTAATTGAAGATGTCTTGCGACAGAAAATTCTGAAAGCTAGGAAATAAGACCTTCTTATTCAAAATAGGCGCAGTTAACATTTCAGAATGGTACAATGCCGCTGATAAATTTCAATAGTTTAATTACTGGGTTAAAGTGCATGAACTCAAAGATACTGACAAAAGAGATCCTGCTGTCCTCATTAAAAAGCAGGACCAACTCACTGTGGTTTCAAATTACATTTCACTAGTGGCTAATGAAGTTGAATGGTTTTTTTTTTTTTCATAAGTTTATTACCTGTTTAAATGTATTCTTTTGAAAAGCATCTATTCATACCTTTATTTAATTTTTTTTGAGTCTCTTATATATGAGTACTCAATTTACATCATTTCTGTTCTTCCATTTTTTTTCTCCTCCCACCTCTTCCTGTGACTCCAACTTCCTTTCCAAGTCATGACCTCATCTATGGTCATTATTGTAGCACATATTGATGTGTTTATAAAAAGATAAAGAGGAGGGTTTATGTTCTAGTGGAGGTGTGGTGTGGTATGGAGAAAAAGGGTGACTCAGCAGGCCCATGCTGAGGCATCCCTTCCCCCTGAGGGAGCAGCCACATTCCAGTATAGTATAGACTGGAGTTTATTCAGGGCAGGAGAAGGGATGTTAAGAGGGTAGTAGGGGCAGAGATAGAGAGAAAGAGAGAGAGGGGGGGGTGGGGAGGGAGAGACAGAGAGAGAGAGAGACAGAGAGAGGGGGGAAGGAGAGAGAGAGAGAGAGAGAGAGAGAGGAAGTAGAGGAGTAGAGGCTAGCCATGAGCACATGGAGTGAGGGGGGGGGAAGGGAATGGGGAGAGAGCTGGAGCAGGAAGGGGAGAGCAGTAGCAAGAGAGAGAGGAGGGGGCAAGCAGCCCCTTTAATAGTGAGTCAGGCACACCTGACTGTTGCCAGGTAACTGTGAGGCAGAGCTAAGACAAAATGCTAGCACATATGTACACTCAAAAAGTATCTACTGAGATCATTTAGTGTTGCTCTTAATGTGGTTATAACCAACCATCTGAGACTGGATAGCCAATCAGTCAGGAAGATAATCGCTAGAAACTGCAGCCACTGTCTGCCTGTAGCTCTGCATCTCGGGATGAGGCCTCGGGAACTCTCCCCCGTTCCTCAATAGCATGTTTACTAGTGTGGTTGTTAAGCAGGTCTTGTTTAAATAATGGAGCTTGCATGGGTGTAGCAACTCCTTCCTGCTCAGAAATCACTTCAGCCCAGAAGCAAGCATCCCGTTCTGGTTCTTACCAGCTTTCTACCTCCTCTGCTATGAAATCCCCTGAGCCTAAAGTACAGGATTTGTGCTATAGATGTACCAACTGGGGCTAGAGCCTCCACACACACTTATTCTCTCCCTGTGACAAGCTCTGGGTCTGTTTAGGAGCCTCCATCTGCTGCAAAGTGAAGCTTCCATAAAGTACCTGTCTGTTGGTGCAGGGATAAGTATTTAGAACACAGTTAGGAGCTATATTTATCCAGGATCATGGTAGCAGTGGGTTCTCCTCCAGTGTCTTCTTCAAGGCATGGGTAGTGGGTTAACAGGCACAAATTCCCTCCTACTGAGCTGGCCTTAAATCTGATTAGACAGCTGTTTGTTGGCCACAAAACGAAAATACCACTATCACACCAGTGGGAATAGCTTGCCAAGGAAATCGCTGTTTTGGCTCACAGTCTTCAGAGCTAGGTAGGGCTTCTCTCCCTTGGCAGCTTGCACTCCTTCGGGTAAGGTGGAGAGCTGAGACCTCAGGGAGAAGGCATTCCGGTCAGTCTCAATTCAGTTTCTCTAAGTTCTGTGTCTGGAGTGTGTGGGGTTTTTCACAATTGGGTCTTACCTTCTCATTTGGGGAGGATTTTCGTTGACTGTGTGAAATGAGACTCTAGCATATTGAGTAGAAATTCATTTCTGGTTGTGTGGTTGCTCTCAAACTCAGCTGGCTTCAGGTCAAGCCAAATCAGTCTACGAGATACACTGTGCTGATTATTTTACCAGAGAGATTGTGCGTCATTCCAAATCACTTGTAACTGCTGTGATGGGTGCTTTGAGGACTGGTATTCAGTTGATTCCCCTGGTGCAGCTCCTAGCTAAAGCTGGGGGTGGAAAGGCAGCACTGAGCAAGGGGCCAGGCAGATTCTCTGAAAACACACATGAGTATGAGAATGGAGCACATTCCCATGATGCATCAGGGTCTGGGGGAACAGGAATAGGAGGGTGAGGATTCTGAGTTTGATTAACCAAGAAAGCAGATAGACAGAGCTACTGCACAGACTAGGCCTGGGGTGCTAATATGAGTTTTTTATGAACATCAAATGATCATATGCATTGTTGGAGTACAGGGTGGAATCTGCCACATGAACTGACCACACTAGGCTACTTAACATCTCTGTAACCGTGTCACTACTGTGTTTACATTGCTTTAAACACCCACCCTCACGTGACTCAGAAAACCGGTACATGGTTATCACTTCTTTGGAGGCAGTGCCTTGCGTGTAGCCAAGTCTGGCCTCAGACTTCTCTTCCTGGTTCAGATCTTCGGGATCTGGGATCACGGGAATGTGTCAGTGTTTCCAATTTATTAGTGACTGTTTTTGAGAGAGGATCTCACTCTCTCTTCTGTACCATGTTCACCCTCACTGGGTGTCTTGGCCTCTCAAGCAGTGATTGCAGGTGACAATCTCTAGGCTCAGCCATTGTGTCCTAGGCCCCCCATGCATGCTGTAGAAACTCAAACTTAGTTCTCCTAAGTCAGTCAGACTGAGTAAAAGAGAACACAGATGCAGCTCCCAGCAGAGCTTGAGCCTGGAAAGACATGGTGTGGGAGGAGGGAGCTCACTTTCTCTATTAATATCCTCTCCACTTGTAAATTGGGGTTGATTTGCCATTACAGTTTTCTTAGATCTTTATATGTCCTGAATATTAATCTGTCAGATAGTTTGCAAATTTTCTCATTCTTGTAAGTTGTCTTTAGCCTGAAGATTGATTATCCCCTTCACTGTGAAGAAACTTCTTAGGTGGATATAAATCTGTCTATTTTTGTTTTTATTATCTATGACTGGAGTGGTCTTTTTTATCCAAAAACCTCATTGCCTGTACTTTCATGAAGTGTTTTCTACATGCTTTCTTCTAGTCCTTTTATAAATTCACTTCTTATTGAAGAGACGTGAGCACAAGGTTGGAGAACAGGGACTCAGAATTAGGAGAACTAAGTTTGAGTTTCTACAGCATGCACAATCGCTGAGCCTAGAGATTGTCACTTGCAATCACTGCTGGAGAGGCCAAGGCACCCAGTGAGGGTGAACATGGTACAGAAGACAGAGTTAGATCCTCTCTCAAAAACAGTCACTAATAAATTGGAAACACTGACACATTCCCGTGATCCCAGATCCCGAAGATCTGAAACAGGAAGAGAAGTCTGAGGCCAGACTTGGCTACACGCAAGGCACTGCCTCCAAAGAAGTGATAACCATGCACCATTTTCTGAGTCACATGGGGGTGGATGGATGAGAGTAGTGACAAAGTTACAGAGACGTTAACTAGCCTAGTGTGGTCGGTTCGCGTGGCAGATTTCACCCTGTGCCCCACAAATGCATATGATCATTTGATGTTCATTTAAAAGAAACTGTTTAAGATGAAAATGGTAATTCTGAGACCATGTTGATGCCACACAAGTTGAATCACAGCATTTGGGAGGCAGAGCTGAGAGATCTCCATAAACTGAAGACTGGTCTGCTTCTATATCAAGTTCCAGGCCAAATAAAGCCCTGTAATAATTCTGTGTCTCAAGAGAAACGGTTCAAATCTGCTTGGCCCAGGGAGTGGCACTGCTAGGAGGTGTGGCCTTGTTAGAGGAAGTGTGTCATTATGGGGTGGGCTTTGAGACCTTCCTCCTAGCTGCTTCTCCAATGCCATGCCTGCCTGGAAGCTGCCATGTTTTCTCCCACGATGACAATGGACTGAACCTCAGTACCAGTAAACTCTTATAAATGTTGTCCTTTATAACAGTGACCTTGGTCTTGGTGTCTATTGACAGCAATGGAAACCTTAACTAACACAGATAGACAAAAGAAAGAAAGAAAGAAAGAAAGAAAGAAAGAAAGAAAGAAAGAGAGAGAGAAAGAAAGAAAGAGAAAGAAGAAAAAGGTATTTCTGAATATTTAATGATCAAATGTTGGATAAATATGTAAAATTATTGCACTGTAGCCAATAAATTAGTAAAATATAAAAGAATTTTAGAATAGCCTTGACCAGGAGCAGTTTTAAAAGGCGCATGCCCACTAAAGCTTTGTTAAATGGATATTTATAAAGAGCAAAGCTTCCTCTTTCCTGTCATCAATGTACATCTTCCCAAGGACTCCAGGGACGGGCGACATTTGAAGAAATGTCTCTGTTGACTAACGACATGACTAACAATAATACTGTGCAAAGCAACTGCCGAGCTGCCTCCATTGATGAGCAGCCGCGCGCGCATGCGCGTGCACGCACCCTCTCCACTCCCAGCTAGCAGCGCTCTTCCCACTGCGACGCTCTGGGTCAAACAAGGTCATTCGCACACAGTGGGTTCCTTTTGACACCTTTTGACAGGTATTGAAAAAGTCAAAGCTACATTCTAGGGCAGCGGTTGTCAACCCTCCTAAGGCTGAGATCCTTTAATACAGTGCTTTCACGCCGTGGTGACTCCCAACCTTAATATTATCTTGTGGCTACTTCATAACTAGAATTTTGCTGCTGGTGTGAGTGATAATGGAAATATGTGCAGGATATGTGATATTCGACCACAAAGGGGGTCGTCACTCACAGGTTGAGAACCATTGCTTTGGAGCCTTGAGATTAGCAAATACGTAGATAGATAGATAGATAGATAGATAGATATATAGATAGATGGATGGATGGATGGATGGATGGATGGATGGATGGATGGATGGATGGATGGATGGATACATATACATACATACATACATACATACATACATACATACATACATACATACATACATACATAACGCTTGGAAAATAACTAAGAAAGCCTAAGGTAAAGAGGAGAGAAGTCCCCTGCCCCCAGGAATTTTAGACACTCACCGGTGGGAACTCAGAGTTTCCAGCTTTCCAGATGCCCTCTCGGTTCCGGCTCCTGTGCCACCACCGCTGGCCCTGAGCAAGGGACCCCCATCTCCTCCACAGGCTAGACAGTCACCGAGCTGCTATGCTCGCTCTGGGCCGCTGCCTCCCCTGGCCTCCTGCCTGCGCAGACGCCTCTCCGTGGCTCAGTGGTGCCTCGGTGTCACGCCGGAAAAGAAGTAATATTGAACAAAACTTAAGTGTGGAGTTTCTTCTTAAATGAAGAAGTGGTTATCAAGATTATGGATCGCAGCAAGCAGATCACAATTGCAGGATTTTCCCCATGTGTGGAGCGTCTGGAAGAATTTGGAGGGGGGGGAGGGGGGAAACACTGTGGAAAGAGTTTCATCATTTTCATATCGTGTGCTTATTAGGACCTTTCCCAGACTGACAAGTTTGGATGACTTCACGGGGTGGGGAGCGGAATAGAATCCGGGTTTTTCTCCGAAGTGCTCAAGGTTCGCCACAGAGTTTCTGGTCAGGTGATAGCACTCGAGATGACGTGCTTAGCAGTAACAGAGCAAACCTGCTGGAAGAGATGTAGCTCATGAACATCTCCCGCCCCAACAATCTCAAGTTCATGGGTGTGTGTGTGTGCGTCAAGGACAGTTGCTTGCACTTACGGAGTATAGCAACTCTGGGAACCCGGAACCGCTGCTAGACGGTGACCTGGATTTGCCTGGGACTGTCACAGTGAAACTGGCCTATGACGTAGGTGGGCTTTAGCTACCCTCACTTCAAAGGCGTTTTCCATCCGGAACGGCCGGATAAAGAGAGCGGTTACTCTGCAGTGGTAGCTGATTTCAGCCTGGCTGAGAAGATTCCTGATGCTGGTGTAGGGAGTGAGAAGCTCAGCTGTGGTGAGCTCACCTTTCTGGATGGCACCTGAGGCTCTCTGAGATGGACCTTATAATGAGAAGGCAGACGTGTTCTCTTAGGGTATCATCCTTTGCGAGACCATCGCCCGCATCCAGGCTGATCTGAACTATCTTTCAGGCACAGAGAATTTCGGGCTGGATTATGATGCTTTCCAGCACATGGTGCGAGACTGCCCCTCAGACTTTCTGGGGCTCACCTTCAACTGCTATAATGGGAGTGTCTTTCTTCACCTGGCTTTGGTCAGGTGCTGTCTGAGTCCTTTTCCTTTAGTGAAGACAATAGGGAAAGGCTACACATTAGTATCATAAGGGGCATGCCGTCGTTTTCCCTAAATGTATAATACCAACCATATTTCCTACTCTGATCTGCACAGGCTCTCCATAGAGCCCTGGACCAAAGAAAGAAGGGGGTGGGGGGCTGTTTTCTATTTTTCAGTCCTCAGCCTGCAAGGTAAACTCACGGCTGCCCTTGACCCAAGCTTTGTCAGGTTTTATTTGTTGGAGTATGACACCAGCCAGCCAGTCCTAATGCAAAAGAAAACTTCAGTTACCCAACCTGAATTCTAAAAGATGCCAGAAACAGATTCACATTTCATCTTTGGGGTGAGAGGTGGACTGTAGGCCTCGTGGCTGATATGGATGTCTACAGATGAAACCCAAACTGCACCCATCCTTCAAGGAGATTGCAGAGGCCCTAGAGGAAATCTTGAGCCATTTATAGGGGAAAAAAGAGTTGGAGAGAGACAGGAGTCTGCAACCCACAGCTAAAGGACCACCGGAGAAAGTGCCTGGAGGGAAGCCACTGAGTTCGTTGGATGGAAACTGGAGTTGACTAGGAGGCTGTTAGGGGCATGGCTGTTTCTTAGACCTGAAGTCTGGGCTGCTTTTTGCCAGCATGTCTAAGACACTTGAATAATTACTGTTTGCTTTTGCTGTATGATCAGACCACAGCACTACATCTCCATGCAAGAGGGAGACAAGGCAATGTGGTGTTCAGGATCTTTTAGCTAACCTACCCAAAGACTTTTCCAGTTGATTAATCTACTTTCGTATTTATAAAGGGGTCTTAATGTTTTGCCTCAAGACTTTCCACCTTGGAGTTGGGAGTGGGGCCGATTTGTAGGCCCTAGGGCCTGCTCTCTGTGTGTGTCAACAGGTGATACAACCTGTTTGTTAATGGTTTATTCTTGGGCTGACTTTCTTTTCCTCCTGTAGCAGGAGATTTGGGAACAATCTGTCCACAGAGAGCCACAATAAGAAATAACCAAAGAATAAAGTTGTTCAGATATCTTCATATTTCATTTCTGTTGATTTAAAAAAAAAAAACTTCCCAAAACACTTTCAGATTAAAAATAATAATAAAGCTGATGTTGCAGGTGAAAAAAGGAGAGAAGAGAGAAAGGAGATCTTTCTAAGTCCTGCTTATCCCAAGCAAAAGGATGTAAAGGTAGCTAGCCAACTGGGTAAGATACCACAGCTTTCAAAGAGAAATTAGAACCTGGTTGAAAAACTCAACTGTTAATGACCTGAAACCAAGAGAGAGTAGCCAAGTAACTGGGTTCAGATAATCAGGATATGAACTAGACACCAAGAGATGCATTTAGGAAGTACTGCACAAGGAAACTCAGGGCCAAATGGTCTGAGACAGAATGAAACCTGTCTTAACCACCATTAGGGAAGTATTTTTGAGCATACGTGTTTTCCTTTTATGGAAAATAGATTCTTTTCTCACGTAATATATTGTAATTATAGTCTCTGCCCTACCACTCCTCCCAGTTCCTTCCCACTTCCGTCTGGATCCACTTCCTTTCTGTCCCTGATTAGAAAAGAATGTGCTTCTAAGAGATAATTAACAAATAAAATACAGTAAGATAAAACACAAAGTTGGACAAGAAGACAAGGAAAAGAACCCAAGAGAGGACACAAAAACCAGAGTCCCACTCACTCATATAGTCAGGAATCCCAGAGAAACACGACCCAGGAAGCTGTAACAGACATACACACAGGACCTAGTCCATACCTGTGGGGGTCCTGGGCATGCTACCTCAGTCTCTACAAATTCAAAGGGGCTTTGATGATTTGATTTAGAGGATCCCTTGGCGTCCTCCATCTTCTCTGGTTCTTATACTCTTTCCTTCTCTACCTGGTTCCCTCGGTCCTGAGGGGAAGGACTTAATGGAGACATCATTTAGGGCAGTGTTACGAGGTCTCTTTCATTCTCTGAATATTGTCTGGCTGTGGGTCTCTGCATCTGTTCTCACCTGCGGCAGGAAGAGGCCTCTCTGATGATGGCTGAGCAGAAAGACTCTGATCTCTGAGTATAGCAGGATGCCATCAGAAGTCATTTTATTACTGCCTCCCCACTCTCTCTTTCTCTCTCTTTCTCTCTCTCTCTCTCTCTCTCTTTCTCTCTCTCTCTTTCTCTCTCTCTCTCTCTCTATCTCTCTCTCTCTCTCTATCTATCTCTCTCTCTCTCTTTCTCTCTCTCTCTTTCTCTCTCTCTCTCTCTATCTCTCTCTCTCTCTCTCTCTCTCTCTCTCTCTCTCTCTCTCTCTCTCTCTCTCTCTCTCTCTCTCTCTCCATTAGTCGTATTCCATTTTATCCAGTGTTCCGGCCACTTGATCACCCAAGCAGTGGTGGATATGGAGTCTGTCTGATAGAGTTGGTCTTCAGTCAACACCAACAGTTGATGGTCACTCCCACAAGCTTTGTGCCACCATGACACTAGCTTATCTACCCTAGTAGGCAGGACACCACTGTAGGTCAGAGGGTTTGTGGATGACCTGATGCTTATGTTTCTTTTTTGGTAGAAATGAACATTTCTAATGCAGACATTTTTTTTATCATATATACATGAGTTGGTGCATTAACATCTTATGGACAATTCAAGCCATTTGTTCAAAATAGACATATTTTAATAGGATACAATCAATTTTAAAGTAAGTATGTACCCATTAAAGACCTCCCCCAGCCCCCAGAGAAATACATGTTAACTAGAAAGGAAAATGAGGGATGAGCCCATGATATACAAATGGAGAATCTGTGGATCCCCTACAAAAGCTCCTGAAGGGAGAGGGGGTGTCTGGAGTAGGATGGAAGCCTGCTGTCAACATGGCAGATTTAAACATCTAGAAACCTGACCATCGTCAAATCCCCAGAAGTGAAACTGCAACCTAGCTCTCTTATTTGTCTGCTTCAGAGAACTGGGATGACTTGAAGTCATAGCACTTATCCTCTTCTTGATAATCTCTTTTTGTTACATTTTCACATTTCTTATGAAATCTCTGTAAATTTTTAAGGTCAGAATCATCTTACAAAAGAAGCTGACAGTTAAACAGCCAATACCTTATGACTCTAAGATCCAGTCCTGGAGCACACATTCTGAGTTTGTTAGCTTCATATTATACTTGGCTCTTTCTTACTTTTAATGTTCAATAAATGTATCCTTAGCCTTCATATTCTGTTGCATCTACCAAAGGAGTGTTGAGATACACTTCCTGAGTTACATTCACCCTAGATTTTATTTATTTTATTGTATCTTATTTTATTATTTTGTGTGTGGGCTTCTGTATGCACATATGGCTGTGTACCATATACAGGCAGTCCCCTGAAGGCAAGAAGAAGCTGTGTCCCCTGGGATTTGAGTTATAGATAGTTGTGAGCCACCATAGGGGTTCTGGGAATCAAACCTGGGTCTTCTATATGAACAAGTACTCAACCACTGTCCTAATCCTCTCACCCATGCTCTTCTTTTGGGTTGAGGGAGTCTGAGCTTGTAACTATTACTTCTACAGCTTTTTAGTCCCTGTCATCACTATTGTAAGTATTCATGTTTGCTCCTGTAGCCAAAAACCTGCTTTTTTCCCTCTCTGCACAATCTTGCCTGCCCGCTCTTAATTATTTTTTCACACAAAAGTCGATAAGAGACAAGTAATGGATCTTAAATCACAAGTTCACTTCAAGTAATTCTCTCAAACCAGAAGAGATTCATTCTTTCACAAAAAGGCAATTCAAGACAGAAATACGAAGTCAATTAAATAATGAGGGAAGTAGCCAAAAGAGGAACAGCACAGAGATGGTTCCAGAGATAATAAAAGAAACCTGATGGCTTGAATCTCCCGGAGATATGTGCCAGGAAGAGAAAGTCAGTTTCCATAAATTGTCCTCCAACTGACACACACACAGAGAGACACACATACACACTAAACAAACATTTTAAGATGATACCCAGCACTCTGGAGGCAGAGGCAGATATATATCTGAGTTCAAAGCCAGCCTGGATTACAGAGCAAGTTCCAGGTCATCCAAAGACACAAAGAGTAACCCAGAAACTTGTCTTGAAAAAGCAAAAAAATAAAAAGATAAGAGCCAAAACAGTCTTGAAAATGGAGAAATCTCAAAGGCTCATATTTTACAGAGACAAGACTTACTTCAGAGCAACAGACATCAAGTAGTGTTGTTCAAGATAAAACTGATGTCACGTGCACGCTTACATGCACACATAAACATACGTGTGCATAAAGTTTATCAATGGAAGAGGATCTGGTGTCCATAATAAAGACCTTAAATTACAGACAAATGATTTGTGACAAGAATATAAGTAAATTATATAAGGACACCACCTCCCTTTCAACAAGTGGTACTGAAATTAGATGTTCACAAATGAAAGAGCAAATTTAGAGCCCACTCTCAAGTCATGTATGAACATTAACTCAAAATTAACTTAAACATAAGAACTAAAAATGTAAAATTCCTTAAAACTTAGAAGAAAGGGATCCTTGTCCACTGTTGATGGGTGTACAAACTTGTACAGCCACTCTGGAGATTAGTGTGGATAACTCTCACAAAGACAAAGAAAAATAGGACTACCATATAACCCAGCTATAGCATTTATTGACACACGCCCAAAGGACTCAACATCCTCCTCCACAGATACTTGCTCAGCCGTGTTCATATCTGCTCAATTCATAACAGCTGGAAAACATCTTAGGCAGACCAAGATGTCCATCAGCTGATGGATAAATAGAGAAATAGGGTATCTATACACAGTGAGATTCTACCCACTTGGAAACAAAAATAAAAATATAGTAACTAGAAGTAAATGGATGGAACTGAAAAATGTTATACTGGCTGAGGTATAGATCCAGAAAGACAAATGCTGCTTGGGTAAGTAAAGAAGCCAGGGGAGTAAAGAGAGACCATTTGGAGACAGGGAGAGGAGGGGGTTGGTAGGATGCAGGTGTTATGAAGAGGAAAAATAGGAGGGGGCACTTTACTGAGAAAGAGCAGAAGGAGCAAATAAATATAACCAGGAATGTTTGAAAAGATTGTAGCATACTATCTTATAATCTCACTTAAAATTACAAGATATATACATATTATATATGTATGTATAATGGTGTTATATATTATATATACATAATATCTGTAGAGTTATACCACGTATAGTGGTAATGCTCTCCTTGGGATTTATAAACTGGCAGAAATGCCAGACCAAAAATATCTCCTTTTGAGCTTTTGGTCAAAGAGACCCAAGAGATTCCCCAAAACAGTGTACACTACTGTCATTGTCTTTTGCTGCCTCCCTGAACTTGAAGGTTAGAGCCTGTTGCTGAAGACACCATATACTTCAGGCACCACACTTAGAGAGATGGAGCTGGAACTGACCCAAAAACCTCTCCCTGAGGACCAGCTCTTACAGTATTAGAAGGTGCTGTGCAAGCTGCCAGTGGAGAAAAGTCATCAAACAACAGCAATAATCCGCACAGAAAGATCCCCAGTGATTTAGCAGCAGTGTTATCGTCTTGGAGATAACGAACAAGCTGTCTAGTTGGACTTCAGAGCTACTCAGCTGGACATAAGTAATGCCTGGTAGTATACAAGTAGCCAATTACCTGCAGCTAAAGAGGCCATAGACCCTAGAGGATAACTTAATATGGCTATGTTGCTAAATCAGTATCACTTCTAACTGTATTCTAAACATGTATTCTTATGCCCACAAATCAGTATATCTCTCACCTCATATCAAAGAAGCTTCGTTTTTTTGAAGCAAATAGAACTACTAAGTAAATCTAAAACTAGTCAAATACAGGTAAGTTCCCATGGGTGAGGAACCCTAGGCTCCTCATCTATACATAGCATACCCTTATAACCTTGCAAGAGACTGAATAGAAATAGCATAAGAGCCAGAAGAAGAGGACACTAGCTGCAAGATAGTCTCTTTTACAGGTGTCAGAGATGATATACCCCTGAATTCTCAGTGACGTGGTTATGTAAATAAGATTTGCATGATGACAAACAGTTAGTATGCCAACATACCTAGGAAAAATTTCACGGGGCCACAACCATGGAAGAAGAGCTATAAGCAATCAAAGGGCTGCTGAGAGAGGAGGGGTTAGTTTTCTCCCCAGAAGAGTCTCCTGATAAGTTACATAAACCCAAGTAGCCCACCCTAAACACAGGTAGACAAAGACCCTAAACACTAAATGGATTCATCAAGTCCCACCCCACCTCTCCCTCTCTCCCTCTCTCCCTCCTCCTCCCTCCCTCCCTCCCTCCTTCTCTCCCTCCGTCTCTCTCTCTCTCTCTCTCTCTCTCTCTCTCTCTCTCTCTCTCTCTCTCTCTCTCTCTCTCTCTCTCTCTCTCTCTTTTTCTCGCTCCCTCTGTGTGTACAGCTGCAGTGATTATAGAAGAGAACATAAATGGGAAGGAATCGGTATGGCAAACAAAAGGAGCTACAGGGGAAGACAGATAGGTTGGAATGAAGTAAAACAATGTACTCGTGATGTATGAAATTCTCAAAACCAAAAATTTTAAATAGCAAAATAAATTATTCATAAAAATAAAAAGCTTTAAATGAGAAGCCATCTATTTTATTTTTATTTTTAATAATTGAGATAGGGTTTGTCACTGAAGCCTAGGGCTGGCTGATTAGGCTAGCCTGGCTGGCCAGTAAGCTGCAAGGGTTCATGTGTCTCTGTCTCACCAACATCGCTATTACCCCTTTGTATTACCACAGCTTTCTATGTTATGAATGTCCTACATACAACTCAGCTCCTCTTCCTTGCACATCAAGTACTTTACCAACTGAAGCATCTCCTCCTCCTTCCCCTTGAGACAGAGCCTTCATTCCAAGCTCGTCTCAAACTCTCACACAGCTGAGTATGTTTTGAACTCTTAATCATCCTGCCGCTACCCTCAGAATGTTGAGGTTCCAGGTGTGTAGTGTCACACCTCTTTAGGCAGTGCCAGACATGGAAACCAGGACCTCATGTAGGCTAAGCAAATACTGAAAGAATTGAGCTACAGCCCCAGTTCCCTATAGCCTTTCTTTAACAAACAAATATACAGCTACATTCATGTCACACTAACTCACATGTAATCAGCCTTCTTTGCAAAAGTAGCATAGGATCAGAACTGTCTTCACACTCCCATATCTCCACACTTTAGTATAATTAATACCTGAGTGACTATGAAAGGATCCAAGACTTTTGAACTAGATCTGATAGAATGATTACATGTTCCGGGGAGATGGAGCCTATTATTCCCATTGTTGCTCATCCGTTTTTAAGCCCACTTCTGACCCTACTCTTGTCCCAGCCAAGATACTTTCCTGAGTGAGTACTTGTTCAAAGAATTTGTTGTAGTAATTTTTAACCCTAATTCATGGTTTCTACCCCACCTTTGGTTATTCAGTTCCTGGATAAAAGACACACACACCTTTATATTTATACAAGCCTTAAACAGTACAAGAACTGGGCAGATAGCTACCCTCTAGGCTATTAAGATCTACCTTCTTTCCATAACCCTAAGTTATTACTTACTGTTTCACTTGGACTACTCTTAACTCCATTGACCAGCCCTCAGGGCCACGTTTCCATTTCTCACTTCCACCACCTTCTTCTCTAAACCCCCATCAGTGTTTCCTCTGCCCCACTATTAGCTGTCAACATCTTTATTCACCAATCAGAAATAACTTAGAGGCAAGGTCACCTACTGTCTACTTGGGGAGTCTCTTGTTTCTTGTCCCAGTATGAGTATCAGAATACAAGCAGCATATCGGCCCAACCCACTATAGGAATTAACAAAATCTGCCTGTTAACTGTAATCTGAACCCTTTCCGAAAGCTGACTTGGGTACTTTAATAAAGACAAGTACAAGGATAGTTTATACCTGACACAAGAAGAAAAAAATAATACACCGATGAAGCTTCATTGTCAACTTGACTGGATTTAGAGCCACCTAGAAAGCAAAAGCACACTTCTGGGTCTGTCTATGAGGACATAATTAATTGAAGAGAGAAGCCCCACCCTAAAATGAGTGATGTCATCCAAAGAGCTAAAGGCCTGACTGGAACAAAGGTTGGAAAACCATAAAGTGCTGGTGTTCTCCCCTCTTTCTGCTGCCTTTCCCCCTCAGTATGAGCTGCTCTTCCTGCCACCAGGAACTGAATTCTCTGGGACCACAGCAAAGTAAATCCTTTCTCCTACAAGGGTTCCTGTTGTCATATCAGAACAACAACTACAATAATAATAATAATAATAATAATAATAATAAATAACAGTAATAATAACTAATATAGATGCACAATAGAATACTAAGCAGCCATTAAAGCCATTACTAAAAATATGCATTTTCATTCTATGAAAAGATATTCATAGTTTTCTGTAAATGTTAAAATGAACCTAGAAATTCCCAAGAGATTAGCATTCAATGTGCTAATGCTGAATTTTGCCTCCTCCCTCCACTTTTTCGTGAATCAAATCTATCTATTGTTTGATTTTTCTTTGACAAATATTTCTAACAAGATCACTTCGTGCACTAATCATCATCCTGGCTAGAACCCCATCTGAATATTGAAACCAACAATTAAAGGCTAATGCAATAATTTTATACCAGCTGGTGGGTGCTGAAGGACTATCATTAACAGTTTCCTCCTATCTCTTTAGCCCAGAGATTCCAATCTGTAGATAATTTGGATTGATGAGCCACAGTTATGGGATAATTCCGATGACCTTAAGTCCCAAAGTGCAAAAAAAATCGTAGCAACATCCTCAAATAACTAGTACTAATCTTTTCTAACGTAAAGCATGAATTTGAGAAAGCCTTCCATGTTCACTCTTAGGGAGAGCCCTCTGGAGGAAGGTCCATCTAACCCAGAAAAGAGATGTGTTTATTCCTTCAAACAAGCTCCCTGGGGGCAAGCAGTTATCAATACAACTAAAGTCTAACCTATCCCAAATGGAGCAAAAATCAATACATTTGCTTCCTGTGCCCTTCAAGAGTGTGCTCATAGCATTAAAACAGCCAATAAGAGATTAGAGATCAGCTGTTTTATTACATACCAGCTCTTGACGTTTCATAATTATTTTAGGCACACTTGCAATAGCTATGTATAAAGGTACCCAGGGTTACTGCAGTAGACTGATGTCCAAGGCAACAAGAAGCTTACAAAACTTTCAAGCAAATGAAATAGGCCAAGGGGCCCAGTTGCTTGTATCCAAAGCTCCCTTTCACTTCCCAGCCTTAGATTAAAGAGCATCCAATCAAATACCCATACATCTTCCTCTAAGCACAAAGGGGCGCTGGTGGATTAGTCTGGAATGCATTTTATCTTTCCAAAGCTCAGTTAGATGTAGCTGTAAATTCTTAAAACTTAAATATATGTCTGTGTGTGTGTGTGTGTGTGTGTGTGTGTGTGTGTGTCTGTATGTGTGTATGTGCAAAGAGTCAAGCAAGTTTTTTGCACCTTACTGTGTTCTAACGTGAAAGGGGGCAGAGACACTGCTTGTTATGTAGTTGCAAGTATGTGGACGTTCCCTTTCGTCCCATTCGGAAGAAATCTGGTACTCCTGGGCTATCGCTCACACTAGCTCAAATGTGTGGTTTTTATCTTCTTCTATAGTACGTGTTTCCAAATTCTTTGTGTCCCCAACTCTAGCTTGAAAACTCCAGGGATGGGAAGCATGGACGTTTTTAAAGAGTTCTATGTTAGCTGAATGTAGAGACCCCTGGTGGTATCACGATAGAAGCATTCAGCTGCCCATATTCTTCCTAACAGGGCTTCACTAATCCAAAAGCTACCGTTATGTCAACGGTGGAGAGAACATGGTACATCAGGGAAGAAAAGGGAGGCAACCGAGCACAGCTATGGGAACAATTGAAGTAAAGAGTGAAAACGCTAAGAACAAACATCTGGAGCCCCATTCTTGGGCTAATGATAGTAAGCAGACAATGTTCAGAGTCCGTGGAGGTAACGGACCTAATTAGGAATTCGATGGTTAAACATTGCAAGTAAAAGAATACTTTTCTTCTCTGTGAAAGTAAAATCTAGGTTTTGTTTTTTTTTTTTTTTGGTTTTTTTTTTTTTTTTTTTTTTTTTTTTTTTGTCTACTGAGCATATGCTAGAAGCAAATGAACCCCTAATCCAGTGGTTCTCAATCTTCCTAATGTTGTGGCCCTTTAATACAGCTCCTCATGTTATAGCGACCCCCAACCATAAAATTATTTTAGTTGCTACATCATAACTGTAATTTTGCTACTGTTATGAGTAGAAATGTAACTATTTTGGAGATGGTTTGCCAAAGGAGTCACAACACACTGTTTGAGAACCATCGCTCTACACACAAATTTGTATGGGGTTAGTAGTTTAAGAAGTTCTCTAGAGGATGAGCACACTTCATTAAATGCAAAAAGACACATCCAGTCCTGACAGGAATAGGGCCCTTCCTCGTCATTTTCTTAGTGAGAAAGAAGCTACATGTTTCAGACAGACCCCTACTGTATCACTGTTGGTTATGAGAAACACATGGGGGTTTCATTCTAAAGTATGACTTTGATCGTTGTGCGCTAATTCACCTTCATGAATTCCTTAGTGAAAGGCTGTCTGCAGAGAACATGGAGGAGGCATACAGCTCAACGTAAGTACTCCTTCAGTAAGGATCCAGAGCCTAGAGGGCGAGGACCACCTACATACTGCAGGACTCTAGATCTCCCGTTTCCTGGTGCTGCATTTGCAGGTTTCCAACTGTCTGAAAGGACTCAGCATGCGCTTTAGTCCTTTGATGACAAAGGGTTGATTCTGATTCTTGTTTTAGGGGGAAAGATCAACTTTTCAGATCTTACCGGCTATAAGAAGCAAGTTTCTTCATACCGGCTTCACAAACAGAGCCAGCCACTGCGGTCAGCAAGAAGCTCTAGCTAGCTGGAAAGGGACTGCCACCCTTCCAGGGGGTCAGCCATAGTTCTGCTCTCCCTCCCCTTCATCTCCCTCTTCTCCCTCCCCTCTCAGTACTCCGGGTACCTCAGCTGTTTATGTTCAAATGTAGCCACACTCTCACCGGCACAAGATGGAATATTACCTTTGATTGGGTATTTCAGACGAGCCATGTTACTGCTCCACCTGTGAGAAGAGGTCACAGATTCGGGTCTTGCCGGCTTTTGGTGGCGGATTTGCTCAAAGGTAAGACTCCTGGACCCTTTCGAAGAGAATGGGCCATTACATCCCTCAGTCTTCCAGCAGGCTTATGTGGAATCCTATGAGGCGCTAGATACGTATGAGGTGTACAAAGAGATAAAAACCCAGCCTTTCCCTTCCACACTCTTAGGAGAGCCACAGAAAAGCAGTGTGCACTATAGAAATACAAGTGCCCAAAGACACATGTGAACAGAGGCCTGAAGCAAGGAGCTGCTTCCATTGTGGTTCAGCCTCCTAGCTGATATCAGGGCACTTCGGGCCCATCTGTGTGCTGTTGCTCAGAGTTCTGTGGGACTATATCCACTTTCTTTAGCATAGTTCACTATCTACAAGGATTTTAGCAGCTCAGCTCAAGCAGAATGGCACCATTACTATAGGCTGAAGGGTCATTTTTCTTAATTTTATCCTTGGGTATCTCCACTGTTAATCTAATCTGCAAGAAGTCTTTGGATTCTTGGTGATGTGAAGCAATACAGTTATATATGTCAGTGGATTCCATATTGTAGACTTGGAGAAATTAGAATAAAATAGGAGAAATAAATAAGGATGGTCAAAGAACTCTTTCAGAAGCATATTAATAATGGGCCCAGACTACAATTTGTGCAATCATGTCTCAATTTATGTATTATATGCCATCTCCAAAAACTGGATTGTGAATCAACATTTGAATCAAATTCTATCTCAAATGTACCCCCAAGGCAGTTGAAAGGAATAATTTAGAAAGTTTTCCTGTAAAGCAGACATTCTTTTAAAATGTAGAATAATCACACCCTCGTTTTATAGTTTGTAAGTTAGAGTTTTATCATGTTTGGGTAATAAAAGGCAAACTGACTGCACGTCCTATTTTATGTTTTGAAAAAGGAAGTTGCAGCTGAGAAGTCACGGTATCCTGGCATGCTTTCTATGCAGTTCAGGCCTTAGGCTCAAGAGAGCCACCGTTCTAGTGCTGGGTAAACTTACCCTGGATAAATGAGTAATCCAGAAGTAGCCAGATAAGCAAAGAGGCCAACGCTGTTCCAGAAAAGCCTGGTTTGAAAAATGTAGCGATTACATTAGGCAGCATGTGGATTTCACTAAAATGCACCCCCCTAATTTGGATGGTCAGTGTGCAACATGGATTTCCACGTTTCTAGATGTTCAACATGGATTTCCACGTTTCTAGATGTTTCTAGAATTTGGTGCATAAGAAACATATTGTGAACATCAAGCACCTAAGGACTGTGGCTTAAATAGATTCAAGCATGTGCACCGTGTAGTGTGTCAGCTGCTTGAGTGGCCAGGGCAACACGGTTAAATATCTAAACCTTACAGTGCAAGGGACCGACAGATAAAGGTGCGCTCCACCCGGGTCTTCATTCTGTTCTTTGCTGGGGAGGTTCCATTCAGAGCAAGGAATCTCCCACCAGACAGTACCATTGCTGGCTTAGTCTTCATATTTCAAACAAGATGGGGGAGGGGAAGGGCAGGGTATGTGGTAAATGAACAAAGGTTTTAGCTTTTATCTCATGCAAGATGGGTCCACTGAGACACAGCATGCTCTCTTTCCACACACTGAGGCAATACTCTGGCTCCCCCTTCTCCTGGGATGCCTCTGGAACAATAGTGAGGTGCTGAATATGTAAAGTTTCCCTTTGAACTGAGGCTAAGGGAGTACATGAACCCCAGGAGACCTGAGCTGTAAGCACTCTATTGACTTTGAAACTGTGAGACCTACTTCTGTATTTTTAGAAGTACATGCTTACTAGAGAACTTTAGATATACCAGTGCACAGATTTCTTTTAAAGCCATAGCACAAATAAAAGCATAAAAAGAACTTTCCTTTGTCTGGGCCTTGGGATGATCTCTGTATTTTGAGTGTGCGGTAGGTAGACGGTGGCCTGTAATGCATTGTACCTTGAACTGCTGTCTTCAGGTTTCCCTCTACAGTGATTTAGAGAGCCTCTTAAAAACCACACATCACCCATATGTTCAACAGAATTTAGCTTCCAATCAATAGAAATCAGTCAGCAAAAAGATACCCAGAATCAGAGTATTGCTACTTATAAATTACAGGGAGTTCTGAAGGCTGGGACAAAAGAATCCTGAAGTGGAAAAAGTCAGTGTATCAGAATTCTTGTTCGAGATACACATCATACCAAAACAGCACATGGAAACAAAAATTCCTGTAGGTTAATCCTATATATATAATTCTTAATTTTTCATTACAATGGCCATTTTATCCATCAAAGGAAAACCATAATACCTAAAACCATTCTTAATGATAAATGCTTTTGCTTAATCCATAGAACCTCGTTAAAGGAAAGTCCATGTAATGTTACTTACTATACTAATATGCTTATGAGTTTAGGTTATAAACTGGAGCTATATATTAATATCCTCTAGTTGCTTCTAAATATCAAAGGAAGGACACAAGAATCTAGTTTTCAGTTTCATTTTATTAACATGATTTCCTTGGAGTAATCGTAATCGACAAATGTTTTGAGCAACAGGAGAATCCACTGACTTCGGTAGATGGAAGAGACTGGCATTTCAGATTTGCTACTCTATTTCTTACAACAGAAATGTGCCCCCAGTTTGTGGGTCATCTTTGTGGAACTGGGGGATGATTGTGATTCCTTCTGACTCCATGTCATATTCATGCTGGAAAGCCATATGCATGCAAGTCTTCCAGAATAGGGGGCAACTCTACAGACATATGAAATATGAAATTTGGAAGAAAGTGAAAATCCTTGGATCAGAGTTCATCCAACAGAAAGCCATTAGGCTCACATATTTGGTCCCGTGATGGTGTCTTAGGATAGTCGAGAGCAGGGATTCTCGACCTTTGTGATGATGCAACATTTTAATATAGTTCCTAGTGTTGTGGCGACCACCAACCACAAAATGATTTGTGTTGCTATCTCACAACTGTAATTTTGCTACTGTTATACATCATAACGTAAATATCTGACATGAAAGATAACTGATATGTGACCCCTGTAAAAAGGTCATTTGACCCAAAGGAGGTCATGACCCACAGGTTGAGAGCCACTGGCCTAAATAGAATAATCTTAATGAATGATAGTTTATTTCATTCAGACTTTTCTCTATCCTGATACTGTATAGTCTTGAGGTTGTACAAGGTGAAGGAACGCCCATAAAAAGTAGAAGATTTGTTCTCAGTGTTGCTTTAGGAGCAAAAGAAACTGCCCTGTAATTGGGGACACATGGTGCAGAGCTGGAGAAACAATGGCCTTCCTGTCATTTCCCCATACAGCATGGTACTGTCACACCAGGGAGCCTAGACAGGAAGTTGTTCTGGCAGCCACATTGTTTTAGAGCAGGGCAGTAGCTGTCGGGCACTAAAGAGGCTAGGACGGCAAGCTTCAGATGTCAGGAGCAAAGACTGGTACCAACTGCAGAGGCCAGCGGCAGCAGCAAGGCACCATCACGGTGGCTGACAGAATGTGTCAGGACACGTTCTGAACAGACGGTAAAATGACAGCGCCTTTTTCTGGCTGGCATGGAACCCTGAGAGTGTTTAGTTGTCAAGATGGCAGAGGTAGTAGGCAGGAAATGACCCCCTAGTGATTTTATATATCATCTTACATACAAAAACTGTACAAATTACATTGAAAGACCCGAGAAGGCTGCTATGGCAGACTCCTATATGAGCCTCTCGTCCCAGGTGACTCCAGGTTGTGTCAGGAAAACAAAAAGGCAACCAGCAGAGGCTGAGAAGAAGGGATGAACCATCATGCCAACTTCTAGCAATTCATTTTGTCTACTCAAAATCCCAAAGCAAGATTCAAAGGACCACTTCTGAGATGCCCATCCACCACAATGTTGTTAGCCAGGAGGCTGGACGATGGGACCTCCCAGAGTCCTGAGGTTGAACGGGAAGCCATGCGAGGAGAGACAGCACTAGAGAAGCTAACCATAAGAAAATATCCCACGAGTGCCAGACCTGCAGGGAGATCACGGGCTAAAATGAGGTGCTGGCACTGGAGCACCTGTGGTCTTACTGAGAGCTTGTCTCGGTGGAGGGGCGAGCAGTGCTGAGGGTTAATGGGATAAAGAGCAGCAGCTGGAATGAACACAATGAGGGCAAACAGTGCCCTTGAGAAGTTCCAGGTGAGTTAGCCCAACACATCCCCAAGGTAGCCCAGGAATCTCAGCATCCAGCCGTCTTAGTGTGTCCTAAACTTTTTTCTTTCTCCTTCTTTCACACATCCCCACTCTGGCCCCACCAGGCCTCAATCTTAATTGATCTTTGATAGCATCATGAAAGACGTTAGGAAAATTTCAAAATTGAAAGACAAAGGGCTGAAGGGTATAATGCAATCAAAGGGACGGGTGCAGCCTCAAACCAGGGGCTTTTCTTCTCTAACAGAAATGGAAGAAGGAGGCAGATAAAGGGAGGTGAATTGACAGCAGGAACTTTCCCCTCACCCAACCCCCGGGCTTTGAGGGAATCATGGGAGGGGGCAACCTTCTAGGTTCAAACAAAAAAGGTGAAGAGCGTCATATTTGAAAACATCACTGCCGGCCCTAAATTTCAAATTAGAGCTGCCTTTGATTGCAAATGTTTAAACTTATATTAAAGGGGAATGGGCTTCAAGGGGATTGCTTCTGAAGCCAGGCGCAGCGTGAAGTAATGGGACAGTTCCTCATTAGAATGAAATAGGGACGAGGCGATCAGGGAAACCTTCCGGACCCAGCACTGACGCCCGGGTGTTCCCATATTTTATGCTGCACTGACCCCTAGTGGCCATCCTTTCACTCGCAGAGGGCTATGGCTTGGGCAAGAAGAAAACAGTTGCTCGGCTTTCCTGCAACCAGAGAGAGCAGGCGTGAAGAGAAAAGAAGAAGCAAAACCCAATTTCACTGAGTGCTGGCAATTAAAGTGAAATTAATCGAAGTAAACTTTGTTGAATTTCTCATCCCCTGAACACCAGACAGGAAGCATGCTACGGTATTTGGCAGACAAACTGAAACAGATACTGGCATCTTTTTCTTTTTTCAGTGTGTTCCTTTGATTTCCAGTACTCTGTGACAGCTGAGGCCCTTGGCCAGCTGACTAGCTCTCAGACCCCTACCAACACTGGGGAGTCATGACCCTATATGATGCACATGTAGTCTGAATTGTCTTATTATCTGACATCTTGCTTGATTTCTTTTTCCAGACAAGCAATCACCAAAATGCCCAGGTATCATATGCAGTTTAAACATAACACTGCGCAAGCAAGCTGTATTGTTGCTTCTGAGATGGGGGTGAGAGGGTCACATCCATACATCTTGATAAAACAAGCACTCTTGACTTTAAACTCACCAGCCACCCAGGCATCATCACCTCCTCCCTGAGAGAACAAAGAGGAATCCACCCATGTGTGGAATGCTGGGTGAATTAGAATTCTTGCTATACCAGAGAGTCATGGGGACAGTACTATACTGGAGATACATTTCCAACGTCACTATGAAGGTTGAGTTTTTATGGCAGAGCAAGAGAAGATTCGAAAGGACTTGGAAGATTGGGTCTGAAATTCCAACAATCTTCATCTGTAGTAAATATCTCAAAGACACGTTTCGTTTCCTAAGCATTGTGCCCAGGGTCTTTTATTCTTAAGAGCTCCAATCTTCCTAAAGAGTCCCTGTTCTTCCGAAACATATCTGGCTTTAAAATGGTTTTGCTCATGCCTCTAGCCCATGGCTCAAGGATATCTGATTGAAATCGAGTGGATAGTACTCCTCAAAGAGAGGCCAAGTGCCCTGAAGAGTTCCTGAGGTCAGGAGGAGAAGCCAGATGGTACCAGGCCTCTTCCTTCCCGTACTGTACTGTCTTTGTCTGAACGTACAAGAGTGCCAATGAGATTCCTAATCAATTCCCTTCTGGGTTGTTAGCAATAGTCGTCCCTGGAACACAGCCACTCTAAAGCATTCTCCTCCACAGTCCTAATCGTTAGCATCTCAAGCACAGCTACACCCTGCAGAGGAAGACACTGGATTTATTGAAAATTGTGGAGCCTGAAAAATAAATCCCAGGTAAACCTCTTTATCCCTGTGAACTCTGCATGAAGAACTTTTAAACCTGTATATACATGGCTGGATATTCTTCCTTTTCAAAATAAGTGCCCACAAGGACAAAGTGTTATATGGAATGTCTGATTTGATACCAAATAAGTAAATAGATAGATAGATAAATGATAGATAGAGAGAGAGAGATAAAATATGTGATGTAATTAATTAAATAACTCCTATGCTTAGCCAGTTGCCTACTTCATGAGAATCATAATTATGCCTTTAATGTTGGCCCAAGCACAACTTATCAGGAACTCCAGGTCATTCTTACCACTAATGATCTAGCCATTGATTAGGGAGTGATCTGACTTAATGGATGAGTTAGCTGAAATAATTGGATTGACAATTTCCATAGATGAGAAGTTCACTCACACACCATCTTGTGCCCATTAGGATGTCAGTTTCAAAGAGCATCATAATTACTCACAAAATATTCCAATTTTCACCTGCAGTTGTCATTCAGAAAGCATGCCAAGAGCCTAAGCAAAAAAAAAATCCATAAATATATAAGCCCTCTCAAATGATCCATCTGACGGTTGGCAGTCTTCCCTTTAAGGAACTCCCTTTTCCATTGACTTAAGAAGCCCTATTCCAGTCTCTAGTTAAACAGAAATTTAATACTGTGCCTTAGAGGACATCTGTTCACCCATACATATAGTTTCAAAGGGTTATCCAAATAAGCACTAATTATAAAGTTTTAAGATTTCATAATTACATGTATCATTTTTGAAAATCTTGTAGAATGAAAATGTCATCACATTTTACAAGCAGAGTATTTAGACTTGCTTTTTCTTTGCATATCATCAGTCGGGCACCCTTGATTTCAGGGGAATTGGGCACTTCTTGCTCTGTCTGGCATCAGCAGGTGAAAGTAAGTCCAGGGAAAGCAGCCCCTGAGCCATATGTCCCCACCCCAGTCCTCTGCAGGGGAATTACCCCTTTAATGTGAGCCTTTGACCTAGAAATGATAGATGCTATATTTAAAGAATCTTCATAACAGTACTACACAGACTGTCAGCATCCAAGGGAGTCTGTCTCCAGGACCCCCAAAGGTACCAAACTCTAAGATTGTTCAACACTTCCCCCAGGGGTGAGTCAGTTTCATACATCTGCATGTATTTCCAGTGTGCCGTTACCACCTCTGGATTACTCATAATACCAGCGCCATGCAAACTCAACATAGATAGAGGTTTTATTCTATTATTTGAGAATTAAAGCAGGAAAAAAATGTCTGGGCACAGTAGCATAGACACATTTTTGTAAACACACACACATTCAAAACTACAGGTACAGACTGGCAATCATCTTCCAAAGCCTAAGAGAAAGTGAATTGTCCGAGAAAACTTTTTTTCAATCCCTTTCAAAATATCTGGTCAATATAAAATGATTCTGGCAGAGCAGAAAGCCCAATAAAAGTATTAAAGATTGTTATTTGTATTGATGAAGTATTAATGATTTGTATTCAGTTCAGGAGCAATTACCATTTTCCATAGTCCCTGGTCAAACAGAAGGGTTTCCTTTAAAGAGTGTGATTATACAAAACAAAGTTATTGACAAGAGTGGAGGTAGGTCATGCAGACTCTAACAGCCAAAGCGGCGTGCCTGGGCTGCCAGAGCTTCCTGCTGCTGTTGTGTGGAAGCTGTGGGTTATATAAGAAACCATGGAGGTCGTTGAATTCATGGATGCAAATACCATGACTGAGTTTGAATACATGAGATGAGGAAGGAGAGTCAGTGGAGAACAGGAGCTAGTGGTCTGGCTCTGCCACTCACCAACTTTGTCACCCAAGTTACTTAACCTTTCTTCGTATCCACTTCCATCTGTAAACATCACCTTTATCACATTTGCCCTATGAGCAGCAACGTAGCATCTGAGAGATACTTAAAATAGTGTCTGGTACATTAGAAAAAATCTGTACAATGGTGTACACAGTAGGTTAGATATAGAAGTTCTGATTTGTACATGTGTAAGTGTATGACCATGTCCTTGTATGTGCAGGTGCACACACATGTGTATGTACACATATGTGTACATACCTGCATGTTAACTCTGGGAATTGTTCCTCAGGAGACAGCCACCTTGTTTCCTAAGAAAGGGTTCCTTGCTGGCCTGGAGCTCTTAGAGGTGTCTGCTAACCGACCACAGCCCGTGGACACCTTCCTCTCTAAAATCCTGAGGCCGGGATTATAAGCATGAACCACTGCACCTTGATTGTTTCCTGCTTCTGAGGCTTGAATTTTCCTTCTCCTTGCACAGTGATCACATTCTTCTATAGGAAAGTCATTGAGACGTGAACGATAAAACTCTATACAAGCACGGCAGTCAATTTCTGTTACTATAACCAAATACCTTAGGCTGACAAGTTACTCAGAGCATTGGGTTACTTAGCTTCCTCTTTCGTGACTCCATCTTCCCGGTGTCCACGGGTTAGCAGCCAAGATGCAACTCTTTGTCCCCAGGAACTACACACCCTCGAGGTGACCGGTCAAGAGACAGTCGCCCAGATCAAAGCTCACGTGGCCTCACTGGAAGGCATTGACTTGAAAATCAAGTTGTGCTTCTGGCAGGCTCACCGCTAGAGGATGAGGCCACCCTAGGCCAGTGTGGTGCAGAGGCCCTGACCACTCTGGAAGTAGCTGGCCACATGCTGGGAGGTAAAGTTCATGGTTCCCTGGCTCATGCTGGAAAAATGAGAGGTTAGACTCCCAAGGTGGCCAAACAGGAAAAGAAGAAGACAGGCCGGGCCAAGATGCAGTGCAACCAACGTTTTGTCAATGTTGTGCCCACCTTCAGCAAGAAGAAGGGCCCCAATATTAATTCCTAAGTCCTGTTGTGACCTTGCCACACTAATAACGCCATTTTGCCCAGATCCCCCCCCCCCAAAAGGGTTATTTAGCTCCCAGCAAGGCACAGACTCTTATAAAGGTACTTTGGGTTCATTACAGCATGAGAGAGATCTGTGTGCGAGGGGAGATGGAAATAGTCATATGTGTGTAACACCTTATTTCTGTCTTATCATAAAGGGGGCTCCATCCTGATAACCTTGGCCAATCTAAATCAACTGCCTAGGGTCTCATCTTTGAACACCATAACCAGTTTATCTTTCCCCCCTGTTGATGAGGATTAAACTCCACTGGGAATTTAATACAAACTTCAACAGTGTTACAACCAAGATATGGTATCAAATATATAGGATATTGAAAGCAGGGGTTGGCTTGCCAAAGTTGAACACTCTGAGGTACTAAGCCACCATTATCTGAGGAATGTGTCTACCTTCAGAGATATAATTCTCAAAGAAGTCACTGGGGAGAGTTACCCTTATCTTGGTCCTAAACAGATGAACACTTGAGACACAGTATCTGTGTCTGTTAGAGTAAAGACCACACATAGTACAGTACACAGAGTAGCAGCATCTGTGGAAATGGTCATTACGTTTTTGGAATGGCAACAAGAAGAAGGAGGAGAAAAAGAAGGAGAAGGAAGAGGAGAAGAAGATCTTGTACTTGTTCTTGATGTCAAGTTCTCAAGAAGCTAGAATGAAGCAGTGAATTTTCACAAATTGTGATCATGAATTCTACCTTAAAACTTTCCTTTTTTTTAATGCTACATTCTTTGGAGTACCTGAAATATTATAGCCGTGATATTTACGATGATCCCAGTGAGCTAGTAATAAATACAGACATTTTTGTAGCCAGACTTTATACAGGTGTGTATGAGGGAAATTTTTCACAGGCAGGACCTTACAATCATGAGCAATACAGATGTAGGTGCTTATTTTGGGGGGAAATTACAATGTGCTTTTGTCAAAATACTGGACAAGTTTGGCAAGAAACAAGTTGTGTTTCCCTGTACAATGTTAGTACCATCCCCGTACATAAGGGAAGGAAGGGGTAAGAAAGATGGAACGCAAATGTGAACACCATATTGGTTCATGAAATCAGTGCCCGGTTCTGTGATCAAACCTTGTTACTCTTCCTTTCAGAGAACACATCTTGAAATGAAGCTTCTCGTGTTTCAGAGATGACAGGCAAAATAAAAAAACAGAGGAAGGTAGAGAGGAGAGGAGAGGTGGTGAAGGCAGGGGAGAGGAGGGAGGGGAGGGAAGAAGAGAAGGGAGAGTAGGGGAGGGCAGGAGAGAGGGGGGAAGGAGAGGAAGAGAGAGCAGCCCCATGACACACCATTACACACAAGAGCTGCTTTGAACACTATAAACGGTTCAGGACAGGCTGTCGGAGTGCTAAATTTCAATAAATCGGCACAAACATTGTGTTCCAAACGGAGAAGTGACTTTTCTCCTGGTGCATGAAAAATATTTCATTTTAAGTATTTAGTGGACAGTGAGGAGTGAGCTTGCAATATTCACCTTAAATACTCCCCCATAGGAAACCAATTCAGAAACTAGCTTGCTTTTACTCTTTAGCATTATTCTTAGAAAGAACACATATCCAGGGATGACATGAAATTGGTGACTTATTCTTGGGAGTCTGGGAAGTTTCCCATTCATCCTTCCTGGGTCGTAATCTCCGCTTGGCACATCTAAACCAGACTAATCTGACAGCTGGTTAAGAGATAAAAAGGAGGGGGAGCAGGAAGAGGAGGAGCAGGAGGAAGAGGAAGAGGAGGTAGTAATGATGCTTCTCTGACCAAAGACAAGCAAACATGAAGCAGCCACTGTGGTAAAGATTCATGATAGAAAACACGTGTGTCTTCTAAGTTACTTAAATAGGGGTCCTTGCACCATGGGACTGCCGTCCCTTATCTTTTAAGTAGTTACTAAATAATTACCAATTTCTCCTCGGCTCTAATTTATTTAAAAATAATGAAATGATATCCGTAACGGATGGTATCTAAGAGAGAATGATCATTCTTTGGGGTTGTCACCAGGTTGTCCAGTAGGTGGCTCCCAACTCAAGTGCATAAATGTGACATTAATTGCACACAGTAAAAGGTGTGTGTCTGTGTGCCTCTGTGTGTGTGTGTGTGTGTGAGAGAGAGAGAGAGAGAGAGAGAGAGAGAGAGAGAGAGAGAGAGAGAGAGAGAATGTGTGTGTGTTTATTTTTAAAAAGAGAGGGAATGACCATTACTGAGGCTCAGAAAAAGGGATGTATCATGGCTGCCCTCTGAAAGACTCAACAAGCAGCTGAAAGAGTCAGATACAGATATTTACACACAACCAATGGACAGAAGCTGCTGGCCCTGTGGGTGAATTAGGGGAAAACTGGAGGAACCTAAGGAGGAGGAGGGTGACGCTGTAGGAGGACCAGCTGTCTCAATTAACCTGGACCCCCCAAGATCTCTCAGAAACTGAACCACCAATCAGGCAGCATACACCAGCTGATATGAGACCCCAACACATAGACAGCAGAGGACTGCCAGGTCTGTGTTCAGTCAGAAAAGATGCACCTAACCCTCAAAAAACTGGAGGCCCCAGGAAGTTTAGAGGTCTGGTGGGGTGGGTGGAGACATCCTTGTGAAGACGGGAACAGGGAGGAGGTATTGGACATGGAACAGTCAGTGGGTGGACCAAGAGGGGAAATAAAATCAGGGGTGTGAAAGAAAGAAAAGAAAGAAAGAAAGAAAGAAAGAAAGAAAGAAAGAAAGAAAGAAAGAAAGAAAGAAAGAGAGGGGGAAGAAGGGGGAGAGAGAGAGGAAGAGGGGGGGAGAAAAGAGAGAGAGAGGAGAAAAGAGGGGGGGAACGAGTTAGAATAATATGCGTTGGGTGTGTTGGGTTTCCCAAAAGGAATTGAAATGGAGGAATCCAGGGTGAATGTGATCATAATGCATTGAAATATATGAAACTCTTAAAGATTAATAAAAAAGAACAATTTCATGCTGTCTTGGTTCAGGTTTCCATTGCTGGGGAGAGATACCATAACCAAGGCAACTCTTATAAAGAACACCATTTAGTAGTTGTGGCTTGCAGTTTCAGAGGTTCAGTCCATTGTCATCATAATGGGAAGCAAGGCAGCCTCTAGGCAGGCATGGTGCTGGAGGAGCAGAGAGTTCTACATCTTGATCAGAAGGCTTACAGAAGACTGGCCTCCTCAGGCAGCTACGAGGAGGGTCTCAAAGTCCACCCCTAGAGTGACACACTTCCTCTGACAAGGTCCTACCTATTCCAACAAGGCCACACCTCCTAATAGTGTCACTTCCTGAGCCAAGTATATTCAAATTACCACACATGCCAAGTCACATTTTCTCCTTCTAGTGACCTTTCCCTCCTCTCCTCAGTCTCCTTCCCCAGTGGTAAAGGCCATATCCTTCCTCTCAGTAATTTCAACAAGAATGTTGGCAAGAGGGATACTTTTTCTCTTTCTCTCTCTTGAACACAACTCATCTTTCTCCAAGACTACAGCAACTTCCCCAAGTGAATATTTTGGGACAAGGCTACTCTGACCCAGGCAGAGATGACAAAACTATGAAGAAAGACCCTGGCACTGTACTTTCCAGGTTCAAGCTCTTACCCTCTGCCTGCCGACTTTGACTTTGTGAGTCTAGTACACTAGGACTCAGTGTTCTTGTCCAAAAATAAAAAACAAAAAACAAAAACCAGTGGCGTAGTATTGTGCAGGGCCACTGTGAGTTTAACGCGAGATCATGCAGCTAGCTTGGTGGTATTTGTGTCGTGAAGTAGTCTCTGCAAGTTCTCTAACTCAGTCACAGCTGAGGTGCCTTGGCCATCGGAGCAGAGACAGGAAAGAGAGCAATGGCCAGCCTGGAAGCACGTGACCTGTGTCACTTCCTGGACAGGAAGGCTCTGTCACTGCAGAGATCGCTGTCCCTTTTCAATACACATTATAATGATATCACAATGGTGGCCCTCCCTGCACTATTTATGTCCCTTTTTCTCATTGGCAGCTTCACATAAAGCTCTCAAATTAGCTGTATTTTTTTTTCTTGAAAAAAATATCCCTGTGTCAAACTCAGTTCTATTTTATTTTCTAGTCTGGCCTGACAATTTCCCAGTATTTAGAATCATCGTAGAGAAAACAAATCAATTCTCAGCATTTTTTTTCCTTCTGAGTTAACCTCAGCTGCATCCCAAACCACCCATGAAGACAAAGAAACTGGTTCATCATCACAAACGGATAAGACATTACAGCTGAAACTTATGTATTAAAGAATACTCTCAGAGGGCTGGTAAGTTCCACATTTGATAACCATAAGCAACATTTATCCGGAGAGTGAACCCAAAATGAGATAAGCCAAATACCCTTTCTCAACTCACTGAGAAAACGCCAGGTCAGCTGTGTCTAGCCATAGCAGATGGTTCAGCACAAGGGCTCCCTGTCCCCATTGACTTCATATTAGATCACCGAGAAGTTCAAAATTGATAAACCCCAAGATGCAAAAAAAAAAAAAAAAGAAAGAAAGAAAAGAAGAAAAGAAAAGAAACAAACAAAGAATAAAAGGCACTTGGGGTTGGGGATATAGTTTGGTGGTATAGTGAAAGGCCCTGGGTTGGGACCTCAGCTCTTGGGGATGGGAGGAGGGAGTCACTTGAAAATGCTCAGTAAGGAAAATGTGAAATCAAACACCAGACTACCAAGATCAAGATTTATCTCCACTGAGGCATTTGATTACCCTCCTCTCTCCAGTCCCACAGTGAATCTGACTGCTAAGGAAAGAGTATTCTTGTGTGGTATTTAATTAACAAGACCCTCATTCATAGAAAGGACTCTAGAGAATAAAGATGTGTTGCTTCGTCATTTTAGTCACATGGAAATAAGACGGGGGGGATTTGACAGGAATAAGATGACAAGCTCTGAACACCCAAGAAACAACTCTCGGACCTTAAGAAGCTCAAAAAGAAGGAAGACCAAAATGTGGAAGCCTCAGTCCTTCTTAGAAAAAAAAATCATGTTTTAATCATATATTACTATGTAACAAAATTTGTGAGCTATAATAATATTTTATAAAATAAATAAATCATCAAAAAGATTGCAAAGGACACTGTTCAGCTTACTTATAATCATCAACCTGGCACAGCCCAAAGCCATGTCAAAGGCTGGGGTCTCAGTTTGAAGAGTGCCCAGACTGAATTGACCTATGGCCATATCTGCAAGAAATTGTCTTGATTTTTGATAGATGTCATAGGTGCCAGCCCACTGTGGGCAGTGCCATCCCTGGGGATATTGTCCTGAGATGGACAAAAGCCTAACTGAACAATAAACAGGTAAATAGCATTCTTCTGTGGTTTTAGCTCCAAGTCCCCGACCTGAGTTCCTCACTTGACTTCCTTTGACAGTGGACCTGTAGTGCTAAAACAAACCATAAACCACTTCCTCCTCGAGTTGCATCTGATCACTGTGTTTATCAGAGCGATAGAAAGCAAACTGGAGCAAACACCTACCCCCAAATCATTCTAATCAATGCCCAGCTCTCAGGCACACACCATTAGTGGCATGAATGCAAAGGCGATAAAGGATCGGACTTTACTGGAGAAAGGGTTGTAAAGACTGGTCAGATTATTGTATTTCCTGATTCTAGGAAGAATCTGAGATGAGGAAAGTTGTGGCAGATAGAAAAGCTTGGAAGCAGGAAGAGGAGCCCTCAGAGTTGTGGATCACCCTCAGGGGTGTGGATACCCTCAGGGTTGCGGATCATGCTCAGGGGTGTGGATCACCCAGCATGCCGGTCCCCTCCTTGCCCTCCTCAGCTGCGTTCTAAGCACCAGACTCTGTGGATGCATCCATCCTCCTTGCCCGGTTTTCTGAAGTGGCTGCTCTCTGGATGTTTAACCAGACTTTAGTTCAGACACTAATTCACGGCAAATGGTCCCATCGCCAAGTCCCATCATCAGTAACTGGGTGACAGTCTCCTAATGGTCCCCAACAACGAGGTTGGAGTGTGGATTTCGTTTATAGCTATTTCCTGTTTTCATGATTGTCTCTATCACAATCCTCAGCATAAATTAAGGTGAACTTATTATTATTATTTTTTTTTTTTTTTTGCAATGCTGAAGCAAAGTGTAGAATGGTTAAATGGGCTCTGTGTATGTTTACAGTGACTCTGAGTTCTGCTGTACGGGACACCAAACTTTTCCTCTGTTTGGTCCTCTTAACATTAAGCAAATCTTCTAGAATGCATTAATGATAGCTGTGGTAGAACATAATATAATAATGACTTTTAATAGATGAACAAAGTAAACTTCTAACACACTAAGTATCCTGACATACATCATGATGAGTAAAAGCTAAAGGTGTGTGTGTGTCTATGTATGTATGTATGTATGTATGTATGTATGTATGTGTATGTATGTATATATGTATGTGTGTGTCTATGTATGTATGTATGTATGTGTATGTATGTATATACGTATGTGTGTGTATGTGTGTATGTATAAGTATGTATATATGTATGTGTGTGTCTATGTATGTATGTATGTATGTGTATATATGTATGTATGTATGTGTGTGTCAATGTATGTATTATGTATATGTGTATGTCCCGATTCCACTTAAATGAAGTCCAGGGGAGGTAAAACAGGAAGTGGGACACGTCTACGTGGGAGAAAGTAAATAGACAGAGAGTAGAGGAGGGTTGGGGGAGGGGTGAACAGCCCTGTACAGTCACGGTGGTGAGTAAACAGGTGCTCATCAGCACCAAAGCCCCTGAATGTTAGTCTACAGTTTAAAAAGTAAATACACATTTTAAAGTCAGAATGGCATGGTGCCCGTCAGGTATGGGGGAGGACTTTTGAACTCTGTACTCACATAGCCCTACACACCTCAAGAGATTAACATTTACAAAGACAAAACAAAATGCTCAGACATTTCCACATAACCTTTAGATGAAACACTCTCCGAAACAGGGGTTCTCCTTAACTGACATTTGTGGGGCCTTCCTCAGGCACTCTAAATTTCTCAGCAGCATGTCCGGCCTCTCCACTGGATGGGGTGATAAACAGCCTCACCTTTCTTCAATAAAAATATCCGGGTGTTGCCCAACCTCCCACACAGAGGGAAGGAACATGTGCCCTAGATTAAGGATCACTGTTTTGGATTTGGTGTCTGCAGACATGATGGCGGCATGTTGCTGGGGCCAAGAGGTGCTTGCTGACTGGAAGCTAGTGTGGCAGGTCCTGAGGAAGTCTGGTCAGCAAGTGACCGATGCAGATGTGGATGCTCTGAGCCAACCATCAGACAGAGCTCAGGGAACCTGGTGGGGGAGCTGGCAGAAGGACTGGAGGATCAGAGGGGGATTGCAATCCATTGGGAGAACAACATAGGCTCTGGACTGACCACCCAGTTCTCCCAGAGTCTAGACCACCAACCACGGAGTGTACCTGGAGGGATCCACATATAGCAGAGGATGGCCTTGCCTGACAGCAACCGGAGGAGAGAGAGGTCCTTGGTTCCAGGGAGGTTTGATACCCCAGCTGAGGGGGGATGCTGGAGCGGTGGGGCGGAAGGGTGGGGGGGAGCACTCTCATACAGACAGGTAAAGGGGAGGGGGAGGGCAGATGAGGGGTAGGGCTTAGTAAAGGGGTTAACCCGGAAGTGGGATATCATTTGAGATGTAAAGGAATGAAATAATAATAGTAGTAAAAGAATCATTGTTTTAAACTAAAATTCAGAAAAAGGATGTTATGGTTATAGGAGCCAATTTGTATTGTATGTTTTAAAGGAAACTAGAGTTTTCTAGGGTGATGGGTAGAGAGGAAGAGGAGAAGGGAAGAAGGAGATTGAGTGTGACTTTTTATGCTGACTTCAAACTTCAGACTTTGCCGCATACAGTGACTCCATTGTAGAATCAATGCTTGTGAGCATTTCTCCGCTTTTCCCGATGTCCTTGTCTCTTTAAGTCGTCTTAAGATTAGAATCAAGGAAACGCAAATACAATATGGACAATGTTTGTATTTCAGAGCTGAGAAATGGGAGATGCCTGTGTTTGTGATTGTTGTGATAATTAAGTATTGACACAGAAATTAAATGAAGACATTCACAGCTCTTACCCAGGGGAAAAGTGTGCACAAGATTCTCTGCCCTTGATGTTTGTTATCAACCCATTCATTTGATTCAGATTAAGAAGAAGGAGAACGAAAAATAAAACAAAAAGATTTAAAAAAAATAAAACCATTTAGATACAAACTTAAAGTCAGCCATTCAAAGGAGCATTGGTGGTTTTCAAAATTTGGTGCTGAGACTAGGAAACTAAAGCTAAGAGAGTGGTTAAGATCCCGGTGGCATACTTAAGGTGTCTCTACGGTTGTGAAAGACCATGTTTCAGAATGCCATGTAAAATACTCAGTTTTATAGAGTAGACTATACACAGGAACATTTGTAATTCAGAAAGACTTCCCAAAAATAAAAAACTTAGCAGTTTGTATAAAATACAAAATAAAGAAAATCAAAGAGAAAATGGTCGCACATGAATCTAACATAATTCGAGATTGGGTTTTATGGGATCACTGGGAAGATGCATTTCTGAATAGAAAGAACGGAGCTGAGGGTGAGCTCTGGTGGAATAGCATTAGATGCCGACTGTTCTTTAACTGTGGCTTGGCCAGAATATCTAAATATTAATTTGACCATCAACAGAATCTTGCTCAATTCCCTAGGAATAGCCAAGTTAGTATCTGCTACCAAAATCCTTATCACAAAACACGTGGTCTAAAAATGTGCCTTGTCTAAAGAGAAAACTGTGGCTTTTGTTATTGACCTCTTAGCTAGGTTGGCAGAGGGGGAAAATGGCCCCTGTACAATGGCACTATTTTCTTGGGCAGAGCCTAATAACAATGAAATTTAGAAAGAGCCGACCAAACTTCAGTGTAGTCCTTGGTCACTCGAGAAAGACAAACTACCTGGCCTAAGGTGGGGGGTACTGACTTACATGATAACAGGGAACCTGGAGATGAGGTTCAATCACATGAGCAATCAGCCCTCGAATTACCGATGCCTACACAGTGAATCCCCAGTGACCTCTCCAGTTCCACCCTGTCCCGTGTGGACGCTCCTGTACTAGGTAAGCAGTGATTCTCACAGAGGATAGTGGGGGACCCCAAACCCTCACAGATGCTCCCCTGTGTATCTCCTCAGTGGGTGGCAATCGGTACTCACTCTCAGAAGTACATCACAACTACGGAAATGATTGTTTTTACTGGAGTACTTTTAGTCCAAATGGCAAAGTGTTAGGTGACTTTGGAAAGTTCCCTGGTCTTCTAATTGGTGGCACATTGAAGATGTTCTTATGGCAGGCCTGTGCCTTCAAGGCTTCAAATCACCAAATTCTATAGGAGTTTACAATGTATTTCAGATGAGAAACACTTGGAGATCTGGCAAAATGTAGCCATATACAATGTGTCAGGCAGACTCCTCCACTGAGAGCAGACAGAAGAGAGAATTTGAGGAGCCATTTGAAAAGAAATGCAGTGCCCTTGGGCTTAAAGAAAATGTACGGTGGTGCACAGAGAAGGGACACTTCTTCCTGCAGAGAAACTAACAGCGCACACTCAGAAAGATGTTCAACCTCCAAAGCAGCAGCCAAATGTTATATATTTGTGAAGAGTGTCACACCGAAAGTGATATAAATCCGGGGATGCAGAGAATGTGACTATAGAATAATGTACAGGAACGGGACTAAAAGATCCATGGGTTCTGATGCTTGGCGAGATGGGGGAATTCTGGGAGTGTCTTCATTCATTCATCTGCCCCTGAACGTTTCCCTCTGTTGTATAGCGTTTAAGTCAGCTTACTTAAACTACAACCGTATAGCTACGGCTTCATTTTAGAAGTGCAATTGCATTTCAATACTCTGTATAAAGGAAATTTTGGTTCAGCAAAAGGGAAAGAAAATGTAGGGCTCAGACACACCAAAGACACGGAGGTACTGCTACAAATAAATGCTGAAATAGGGCAGCACGGTGGTGAGGAAAATGTGGCACAAAGGAGCAGTTAAGCAGCTCAAAGGGGAGAGATGAGAAACAGGTGTTGTGGTTGGCTCTCCAACCGCCGTATCACACCCGTGATTAATCTCAGCCATCAGGGTAATTCCAAACCCCTTTCTCAGTGACTAGCTTAGTGAGTGTGTTATCCAATGCTAGCCAAGGAGATATAAGGAAGTGTGGGTACAGGCAAAGTGTTTTGAGGAATTCAGTGCTGGTAGAAAGGTTAAAAGCTGTAAACATGAGCCAGGACCATAGACAATGTAAAGAGCAGATGAGAAAGACCGGGTGGCAAAAGTTAGGATGAGGTGAAGGCTAGAGAAACTGGAGGCTAGCTGGGCGGAGGTGGTGCTCGCCTTTATTGCTAGCATGTGGGAGGCTGAGGTCGATGGATCTCTGTGAGTTCGAGGCCAGCTTGGTTCAGAGTGAGTTCCAGGACAGTCAGGGCTATGCAGAGAAACGGTCTCAAAAAAAATGAGAAAGAAAGAAAAGAAAAGGAAGGAAGGAAGGAGGGAGGGAAGGAGGGAGGAAGGAAGGAAGGAAGGAAGGAAGGAAGGAAGGAGGAAAACCTGGGGGCAGAAGTACAAATCCCATCCTCAAAGCTGTCCAGTTCAGCAAGGGCTTCACATGGTCCTGCATGTGAGTAGCCTCTGTGAACAGTACACAGCCACAACAGAAGATGTCCTGTGATGGTTAGCGCTCATCCCGGAACCTTAAATTCATGTGACAGTTAGCTCTTGTTTTCTTGCAAAGCCTAAAGGCTTGTGCTCAGACAACACTTACCTAGCAAACAGTATGCAAAATATTGTTAGGCTTGGAGCAAGCACTTATGATCACAGAACACGAGCTCCTGCTGGCCTTTCTGCTCACACAGGAAAGATGAGAAGGTTTTGTATTGATTTAGGCATAGGAGCTACCTTTAGTTTGGTGCATTTGAATTAAAGAGGACTAAGTAGGCAAAAAAGGAAAGAAAGAAAGAAATAAAAAGAAGGAAAGAAAGAAAGAAAGGAAGGAAGGAAGGAAGGAAGGAAGGAAGGAAGAAAGGAAGGAAGAAAAGGAAGAAAGAAAAAAAGAAAGAAAGAAAGAAAGAAAGAAAGAAAGAAAGAAAGAAAGAAAAGAAAAGAAAAGAAGAAAGAAACTTAAAACCCCTGAGTTCTTAACTGTGTATTTTTCTTCTCTAAATCTTGGAGATTCTGAATCGAGGGAAATCTCCTAGTAGCCAGAACTATCTTTCTTCTTCAGTGCTGGCTGGTTTCCTCCTGTCTATTGATTTTTAAGACTGTGGCAACAAATTATAAGGAGTTTAATTTTTCTAAAACATCAGAAGAACAAAGATTATTACTGTTACGGTTTGATTAAGTGTCTTCCCTAAATCTGTATGGTAAACACTGTTCACAGGTCCAGAGTGCTATGGGGGGAGGTGGTACCTTTTGAAGCCCACAGGTAGAATTCAGGTCACTGGGGATGTTACCCTTAAAGGGGACCTTTGAATCCTAATCTCTCTCTCTCTCTCCCTCTCTCTCTCTCTCTCTCTCTCTCTCTCTCTCTCTCTCTCTCTCTCTCTCTCTCTGTGTGTGTGTGTGTGTCCCAGTAACACAGGTCCAAAGGTTGAGACCTCCAGGACTAGGAAGGCAAGCCAAAGCGAGCCCCTCGGGCTTCTGAGCTGATCATCTCAGACATTTTGTCAGCGGTGGGAAGCTGACACACTAACTGTTCACTGAGGGACCCTGGAGTGCCGGGAAGGTGAGCATTTTAGCTCACTGAGTAATACCATTTCTTTCTGGTGTTTGTGTCTCGGTGTTAGGTGACTAATTTGTCCCCCTCTCACAGCAGTGACAAAACTCTGGTGGCATTAGTGGTTTGGCTTCTTCTCATAGTCATAGCGGCAACACTGCAGTTTGCTACTGTTCAACACCATAGTGAGCGAGCCTGTGAGTAATGAAGGGGGAGGGGAAGAAGGGGGTTGTAGATGGAATGGAGGCTGTCAGGTTAAAGTTTTAGCCAAACAAGACATATGACCTTAATTCAACTCCCAGACCCCATTACGGAGGCAGAGAGCCAAATCATATGTACCATGACATATAGGTGCCTGAACACACAGTGTACCGACGCACAGACACATGTACAGAGCTGACATTTTTATTGAAAAAAAAAAACTTTTTCATGTAATATATTTTGATCACAATTTCCCCTCCCCCACTTCTGTCCAGCTCCTCCCTATCTCCTGGCCTACCCAGCTCCAACCCTTCTCTCTCTTAAAAATAAATAAATAAATAAATAAATAAATAAATAAATAAATAAATGAATGAATGAATGAATGAATGAATAAAAATAACCCATGCTGGGGGGCAGGGGGAGAGACAGCTCCCTAAATGTACATGCACAGCCTTGACTTCTAGTCTCTCCCAGTAAAAGGAGTCAGCAAGAATCAAGGTAGATCTCCCAAAAAGCAATTCCAACCCCTTAAAATCACCTTTAAGGTTGCTCTCATGAAGGGCTCATGTTTTTATGTCATAAATACCTATGATCGTCACCATGGTTGAGAAATAGAAAGGATGTATCTGGGCAGGGAGGGGGAAGAGACATTACACTGTATTTTGATTATTACATATAAGGAATTTCACATTGATAATAAAGGTTTAAAGAGTAAAATAAAAATCACCTGGGGCTGTTGGTGTGCGGTTTTTAATTTAGTTGGGTTTTATTTTGTTTTGTTTAGAAGGAAGAAATTGCAAGCATTCGTGAAATATTTTGCCGTGTGGGGAACTTGAGGTATACTTGTAGCTTTCATCCATTAAGTTACGGTAGGAATTAGGCTACAGAAGACTTTGACTGTGAGAACAGAGGGAGACCAGTAACCATTCCAGGACTTTTCCTGGGCCAATCCTTGATGGCTCATTGTGTTTTATTCCCTGCTGAGAATTCCACAGAAGTGGCAGAAATGACCTCAGAAAGACAGAGTCACGAAAGTATGCGTGTTACTGCAACATATCAGCAGCCCCCTTAACTCCAGAAACAAGAGGAAGCTCTTTTGGGGAGGGAGCAATGGCCTTAAACTGCTTTCATGTCCTTTCAAGAATAAAAGCCTGTATCCCAAACTTAGGTTTATTTACGATTTGGATTTGTAACCATGTGCCAATACGTTCACAGTAAAACACTTATTTATAGAAAAAAAAAAATCCCAAATTGTTGAGATGAAAATAAATGTTGAATCGAATATTCCTACTCTCAATGCCCTGCAGGCATACCCAACTTTAAGTATTCTTTCACGGGGGTGCACAGTCACAAAACCTGAAAGTAAACCCGAAAAACAGCCTATGCCTACAGAAAAATGATCCTTACAGTCTGTGATGGAAGAAGTGTTCTTAGGTAAGAAGCCACCCTAAGATTTCTCCAGTCCTCTGTCAATGCTTCAGCAGGGCCCTCTGCCAGGCACTGGCTGTCAGGCACAGGCTTACTGTATTATGTGGCCCCTGTGTTAGTCTCTGTCAGAGAGTTGAGGGGGTGTACAATGCAGAAGGTGGATGGCTCTGGAAACAGACCACTGTGTTCAAATTCACTCCCTGCCTCATGTTAACTGAGAGAAAGCATTTATGTGCCTTGGTCCTAGGTTCTTCAACTCTTGGATGAGAATAAAAATAAGCACCTGCTTTATACGGTTAAAATTTCAAGGTGTCATTGGCGGTGGTAAAAAGTGTCAGGTTGTAAAAATGCTATGTTGTAGACTCTAAGATGAAATAAAAAAATTTCCCTACTTATCACCCTTTTAAAAACTGAAGGTGTTATTACTCTAGGACATACTCTCTACAAATTGAAGTTTTTTTCACCTGCCTCAGCCTTTCTGCTACATGCAGCTTATCCCCTGCATTGCCAGGCCTAGCTCTGCAGCTCCTCTTGGCACGGCCAGATGTGTGAAGCTGACAGATGTTCCCTCCTCCATAGACAACTGAAATGTACTGCGTATAGGGGTCACATATGTTCCCATCCCAGAGGTGACAGATGCAGGGCAGCCCTGCAGGCTGGGAGGCAGGGGTCTCCTGAGATCGCAGGTGCTTCTCCTGAGTCTGGAGGCCCAGGCAGAGCAGCACCAGGACTGAGCATCTGCTTTAGGAGTGGTGAGGGTGTTAGGACGATGCTCTGGAAGCCCTAGTTCCCTGCAACCCAGTCTGGAGTCCTTCGTGTCCAGGAAGCCAGAGCCTTCTTTCATGCATTAAGGTATGGAAGATGATTCACACAAACGTTTTTTTAAAGCATCAAAATTTATTGCTGCGCATCTCCTCATAGCGTTCACTGTGGAAATAGTGCGAATAGTGATTTTTGGATTCTATAGCATCTGGAAGAACACAACGCTTCTGCTACCTTTCGCAATCATTTATGAAGATCTATATTAAACTGGTATTGTTTTTAAATTTTAAGCAATATTACATTCAGCGATTATATAATGCTTTCTAGAGAAAAGAAAATCCTGGAAGCCATTGGGCACTCTGTGTCTTGATAAAACATGTTTTCTAATGGCCTTCACACTTTCATTCAACAAATACTTATTAACAAGCACATTCCAGGCATTGTTCAAGGCCCCCGAGGGCTTGAAGATGGAGAGCCACCAGCTCAGGGTAATTGGATTA
Organism: Micromys minutus; assembly: GCF_963924665.1. Classification (NCBI taxonomy): domain Eukaryota; kingdom Metazoa; phylum Chordata; class Mammalia; order Rodentia; family Muridae; genus Micromys; species Micromys minutus. The sequence goes on along the minus strand of NC_137977.1, from coordinate 55,448,963 downwards.
CAGGGTAATACTAGAGACGAACATGCAAAACATTTTTTACAGTACAGTAAGCTGCCTCCAAGGAGGTATTTACAAAAGACAGGGAGATCCCGGGCAATGGGAAGAGCATCCGCCTGGAGAAATCGGGGCAACACCACGGACGAGGTAGCCACTGAGCTGCCCCTTACTCGCCATGAGGACAGGCAAGCAAAGGGGACAACAGGTGTACAAACACCAAAGCCCAGAGGAAATTCAAAGGAGTGGGTGGTGTGGCTTTTCTCGAATGAAAGGTGACAGGATCGTAGCAGGATGAGACTACTGTTTAGGAGATCACACAGAGTCTTTTGATGGCTCTTCCATTTTTTTTTCCTTATTTGAAAGGGGAATGAATGCTTAGTGTGTGTGTGAAGGCGTGCCATAGCTAGGTGCGGTACTGGGGCTGTACCCCGAAACAGCCTTGCTCTCACGGAGCTTACATTCTACTCAAGAGACAAAGAGTCGACAAATCAAACACAGATCTCTACAAAGGAAGGAGGTACTGAACGTGAAGCCACAGGCAGGACTATGCATGAGCACCTCTTGAAAGCAACAAAGACGGTGGCGACAGCATTGACCTTCTAAGTGCCAGGAACGGTACTGAACACCTTGCAAACATCATCTCATGGAATTCTCACAACTCTATGAGGTAGGTATTGTTATTTCTGTTTTTCACGGAGGAGGAATCAACTCAGAGACTGGGGGCCCTGACTAGGGTGATACATGGGCTCTCGGGCTGCAGAATTCATGTTCTGACATTTGAAGCTGCACTTAAAGGCATCTGGGGAAATCCGAGCAGAGGAGGGTGTAACCACTGCTGCTTCTTTGGAGAAAAAAGAAGGAGAAGGGACAAGGAACAGCTGAGAAAAAGAAAGCTATTCCAGGGCCCAGAGGGAGAAAAGAAGGGTCCTGTGAACCTAGTGACTGTGGAAAGAAGGGCCTGAGGGGTGTGGTTATAATGCAGCATTCAGACAGGACTGATTGACAAATGCTACAAGTGAGAAAATGAGCCCCTTCCAGCACCATTTCTGTATTCCTTGCCTTGTCCAGCTGAAGTCAACACTGACCCAAGGAGAAGAATCCAAGACGACGGTAGGTATGTGGTGATAAAATGATGAATTTGATTTTGGACATGTCCTGCAGGTGTGCTTGGAACACTGCGGCCTTGAGCGATGATCACTACGAGGCCATGCTCTGATGGCTTTCACACCTTGTTTTCTACCTGAGCAAAGTATACAAAGAAAAACTGCTAAAGCTTTGTAGTATGGACACGGTCTGTTTGCCCTCAACAGATGTGTGTACACAACTTTGTAAAATGGTTTGGAGTGTGCTGTAAAAAGAATAGGACATGTGACCTGAAGCCACAATCACTACTGAAGCTATCCAAAGCCAGCCACTTGCATGGCTTTGAGGATCCTGCTCTCCCTTTGTCCCTGGGGATGAAAGGGGACTGGAGGTCCTGGGAAAAGGACCCAGGACACAAGGATACACAGGTGGTTACAACCTTGACCACATTACATTGGGCCTAATTTTATTTTGTTCTTTTTTGGTGCTGAGACCTGAACGCAGGGACTCAAGCATGCCTAGCATGTATGCTCATTTAAAATGTACACACGGCACAGGTCCAGCACACAAGCACAAACACTGTACCGACAAAGGAGCAGTGTGTTGGCTCCATTTTTCATCATTTCCTTTAATTTGCTCTTAGCCATTCCTGCTTGTCTTTGGCTCTGATCAAGTTAGGTATGTTTTCATTTAAAAACTCATCAAATAAGTCAATGGTAGTTTTAGTAAAGAAGTATCAAGCAATTTAAGTGGTCAGAAAGTTAGGCTTAGAGTTTTTAACAGAAGAAAGGTTGCTGGTTAGCAAAGTATCATGCTCTGGTTCATGAAGCTATGTCTTAGAGGCTGCCTCTCACTGTGGCAAAGGATCTGCTGGACTCTACTGACTTGTCAGCTTGTGGACACGAGAACGGGAAGACATTCTAGTCAGAACAAACGGAGCTTTGCACAGCACCTTCCATGGCCTTGTACACTAATTCATGTCGCAGGTAGGAAGAGCCCTACTGTGTAACGCTATCCAAAGTACTAGTCATGGTAAGAGAGGAAAGCTGTCTGTTAGAAGCCAATGAGAAGCTTCTGGGGAAAGCAAACCGTCACACAGAGAAGCCTTCAGGCACACCACACTATGCCAGCTGCTTCCTGTCACCTCCAATACCACACTGAGGGTCAGGGTCAAAGTTTATCAGGAATGCTATCCAGGGGACTCTTACTGTATGTAATCTTTAACAGAAGAAGTTCCAACCAGTCTGTGAATATAGTCATTTATTTGTCTTTACAGTGATGATGGAAGAATGTACAGGTATCTTTATTCAATAAAGTATAAAAATCTGTTTATATACAGTGAAGTATAATAATCTTTAATTGGGAAACTTATTTGGTACTCCTGATCTGTTTATATTAAAACTGGGGGAACAAATATCTCTCATAAGCGCTACATTTCCAGTAGATTGCACCTGGCATCAAAAGCTCCACTGCATCTTCAGGGTCCTGCTTGATATTATAAAAGACTAATTTTAAGTCCTAGGATTCAAAATAAACATCATTTGGAATAATAGATATATACATCAAAAATACATCTAGAAAGGCATTGGTTAGTGCTATTAAAAAGCTATGTGCTCAGGTACACTTTTTCTAACAGGCGAAACCCGGTAAAAATGTTTTAATTCCATTTCTAGCAATTTGTTCTTGGGGAAGGTCAGTCGAAAGTTACCTGTGAAGACAAAAGAACAATGACTTCCTAGGTGAAAAGGTCAGAGAGACTAAGAACCCCATCCTTACAGCCCTGGTAGAACGCTGAGCTGCAGACAGTGACAGCTAAAACCCTAAGTCACAAGATCCGCACATTCCAGAATTTCATCCAGAGTACTCTTAATCCCAGATCACTTGCTTGCACAATATTTCTGGTCTACAATTATCTAAAACTAAATAAAAAGGAAACTCACGGGATATAGAAATAAAATATCCCAAAAGACAACAGCTAAACCCCGACGTGTTTCTGAGAAAATTTGACTTAATAATGCTATCTTGTACTTCACAATGATTGACTTTACTTCAGAGCACTCACAGATGTGCTGGGTCTTCCTAGCTCCGTAGGATGATACCATGCAACCACGCACTGAGCCATTTGTACCTTTAATCCAGTTCATTCTCAGCTCACATTAGTGTTTATCATCATCTCCTTTCCACAATCATTCTTAAAGTGCTGAGAACCTGGGTACTGATCTACACTGTAAGATTTAAGTAGTACAGAAGACCTCAGTATGCTACTTAACTAAATAAACACACGAATGCATGCCATCCTTGTATACACAGAATGTTAGAAAGAGCACAGCATGAGGAGGCTGGCAAAGCTGACGGTGTTAAAGCTTAGAAGAGTCAGAGACAGTCTGTTATGAGCCAGCCCCACCTTCTCTCCAGCTATGAGCTAGAGCACCATCTATTCTACACATAAGGATGAACATCTACTCTGGTGTGTAGGCCTGCTCTAGGTTATTAAGGATTTTAGATGCATATAGACTAAATGAGTAAATTATGGAAGTATAGTTTTAATAATTGTGAAGTATCCTAAGTATTCCACAAGCTACAAACCTACTGGCCTAGTCTAACAATATCTTCTTGAGGTCAGAATATAATATGCATCATCATCACCATCATCATCATCATAATAATAATGCATAATAAATATGCATAAGTCTTTCCTATTGAGCATGTCAAAATAATGGCCATTTTTTAAAAGAATTAATTAAAATTCTAACCATTCTTCAATATTCTGAGCAGGTGCCAGCTCCTGTACATGGGGGGAAAGGTGCCTAAACACCTGCTTATCAATATCAATGTTCTGTCTGAGTTCTGCCCCCAAAGCACTCTAGAAAGTCATCACCTAGGAAGCTAAGGTCTGTTACATCTTAACTATGCCACTCCTGACTGTCCAGGAGTAAGTTCTGAAAGAGAAGGAAAAAACCTGACAGAAGAGGTGTGCTGCCCCAGATTGCACAGACTGCCATGGGAACACCATCCACGCAGACTCTCTTACTGCTCCAGAGACACTGTGGTTAGGGCCTCAGACCAAAGGAACATGCTCTACACTTCTCTCTCTGAGAAATATTACACACACCGAACAAACTCATCAGATTCCTACAGTGCATCCTTTCAGCTTGTAAAACAATGTCTAAAATGTCAACACAGTGTCTTCCTGTCCTCAGAGAGGAAATAAAAGGCTTAAAATAAGACTGAGCCAGACTTTCCCAGTAAGGAAATAAAGACTTAAATAGGACTGCAGTGGATCTAAACAATCCGTACGGCAGGGAAATTGCATGCTGCATGCTACTGCCCTCTGTACACAGAAACAACAGGCACTATGTTATCTTTATGACATGGTCGCAGTGTCATCAGGGCATGGGTATCACTATTAAAGTAAAACGAGGCACCCAAGGAAAGGGAAGCTGATGCCAACAACCCATCTTCTCTCCACTCTCAACCTGTGCTCTGTCCCTGCACCAAACAGGACTCCCACGCAGCAGCTCCAGTGGAAACCTCACTCTCCCTTCTCTCTCAAGCTCACTTACAAGCAGCTACCACATGTAAGATCCTGCTCATCTCCTGTCACCTTGAGAAAGCCACCACTGTCCCTTACTAGACTACCACTGCAACATTCCAACTGGTCCCTGCCTCCATGCCTTCTCTACTCTACACCAAACACGCAAATCTGATCACATTAGTTACCTTCTGTAAGACTGTGAGCAAGCTCCAATTCTGCACCATGACTCACAGGCCTCCCACTGGGCCTGCTGCCCACACAATCCACAATGCTCCCTAGGCAACAGGAACAAGACATCCCCACCTCACATCCCTTCTCTGAAGAAAGGAACCTTCTCTCTGCTGACCCTTCTGCACGAGACACTTTCTACTGTGCTCTGCTTGCTTGAATCGATTCGACTCATCTTCCAGGGCCAAGGCAAACAGCCTTCTGCAGGGCAGCTTTCTTTGTTGACCCTTTGCAGCATGGAAAATGCTGTGCTCTGCTGTCTCTCCTCTCAGATTTGGTTTCTAAGGGAACAAGCCACTGGAATATGTGTGCCTGAAAGCAAAATGGATCTTTCCAAGATATAAGACAGAAGTTAGGAAGCATAATATGGCACCAAAGCATGATGTGAGCATTCAGCCAAACAGAACACCCGCACACAAGAGCATCTTTAAGGTAACGCCATGTTATACTTGTCAATTCTCTTCTGTGCTCGGTATTTACTGCACAGCATGAAGACTCTACTGCTAAGATTCTGCTTATCTCACTGCCATATCTGGAAGGAGGGAGGGGCTTCCCCCAGAAGGCCAATAGGTCAGCCATTCCTCCCAAACCAAGAGTCCTTTCTCCTTTCTCTGCTGTCTTTCAAGACACCTACCACTTTCTCAGCACCACTTAGAACCAGAAGAAGTATCCCTTCTGGGTATGTGGCTACTGCAACCATGTCCTCCCTGAATTAGGACAGACATGATAGCTTATGGGTCCTTAAGGCAGAGCAGGGCACATGTAGGACCTCTAAGTGTTGAGCAGGCTACAAAGGGAAAACATCGTGAAAGCAAAGGCCTTCCCTCTACTGCCTCCCTCTGTGCAGCGCCTGGCGTGGCTCACCTGATCATATTCTTATGCCTCATCTCCACTGTCCACATCAATGTCTACTTCCTCTGTGTCCGCAGCCCGGGACAGGATGTCCGCCATCAGTGCTTCCTCCAGTTTCTTGCGGACTTGTTGGACTCGCTCTTCCTGTTTCCTTTTCAAAAACAGAAGGAAATGAAACTGAAAATTCAGTAATAAAAATGAAACTATGACAACTCAACCCCCTCAAGGACCACACAAAAAGGCACACCTCCTTCTCCTTCGGCTTCCCAAATACAAACAAACCAGACAGTGCTCTCACCAGAAAACAAATGACAGACAGGCTGTTTAATGGTGGTTACCTCTTGTCTCAAGAGATTCTGAAAAAAATACATGACCTTTAGTGGCCTTTTCCTCAACTTCAAGAATTTCAAGCATGTGAAGATTTGGGGTTATAACTTTAAAAATAAGTAGAATTAACTTGGAAGTAAGGATATGTGGGGGAGACGGCCTGGAAAAGTAAAGGAAACAACTTAGGAGGGGAAGGCCCACTAGAGACATGTGCTGAACTTGCCCTGGTAGTCTGTGGCTGAGCCAGGACCAAGGAGTACTGTGAGACTAGATCAGCAGAGAGGGGCCAGGACCCCTGAAGCCCATGCACTGAGGACAGAGATAAGACAATCTATCCAACTGAGATGATCCCAGTAGGCAAGACCATAACAAGAACTTCTCTAGTTTGCTGACTGCAAGGTGACATCAAAAGTGAAAATGATTCTACATCATAAAGAAGGTCCTAGATCGTTAGATGAAAAACAAAACCAAGGACAGAGTCCACTAGAATGTTCTACAGCTCCGTGAAGCACAGGGGAGAAGATGAGACCAGCTCCTGAGAAAGTAAGGGCAAACGGACATCCAGAAGCAAGCCAGGAGGAAGAGAGTAGGTTAGCCCCACACAGAAAACAGCCATACCCTGTTGTATGAGTAGACAGGTGATGGTCAGAATCCAGGCAAAGAGGTGAAGAAGGCACAGTAACAAGACAAATTCAGGGCTGTACAAAAAAAAAGTGCAGTTTCCTCCCACCAGGGCAGACAGACTGCAGCACTGCCCAACCCAGGATTACAGACAGGTAGAGGAAGCATGTCTTGGAGGACTCCTCAGATCCCTGGGAGATTAGCCAGCTGCTGAGTCCGTTCTGTTCTACAACCTTGAAATAACACTGTGTCCAAAGTAAGGATGGTAATAGGCACTGTGTAGCCACAAAAACACTATCTTTTCTTAACCAAAAGAAATAGCACAAAAAAATCGCTAACAGACCTCCAGATCCTAAATGAGTGTTCAAATGGACAGGAAGAAAGCAGTTCACTGCCAGTCTGACCTCTGACCTACACAGTTTCTTTACGTCAAATGAGGCTAGAGTCCAACACCTGCCCATGCAGTCAAGAGGGGTAAGAAGGAGACACACATCAGTCATACTGGCAGGCTCACCACTAAGGTCAGATCATGAGGAACAAATCCTGGGAATGAGCGATCAGGAAGGCAGGGTGAAGAACACTGCCCCTTGTGAAGAGGTCTAGCTTGAGCTCTATTGCCTATTGATGAGTTTCTTTTACTTTGAACATGACTTCTTGCCTTTATGCAACAAATGTGCTGGTGTTCTCCAAGACTACACGGCATCCATATATAATCCTTGTATATATTTTTCCCCCAGGAAGACTGGATGACATTGGTAGATACTGTGGGATATTGCTCTATAATTGGTTACTAATCATAGAATCACTAATTAATCACAAGGAAGCTGATTTCTAAGAGAACAATGTGACAGTACAAAAAGAAGCCAAGTGGGAACTATGGGTCAGTAGTGGGAACTGCAGGTCAGTAGTGGGGACCACAAGGTCACCTTCAAGAGTACAGAGCAGCCCTTGTTCAGCAGCCAAGAGGAGAACAGCTCTGGAACACATAGTGAATTTCTTATCAAGAAAATGTTCCTAAAGGTAAGATGGTCCAGAAATCACTGATTTCAGCCTAGTAAGACTAAGCACAGTTTGGGCTGTCAAGCCACAGAACTGTCAGCTTGTAAACAACTTAGTTTATGGGAATGGGGTATCAGAAAACAATTATACCTATAGATGAAAATATTAGCAAGTAAGAGATAAGCTTAAGCTGATTTTTAGCCAAGGGCTCACTTGGGGAGCATACACTACAGCTGGAATATGGAGAGAATCAGCAGATCCTGGGCAGGAATAAGATCTTTACTTAGAAGCTTTGCAGAAGCACAGGCTGACTGCAGCTAGAGGAAAGCCGTGGTTCCACTCAGTCACTTCTGAGCCCATGCCAGCTCAACAAGCAATGCAGCCTGCTAACTCCTGCCACACCGGTTCCCTCTCATGAACGGTCTGCTAGACAATCAACCCAGATCCAGGTCTGGGTTTGACATCATTCCTCCATCAACAAACCTAGTGTCAAAGCCACTGGCATTCTCAGTACCCCAGTTTAAACCCATGGGACTTGTGAAAATCCTGTTCCATATCTCTGTGCTTATACCAAGAAGGAAACAGCCTTGTCTCCCAGGTGATTATCATCCTAAAGGTCACAATGATCCACAGAGCAACCTCGTCTCTTGCTTTGATTTTTATAGTTTGGTTTTTATAAATTCTTCAAAAATAAAGTTGATCACAAATTCCAATAAGCAAAAGAATCAGAATACAACCTTGAACCATTTCTATCTTTTCAAACGAGATTATTTTAGAGCCCAAGAAGGGTTTTCCAATTATAAGTCTAGCTAGACTCATACATTTAGGAACATTTCCATATCAACTCTTTATAGATTTAGATGAAAACAAAAACAAACAGAAAACCATTTTAAAGTGGATGTTTCCAAGCTGCCATCTACTGGTTTCATCTAGGAATGGTACTCTAGGAAAACTCAGATTCAAACAGACATAGTGAGTCCACATACACATCACCATGTCTTCAAAAACAAAGAGAGGGGCTGAGGTGTCACTATCATCATTACAAAGTAATGGCGCCAAAGTTCAAAGGTCCTAGAATGGAATTTCCTGTGATCTCACCATTCAATGAGTTACTTCTCCGAAACAATAGTTTGCTTATACTTCAGGGTGCTGTTAGTCTGAGTTAGGTTTTCCTTTCACTGTTAGTGCTGAGCACCTTCTGTGTCCCAGCCTCAGAAAGAAGGGAAGATCTTCACAGATGCAACTGTGTCCTCTCCTAGCCCTGACTGACTGATTACCTTTTTGTTTTCCTCAGTCGCCTCCCATCTTCTCTATGGTATGAGTATGTGTGCATATACATATGCATGAATAGATGCATGTGTGTGCATGTGTTCATGTGTCTATATGCTTCTGGGAGTACATATGAATTGCATGAGTATGTGCATGGATAGGTTGTGACTCTCAAACTCTTAAATCTTTACATGTAACAAAGCAGATATAAGTAAACCTCTAAACTGAGTTTGAATGAAATAAGCTCATGATAAGTAAACTAAACTTTAAAACACAACTGTGCCTTCTTTAAAGGCAGCAAAGCTGTCTGCCACCTTCTTTAAAGAAAGGCTGGCTTGCAGACATGCAGGAAGAACCACAGTTGCAGTGAGGGTTAATGGTGAGGTTTGAGGATAGAATACTTGCCTTCAATGCTAGAGGCCTGGGTTTCAATTTCAAGCACTACAAAGGCAAACCAAAACTAAGAAGAAACTGCAAAAAAGGCCAGATGGATGAAAGGTGCTCATTAGAGCGGAGTTCCAGGGGGACAGACTGTGACTGCTGCATTGAGCATATGACTAATTTGGTGAAGACATGCCTGAAACTGTGACGGTCACTCTGAAACAAAGCTTATTTTCAAGAGTACTTTCCTTACCAAGATCTTTATCGCAAAGCATGCATTTCACAAAAGCTCTGCATCCTTGTTCTATCGCTGTGTGAAACATCATGACCACAAGCAACTTGGGGACAACGAGGTTCCTTTGGCTCACACTTTCCTATCACAGTTTATCATCAGAGGAGTCCAGGCAAGAGTCTGGAGGCAGGAGCAGAGGCAGGGGCCGTGGAGGGTGCTGCTTACTGGCTTATCCTCACGGCTTACTCCTTCTACTTTCTGACAGCAACCAGGACCTCCAGCCCAGAGATGTCCACCAGTCACTGCCCTGAGGCCTACCTACAGCTCGATCTACTGGTGGCAGTTGATCAACTGAGAGTACCTCTTCTTAGATGGTTCCTCCTGTGAGTAGTTGGCATAAAGCTAACCCTGACACCTGTAATACCCAAAAGATGATCTGACAGATCCATCCTTATAGATACCGACCCCCTTTTGGGGGAACTTGTATGAACACAAAGATGTCTTGTCTATGGGACGTGAGGCTGAACACAAGTTCACTCCTGCTTCACATACTCTTTACACACTCAGTGAGAAGGGAATTTCTATGGCATTTTTAATAGCTTAGCACATGAAACAAAGTTGTATGGCATCAGGTTGTTCACTTATGCTGTTATATCAGACCTGGAAAGGCTTCAGGTGTTGAGCTTGGTTTTAAGTTTTGAACCCAGGATGATCAACTGTTATCAGCTGTGGCGCTGAACCTAGTGGCTTTCTTTTAGAAAAAAAATGTCTAAGGCAAAGTTGAGGTGTGTAAGATTATGTTAAAATGGCTTACCTAATGTCTTCATCCGTAACAATGAAAGCTTTGCAGAGGGGTTGAGATGTATTAAGCCAAACAGCAGGGTTCTTTTCCACAGCTGCAGAGACTTGTCCTGTGATAGGCGCAGAGCTTGTATGCAAAGCACTAGCCACAGCAGATAGAAGGGTCTCATCATTACTACCTGGACCGACTCCTACAAGGAGAAAGCAATGCTGTTAAGAGAAAACCACTCCAGAGCAAGTGGGCCTGCCACTGCCTAAAACAGCCAGTATGTTAATGCTCACTTAGGATTATTGCAGTAAATATTAAGAACACTGGTGACTATCAGTTCCCATGCATTCTTCACGTGGTCCACAAGCTGCTCCATTGGGAGCCTCTGTGCCACGCCGCTTCCACACTGTTCTCTTGGCAGGTTGTTACCATGCCCGACATACACATTGTGTTTCACAGGCCACTCCAGCGTGGCACCATGCACACTAGCCCCAGACATTCTATAGCCGCCCTCTCCCGGCTGTCTCTCTGTCCTCCAGGAACTCTGCTCACATCCCCTGTAGCCCAGTAAAATCAAAGCTCTAGAAACTTGTAATTTATCAATCAGATGTATATATGTTAAATTCTCAATTCATAACATATCCACACAATAAATTCACTGCCAATTAATAAAGATATACACCGCACACCTAGACAACATAAAATTGACCAAGTCCGCCTGGATCTGGATCATCCTGCCCCATCTCTCCGTCCTGAATCTCTCGCTTCTCCTCCTCTTCTCTCCTTCCTTGACTTTACCCCACTTACCCTTCCTTCTCATCCAATGATAGGCTTCGCTTTATCCTGTACCTGCCTTTCTGAATAATGACGTCATGCTAAATGGAATGATATTTGTAAACCTATCAAACCAACAAGGGACAAGCCACATCCATGCAATAGCTACTGCACCGCAAAGGATTGAGAAGAAACAGTGGCAGAACAGTTAAAGACTTCGGACAAAATTTCAACTTTAAAATGCATTTCTTAAGGCACAAACTTTTGAAAAGTTATGTTTGTTTTCTCAAAAAAGATCAACTACTTAAGTAATTTAAGACCCTGTAAGATCACTATGCTATACTCAAATATCCCTGTTAACATAACTTGGATTGATTTCTTCCTATTTAGCTTTTAATGACAATTTCCAATCTCTCGGCTTATCATCTATACTCTGAGACTTCAGAGAAGGTCAGTGCCAGCATGAAATGCCCAAAGCTTAGTTGTCACTTTCAAATGACCAGAACCAGATTCCTCAAAGTAATAAGAGCTCAGCCTCATGTTGTGGGGGCCTCTAACCACAGCAAAATTTAAGTGATCCAATCAAAGTTCTGAATTTAAAGCAATAATGTCTATGGACATACAAGTTTGAGATAACAACCCAACTGTACACTTGGAAGATCTCTGAAAAATCCACGCAAAATCAATATTGAGGACTGAAATTCTAATACTTGAAAAATAATGTAACTCTTGAATAGGGAAGGCCTAGCTAAGTGAGAGCAATAGTCTATACACAAGCAGGAGAGCTTGAAGTTGTTATTTTGGTGTAAAAGAGAAAGAAAATGCTGGGGTGAAATGGTGTTGTAAATAAGAAACATGGAAACCCCTTTGCTCATCTGTTAAAGCAAATTTAACATTTCACACAGAAGAATAAGAGAGGTTAAAGTTGACACAGTATACAGAAGTCTTGTTATGACACATGTGTGTCAAGTATGCTTCCCCTTGGTTTACAGTGTAAGAGGTGTGCCATCCAGTAAAGCACATGATCCCCCAAAGCAAAGACCTGCTGGTATTGGTCAATTACGAATGCACAATATCTAAGTACAGTGCCTGGCATACAGTAGGTACTTAGCAAATATCTGTCCAACTATATGTAGATATACCTTGAAGACCTTTAGGTAGCTCCATGGTTTTTATAATTTGTTCTGTTACATCTGATGCACTAAGTCCTTGTAGCCTCTTCTCCCAGAAAAGCTGTAAGGCAAAAATAGCAGTGTTAGCATGCATGTCTGACACAAGGGAGGAGCATACCTGGAGATGCTGCTGGATAATGAAGTCAGTTCAATGGCCTCCTACCGTGTTCTGATTCTTTCCTTAGAACAAGCTAGATGAAATGCCAAACAAGAATTCTTTCAACACACGGTAACTCCTTCAGACCACACTACTGAAAAAGTGTTTTGATTTTCCAGACTCAATTGCTTCAGTATTACAAATTGTTGTGTTTTACAAATGATACATAACTGATCATAAAGTATAATTTAAATTTTTAAAATTCATTTAGCATAAAATGCCAATGTTAAATTTTATCAAGGAAATGAAAAACTAACCAATAGCTTTATGAAAACATGGTTTTTCTAAGACATTTACATGTTTAGCCGTTCAGTACACCTTAGGTGATAAATCCAGCAATGTGTACTTTTATTTTATATGTTTTCAGATGCTAGTCTTTCTCCCAGACAGTTATCCTGGCTCACTGAATGTGTGCATCCATGTAGCATCTTCTCTGAGTCCCTACAACACACTACCTTTGTGGAGTGCACAATCAACAGTGGTTCTGATCCTGTTTCTTTTTAATCTACATATATTTACTGTAGACAAGGAAAAACAAAGGCTTCTCTAGGACTCTCCTCCTTCCTTTAATCCTAGATAAGAAGAGCTGTTGCAAGGGTGGTACTGAGACATCTGTGTGATAGACAGCAAACAAAGCAACAGAACTGAGCTTGTGGGACACATGAACGCCTGGGAAACTCCAGCACCTGTGAGTGTACAGCCTTGATCATGTTTTACCTCTTTGAAAGCTTTAATTCTCCTTTACAGATGAGGGAGCAACAGATATCACACAAGAAAGCTGTGGAGAGTCAGTGAGGTGATGCGTGTCAAGTGCCTAACATACACTAGTCAAAAAATGACTGGACTTACTTTAGCAACTCTTAACTACTTTTACGGCCTTCAGAAGCTTAATGTATAAAGTATCAGGTAACAGGTATCAGACACATGAAAAGATACGGTAGTATAATTCTCCTGTGGCAGAATAATAGTATGTTCTATTTATAACCTCAAACCTGGAAAAAGAATCATTTCCAACAAAGTACTCTGAAGACGTGTGTACATAGTTAATATAGTTATGTGTATTATCTCTGCCTGCAAAGTAATATCAACATGTACCCAATATAAGCAGGTCACTCAGTACTAAGAAGATGGAGGTTAATTAAGAGTTCAGTGTAAGTGTGATGATTATAGTAAGTGTCCTGAGAAATCCTTTCTGCATTCTCTTTACTCCTTGATAGGAAAATATGTTTCTTTTGAATACCACAGCTACTATTTTTAATAATTAAAGGAAATAAAACCCAGTTAAATTCCTAATCAATAATGCAAAATTCAGTGCTGGGAAGATGACTGTCAGAAGTGCTTGTCTTACAATAATGAGGACCTGAGTTCAATCACAAAAATCAAAGGAAAGTTCCAGGCAAGGTGGCACAGGACTGAAATCCCAGCACTGTGACAGAAGAGAGAGGCAGGTTCCTGGGGCTTGCTGCCAGGCCAGCCAGCTTAGCCTAACTGGTAAGATACACCATTGAGAAAATCTATAGGTGTAACAGCTGAGGTTATTCACACACACACACACACACACACACACACACACACACACACACACACACACGTCTGCATGCATCCACACATATACACACAATATAGATGTAGAACCCAAAGTCATGTATGTTTATGTTATATACATGGCTATGTATGTACATATGTAGGCATCCTACTGTTTTACATGTTCATAATCATTGTTCAACTTACTACAGAAAACTGCCTATGTACTAGGCATGGGCAAACATCTTGCAATTATTCTCTAAACAAACAACATACTGACAATTTACACACCAGTCACATCAGAATAGATGCTATAAGTAACCTGGGCATACCCTAAGGAATAGAGGAAGATGTGGAATAATATGTTGGTTTAATACTGGCATATTCACAAGAGACTTTAGCATCTTATGGGGCTGGATATCAGTATGTGACTCTAGAACCAAGTTCACGAGGAAGAAATGACTCTATGTCCTAAAGCCTGACCCTCACAAACTCCATTTCCATGGCACTGGGTTTTATTAACTAACTGTTGTTTCAGGTGATTCTGCTATGGGCCTAAGAAGCCTCGTTTGAGTCGTGCTGAGATAATGGCCGTATCCACGAAGGAGCGCACTGCTATCAACACCACGTGATTTAATTTGTAAAAATAAAACAAAAGTACCAAAAAATAAAAGTATGGGAACTATGGGTGGATATGACTGCTAATATTCTACACTAAAACTATTTCCAGAATTAAGAAATTATTTTGAACCTATCAACTCTAATGTTTAACTTTAAAAGTTGTCAATCAGAAGTAAAACTACACAAAAAGTTAAAAGAGAATCATGAAAAATACTGGACTGAAACATAGTACACAGCTGTAGATATTTATCAAGTCCTATTACCACCGCAGGGAGCAACCCAAACTCTAGGGATCTGCTTTCACTAGCCTGGGCTTACAGGTCAGCCCTAAGGGAAGAACAAAGGAGGGAAAGTCTTTTGCCTAATTGTCTCTCAAATTCCTCTTGAAGCCTAGGTGTTTACCAGGATTAGATTAATTCATCTGGCAGTCTTCCCCAGCTAGTTCATGTCCAATGGCAAGAACAGGCCAAGTGCAAGTAGCCTAGCTTCCTCTCTGTGCTGTGATAAATTCACTGACAAAAGCAGCTTGAAGACAGGATTTATTTAGCCTACAATTACAGGTCATAGTCCTTCCTTTCGCAGAATGTCAAGGCAGACACCTGAAGCGGCTCCCCACCCCCCATACACACTGAAAATCAGAGATGGAATGGATACATGCATACCTGTGTGATTTAGCATGCTTTCTCCACTCTTAATATAGTTTAGGACCACCAAGCCAAGGGAATGGTGCTGCCCACAATGAGCTGCATCACTTAAAATAATCAAGACAGCCTTCCACAGATATGTACACAAAAGGATCTAGAAAACCAGATGTAGATTACTTACTGTTTCTAGAGACTCTCCTTCCAAATGATTCTAGATTGTTTCAAGTCAATAACACTATCACAGGAGCCCCCATTTTACCACAGCTACCTAGTCTCCCCCAGCACATTTTATAAACACCACCACTGTCCTTAATTCTAACAAGAAAATGAGATCTTACCTGCCTAATTCAATTATGTCCTCAATTCAGTCTTGCTGCCTGCTCTGACACCAAATGACCATTAAATATAATACTTAAGAGAAACATTGATTTAATAAATGGATCAAGTCCCAAAATCAGTGCCCTATCTATCACCTTGGGCTATTAAGTATGCTTCTAATCCTTACCAACAAAATCCTCTAAATGCCTCTAAGCTCTTATCAACATCCAGAATACTAGGAAAAAAAAAAATCAGATAGCTCCCACATGAACACCGCCTTCTATTGCCAATAGTCTCAGCAACACTGGATGGGATTAAGCATCATTAAAACCCCAAAGTACCTAAACTGTCCGTAATGGGCAATGCTGTCTTTGGGGAAAGCATTTTAGTCACTGCCAGGCCTGGGTCTCTGTGCCATCTTCTCTCAGGTCTTGGTTTAGTACACACATTAGAGCATCAGTGGGGCACAGCTGCCTGCACTTTACCTACGCTGGCCTGCCAAAGGGCAAACATGAAGATGTGTATAAAAGCTGCTTCATTTGTGACGTATGCCACCAAATACGTTTACTGAAAGTAAAACTAATTCAAGATCCAACTCACAGTTTTTGTTTTTTAACTGCTGAGGTCTGGTTTGGCTTGGGCTGTGGTTGGTTTGTCTTTTGAAAAGTATCAAGATTGAAGAAGAAACAGAGACCACAAGAAAAGTCACAACAATAATGGAACACCAGAAATTGAGTTGCTAGAATGTTGATCATCATACCCCTCCATCCTGAGAGCGTAACTCATACTCTGAGCAGATTTGTACTCTTTGAGAAAGTAAAAAGCAGGGAGTCCTAGGTGGATGAGTATGGGCATGACTATGCCAAGAACCCAGCACCTCAGACCCATGGGAATGGCAAGGCTCTCCCTGGGGCAGACCGGGGGAATGGCAAAGCCTTCCACTGGTCCCAGTACCAACACTGACAGTATTTGCACAAAGTACCAACCACAGCTTCACCTTCTCAGATGCCTGCAGCCTAACACTGCTACACAGACACCCCCCCCCCCACACACACACACACATACATACACCAAGATTAGCTAACCCACCTCCTCACTCAGGTGAATATGATAAACACTGAATTTCTGGGCTGCTGGTGTCTCCATCAGAACATGAGTTCCAGAGGGCAATAGCGTTCCCCCCAATTTATTTCACTGTAGAATGATTTGTTAAAATAGTCAAAACTCCAGTGACTGTTTAGGTGTAGAGAAAGGGCTCATCCAAAGTTCAAATGAGGCAGTACAAATATACTCAGTCACGGGTTCTCAATGTCATAGAATGAATAGCAACAAGTGACAAGTACCACTTAGTCAACCACAAGCACAGCCCTGTGCTAAATGCTTTGTGATAGGAATTTAGTCTGCTTGCTGTGCCATTTTGGAAAATAACTATAAATTAATATTTACAGATATAAAGAAACTGAGGCATGATGAGGCTGAACAAGGAGTGAGCAATGCAACTAGAATTAAAGTCAGGTTAGAACAACTGAACAATCCTACTCCAAACAACACAGCAGGAGGAGTGCTTAGTGCCCAGCTCTCCACTGGACCAACTGGCACAGCCTTGGACTCTTCTACATGGCATCCAAGATGGATGAGAGACTGATCTATCTTAACTCACCAAGAAAGCTACTGAGTTTGTCTGAAACCACTTAAAGTATAGGTTCTATTTAAGGGACCTACAGACAAATACTCTGAAGTCGTGTCTGGTGTCTGCCCTTTCCTTGTGCAGAATAAAGAGGCCCCAGTGAGCAATACCTTTAGCTAAGCTGGTGTAGAGTTTTGGGAGCTATCAAACTGTTCTTTGAATAGTTCATGTGATTTTTGAAATATTATTTATAGACTCTGAAAATAAGCTTTCTAGAAACCCAGCTGCAAAATGCCAATCACCTAAATCAACAGAATTTCTAGAGGATGAAGATTTTAAAATGAGACTATTCCTTTAAGACAATATTTCCAGGAATATAAGGCTGGCAATGCAAATCAGTAAGTATTTCATGAAACAAATGGAAAGGATGCTTCCTAAGCATGCATAACTGCGAGCTTCAGTTTCCCTCAGTAAGAATTCTATTCTAGACGACCTATGCCAACACCTATTTCTCATATCCATAGCCGAAAGTCTCTACCAAATACACCACCGTTACTTATAGCTACAGTTATTCCCTATTTGAAAACCATCTGTATCTGTACAATGTTAAAAAATTCAATGGCATAAAAATATCTTCCATATTTACTCAGAAACTCATCTTGACAGTCAACTGGGAAGATAAAAAATCTCTAACTCTGAATGGCAGGGTGAGCCTTAGACTCAGACCAGCATATATTCTAAGCCTTAGTTTTCCAGTAACTTTATGAATTTGGTGGCTATCCCTTTAAAAGCATCAGTTTCCTTTCCTATGAAATGTAACAATAAAAACCACTACAAATGGTTATAGAAGCTTAACAAATCCAATACAAAAGAACCATATGTTCACTAGTATGCCTATCGTAAATGTGGATCAAAAATTAGCAGTTTGTCATTTTAATGAAAATCTCAAGGTAGAAAGGAACAAGACAAAAATTAATTTTCAAGGACATTAACAACTGGGCCTTACCACATGTTTCAGTATCTGTCCTTCCCTCCCAAATTTTCTGTGGAGGCTTTTTTTTTAAGATTTGTTTATTCATGAGTTGGCTGTTGCTGTCTTCAGACACACCAGAAGAGGGCATCAGATCCCATTACAGATAGCTGTGAGCCACCATGTGGTTACTGGGAATTGAATTCAGAACCTCTGGAAGAGCAGTCAGTGCTCTTAACTGCTGAGCCATCTCTCCAGCCCTCCTACCCCCACCCAACCCCCCACTCCCTTGGAGGATTTCTTGCTACTTCAAGTACCTTTAAATGCCTCTCTCTCCTCCTCCCTATCTCATCCACATCCAAACCAACTTCCTCCCACCTGGACCCAGTGCTGATAGCAAATCCTTTCAGGAGCAGAACCAGAGACAACATCTGAGAGACTAGAGAAAAATAAAAACATGAAGCCCCCTTTTAAAAACAACTAAGAACTCTTAGGGACCAAGAGCACAACCTCAAACTAGGTACAGGGCTTTTCCTTCTATAGGAGCTACTCTAAGTACAGGGCCCCCTGCTCTACACACAGGCCCCTGCTCTACACACAGGCCCCCTGCACTGCACCCAGACCCCCTGCTCTACACACAGGCCCCCTGCACTGCACCCAGACCCCCTGAGCTGCACCCAGACCCCCTTTACTGCACACAGGCCCCCTGCACTGCACACAGAACCCCTGTGCTGCACACAGGGCCCCCTTTACTGCACCCAGACCCCCTGAGCTGCACACAGGCCCCTGCAAATGTGCACGAAAAGGTGGTATAGGCAGTAATGGGCAGAGTGGGAAGAGAATGAACCTGTGCTGGACAGCACTTTGGGGTGCACTGTATCAATCAATCTCACCCTGAACGTTTTTTCAAAAGGACAACAGAAAAATCAATTTGTCTGGACTTGGAATAACTCTCACCTTACACACACACACACATACACACACACACACACACACACACACACACAGAGGCACTTCCAAGGCACAGCTGAGATGTGAGTAGAAAGGGAAAAGCCTAGGGCAATGCATTAGGCAGAGAAATGTTTTGGTTGTTAGAAATGGGATAGTACAGTCGGCACCAAGGGGTGTAGACCAATCATGCTGCTATACATCTTGGTAGCTGCTGGAGTCCCCAGACTGAAGCTCTGCTTTAGGCACTTGTGGCTGGTGAGAGCTTTGCTTTGTAAACGTGGATTGTTGCAGCACAGACAGGGCACGGTGGCCCACCTCCAGCCCATCAGTAGTCAAATGAACGAAAGCCTATAAAAGATCTGAATCCTTTTCTCTTTCAAGTCTGGTGGATGGCATAGGCAGCTTTTAATTAAGAGCTCCCCAAACTGTAATTTCTTGTTATTTTTAGTCTGTCTGTTTCTACACTGTGGTGATGGCAAAGCCCTCAGAGAAACATCAGGAGAGCTGGGTTGTGTCTGGAATGGCAGGCAGGAGAGAACGGGGAACAGAAAGAATCTGTGCTGAAGTCACCAACTGGTTTGAACAGAGAAACCCTCCCCAGATACAAGTGTCTACAGCAGGGTTTTCCAAGCTGCTTTCTGACAATTATGGTGGATCTTTGGTAGCCTTTTCTGCCTGGGGCACCAGGCCATTTCTAACAACCTAAAAGTGTAGAAACTAGCCAGACAACCATGGGTGTCAGAGAAAGAAGAAACAAATTGGTTTAGGATACAAATTTCTGGTCCAGAGAGAGCACAGAACTGAAAGGTATTTACCACAAGCGGACCCAGATCTCAGAACAGAGACAGCAAGAGCAGCCTGGAGCCCCAACCCTGCAGGAAGCCCCTGCCCCAGCTTGTCCTTCCAGAGCCTGTAAGACCCCACCTAAGCACCTGAGCTGGCTGACTCTCAGAGCACTGCCAAAAAACTAGGCAATGACCAGGGAGCACCATGAGTAAGTGAACAGAAATGAAAGGTGTCTGTGGCTTCTTTCATTTTGCTTGATTTTGGCAGGTATTGTCTTACTGGTCTTTTGCTCATTTGTTTAGATTTTATTTTTTGTGTTTCTTGTGGATTTTTTGCATTTGTTTTTGTTTCCTGTTGTTTGAGAGTTGTTTTTTTATTTGTTTTGTTGGGGTTTTGTTTTGTTTTGATTTTTGTTTTTGTTTTTTTCTGAAAGAGAGAACATGAGGTTGGATGAGCAGAGATGGGGTGAGGTCCTGAGAGGAGCTTGAGGAAGGAAGACATGATCAAAATATACTGTATAAAACATTTACTAAAAATATTTTTAAAGTTGAAATTCAGTCATTTTCTGACGAAAATCAGGCTATAAAAAGCAATTATTAATTATTAATAATAAGCTAGAGTCATTCTAAGATTACTTATATTGGAAGATGTGGAGTCTAAAATGTCTGAAACATTTAAAGACATGACACATACATCAGAATGTAAAGGACACGTAGATTTTAGAAGGAGCTCTCAGACCCACAGCACCACAGGGCACATTACTGCAAAGATGTCACACAGAGTGACTTCCATGTCAAGTACAGACATAGTTAGAAAGCACAACTCGAAAGCTGGTCTGAACACACATATTTACATAAGCCCTTCGTTTACAATCATCCTGGGTTCCTCTAACTAAAGCATACAGAAGAGCATCCCTTCAAATCCAGCTATGCAAAAGACTGAAATTTATTTTGACTTTCATAGATCATCTTAAAATGCATTTTCCCTTTTGAAAATACATTCTCCATTAAAATAAAAATTAACTCAACACTCAGAAACATGTTCAAGTTCAGGAATGAACCTAAGCCAAGGTCTTTCAAAACTATTTTGTAAGTATTTCTTTCTGGTTATTTCCAACATAAACCACCCCATACTTTCTCATGGTGTCTCAGGAAAAAAGGGCTAGATAATGATGAGAAATGTATGGTACAAAGTGAAGCTTTATTTCTGTAGCTGCAAATATATGTCTGTGTGTTTTGTTATGTATGTCTCATGTGTGTGTGTGTGTGTGTGTGTGTGTATGTGTGTGTGTAATCTCATGTTTAACCTAAATAATAACAATTTGGTCTAGACTGAGGAACAAAGATAAAAGGAAATGTCAGGACCCATGAAGATGAGAGAATAGCAAAGACCTACAATGGTTTCTCAGAATTTTGCTAAGAAAACTCTAGTCTACACACACACACACACACACACACAGTGCCATATATTCACAACATGTCTAAAGGACTGGGCTCATCCTAAGATGTGTGTGAAATGAGTCCACCATCTGCAGTACTAACGTTTCCCAGAAGGTTTAACTCACAGCACAGAAGGAAACGAAGGAAGAGTAGAAGGAAGACTACATAAAGAGATCATGAACCCAACGCCTGCACTGCATGTATCAGGAAGTCCATGAAGCTGATCCCCAGGAAGAACCTCGAGGCCTAATGGATAAACATGAGTTCCATGGCCCTCCTTCACCTGGGTAAGCCTTTCCTCTACGGCCAGAATGGCAAGGAGAGCAATGGGCAAATATTTTGTTTAAAAAAAATCATGCTATGTCAGTTGGATGTCCTTACACTAAGACATAAATCCACCTTATATCAAATACAAGGTCAATTCTTGGTGGACAGTAACTCTAAATTAATGCAGCTAACCTAAAGGATTACATTGATAACTGTCAAGTAAACCAACAGGTCTTAAGAAAAGTTGGAGACTGGAGCTGAACAAATGAACACCGTAATAAAAGACGGCATGCTCGGCACGCAGAAGGTCTCACCCTCCTAGTCTCAGCTCACCAAAAGACTTTCTTAAAATTATGAGCACATGTTTCTCAAAAGACCATCTTAAGAGAATAAAAAGGTAATCTATAAACTCAAAGCAAATATTAGGATTTATATTCAAATATACATAAAGAACTCTTTGAATTGATGAGAAAAAATCCAATCCATTATAATAATGAATAAAAACTTTCAGCTACCAAGCTGATAGTGACCTGAATTCCATCCTTAAATCTACACAAAATATTAAGTAATAAACAAATTAGAAGTACTATATCAGAAAGAATTATCCACATGGCCAATCACAAAGCTGGTTATTAGTGCTCCTACTCACCAAGAAAATGTGCACTGAACCATGAAAAACCACTTAGTGTGCACTGAAACATTCACACTTCTGAGGACTAACAACACTAGGTGCCAACAGAGACTTGCCATGAACTGCATGCACCCTTTGATGGATGTGCAAATGTAAACATCACCAAGAAACTGTTCAGCAGCATCTTATACCGCTCAGCACACGTTCTATAACCCAATGACTCCTCTCTGGTTTAAACCCAAACTTAGAAATACATGCTAGAACATTCCCTTGAAGCAATATAAGAATCACTAGTAACAAGGGGGGGGGGAATCAATGAAATAAAGGCACAGACATAGACATATTAGAGAAAAGTTAAGCCAACTTACATGTGGAAAGATTAAACACTTGGGAAATTCAAGAGAGTCAGAAATTCTGAAAGATTGAAGAAATGTCCCCAACAAAGGGAAGAAATTATCTATGTCTACTACCCATGCCTGGGCTGAATGAAAAGAGCTGAGACACACACAGGGCATTCCTCTTTTGGTTTTGCTTTTGAAACAGGAAAAGTCTTAGCATACAGCCCAAAATGGCCTCAGATTCTCTATCCTCCTGCATCAGCCTCCCGAGTGCTATGATCACAGGCATGCACTGCCATACCAGGCTATGGGCATCTCTCTCTCTCACATGTGAAGTACAGGCATACGCGTATATGATATATGTGTACATACTTTTTGAATGAATTCCTTAACATCATATACAAAACAGTCAGAAAAGCAAGCAGGTCGTGAGAGCAAGTGCTGGCCTCTTCACCAGAAACCCTGAAGGCGGACAACTGTGAAGAAAAGCCCTTGGAATACTAAGGAAAGTGAGATTTTTTTCAATCTAGACTCCCACCAGCAGAAAAATTAGTATGCTCAAATAAAATAAAGTCATTTCTAATATGCAAGTTTTCAAAAACTTCATCTCCCACCATATTTTTTGACAAGCTCCTGGAGGCTTAATTACTAACTGAAGAAGGAACATCCTCAGATAAAGATGAGAATGCAGAAACAAACCCATCAGAGGCAAGCCCAGAGCTTCATCTGCACAGCAAATCTCAAGAACTAACAGCTTCAGCAGAGGCAAGGACAATTCCAAAACACCCAACAAGGAACAGACAATGCTACCAGTAGGGACATGGCAGAGCTCCTCAACATGATAATTATGTAGAAAGTCTAGCCTGCCACTGCAGTATGTGGCTTGCCCCATGAATGTTTAGTCCTAAAGACAAACCGTGACCTAATTCAACCATGTCCCTAACACTGATCAGCCAGCAGAGCAGCAAGAGGGAGGAAACAGCATCAATCTACCACTGGAAGAGAGCAAATAACAGCACTAAGAATTAACAGTGAAGGCACCTTCTGTCAGGTGCTTTACTGGTAAACATGGTTACCATAAAGAGAAAGGCAGGAACAAAAGCAGGGTGCCTGGGAGCAGAAATGAGAGGCATCCGGCTCAAGCAGCTCTCTCTCTCTCTCTCTCTCTCTCTCTCTCTCTCTCTCTCTCTCTTTTTTTTCCCTGATTTTATTGGCTATATTTTATTTACTTTTCAAATGTTATCTCCCTTCCTGGATTTCCCTCCATATCCCCTATCCCAACCCCCCCCCCCACTTCTATGAGGGTGTTCACCTACCCACCCCTTCCCACCTCCCCAACCCTGACATTCACCTACACTGGGGCATGGAGCCTTGGCAGGACCAAGGGCTTCTCCTCCCATTGATGTCCAATAAGGCCATCCTCTGCTACATATGCAGTTGAAGCCATGGGTTTCTCCATGTGTACCCTTTTGATAGTGGTTTAGTCCCTGGGAACACTGGTTGATTGATATTGTTTTTCTTATGGGGCTGCAAAATCCCTCAACTCCTTCAGTTCTTTCTCTAACTCCTCTATTAAGGACCCCTTTCTCAGTTCTATGGTTGGCTATGAGCATCTGCCTCTGTCAGAGCCTCTCAAGAGACAGCTATATGAGGCTCTTGTCAGCATGCACTTCTTGGCATCAGAAATATTGTGTGGGTTTGGTGGCTGTACATGGGTTCAGGAGGGGAAGTCTCTGGAGGGCCTTTCCTTCAGTTTCTGCTCCAAACTTTGTCTTCGTATTTCCTCCTGAAAATATTTCCCCTTCTAAGAAGAACTGAAGCATCTACACTTTGGTCTTCTTTCTTCTTGAGCTTCATGTGCTCTGTGAATTGTATAGTGGGTATTCTGGGCTTTTGGGCTAATATCCACTTATCAGTGAGTGCATACCATGGGTGTTTTTTTTTTTTTTTTTGATTGGTTACCTCACTCAGAATGATGCTTTCTAGATCCTTCCATTTGCCTAAGAATTTGATGAAGTCATTGTTTTTAATAGCTGAGTAGTACTCCATTGTGCAAATGTACCATATTTTCTGCATCCATTCCTCTATTGAGGATCATCTGGGTTCTTTCCAGCTTCTGGCTATTATAAATAAGGCTGTCAAGCAGCTCTTATTTTTATAACACTTCTAATATTGTTTATCTATATTTCATTTTTTTAGGGAAATTCTGATAATTTGATCATAGGTTAAGGTTAGGAGCCTTGCTCATTGTCACTGACCTAGCAAATGCAAAGCCCTGATGTTCCCTCCCCAACACTGCAGAGAAAGTCCTGAGTCACCCGCACATGAGTTCTCATGTCTTAAAAGGAGCTGGGAGCATAAACTGTCGGGTGTAAATGAGGCAGTTATAAATACCTTCATTTTAAGTTTACATAAAACACTCCAACAGTAACCCTTGCCTCCATAAAGAACAGTAAGTTAATATCTCAAAACTGGTTTTCCCTCTTGGGTTCCAACCATCCTCTTTTACTATCCAGATCTCCAATGATTTTAAAAATTATTAGTATTCTATTATCCAGCTTCCTATTTTATTATTTATTAAAACTACTGGGCAACTCTTGGTGTTTCCATATTCCTGCTAGGGGCATTAATCTTTCAGCTCTTTTAAAAAGTCTTCCCACAAAAGCAGCTGACCTCAGTCAATAAATCTCATCAATTATCTGATGGCCTTATCGATTATGTCCTCACAGCTTATCACGATTTCTACAGTGATCTTCTAGCCATAAGCTAATCCTTATACTATGCATAATAGCTAGGTGAAGAGCTCTGTCTAGAATGTTCTCCTCATATTATGTGTATGGGTGCATTGCCTGCATACCTGTTTGATCAGCACTTCTATGCCTGGTAGCTGCTGAGGCCAGACGAGGGAATTGGATCCCCTTAACCTAGAGTTACTAATAGTGATGAGCTGCCAAGTGGCTACTGAGAATTGAATGCTGGTCCTCTGGGAGAGAAGCAATTGCTCTGAAGTGCGGAACCACCTCTCCAGGCCTCCTTTTAAAGCCCATGCACTCTCCTGCTCCTGTTGCTCATTGCACCTACTCACAACATTGGATAGTACATAAGTATGTTTCTACCTCACTGCCATACTAGGTGGCCAGCTCCTAGAAGAAAAGTGCCAAACCCAAATTAATATCTCAATAAATGATATAAGTCCAAGCAACAAGTGATCATAGCCATAACCATGAGGTGGACACAGGGGCATCAGAAGCTTAAAGCCATCTGTTCCCATCAGTCCCAGGCAACTTTGTCTCAAAAGACGACAGAGAAGGCATAGCATTAAGTCATGTTAAGGTCCTTCAACTCAGCCTCAGGGCTTGAGCAGAGACTCCTTACATCTTCATGACAGAAGAACTTGTCCTGGTTGGTGTTCTGCCACCATGACCATATTAGAGTCATTTGGGAAAAAGGATTCTCAATTGACAAGTGCCTCTGAAAAACTGAGCTATGAGCAAGTCTGTCAAGCATTTCTTGATTAATGACTGAAGTCCTTGTTGTCCTGGAGCTGACCACCTAGTGTGACAGCTGAGGGTCCAGCTCACTGTGAATGCTGCCATCCCTAGGCAGGTGATCCAGAGTTATAAGAAAGCAGGCTGAGCAAGTCATGGGAGCAAGTTCTTCCATGGCCTCTGCATCAGCTCCTGCCTCCAGGTTCCTGCCGTTTGTGTTTCTGCTCTGATTTTCTTCAGCAATGAACAATGATATGGAAGTGTAATACACCCTTCCATCCCCAAGTTTCCTTTTGGTCATGGTTGGTTCAGTTTGATTTGGTTTGGTTTGGTTTGGTTTGGTTTGGTTTGGTTTGGTTTGGTTCTTATCACAGCAACAGAAACTTTAACTAGATGAGTATGAAGAACGAATCAATGGGAGCAGGCAGAAAGCAGAGAGAGAAAACGGTAATTCGGTAGTGTAGGGCTAAAGGAGAGGGTGTTTGCTGTTGGTTCACCTTCACCTCAGAACCACGGGGCTCAGGGGAGGAATGGGCTGTACCTATTGGTCTCTTGTTGATTAGGCTTGTTTGTTTTAACTAAGTGGGACTATAATGTAGACAAATGTGTTTAGTACTAAGAAGTTCTTTTTTTGTTTATGGGTCCTGCTTGATATTCTATATAGTCCTGGCTGTCCTGGACTCACATGTAGACTAGGCTGGCTGCAAACTCACAGATAGCCATCCTCTGCCTCCGGAGTACGGGCAATCAAAGGTGTGCACCACCACGATAAGCCAAGAGGTTCCTTTTTCAAACCCTAAATTCCTGATTTCCATGTCAACCTTTCAAACTGAGTAGCAGAGGGCTGTTTTCCACTAGGAGAGTGTGCACAAGCCTTCACTGCACAGCCTACTTTTACTGAAAATGCTGTAAACACAATTGTAAAGAAAACCTGTTCCGTTTTGTTATAAAGTGACTCACCAAGCAACGAACATCTGAAAGCTTCCTGGTGTGCAGTGGTAAGAGTGATAAAATAAAATTGACAGAGAATTAGCTAAAGGGGAGTGTTAGGGTGAGGCTAGTAAGACTCAGCGCACAGTAAGGTTTGGGGTTAAGATGCAAGAACAGCAGAATGCTCAGGTTTCTGGCTCCCCCAGACCGCCAGCAAGTGAACAGTGTCATCTGAATAAAATGGAGCACACACAGGAACCAGCCAGTTTGACAGTACAGAGCCTAACAAGCTGACTCTGAGGGGGTCAGGGTACTTCCATGTGGACTGAACCAAACAAGTGAAGTGCAGAAAAAAGATACAGATTTGGGAACTGTTAACATATGCGCTGGGCGCTTTCAGAAGAAAAGAACTATCCAAGGAGGGCTCCCAGGAGAGGGTAAACAGTAGCCTGGGAGCCCAACAGTCCAAAGCTCACTCAGAACTGCTGGGACGAGTGAGAAAAGGCAAACACTAACAAAGACCCACCCTCCCGACATACAGTAGACAGAGACAGGAATGGTAACCACACCTAACACGAAGAGTAGATCAGGAGGTAATTTGAGGCAAATGCTTTGTCCTTTTAACCTAAGGAGCATCTTCAGCACCCATAACAAAAAAGCAGCTGCAGTAGCTCCTTTATTTTTTATTTTATTCAGTAGCAGAGCAAGTAAAAGCTCTATTTTATAGATGAAAAAAAAATTGAGTAACAGGTAAATTTCAAATATATAGACACCAGACAAAAGCTTATCTAGAGATAAGAAAGAGAATGAACAATAAAGGGGTACAAGGGAACATGTTCCTAATGTGGAACTGCAATAAATGAAAATATAGCTAGGAAAATCATCAGCAATAATAACCTACATTTATTAGCACAACATCCAGTATAGTCAACTTACAACTTATAAGAAGATATCACATAAAACCCCAAACTGTGTATAGTGTTATGTGAAATGTTTTAAAATATACAAATGTATAATTGCTAGCATGCTCTTCAAAATATTAAAAGAAAGTATCTTAAATGGTAAAAAAAACAAAAAAACAAAAATAACTGGGACTGTATTAGATAAAAGAAAGTATGTCTTTTTTATCTACCCCAAATTTGTTTCTCTTATAAAGAACACAAATGATAAACATATTTTAAACTTCTAAAGGTCGGCATTTACAGAATCCTCAACAACATAATCTACTTTCAGCTTCTATTATTTCTGACTAAAATCTTTATTTTGAGTTTAGTGATATAGCTAATGGTTGAGTACTTGCCTAGCCCATGAATGGCCCCCAAATGTGGACCCCAGTACTGTAAAAACAAACAAACAAATAAATGGAACACGCACAGAGACCCCACACACACAAACCAACAACAAAAGACAAGACTCCACATACTTCATTTCTAACTAACTTTTCTGCTTGTCTGTTGCCAGTGCATCTGTTTACTACTGCTGGGTGTCCTTCCATCTTCTGAGTTCTCTAGCTTTTCCCAAGCACACTCCAGATGTCCTAGCCAGAGCCTTGCTCTTCTTGACCACACACAGCATCTGTCTATACTGCTTATCTGGTACTTTGTAAAAGGCATTATCCCCAAAACTCCCTAGAGTAACACCTTTAACTCATGCAGAGTATGCCTCTTATGTTCTCTACCCAGGCGGCCAGTTTCTGTCTAGAGAAGAGAAAAGGAATAAAATATACATGCGGGGATGCCATGCTTGAAAACCCATTTGTCAGCCATAAAGCCATTATGAGGAGACTATAAGAGAAGTACTGTTGACGTCCACAGGGGACACATGGTGCTAGAACACCTACAGCGAATAGTCACATTCTGGATAATGACAATTGAACATGACAGACTTCATAAACTTTTCACACACAACACTTGGTTTTAAAATTTTCTATTTCTTTTCTTCTAATTTCCTCTAATATGACTTAATCAAATCATTGTAAAAGAAAGGCTGGCAGGCTTCCAGGAGGGAGAAGAGGAAAAGCTCTATATCCTGTTGAAGGAGGACTAGAAAACTAAAAGACAACATAACACAGATCAAGTAGGAGACTCAACCATCATCTCCAGTGGCTTCAAATATTAAGCTCTACAGAAAAACATGATTATTCTTTTAGAAAAGCAATCAGTGTTCAGAGACTATTAAAAACGGCTTGGTTAATTCCACAGTTGAAAAGAAATAAAAATTTGAAAAATGAAACTTCAATTTGAAGGTAAAAGAAACACAGACCAGACAAGATCAAAGACACAAAGACTGAAAGCAGTGAGTTATCCATATAACTTTCCTAGTCAGAGAACTCACTAGGACAGAGACTCATCACAAATGGGACTCAGTTTTAAAAACATGAATATGTCTTTTTTAAAAGAATTATTTACTTTTACATATGTGAATGCACTGTCCCTGTCTTCAGACACACCAGAAGAGGGCATCAGATCCCATTACAGATGGTTGTGAGCCACCATGTGGGTGCTGGGATTTGAACTCAGGACCCCTGGAAGAGCAGTCAGTGCTTTTAACTGCTGAGCCCCCTTGAGTGTGCCTTGTACATCTATTTAAATAAGCTCTGCAATGGCCTTCCCACCGGGACTCATAATCTGATATGAGTCACTCCATCTTTTCCACCTAACAAAAGGACAAAGCAAACCTACTACCGCCGCACATAAAAACAACAGCTGCTTACAGTCCAGCGGGGCAACACAACCCAGAGACTACAGTTCAGGGACAACACATTCCATATCCACTTTATAACCTTAATTTACGCAGAAATAACTGTGTGTTGTAGTAAATTCTGTTTTAATGCCCTCTTTAAATATAATAGTTTACATACTTAAAGATTTTACATACTTAAAGCATTTTAAAAAGTCGATACATATAAATTTGCATCTTATAGTTTAGAGAACTTATTTTGAACAAGTCAATAATGGCCTGGGCATAAAATGCTTGTTCTATAAAGACAAAACTGCTCATTTTTTTTCTTCTCATCTATAACTTTAAACCTACCAAGGGTAGACCCTGAATTAAAATCCAAAAGATTCGTTCCAACCCTAAGCCTAAGGTTCAATGATTATACCACTAACTTTAATGCCTTAATAAAGAGAAGGATAGATTTAAAGAATAAAAACATGTTACCTATGGGGATCTTAGAAATATAAATCTCATTGTCTAATTCACTCACTGACTAATAAAAATAACTGCAAAATTGAGTAATGATTAATTTATACTGATGATCTACTGTACTGGATCTAAATAATAAATAGCAAATTAGAATTATTTTTGTCTTCATGTATTTTTCATCAACCATTACTCAGCAATGGTTGGTCTGCCGTATATATGCCAAAATATAATTAAATCATTTTATTAACAAATTTGTACTTAAACTGGACTATTTCGGTGACACAATATAGAAATAACCTCATTACCTTCAGATTGATGATACAGCATTCAAATGTTACTTCAGCTTTTAAGTTTCAGATAATGAAGGGTAAAAGACAACTGTCTTGGTGTAATCAAAAAATCCTAAAAATATTATTAGGTTACAGAAGAATAACTTGGAACAACTGTGTTTGCAGAAGTAACCTGCTAAATAATTATAATAGCACCTATCTAGACCAATTAAGTCAAAGAGTGAGCCTTCAAAAGACTGCTAGAGTGATGCTAAAAATCTCTGCAAGAGTCAGAGAAGGAACATTCACGTTTCATTTTATAATAATTCCATAAACCATAACAGAGAGAAAACTCAAAACTATTCAATGAAGCAAAGAATGAGTAGGTACAATTCTGCTCAGGTCTAGTTCAAATCTCCAGGTCATGATCTCTACAGCCAAGCACACACCCATCACAATGTTGGTACTCAGCTTTTACCATCTGTGACTGGATTCAGGTCTAGTCAATAATAAAATTACTGTTAAAATGACCAAAAATATCAATCAAGTGACCTTTAAGTAAAGCACACAAGTTTAAACACAACACTGAGAATGATCTAGCAAAGAAAAGATGAGAATAGAATCTATTAAATAAAACCTGTTCTCAACATGGCAACTCAATTTCCCATGTAGACAGTATCAGTAGAGGTTATAGTCTATCTCTGGCTTTTGGGGTTTGGGAAGCGTTTTACTCAGTTACAAAGTTTCAAATTTTTTGAATAGTAAAAACCTTTGTAAAGAAATGAATGTTAAAACATCAGAACACCAGAGTACAGGTATTCATGACTGTGTAGCTTATCTATGAAAACCAGAGAGCAGCTTGATCAAACAGAGGTCAAGATGGTAGAATCCCTTCTGTGCTGAGGCAAGCTAAACACACTAACACCAGCACTTGTACATTTGTCCTAAACAGGAGAGTCAAACAAGGGCAAAGCCTCACGCAGAGAGCTGAATGGCCCAAAGAAAATCTCTGTGTTGACAAGAACCTAATGGCACATGCAGGTACGCATCTTTTATACTTGATGTGATACACTTACATGGCCCCTGTTGAATCTCTTGGGGACCAACAGTAAAGCAAGTTTAGAACTTCAAATCTTGAGACATCTATAGCAAGATGCTGATCCAATGTGGCTCCAAACATCTTCTGTTTTCCTGGCTCACCTGAAGAGGAAAAAACACTGCAGAGGATGTGGGAACTGACTTTTTTTTCCTGTAGTTTCTTCTAGAACAAATGTCTGAGGGGTCTGGCCCAGTCCTTTGTGAAGAGTGAAACTCTTGAAGGACCAGTGAGAACAAATCTAATGACAAGAAGGAGTGGAGAACATTCAAGCAAAAGACACTCACTGTAGGCCAATCAGGGCTTCTGGCCCGGAAGTGGGAGAAAACAGAGAGAAGAGAGGAGATTCAGTGTCTCCCTCCACCTTCTCACTCCAGCTGTGACCTAACTTCTGACCACAAGAGATAGAAGTCACCAGAGATATCTAGAAGGCTACACAGTCTTCATCCCTGACTGTGTGACCTTGTTAAGCAACAGGGAAGCCTTTTAGAAAATACTAAGAAAAGTTTCCAGTAGATATAAGTTGAAGAAATAAAGAAAGAGAAAAATGCATTGAACTTATACAAAAACGGATCTCACAGTAATATCCCCATAATGGCAAACTGTATCCAATTCAGTTTTCAAATGTTTGAGATATATTCCTCAAAATTAAAAATCAGAATCAAAAGGGGTAAAGAAGCAACTTCCAAATAATAGAAAATATTTTCAAACCAAACACAACACAAGCCTCAGGAGTCAGCCTTGTAGTTAATACTATGCCTAGAAAAATAATCTTTAAAAAACTAAGATTAGTACAACCAAGCCTTAGGTATATTATATAACACAGAAAAAATAGAACTGTTGTCAGTAATATTACTTCAATTCACTTTAATTAACTTTTAAAGTACTTTATTAAGTCCTGTATTATTATGGTTATTTTCTATTATAGGACTTTTTCCCAAATGCATTCCAATTTAATCAGAATTTACCAGTATTGTGCCTGGTAAAATCACCAGAATTTTCTGAAAAATATGAGCAGAGGACAAATGAGCTCCTTACCTGACGTGGTTGTTCATTCATCCGCTGGGGGTCTGACTTCACTTTATTATTCGGGTGGTTTGTGACTTTGGTTACTGGTTGCTTGAAAATTGATGCAGTTTGTCTAATTGGCAATGTTGTGTTCAGGTCTGGTTTGCCCTGGGAATAGAAATGTGTTTTCATTAATATTATATGAAAACAAAATTTGATCAATACCTTTTAAATTCAAAATCCATGACTTTAAATAAGATTACTCCAACTTCAGTGTCAGCAGTTAAATACTCTAAAAGGACATGTTTTTAAAAATGTATCTGTTTTATATGTATATAAGCCTGCATCTGTGTATGCGCACCACACGCATCCAAGTGCATGAAATAGTCAAAGAAGCATTGAAATCCCCTGGAGCTGGAGTTATAGATGGTTGTGAGCTGCAGTGTGGGTGCTGAGAACTGAACTCAGGGCCTCTGCAAGAGCAATATGTGTTCTTACCTGCTGAGCCATCTCTCCAGTATCTCTAAAATTGCATTTTATGCACTTTATAGTATATTAATTTTTTCATTAGTAAGGTAGGTATACCATTCATTCTTTTTATAATAGTATCTGATTATCAGAGTACTAAGAACATTTAAATGAATGTATCTGAGGAAGAATAAAAACTTTAAGACAGCAATCAGGATCACAATTACATTCAAATGATATGTTTACATATTACTATTAAATATATGAGCATTAAAACTTAACTCAATTAACAGTGAGACTCCATTTAACATGAAATCACATTAAAGAACTGATTCCAGTCAACAGAATTCATTCTTGAAAATGTTTATAAAATGAGACATGCCTAAATTAAAACATCAAAAATTGAGCACCTATGATAAAAATGGCAAGTTCCACACAGAAACTGGGGTGCAAACACATGAAGTTTTGTAAACTGTAGTGCATAAAATTGCCTATGTACATATATAAGGTATATACACATAAAACCAACTTGGGTTTGACCAAGTGAGCACTACCTAATTACTTATATGGAGATATTCCAAAATGTGAAGAAACACACAGGCCAAACCCTTGTGCGTGCAAGTACACGGTGTAAGGATGACCACCTTCCATTTTTGTTGTTTGCTGAGGCACAGTCTCACCACATAATCCATGCTGGAACAGAAAGCCATTGGGAGCTCAGGCTCCCTATGACAGGCACCTACCTAGCCTGATAGACAGCTTTGTTA
Source organism: Micromys minutus (assembly GCF_963924665.1). Lineage (NCBI taxonomy): Eukaryota > Metazoa > Chordata > Mammalia > Rodentia > Muridae > Micromys > Micromys minutus. The sequence continues at coordinate 55,415,257 of NC_137977.1, read as the reverse complement.
CCTCTCATATGTCATGCTTTTGGCAAGATCTGAAATCAAAGCTTTGAAATGTCACATAACATTATCAAATTTGAATTGTCCAGTAAATACTGTCAAACATGTTTTAGTGAGATCAAATTGTAAAAGCAGAACCTCATCTGCAATATCCAATGCAAAGATGCAAAAAAGCCATACATTTAGAGTAATTCATACCTGACAAGCTTATGTCTTTACTATCACCATGTAGAACTGTAATGTGAAATTCCGTACAGTCAAAGAGCAGGTCTCAGATCTGAGTTCACACTGGAATCACCCTGCTTATTAGCAGAGGGCGACAGGCCCCGTCCCCAGAGCTTCTGACCTGCTAGGTGAAGTGAAGCCAGGGATCAATGCAAGCGGTATCAACAGAAGGCCTCCACTGGTGAAAGATGCTCACACGTGGAGAACCACTGCTCTAAAGAAAAAGATCCCTGACTGATGCAGGTAGTCTGAGTCTATGTATGTGTGCTGACTGTTTTTCAGGGTCCTCAGTGGACTTCGGGTGGCATCTGGTATGAAATCCATTCTTCTGGCTTCTCTCAGACACTGAGAGATGGAGAACTGTCTGACTGGCCTGGTTGGGTAACAGGCACGATTCATCTGTTGCTCACTAGAGGTGTCCTCTGGCATCCCTAGACTCCCACTGTCTGAAGAGTATTAGCAAGCCTAGCAAGTAAGCCTCACCTGCAGCCGTGACTGCAGCTATGGTAACATCAGTAATACTGAGTATTATAGATATGCCTGTCTTCTGCCCACAGCAAACACTTTTCTTCTGTGTGTACTGCATGTTCGTATCATTCTTTCTTCTTAATGTCCCCAATGGAGGTGCTTATCCTCAATCTATAACTGTACAAATTCAAGGAACAGGCTTCAAAATAATCACATAGGTATGCCACCTTTAGAAAGTATGCAGCTTGATCCAGCAAAATGACTCATTGGATAAAGGAGCTTGGGGCTGAGTTTAACCCTTGAAGGCCATGATAGAAGAAAAGAATTTAATCCCGCAAGCCGTCCTCTGACTCTACACATGTGCCATAAGATAGGAATGGGCACACACAAGAAATTTATTATTATTATTATTTAATGGGGCTCAGGAATGTGCTTTTATGTGTATGCATGTACTTGTCTATGCATATTTGGTGTTGTTATACATGCATATGTGTGCCTATGTATAGAGGCCATAGGTTGATGTCAAATGTCTCTCCTCCTTACTTTTATAGACAAGGTGTCTCACCAAACCTGAAGTTTACCAAAGTGGCTAGACCAACTAGCCAGAAAGAGCCAATTCTTCCCATCTGCCTCCTTAGCACAAGGTTGGTGTTTTGTTTTTTTCTTGGGTACTAGGTGTGTGCATTTAAAAACTCCCTTGGTAACACTGTGATGCATATAAGAAATCAAACATTTCTGGTTATATCATTTAGAACATTTGGGGCACTAAACTAAATCACTAAAGGTCGATGTTCAGTCTTAAAAAATCCTAACCTAAGTCTTAAGGAAGACAATTGCTGTCAGTATATTATATACTATTCTTCACTGTGAGTCTTAAATCCACAAAAACTGGAACACATGAAATTATTAGTTTTAAAACTGTTAAGGTTGGTGTTTCTGTACATATTTATGCTCTTACGTTAACAAAGAACAATGAGAAGAATTTGCTAAAATATTCAAAATACATTGTTAGGTTTCACTGTCTAGTGAGGTGGCTCATTCTATGTAATCTTAAAACAATTCTCATCTTTTTTTATTTTTTAACGATTTATTTTTTTATATACGTGGGTGTCCTAGCTACATGACACATCAGACCCCGTTGCAGATGGTTGTGAAGCACTCCGTGGTTGCTAAGAACTGAACTGAGAACCTCTAAAAGAGCAGCCAGTGACCTTAACCACCGAGCCATCTCTCCAGGCCCCGCCCCACCCCGCCCCTGCTCTAATTCTTAAGAAAGATAATTACAGAGTAAGAGATATTAAAAAAATTACTTGATCACTCTTGTCTTGATTTCACTTGAATGAAATCAGTTTTTGTAACACTTCTTTTTCTTTTCCTTTTAAGTAGTTAACAAACATAACAATATTGTATTCTCCTGGGCAATCTGCAAAGTATTCTGAAGACTGGCTTCCCGGAAGCTCAGAGAGCCAGTAAACTGTATTGTTACTTTCCCCTAGGGGCTGCCAAAGAATCACTTAATTCACGGCCACCTGTGACCTGAGTTTGCCTAGACTGTGGCACTCTGCCATAGCTTGGGCATTAAAAACAGTCACCTGGGTATGAAGCACGATTACAGCTGCACATAAAACACAACTCCTCTCTCTTTAAAAAAAAAAAAGTAAAGTTTCTGTATGTTACAGACTAAACAGCAAACTCACTGCAATATTATAAACCAGCCCACCCCTTTAGCCAGAAGTTCCAAGAACTTTAAAATTCTAAAAATATGTCCTGTTAAAAAAGCAAATATATAAATTTGTTTTTACTTTCTTCAATGGCCTTCCACAAATTCCTGCAACATAAGACTTAAGGCCCATGCATTAAATGGGCCTGGGGAAGGGAATGGGTCTCAGTGCCATGAAACACTGAGCCACACAGGTTATAGACTGTTCTCTAAACCAGCTCCTGCCAGTTGTTTCCACCCTACCTCAGAACGGTGAGAACACATGCAGCTCCCTGCACTCGACAGCTGACATCAGTTTGTAGTTCATTTAATGTAGGCAATTACAATGCAACTGTCAGCAGTTCCACCTAGTTACACTAGAACAAACCCAGAAGCCATCAACCCTCTACACATGAGCAAACATGTCAACAGCCTACACTGCTTTCTAATAAAAAACTTCATTTCCAAAGTTATTTCCAATTTCACACTTAAAAATCTTTACTGATATTTTATCAGTTCTATTAAAAACAATTAGTATTTTATCCAATTGATATTTAGTGATATCTTTCTACTTCCTGTGATTATATAAAGATCTCAGTAATGTTTAAAAATGATACTGATTTACCAAGCACAGTGTATTACAATTTTAAAATAACTATTAAACATATCTAACTTCAGATGTGATACACAGCTCAAAGGAAGAGCTGGTGGATGTTTTCTACTTCCTGTTTAGAAAGGGGTTTTTGTTGCGTTGCCTAGGCTGGCCTCCCAACTACTGGTCTCAAATGATCTTTCTGCCTCACCCTCCCATGTACCTGGATTACAGGCACACTCAACCATGCCTGACTGAAAGGATTCTTAAATAGCTTCATGCTCTTTGGTAAGTATTACTGACTGCTAACATCAATTCTAGACTCTGTGGCACTGAAAAGTCCTAGTCACATGACTGGGGAGAAATGAATTCATCCTGTGACTCAGACCTTGACCTGCTTTTAAGAGTTTGAAATATCACAGTAAGCCATCAAAAACAAAACAAAACAAAAAAGCCCTCAATTATCAGTAGATACATAAAGTTCCCTACATTTTGTTCAAAGCAGAGTTTTATTTATAGAAAAAGTTGTTACTAAGTGATTCATTTCTCAATCCAGTATTCCAAACTGTTCCTCTACTGACAACACAGCATTTAATGCCATTCTGATACTGTGAACAAGTGAGAAGTATGCTTGTCTCTAAAACAAAAAGGTGTTGATACAGGAAAATGTGGAAGGGAAAAAAAAAATCCTATACAGGTATCTTCAGAGATTTGCTAAAGGAAACCATACTGGTTACGTGGAACTGTGCCTACATAACATTTGACTCCAACCCCACAAGAAGTCTTACAGATTCGTGAAGAAATTGCATGTTACAGCATAGTGACTTTGACTCTAAGCATCACCTTCTTTAGATGAGTTAAATTTACCTTTTATTTTGTGTGTATCAATGTTTGTGCCTTGTTTGCATCTGTGTGCATCACTTGGCTGTATTGCCTGCAAAGGCCTAGAGAGGAAGTGCAGTTAGATCATGAACTAGATAGGAATTGTAGTTATAAAGCAGTTGTAAGCCACCTTGCAGGTGCTGGGAACTGGACCCTGGTCCTATGCAAGAGCAGGAGATCCTCTTAACCCTGAGCCATCTGTAGCCCTGTCAAGTCAGGTTTGGAGAAAAGTTATATGAAAGATAGCTCAACCCAGTGCAGATCATAGAACCAAAGCACAGAAGGTTTACTTTCAAACCGACAATAACTTTTCACTCTAAAAGTGTTCATTTATAACCGACAGTATAAAGTGTCGTCCATGTACCATGTTAAAATTCTGCACTCTGAATATACAGCATGTTCCAGAGATATACATCTCCCAACTGGGAAGTAAAGATTCACTACCACTATGGTCAGTTTCCTCATCTGTTAATCAGGATAATTACTGCATAAGACTCTTCTACAGATCAAATTTACTAAAATGGCACATGATAATGACACCAATATAGTCTTTGCCCGTCACCGAACACAGACCATGCCTACTGTGTGCTAGGTCCTAACCAGAATCTGAAAATGTCATCTATAAACAGTCCTTGCCTTAGAGCTTACATTCCAAAAGTCGGAGAGATGAAGATCATCAGTAACACCAGTTTGTAATTGTCTCGGCAAATAAATTCTGAATAAACAGCAGCCTTTAACATGATCCTGGGCATTCTACCAAAACTTAAGACATGTAATCTTTTAAGGTTTTCCAGGACAGCTATATCTCGGGTGTGCCTAAGTGAAATCAGGTTATCTTCAAGTCGCAATTTCAAATTTCACAAAATCAAACACCCACAATGCAAGTTGTCTTGCAATTCATCATAGCTTTTTAAAAGTACATACAGGGTCTGTAAAGATGGCTCTGTGCACTTTACTTTTGCAGAACCCAGGTTCAGTTTCCAGCATCCAAATGGTGACTCACAGACACTTGTAACTCCAGGTCCAGGGGATCCAACACTCCCTCTGACCTCTGTGGACTCTTGCATACATGTTGTGCACATAAACACAGTAGGCAGGCAGGTACACACGTACACTAACACACACACACACACACACACACACACACACACACACACACAGGATATAATGATGGCTCAGCAATTAAGAGTGCTTACTGTTCCTACAGGACCCATGTTCAGTTCCTGGAACCCATATTTCTAGCTCCAGTGAATATAATTGTTTGGCATGTGAGTTCATCCTTGGGAGAACTAGGGAAAGTCACACAAATGTTTTTTGTATGCTTCAATGACCCCAGATTCTAGATCTGCAAAACTGGGCTATAAAATTTAATGAAATCATTAGCAGAAATGAGTAGCCAAATAAAACTATATGAATGTCCTGGCACACACAACCATAACCTCAAATCTACACACCATTATTGTGACATCTAACTCCAAGTGCTCACGGATGCTTCTACCACAGTGGGATATATGTGAATCCTCAAAAGTTGGATAAACCTAACACTTTGCTGATCAAAGTGCTCTCACCAGCAAGCTTATAATTTAGGTTGTTGTTGTTATTATACCCAAATTTCTAAGTTGCTCAGATTAGTAGTAAAGATGAAATGCTAGGATATATCTGTACACATAAAACCATTATCACTTTGGAAAAACAAGTGACCAGTTTTCTTTGCTACCTCTTTTTAAATTCATAAAACAAGCACTGCCTAAGTCATCATCACCTGTCTGGACAAGTACAATAGTCTTCAGCAGATCCCAACTCAAACCCTGGCCTGTCTCTGCTGCTCTACAACACATTCCTTATATGTAACTACACCCAGCCTGGACCTTCCGGCAGTTCCCTGTGCTGGCATTAGCCATAAGCAGCTCAAGCAGCTCTTCCTCTTCATCCTCATCTGGGTTCCACTCTCCACTCAGTTCACTCCAGCACCTCTCCTTCCCATCCTCACATACTGGTACATCTTTCCTTAAAGACTTCGCATAGGCTCTTTCCTCTGCACAGAATGCTTTCTCTCAAGTCACTGAAGAATGGCCACTGGCCATTCAGAACTCATCTAAAACTTACTAGCAGAGAAACTTGTCACCAACATTGTACCTGAAGTGTCACCCAGTCACCTTTGTGTTACCTAGCTCATTGCATTACACTTAGTATTTTAATTGATGAATTATGTCCCTCTCTATAAATAGACTCTCCTGGGACTTCCTCTACAGATGTCTCAAATTTAGAATCCTGCTTGCCCCAACTTTGAAAATTCTTTCCAATAAGTTTAATAAAAAATGCCATTACACATTTAGCAGTGCACTGAACAGCCCTAGCCTGAGTATTCAATCTTATTTCTGTCTTGAACTTCAAAGTAGTCAACAAAAACATCACATAACTAAATATAGTCTATATGATCTGCATCAAAATTAGTCATAAAAAGATTGTCTGCTACAGTTCACTAATATAAAAGAATCCCTAAGCTCATCCTATCCCTGAGCTACACCCCAAGCTCTTTTAATTTTTAAATTATTGATTATTAGTGGGGGATGTGCTTGTGTCAGGGCACATAAGTGGAAGTCAGAAGACTCTCCATTGATCTTTATGGAAGTTACAGACATTTGACTAGGGCCCCTTTCTCTGACCCTTTAAGACAAGGTATCCAGGACTCAGGAAGGTTTCTGCTCTCCCTATTGCTTTCTAGACTTTCTCCACTGTTTCTCCCTCCAAAGAAGCAGCTTCTTGAAAGTCCACAGCATCTGGCTCCTCCACCTTCCCCCCCCCCCCCCACCACCTTGTCTAGTTCATTACCCTGTCTTTTTCAGCCCAAATTCTGTCCTCATTTGTAAAGACCTCTATCTGTCCCTGGACCTTTCCCCTGCCCAACCTCACTTACCTGTCATTAGTTACACGTGCGTCAAAAGCAGCACCTCAATCTCCAGATCTCAATGAAGCATCTGAGTCTCTAATGTGTACCTCCAGTCTGCAGCTCACAACTCAGGGCTGCCTTTCACTTCTTCTGACCCCCAAATCTCCACCAATTGACTATCATTTTTCCTTAGTTTCTTGTGCCTTTCACATTCTTCCATAACTAGTATAGTTCCATGGTCTTGTCACCATTTAACCTCCACAATTTCTTCTCTCTCATGATCCATATTTTTTAACCAATCCAATCTTTGAAATGATAGAGTTCAATGGAAAGTGTCTCTTTCATCTCTCATTCAGTGACTCCCAGTCTTACATATGAAAATGTACTGGAATAACTGTCCTTGCTGACCAATTTTATCATTCACATTACAATCCAGTCTGGCTTCTGTCCCCACAAAACCTAATTAAAGCTTCACATGCTGATATTTGCTATATTGAATCTCAGTACCCAGTAATCAGAGGCAAATGAATCTTTGTGTTCAAAGCTAGCCTGGTCTATAGAGTGAGTCCTAGGACAGTGAACGTTATGTAGAAACACCCTGTCTCAAAAAGAAAGTTAAGTAGAAGAATGTCAAACTCAATAAAATTGTGTCTTCCTCTGGTCAACCCTTCAACAGCAACCATTCTATTTCCCTGAAAGACTCAAGCAAATACCTAGGGGTTCAGGCAACTCAAGGCATGGTGCCAGCATCCTGGTGAGGAGCCCTCACTGCCCAAGCAGGTCAGAGTAGCAGTCTACACCGAGCAAAAGGGACAGGTATGCAAACAGAGAAGCAAGAGAACAGGGAAAGGCTACACTTGACCTTTTTATAACAACTCTCTCAGCAAGTGGCTGAGCAGTAAACTACAGATCTGCCTGTAGAAAATGGAGAGACAGAAACCAGAGTCCAGCCTCTGAAGAAGAGTAAGAAGCCAAGTCCAACTAAGTGTCCATCAAGTCTGTCAGGGGTCCCTGCCTCCCTTCTTGTACAATCCAGAGGAATATCTTTATCAACTATTTTGTAAATGTGAGTTTTTTAGTAGCTCTAGAAACATTTTTAAAAGGTGAGGAAATCCCACCTCATCTCATTTTTTACATATAAATTGTTTAAGAGGTTAAATCATTTGCTGCTGGTTTATTTTTTGATACAAGAAAATAGCAGGACACTGAATCAGGAGAGGCTGTGACTGTCTCGGGGTCACCATAACATTCCGTAGAGGGGGCTAATTTTATATCCTACAGTACAAAGCATACTAAAGGGCAGTTTGAGGTCTCAGCTGTGTATTCCTGTCTGTAATATTTTCAGTGATATCTGGTCTTGTGTTTCTAGTAGAACCTTTTTGTGAAAAAGCCAGTCTTTGATCCTTCCCCTGTCAGAACTTGATGCCTGTGGTCATGGCCGTCCATTTTCCTAACAGTTGTAACAATGTGCTGGGAAAGATGGAAATTTTGAGTGTGTTCTGTGTGTGGCATAAACTTGTGAGCCAGTGGAACTGAGGATTATGGGCATTTGGTTGTTATGAGAGGTCTTAGGGAAACTTGCCAAGTTTGAGGCTGGAACATCACTGGAATAAGTTCAAAGAAAAACAATATGTAGCTCTTCATTTCTGTACATAGATACAATGTGACTCTTCTGAGTTTGGGTACATGTGAAAAGAACTGGAATGTCTATGTACTCTGCTCCTCAACCACTAAAATCTGTTATGAAAGAGGACAGATGAATAGATGAATAGACAGACAGACAGATAGAAAAAACCCTCTGTCATAGGAATGCCTGTGAAACCCACAATGCTCCAGAAGGGTGGCATTAATCCATTATAAAAATGGAACCTTATGACTTAATCACTTTCTACTGGGCCACTCCATCAATAGTTCATCCACTTCAAAATCACAGCACTGAGGGCCACATCTCCAGACAAGAACTTCTAGGAGACAAACTATACCCCAACTACAACAGTGAGCAAAGCCACATTTTCAGGAAGCATCCCTTCTCTTTCCCTATGAGCAGCAGGCTCGTGAGTACACCTATTTCTCTCGATTCTCCCTTTTCCAGGCCTCCCACCACAGCATTCACTTAGGGCCACTATTTTCTGGACCAAAACAGCCCAACTAGCACTATGCCTACTTCTAGATTCACCTGTTTCCAATTCTGCATACCGCATGCTTCTCCATACTGCATACTATATAACCCCAAAGACCAACCATTAACTTTAGAGGTTTTTGAGCTATACAGTAGCTGCCTCCAAATTACACTTCTGAGCTATAAAGTGTAATTTTTATTATTTTGTGAGGATAACTGAAACATGGATCTTCTCTGTGTGTCTGAAAATCTAGGCTCCAGTCCGTCATATATAGTCTTATCTACACCTATATGCACAATGACATGCTGACTATACATACTACACGAGCTAACACATGAAAAATGAGAATGGCAGATCTGACACAGACATGACCTCACCCTAAGGAACAGGACAGTCACACAGTCATATCCATCAAAGGCTGCGGTTGTGCTACCAAGTTCAACTCCAAAAGACTTGTGCCATACAATGTTTATTGTAAGCAACTTGCAAAGTACATCACAGGCCATATCAACATCAGGACATTTGCATTTTAAGATCTGTAGCTTCAATATGATACATTAATACTATATAGTATTAAAAATCAGAAATGTAAGGAATTCAGTTTAATGTAGAATTTTTAACAGAAGCAAGTTTCCAAAGTTCCCTGAAGATGCTTTGAATTCACAACCTAATGTAGCTCATCCTAGAATATCTCCAACTCAATTTTAGAAATTATCTTAGCTTTATATTTTTTGTATTTCCTCTCTCTCTCTCTCTCTCTCTCTCTCTCTCTCTCTCTCTCTCTCTCTCTCTCTCTCTTCCCAGTCTCCCTCCCACTGTGTGTGTGTGCATGTGTGAAAGAGGGGGTTGGGAGAGGGAGAGACCTCTCTCTCCATCTTGACATGGGTCATGGGAACAAAACTTAAATAATCAGACTTGGCAGCAAGGGCCTTCAACTGCTTAGCCATCTCACTCACCCAAAATTACCATCTTGTCTCTACTGCCTCCGTAAAATGTCAAATCCTATCTGTGAAACTTTGAAATATCTCTTAAAAGTCTAAGTATGTATATGCAACTGTGCATACAAAAAATATTTTGTATTTGAAAGTAAGGTTTTGCCTCTTCATTCTAGAATTGGACTGTCCAAAGACACCAGGCATATGCCCGTGAGTATCAGCCACATGTGTGGCTAAAGCTAACAGAATCCAATCCCAGAATGTTCCACTGTGATCCACTGCTATGACTTCACCATACTCAAGTTGGCCACTTTCATATTATTGAGACACCTGCTCCCATTAGCCCTAGTGAGATCTTCAATAACCACTTGGTATTTCAGATGTATTTTATCACCTTGAGAGATGGCGTTGCCTGCAAATAACTATAGCAGGGGCAAGAAAAATCAATAGAGTATAATCAAATCAAGAATGCAATCAACTTTGGGGGTTAGATTAAAACCAAAGTTGAGAAAAGCAAAACCAAGTACAGAAACTACAGTGTTAATCCATAGGCAATGCTCACCTCACCCTACCCATCCACAGAGTATGATGAAAAACCACTCACAAAGATCTTCAAAGGGGGGTCTTTCTAATTGCACTTGAAAATGCCATTCATTAGCAATAATCTAGAAGGCATACATTAAGGTGAACTTATAGTCAATCCTGCTTAAAACCTTACTTGTGGACTATATCCCCAGTTTTAAGAATAAAAATTTTTTAAAACTTAAAAAAGAAAAATGTACTTTGACCAAGCTTACTACATACAGATTTCTGTCAGCCACTTGACATTTCCCAGTTTTCTATCATGACAAACAACTTCATTTAGCTAACTCTACCACAAACATTTTTCTGCTTGTAATGATAGTGTTAATCCCAAAGCAAGCCTATTTGTAAAATTTCAAGAACTCCAAATTGTGGCTACTTACCTAAAACAAAAATCAGGTCTAGTCAAGACCAGGCAGCACAAACTTCACACACTCAGAAAACAACAGGCACTTCCACACGTGTGTTGTATGAATTTATTGAATAAGCATTTATTACTACTACACCCTTCGAGAATCAGATGGAAAGTAAAGTCGTATTTATTTAATAGGCTACTACGTGCAAGGTTTGGGGCAACTATACAAAACAAAAACAAAGGCAAAAACAAAATGAAAAGAGTCCTTGCCCTCACGGAGCTCACAGTCTAGCTGAAGCACAGCCACAAACAAACACATGATCATCATGGAAGGAGGGACAGGATTCCCAGATATGCAGGCAATGGAGCTGAGCCTCAGCTGAGGAGGTCCCCAGGTGAGGGGGAGGGGAAGCGCATTCCAAGCAGAGGAAACAGCACAGAAGCAAGCAGATCCTGAAAGCGCATGCCATGCTGCAGGGTGAAGAGCGGTCCAGAGCGGCTAGAGCAGAAGGGTGCACACAAACTAGAGACCAATTAGTGTTTGCTTTTTAATGAATCATAACTGTCAGGACGTAAGCTTGAAATTACATTAAATGAGGCTAAACTGTGATTCTGGGAACAGCAGGGTAATTTACAAGCATTCGTTTCATTTCATAAATATTTAAGTCCTTCTGTAGGTACACAGGCAGAACTGTGACTAGAGTTTAAAGTAGCAGTTTTAGAAAAACGTAATTGTTATATACATGTATATATTATACACACATGCACGTGTGTGTGTGTGTGTGTGTGTGTGTGTGTGTGTGTTCCAAAACAAAAAACAAACAAAAAAATGAGGAGGAAAAGAGCTTGAGCCGGAAAGCTTCCTCCACTGGACACCATGTGCCCAGAAAGGTGGCTGCCCCTTAAGGAAGGAAAGGGCAGTTTGGGGGTAAAAATAAAGAAGGAAAATAGTACAAGTCAATATTTTGCTAAATGTTTTTATGAAAATTCCTAGCACATTTTTTCATGATAAAGCTATGGAAGTTTTATAGCTCATTTCTACAAAAGGCCTCAGGCCTTCAGAGTCTAAGAAAGTTGTGTCTGACTGTAGCAGCTAATGCCCAGTACAGCCAGTTCCCGAAGGCCAGGCCTGCCTGAGTGACTGCTGCACCTGAGGGGCTACCGGGCCATAGCAGTCAGATCCTAAGAATGCCTCCACTTTTCACCTGTATTTTCACAAGACGGATCGAGAGACTATTGATAACAAACAAACATACACTCCTAAAATGAATAGAAATGAAAACCTTTTACAACTGATAACAAAGTCATTGAAATCACTGAGACCTGCAGTGACTTCTAGCTACCTCAACTCCAGTCTCAGAATTAAGAGGACACCTAGAGGAACTACGCAAGGCAGTGAGTTAGCTGTGGGTCATAATGGCCAGTTGTCCTCTGAAGAATAGAAGCTTTTTTAAAAAAGATTCTAAAGCTTTAATCAAATTAAACTAACATGTTCAAATGTGATATATTTATCAAGGAGCTTAAAAAAATTAAGGGCTAGTGAGAAACTCCGATGAGAACGGTGACGCCTATGAGCAGATATCATTATCACCATCAAAGCACAACTCCTGAACTGACTACATGAGAATGTTGCCTCTTTTCAAGAAATAGAAAAAAAATATTTTAAGAAAACCACAGCCAGATAAATGGTGGTGGTGCATGCCTTTAATCAAAGCACTTGGGAGGTAAAAGCAGACAGATCTTTGAGTTACAGGCCAGCCTGGTCTACAGAGTGAGTTTTGGGATAGCCATGGCTACACAGAGAAACCCTAGCTTGAAAAAATAAAGAGAGAAAAAAAGAAAGAGAAGAGAAGATCACAAAGTGTAGTGTCCATGTTGGCCTAGTGACATAGTGAAATGTTGTTTTCTACTACGCACAATTACTTACAATTTTTCTATGCAAGCACTTCCAATTATAGAAAAATAAGTCTCACTTGCAAGTTTCAAAAGGTCTATAGTGGAGAGAGACACTCCGACCATCAAGATCTCAACAACCCAATCGCAACATAAACCACTTCTGGAGAGCCCAGAAGTGCATGTCAATGCTGCAAGTACATTTACCAACCTTGTTCTGATTGAGGGGATCATTCCGTAGTCTCTGTTTGTTCTTCTGTAATTTACTAGGCATCATCTTGCCAGTTCTGAAGTCAAAACTGCTAAGGTCAACAGCATTTCCCAGGTATCTTGCCAGCTGAGGTTTACTTCTGAACTTCTTACCACTTGGACTAGAAGAAAACATGTTTAATTGTACAAAGGGAAATATCAGCAGCTTCTATATAATCTTTCTAAATAGATCCCCATATAACCTTTTTAACAGTAGTCTGTTTTCAATTGTTACAACTATAATTGTAGGGGTTTGGTTTGATTTTGGAATTATTACAAGTCTTAAGGGAACTCCTTAACTTTCTGAATAAAGACATAATGTATCACTTAACACTAGAAGGTACTGCAGCACTGCTACAGATCATCCTTGTAGCTATTCACTACTGAGAACTGAGCACAGATGTGCACACAGCACAGCTCAGCACAGCACAGCACAGCACAGCTCAGCACAGCACAGCTCAGCACAGCACAGCACAGCACAGCTCAGCACAGCACAGCTCAGCACAGCACAGCACAGCTCAGCACAGCTCAGCCAGCGCACTCCCCGAAAGAGTCTTCATTCTCACTACTTCTTTCCAAACTGTCTTTTGAAAACACTGGTTTATATGCAATGCCAACAGTTCAGAAACTTAGTAGCTAATTTAAAACATATGCATTTGGAATCCACATAATCTGGCACAGGCTTCTAACATCTATCATAGAAAAAAATGAAACACCCAAATTTTGATATGCAACTGTTTCCTACTAAAACTACTGTAACAACTGAAACAAAAACAAACATTACTATCTACAGACCTGTTTATTCCATTCTGATGTGACTTTCGCTTTGACAAACTATCTTAAATAAGCCTGTCAACAAGCAGGTTATATTTATAAATACATATATACATGCAATAGCATCTAATAAAAAAGAGGCCATACATTTGAAGGAGAGCAGAGAAGGGTATAAAGGAGAATTTGAAAGGAGGAAAGGGGGGAAATGTAATTATATTATAATTTCAAAATAAAAATAAAAAAGCACAAAGATCTAAAGAGAAAAAAATAAATAAAATTAACCCATCAATAATAATTTCTTCTTAGGTATGATGGTACCTTCCTGGGTTTTAATCCTAAAAAATGCAGAATAATAAACAATTTACTTATAAACAAAAAAACTGCTGAAGATGCAAAATTATAAAAGTAACAGATTTGCACAGACTTTCCTTAAAAGGCTTCTATGCCATTAGTTTGAAGAAATTGTTTTGGGGGATAATGTCCCAAAAGTCTTAGCCTGCAATTTTTATGAGCCAAATATGCTAGAGCAAATTGTGACTGTCTGCAGGAGAATTCTTAAGAAAACTGGAAAGCATCTCAGAGGCGGTGATCCTGCACTGAGTGATCACAATGTGTGCAACATAATTCAACAACAAAGAATTTATAAAATGTTTGGAAACTAAACAACAAACCCTTTCTCCGGGTGAAAGTAACTCTGGGCTGAAGGCTAAGGCACAGCGCATGTCCTGTCATCAGACTCTGGACAGCTGGAAGACCCATCAACATTGTTTTCCACAATTCCTGCCTTATGCATTCTTGGAACACAACTCAAAGTACACAAACTTCATCCAACAGATGACTATTACAGCCACTCGTCACCAGAATAGCCCAGACCAAAATCCACACTGGAAGAGAGAGGATCCCCGCAGGGTGCTCACAGCTAGGTGGATTTTACGCTGAGAACTTGCTCAATAGCACAAGGCAACCATCAGGTTTCCCTCAACACTGCCAAGCACTGAGCATCACCACCAGCCACATGCGCCCACCTCACTCCTGCCTGCACATCATCGCTTGTTCACATCTTTGCCAGCATCCATCACTGCCCATGGAGCATCTAACTCTCCAAGCTGGACAGGCCCCACATCTCCCAGTAACCCATGCAGCACCAAGTTCAGATTCTGCAAGTTATCAGAAGCTCTCGGTCAAATAGACTGTTTCCAGACTTTTTCTGTCTACTCTGATATCCTGAGTTCTAAGCTCAATTACTGAAATATGCCATGTGCCTTGGATTCTGCCCAGTGCACGTTTCCAGGTAGGACAAACCTGTCAGTGAGCTTTCAATCCTTCAAGCTCAGCTGAGTGGTCATGTCCCCTAAGGCGTCTTGTCACTCTATATTCCAAATGGAAAACAATCCTGCAATCCTCTGAAACTGTTTTATTACAATCCCTGTATGTGCGTATATACTTCCAACAACCAATTATCAATCCCCTTTTCTAAAACTCTAAAATTCTAAAAAAATGTCATTATGTAGAGGCAACCATTGAACAAAAGTAACTTTCTGAGAGCAAAAAGCCTTATCAACTGAATAAGAAGACAGAATGTAGTTTTCTTTTGCAGCATACTGGGATGAATCTTAAAATTAAAAATGTAATTTTTAGTCAGTTTTATTGCATAAGTCTTACTGTATCACGAGTTAATTTGAAAAGTTATAAAAACACTGTATTGCTCAGTCATTCATGATTACAGTTTTAATTTTGCTAGAATACCCATGTAACTCTAGCAACTCAAATTCAGGTGACTGATAAAGAACATTCTGAAAAACTATCTTTAAAATGGTTAGTAAGTAAGGGAATGAGAGAGGAAGGGAGGAGGGAAGATGCTGGGCCTAGTAAGACATGTTGTAGGTAGGGAGGAGGGAAGATGCTGGGCCTAGTAAGACATGTTGTAGGTAGGGAGGAGGGAAGATGCTGGGCCTAGTAAGACATGTTGTAGGTAGGGAGGAGGGAAGATGCTGGGCCTAGTAAGACATGTTGTAGGTAGGGAGAAGGGAAGATGCTGGGCCTAGTAAGACATGTTGTAGGTAGGGAGGAGGGAAGATGCTGGGCCTAGTAAGACATGTTGTAGGTAATACAGTTCAGGGACAAGATGCTCATGGCATCCACAGGGAAGAGTAAATAAGCTACTTTGGCAATGATATCATTACCCACAGTTGAGAAAGAGAAACACAGAAGACTTCAGTTTCAACCCTTACCCTCCACCCCATACACACACACACACACACACACACACACACACACAGTAACAGCGTAAACAGAAAGCCATGAGAAAGTAGGATTTTTTTCATTAATTAATTGATTTATTCACTCTACATTCCAATCAAAGCCCCCTCCCTCCCTCCTCTCCTCCAAGTCCCATCTTTACAAATCAATCTCCCCCACTCCCTCTCTCCCACTCCCTCCCCTACTCCTCAGAGAAGGCCCCCTTCAGTACCACCTTGCCCTGCAACATCTAGTCTCAGAAGAATAAGCACCTCTTCTCCCAACTGAGGCCCAACCAGGCAGTCTAATTAGGGGAAGGGGCTCCACAGGACAGAGTAGCTCTCCACAGTAGATGGCTTCCAGCAGAAGAGGGCAGGCCACTGAGAGGCTGACCATGCTTCAGTGAGTATAGAGATAACACAAATGAGCTTTTTTTCTGGCAGGGAGGTCAGGAGGGCGGGGCAGGAGCTGGACGGGGAAGTGAATGTGATGGGGTCTATGACATGAAATCCCCAAAGAAACAATAAAAATATTATGTGGGGGGGGGGGGAATCTCCAGTACATAGAGAAAAACAAGAAAAGTAACTTTCCAAAAAGTAAAATGAAAATTCTTAATCAGATTTCCTCCTAAAGATCATTTTAACACAATAGAAAGTTGAGATCCAGTATGGGCCTTGTTTCAACTGACTAATTTTCAGAACTTGAAAATATTCAGGCAGTAACTTTCACCAAAACGATAAGCACCATTGTACTTAGCATATGGCTGAAACAAAAGTTATTTGGGGATTTGGGGGAGACATTTGGGAAGAACTAATAAATCTCTAAATAGAATGTGCAAGAGGTATTTCCTGTGTGTTAAAATCACCTTGAAAACATGCCAGCACCGCAATGTCGCCGCATCTACAGAGGAGAACTCATTAAGGAGGCTACAGTCTAGACACTTCTCTCTTCAGACCCCAAAGAAACATAAAGACCTGCGAACTGAATCCCACATACACTGGGCTGAAGACACCGATCAGGGTACAGTGCTGCGCAGCAGGCACAGGCCCAGAGCCAGGCTCTAGCACAGAAGAAGCAATTGCATCAGTGTATGATCTGCATCAATATGTCTTAAAATAGCTCCTATGCTAACTCATTTTATATAAGTACTAATTACAGTTTTAAATGTCTCACAAACTCCACTAATAGTCCAGAAAGGGTAAAGTGCGGACATCACATGTTAAATGTCCGAAATATCAAGCGTTGCCCTAAGCTCTGCTTCACTCCTATCAGGCAAATCGGACTCTGCAAGGCATCTGGGAGATATGCGCCATGACAAAATGAGAAGGACAGCCACTGCCCTTTCTGTAACAAGCTTCCAGAAAGTAAACCTGCCTGTCTCAGGAATTCAAGACCAGGGACCTTGCTCTACAGATGAAGCCAAGCGCAGGAGCACAGTTAAGTAGGAAATGCACCCAGCAGATCACATCATCTTGCACAGTAGCAACCTACCCCGGGAGTGCTTGGCTGAGCACAATGGCTACATTCCCACCCTCCAAGACGCCTGCTACCACACCACATCTCAGAAGTACTAGGATTTACAGAATAGATTTACAGAATCTATTCCATAATGTTAATTAAACTTTTATTTTACAAGTATCAATTCATAACTTACGCTTGCAGTATGGCTTTTTTTATGCTAGTAGACTGGTGAATGATATTAGTCATTTTCAGTTTGTTCTGACCAAAGCTAATCCAGTAATGAAATACTATTTCAGTTTCAACCACAGAGAAAAGTTCCCTGCCAACTGCCCTATCTGTCCCTAAGCTAACCTGCAATCATGCTTTTCATTTCTTTTACCCACTATTTAAATAAAAATCAAAGTCAGGAATTGGAGTTCTCAGTTCATATGAGGACTTTTCACCACTGAGCCCAGCTTTCTTTAATTTCTGTAAAACTGTTTAAAGTGATTGCTAAACCTAACTCCATCTTAAAGATTCTTAGATATAATTATCGAACACTCAGCGCTGCCTGCATTGGTGTCCCCTCTGAGCCCCTGAAGCATGAAGCAGACACCGCCCGCAGCATGCTGGGCCTCTGTCTCCACCAGACCTGGCTGCAGCAGCAGCTGCTCTCTGAGCCCCTCATGAACAGCAGGACATATCTGATGACAGGATGAACTACAGCTTTACATTTCTTCAAACCAGCCCTGACAAGGCAAGCTGTGAGTGTGGCAGTCACCACAGTGGAGCAAGATGCAGCAGCCTGTGATGGACGGGGGCATCTCAAGAGGGCAGAGGGCCAGTAACTCTGATGATGAACATGGTCAAAAGTACAGTACTAGCCACCACTATCTGGAAGAACTTTACTAAGAAATTAGGGAAAACCCTCACAAAAAAAATTCAATATACTTTAACAATGGAAAAGCTGAAACTAACCAAAACCTCAACTTCTTCAAAAAACATTGTTTATTTTTTAATGTATTTTATTTGTATGGATTTTTTTGCCTATATGTATGAACTAAGTACCACATCTGTTCAATGCCCTTCTATTTCATGGAACTGAATAACAGACAGTTGAGGAGCCATGTGGGTATTAGTAATAAAATGCACATCCTCTGGAGGAGCAGCCAGAGCTAACCACTGAACCATCTTTCTAATCCCTTAAACTTTTAAAGTTGTTTCTTTACTATTTTAAATCATTAAAGCTTAAGTTAATATTCAAAACAAACAAAAAAAGGATTACCTGAACATTAAAAACAAGTTGCCCAAGAAATCAAATTTTATCTGAGGCTAAACTGTGAAAACTAGAATTATCTTTTTATACTTCAATGCAAACCCTATCAACAGAAAACCGACAAATCAATTTTTAAAAAAGGTGCACCCTTGCGTCAGAAAACAGTGCGCACTGACAGGAAAGCTGACTAAGGCCAACTGCTCACGACTCCTCCCCCTGTAAATGGAAGCTTTTCTACGCCACATCTTCCAGTGGATCACTACTCAGTTTACATGTCTAGCTCCTGCTCCGATCGGTTACTAAAATAATCACATCTGAACCCATCCTACTCATGGCCACAGTCAAAATGGTCTCAGTCACCTGAGGGCATCAGGACAGACTGATCTGTGGTCTGCCAGTCTCTGCATTCTAAAGTACCCAAGTGCTCTTCCTAAAACAGCTCTTCAACCTCAGCTCCTACGTAAGAGGCTTCTATGTAAATTCAGCTTTAGTTTTATGTAAGTTTAAAATAAATAGCTTTTAGTGGACTTTCCCCATCAGCAAGAGTTAATGCCTGGGCTCTGCATTTGAGGCTCTTTTTAACCTAGCTCCTTTTAACCTTTCAACCACTTCTCTCACCAAGTGACCTTTGTTCCAGCCATGTTGGTTGATTCATTCTATCATTAATGGGCTGAATGGCCCATCTTTTTACCTGGTCATAACACAAGATCTCCTCTGGAGACTCCTATTTTTATTAGCATCCTATGTCTACCATGAAGCCCACACAGCACTCAGGAAGGAGCAGAAGTGTTTCCATCCTCTTCGCACACAGGAAAAGAACCACTGTGGCAGGAAAATAATCCTGACCTGTCTGCTGACTTCTCTTCTACATTTGCAATGCTGAGCATTGTGTGGTTATAGAATTTCCACGTTTAAGTTTTATCTCCACAAGCAGTCCACCTAAGTAGTTACTTATGAATGAAATTATACAGTATTAACTTGCTCCAAATACTAAAGGCTGGGTCAGGGTAATAACTGCAATGCACTGTATCCCTTTAAATTGGGAGCAGAAATAAACTACAAGGTTACTCCTTAATGACTGGACTGCCTGTCTGGTTACCTGAGCAAGAACAGTATCTATCCCTGTGTCAAACACTAAGAGGTCTGTAGGACAGGCAGACCCACTAGAGAGTGGGCAAACGAAGCATGGGGAATATGCTGTGGCACTCACGAGCTACCACTGGTAAACTAACAAACTGGAGCTGAATCTCCAGATCTACTCTTACACCGCTCCTCTCCTCTAGACTTTCTATTACGATCACTTGTGTTTTTATGGACCTCACAACATCTGGGTCCTATTCTTTCTAGTTCAGAAAGTGAAGCTACCCAAAGCTGGTAGTGTGTGTGTGCCTGCAATTTCAGCATTTGGGAGGCTGAGACAGGACTGCCATGACTTCAAAGCCAGCCCAGGATTATATCTAAACTATCAGGCCCAAGGAAGGCTACACAGGAAGAGAGAGAAAGGGAAGAGAGAACAAGCTCCTAAAGAACCTTATGAAGACATAAGTATAACCAGCAAGTGTTACACAGAAAGCCAAATACTGGCCAATAAGAAAATTACTATTTTATGGGTTCAAATGTGGCAATGAATGTTTTTCAGAAATTGTACCAATGAACCCAGTAGTTTAACAAACCACACCCTTTTTGAAACCATGCTTGGGATGATAATATATGAACTGCCACAACACTATCTCAGTAGTCCTGACAGAAGGCATAGTTATAGTTCTTAACTGGCAAGAGAGGTGCTTCTATTACAACTCTGGCACTTGCAGGATGCAGCCAAAACATATTCTACCAAAACCTAAGGCCTTTCCTGTGCATTTAATTCCAGCCCAATTAATAAGTGTGAGGCACACCCTCTGTTAATAGGCATGGTTTAGTTTAATCTCCCCAGGAGCAGGCTAATTTGAGGGTTAGCATTATTAGAATCTGTGTGAACAGCTGGACACATGTATTCACATTACCAGCAGGAGAGTACACCCTTACCTTACCACTAACAAAAACAGTTTGTGAGCTTCTGTTTAAAGGCGGGTACACTAGGAGACACCAATATGTAAAACTGAGTCTGAAAAGTAATTTGAACTCAGATACACTGGCCTATCACCATAATCCATCACAGAAAATTACCATCACAAGTCAAAGACATTATTAACACACTACACACTTCACACTGTATCTCAGGCTTCCTCGGTGCTTTAGGGCATAGTCTCTCAGGAGCATCACAAGGTACACTGCATTGTAACTAAGACCTATCAAGATGCAGGGAAATGACAGACACTATTCCTTGTAGCCCTAAATAAGCAAGCATGGTACAAATCCGTTTTATATGTCCTTGCCATTTTAAAGTACAAGAAATCACACTGTAGTGTCTTACAAAAAGATATAATTATCACTAAGTTGCTTGATGATCTTCTGTAAATTTGTACAGAAGTTGGTTTTCAACTGGTTAATAGAGATTATCTACCAAGAACCATTAAGATTCAAATTTGTAAAAACAAACAAAAAAAAAATCATCAAGAAACAGGAAAATGTGACCATGAACAAAAGGGAGCTACGTAGCTGGTTTCCGTTTGTCTACTTTTGTTTTGGAGTACTGGATCCAGCCCAGAGCTTGGAGGATGCTAGACAAGGTCTGAGGAGATGTCTTGATGGGTAGAAAACTCGAAAATAAGTGTGAGGACTAGCATCTGAGCCCTAGAATCCATGAAGGAGCCCGCTGTGCTGACTGAATCTCAGCACCCATGGTGGGGAGGGTGGCTGCATTGGACGAAAAGGCATCAGAAAGTCTGACTAAAAGGGGAAGGTAGAGCACTACTGAGGAGGAAACCTGATGTCAACCTCAGGCCTCCAAGTACACCCACATACATACATGCACACCACATAGACATGCATTCCGTAAGAGACGTTGTGTATGGTGGCGTAGGCAGAGACAAGCACATCTGTAAGAGTACAAGGCCAGCCTGGTCTACACAGTAAATCCCAGGGCACCTGGATTACATAGTTAAGACTCCATCTCATCATCACCATAACAACAACAATAACAATAATAATAATGGCTAGGCAGGAGCTCCACAACAGTCCAAAACTCTGGTTATTTTATTAATTTTTAAGCTGGGTGTGGTAGCACACACCTTTAACCCCAGCACTTGGGAGGCAGAGGCAGGCAGAGCTCTGTGAGTTTGAGGCCAGTCTGGTTTAGAAAGAGAGTTCCAGGACATACAGGTTCACAGAGAGAAACCCTGTCTCTAAAACCATAAAAAAGTTTTTTATAAAAAGTAAAAGTTTAATTTTTTTATTTTTTATGTACATGCGTCTATTATTTGGTGTCTATGTGGTAGAAAGTGTGCACATCACGGCAAGTAGGTTAGAGGACAACTTCTGAGAGCCAGTCTTCTTCCGTCAGAAGGGAATCAGACTCAAGCCAGCAGGTTTGTTAGCAAACATCTTTTTCTACCAAATCATCTGACCAGTATCTAATGTATTTCTACAAACAAGAGTCTCATTACATTAACCAGGCTGGCTTAAACTCCTTGGCTCAAGGGATCCCATCCCTTAGTTTCCTGAGTGTCTGAGACTCGGGGCATGGGCAACCACACCCAGTTTGGCTTTGAAATAGCTTTCCTACCTACATATCCAGAAAACAAAAAACATAAGCTTGTCCATAATGCACAGTCAGCTTGGATAAATACGTCACTGAAAACCAAACAAGCCGTATCTCAAGACAAGTTTCATAAGCAACGAGACACTGATTTCAACTGGGAATGAAGCTCTTCTCCAAGGGATTTAATCCCAGACACAAAAAAATTCTTGTCAAATATAAGTGCCTCCAAGACACAGACAGCAGCAGCAGACTGCCTGCTTAGAAAGGGTTATAGTAAAAGGAAAGACAAAGGAACAGGAATTGTAACAGGACAGAGATGGAAGGAAGGTACCTGAGAATAGGATCACCCTCAGGGATAAAAAAAAATAGTAAACTAATCATTCCAAGCAGCCAGAGAGAATATGTCAGGTCTGAGGACACTGTTCAGTGGCACAGCACTTCCCTGTAGATGTACCCAATCCTGAGTTTGACCAGCAGACTGGCTACTTAGAAAAGGCAATAAATAGTAAAACAAAATACAAAGTAATCAGGAATTGTAACAGGACAGATATGAAACTCAGGTACCTGAGGGAAGGAGCTGTGAGGAAATTGAAACAATGTTGAGGAGGAGGAGGAGGAGGGGAAACCAATATGTTCACATTTATGTTCTATCTCAGCAGCAACTAGAGTCATGTATTTTGATGCATATAATTGTATACAACTTTTTAACCTTTTAAACGTAACTACACGAATTGAAAATATTGTGCATATTTTCCCTGCCCTGGCTAAATGACCAGTAGGAATCTTTCACATTACTCCAACGTCTGCATGACTAACAACTAATTCCTAGACACATATTACACTGGCTGAAAATTGCTCAATCTGTCCACAAGCAGGGCTTCCAAACTACTGCACTTAACACATTTGTACTCTCCTACACACAGGATGGCCACATTTACAAGTGGCCACCTATCTATCACAAATGAAGGACATGAGCAGTATAAACCTAATACTGCAAGATGACAGTCCAGTGAAAAACCTTGAAACATTTCAGATGTCCTAACTTCAGTCCTGGTTGACACTTGGGGAAAGATAGTTACTGCACAGACTGCGTGCGGACTAGACAGTACAGCAGCAGCACCTCTGGCTTTTCCACACCAGATGCCAATGGCACCGGCTCCCCAGGTGAGAACTAAAAATGTCTCCAGACATCACCACATGTTCACTGGGGAACAAATGTTGGTCTGACATTTCCAAAAAGTCTGACAACTTCCGTTGTCAAGAGAGAGAGAGAGAGAGAGAGAGAGAGAGAGAGAGAGAGAGAGAGAGAGAGAGAGAGAGAGAGAGAGAGAGAGAGAGAGAGAGAGAGAATGTACTGCCACGCCAAAGCATTCCAGTTTCTGAAGTTACAAATGCCTACTTTATGTGAAACCTCACTGTATCCTACGAAGTTAACTGAAACTTTGTTCCTGTAAATGGCTAATTCTTCCACATGTGCAAGATTAAACGCACTTCTGATGATGAATCTGGGACATGCTGGGACAGGCGCCAACAGTGACTGGGTTTTACAGTTTCGATGAATTACACCTTCTTTTAACCCTTTCATGGGCTGAACCACCAGCCCCTCCCATTAACCCTGTCTTCGCAAACTATTTTCCCGGAAGCCTTCTACAGAATGTGTCCTGACCTTCCAGACACTTGTGCCCCTCACTTCACTGAGGTCTAACCTCTGCCAAGGGCTTCAGTTCCCACACCCCTCCCCTTTCCAGGCCAGCTCACTCGGTCCTTGTCATAGACCTTCATGACGCTGCTCCGAAGCCACAACCCCGGCCCAGGCCAGCCCTTGACCTCTGACCCCGAACTGACATTTAACCCCACCCTCGCACCCTCAGAGAGGTACCTGAAGTAGTAGACATCGCTCTTGCCAGCACTGAGCCCTGATTTTCGGATCACTTCCTCCTTCTTCCATCCGGGGGGGAGGGCCGGGCAGTCCATCCTCTTCCCGCTCTCCGTGGCCCGGGGTCCCCTGGGCCCCGGCCCCGAGCTCCCCGACGGGAAAGGGACAGGATCCCGCCGGGGGGCGACGCCGCCACCGCTGCCGACGCCGCAGCCGCCCGCGCCGCCGTCGCCGCCAAGGCCGCTGCCGCCACTCTGGGGACGGCCGCGGCCCCGGCCCCGGCCCCGGCCACGGCCCCGACCCCGGCCACGGCCACGGCCACGGCCACAGACGCCGCCGCCCCGGGCCGCCTGCTTCCACCGCCCCCGGCCACGGCCGCCGCCCCGAGCGCCTTCCCTGCGCACGCCGCTCACCGGGGACGGAGCGAGCGCGCTGCCCTGGCCCCCCTGCTCTATGGCGGAGTCGCCGCCAGCGCCGCTGCCGCCCGCCGCGCTCTCCCCCTCCTCCTGCTCCGGGCAGCAGCGGCCTCCCCCCGGGTGCGCGCGCATCCAGCCCCCTCCCCAGCCGGCGCTGCGCTTCTTCCGTAACCGAGCCCTTGGAATCCCGGAGACCCGCCCCGCCCGCAGAGCGGCGCGCGGGGGACGCGCGCAAGCATCATAGAGCGGGCGCGCACAGAGCGGCCCTCCCGCCCGGGGCGTGGCCCCAGCCGCGCCTCTTAGGTCCTCCAAGCTCGAGGCACGGCCATATTGTCTCCGCCTCCTCTGAGCCACGCCCCCTGGCCACCTGCTCCGCCCCCCGCCGCGCCCTTCCGGCCCAACCCCCCACCGGGCAAGGAGAGCGCTGCAGGCTGGACGGTGGAATCCTACTGACCTGTGTCAAGCGTGGCCTGCTACTTTGTTACAAATAGGGTTAACTGTAGCCATCGTGTGAGGTTACCTATGTTTGCTTGTCAATTAAGGAACAAACAAAACATCTGATTTTGTATTGTCAAACTCAGCTGTTCTCTGAATGCAGTAGCAGTGAGCCTCCTGCCCACCAAGGTTTCCCAGGGACTTCAGATTAGAAGAATGAAAACAGAACCCCCTTTGAAATTGTTGTCAGTGTCCTCTGGAGCCTGGAGTCAGGGCTACTGACTCATTCTCTTAGGACTTTTTCAGGGTATAAGGAAGAGGAATATTCATTCATTCGTAAGGGTTTGGCTTTTAGATTTTCAATAGAAGGGCTAAAATCCCCGA
Source organism: Micromys minutus (assembly GCF_963924665.1). Classification (NCBI taxonomy): domain Eukaryota; kingdom Metazoa; phylum Chordata; class Mammalia; order Rodentia; family Muridae; genus Micromys; species Micromys minutus. Next base: position 55,389,894 of record NC_137977.1, on the reverse strand, counting down.
TTTCATCTGGAATTGACCTCGTTTCAGATCTTTTCTTGATGTAAACCTCCTAGTGTCACATTCAAAACAACAGTGGCCTTTGACCTGGTAACTAAGTATTTATGTGGAAAGTCCATCTGGGTGTAATTCATCTAAGTCAGCCAACTCACTATTCAGGAGTAATTTTAAAGGATAATGGAACATTACTTAGGAAGTTTGATTAAAATTTTAGAAAGTTATGTTTTATTCATATTTGAGAGGTGGAGTTTGCTGTGTTGTCCAACATGGTTTTAAATTCATGGAACCAAGTGATCTCCAGCCTCAGCCTCATGAGCTGTTCTTGTGGTGCTTAGCCAGTTAGGGGTGGTTGACACCAGCTCAGTCAGTCCCTCTCTGACTCCAACTGTTATTGACTGGTAACTATCGCAGATTTCTCCAGTGCTATCAATTAAACTAAACTTCCTTTGTTCTCACAATTACACGACCAGCTTGTCGTCTTACTGGGGGAATTAACTCTATCGAAGCCACCAAGATGTATCTGCAGTCTTTCTGGATTGATCTTGTTTGTTTGTCCCTGGGGTAGTCTGAGGTTTCTTGGGTGGAACTTTTTGTTGGAAGCAATCCCTACGATGTAACTGTGTTGAAAGCAAGAATGTAAGAGAAACTAAGTAATGGCTTTCCTGTCTCTTCAGGGTTTGGGGACATCTTAGTTCCGTTTCTATTGCTCAGGATAAAGACCAGGACCAAAAGCAACTTGGGAAGGAAAGGGTTTATTTGAGTTTACATATTCTGAGTCACAGTCTATTTAGGGAGTCCACGGTATGAACCTGAAGGTAGGTAAAACAAAGGCCGTGGAAGAAGCTGCTTTCTGACTTGCTCTCTGATGGCTTGCTTTCAGGCTAAGCTACCCAAAACCATTAGCCCAGAGGCAACCCTACCCCACCCAACTGGCTGTGGCCTCCCAAATCAATTACTAATCAATAAAATGACAGGTTTGTATACAGCCAGTCTGATATCGGCATTTTCTCAGCCACGGTTTCCTCTTCTCAAATGACTGAAACTCGTGTCAAATTGACAAGAGACTCGCCAAGACAGGGGGGAGGGGACAGCTGGTCTACTTTCCCTGGCCAGGAACCCCTTGTCCCTTTTATCCATCTAGTCTGGCTAATTCACATCCAACTCTTACGAATCTTCCTCGGTGTTTCAGACTTTGCCGTGTTAATCTTTAAGCTTCCTTCTCACCCCAGCCTCTGGCCTCACTCTACCAAATGCAAGTGAGTTGCAGTTTTCACCATGGGACCTTATTATCTAATCGTTGGGTCTCATTTACTACCTGATTAGGGTCATTAGTCCAAATCAAATGAGAAGAAACACAGGTCCGGGTATCTAAATGCTGTTGTCTAGAAGCGGAGTGTAGTTTCATGAGCCTATTTTATTCCATGCATCCTGTACCATTTATAAGGGATGATAGCCACTCTGAGAACATAACTGAGGTCTGCTTTTAATGAAATAAAAAAGCGTGTTCCAAGAATGTGCTACATATTTCTCAGGACACTGAAATGTTATAATTTGTTCCACCTAAACACAGGGAGAAGTAGGCGGGCTACTGGTTTTTGAGAGCACACGGTTTAAAATGAGTGGTATTGGTTCTGTCCATTCATTGGCTATTTCCTCTGATGCCAGGCAGGTCCAGCAGCCAACACTGGAGACACGCTAGTACAGAAGGTGAAGTCTGTGAGCTGGTGAAGAACAAGGCTAAATAATTTCAAGAAAGCACAGCCAACGGAGAGAGGGCTACCTAACAGCACCTGGTACAAAAACTAGGGATGCGGTGCAGGAGTGGAGGCCTGGGGTGGTAAGAAAAGTTTCTATGAACAAAGTGGGGGCTATGGAGAGACAGTGGCGGGCGGGTCACACACAGATTTTCCGGGATGCCAGGGGCTTCAGTTTTGGTGGCAGGAGAGGAAGCCCGGAAGATCGTTCCAGCTTTGAGTGGCAGAAGTACACAGATGGAGCAACCAGGGAAAGCAGAGAGGCAATCAGGCAAACAAAGAGGTTGCGAGCTCGGCTGGACGCTTTCATTTCTGAGGCAGGCTCAGTCTGGTTGAGATGCGATTTCTGACTCAGTTACCACTCTTCCCACATTGCAGTCTTAGCTGGTCCTTTTTTTTTTTTTTTTTTAAGTCTTTTGAGATAGAATTTTACTGTACTGGAGGCTTGTCTGGGGCTCCTAGGATCAAGCCTTTCTCCCCTCAGAGCTTTTGAGGTGGTTTGGATTGATTACAGGTGTCCAGCATTTGTCCCTGCCCTGCCTGATTGCAGGTAGATCATATATCAGAACATTCTGGTGTTTTTCAGGCCAGATTATGGTTCAAAACCACTGTTTGGTATATCAAGTGTTGTTTCAAGGTCCTGAAACCTGAAGATCACTTTCCTTCTCCCGGTAGCATAGGCTTTATTCTTCTCTATATCACCCACCAGCGTTCTCTTACCGGCGGATTACAAGCAGCAGACATTTTTAGAAATGTCAGTCACTTCTTAAACAATTTCCCAGGATCCAGAACTCATCATTTCTTGTTTTCACTCGTTTTTCAGATAATTAACTCGTCCCAGTTGGGAACTGTTCAGTACAAGATCCCTCTGTACTCCTTCCAAGTAGATGGTTATTTTTTTTTAAGTCTTTATTTATACCATGTGTACTTGAAAGTGTCATTAGGCCTTTAACATGTCTCACCAGCAGCACTCTGTTTTCCTTGGAAATTAGGTGAACAGTAGTTACGCCAACTCAGTGAGTCACAAGGCCTGCTAATTAGTGCCGGAGGCAGTCCTTTCGGTTTTTTTCCCCCCACTCTAATGTAGTATCTTACAGTGTCTGCCCTTAGCCTCTGAGCTCAGAGAGGGAGGAGAGGTGATGATATTTTCCTCCCTTAACACAGCCCACTAGCAAAAAAAAAAAAAAAAAAAAAAAAAGGGTACTTTGCCTTCTTTAGTTATTTTGTTACACACAGAAGTACAACTGGAGCTATATTCTAGTCAGCAAAATTGCACAGATCTCAAACCGGTCTGTTTGCCCAGCACTTACCTTCAATCCCTGAATTCATTCTATTGCTTCATAATAAAATATAACACTGTGTATCTCTTTGAAAATTACTTTTTTCTCTGTTGGCTTCATCTCCTCTCTTTACTCAGTAAACAAAGAGGAAATGTTTGAAAGAGCAGATAGTCTTTCAGGGCGACAGCTGGTGTTTTAGTTTTTTTGCCTGAACACCTGGGAGATGGTAAGCAGAGGTCGATGAGACCCTATTATTCAATGAACGGGCCAGATTTCATCCATAATCTTAGGTCTATCTTTGAATTATTTTTTTACCCCTAAAATAAACTAGCAAAGTCTTTGACATTGAAGAAAACCAAAAATCTTCAAATTTGGCTACAACTTCAGGATGGTGGTAAGTGTACATGTATCTTAGGTTTTGAGCAACTTTGCTACTAATAATTTTAGACTCTTCATCCGGCCCCAGAGGAAGCTACTGTGTTCTCCATTGGAAGACCAGACCTTCTTTAGCTGAGACTTGATGACAGTTGCTTGCCTCCGGGCATCCGTTGCTGTTACGTCTTCTGCAGGGAAGTCTGTCCTCTGGGTGGACGATGGGAACAACTGTGACTCAGCAGCTTTGTCTGGCCCTATCTGGGGCAGACACATGGCTTGGCAGCACGGAAGAGTCACACCAAACTCTCTTCCTTGCCCTCCTCCATTGCAAGGACTAGAGACCGTGAATGCTTTTCCCACTGTAGCTTAGATCTGCAGCTCAGGCAGGAAAAGGGAGAGAGTGCGGTGGGGATGGGGTGGGGTGGGGAATGTTTACCTTTCAGTTCAAAGTTAGACATGGTGGCACGGCCCTTCTTCCTTGTGTCGCTGGAGTAATGTAGACACGATTTCTGACATGTGTTTCATGTGCGACAACCTTTTTGTAACTGTGACGTGAAGAAGACCACAAAGATAAAAGACTGTGCCACCTACCACCCACCCCCGGCCCCAGAAGCTACAAGAGAGCAGAAACAAAGAAGAACGGGTAACATTATAAAGCTGTGGCCAGGGGCTGGCAGCTATGAAGACTTCTTGTTATCTGAGAACCTAGACCATGGACACGCTCAGCAGAACACATGACTTGATAACTTGCAATTTCCACCCTCCCTGACTGTGAAAGCTACTACACTGTGGTCCAGACAGTTCTCTGGTGTGAGGCCCTGAGGCATTAGCAGAACAGAGAAGGTTTTCCTTCACCCCTAGATGGGAGCAAAAAGAATGTTCTCTAACCTCCCATGTTGGTGCATTGAAAGATCCATCTTCAGAGACTGGGGTATTAAAAATGACCTTTGAACTTGATTGTGTCACAGCAATTGTCCTCAACTGCAGAGACCACCCCTTCCTATTGTTATCTTTACAAACAAGATACACAACAAGCTTACCTTCCTCTCTAACCAAAGCTTCCAGCATGAATTTTTCTTTTCAGTGATGTCACTCTTTGAAGCCATCACATATAGGCACAGTAGATGACCACCACCTTATCTCGCTTCACAACTAATTAGCTGTGATACTTTAGGACAGAAGGAAAGGATGCCAACATAACGTGGGAATGGCAGCGTTAGGCGGTGAGCAGATCAAGCAACTCCAGAGTACACCAAGCACAGACGTTGCTATTACTCCACCAGACACAGGCAGCAGGGATGCCTCGCCCTCTGTAGGTGGGAACCAACACTAGTGACAGACTGTTGTCCACAGGTAAAGTTTGACACCAGTGATTTGACTTCCGGGAAGAGGAAACCATCCACAATAGAAAGCTGGCTTAACTTGATGAGTATTTGTGTGATAATTTTCTCTGCATTTTATACAAATGTGGTCAGCCTTTATAAGTAATAAAAGCCATAAACATGCGGTGTCACATGCTTAAATGACCATGAGAATAATCGTTTAACCGGAGTTATGGCTCTTTAATAATTTATCATTTTTTCCTATCAAGGTAATATGCACCTTTTGCAAATTTGAGGGGAAAGACAGTCCCACATCCTTCATATTCAGAGAGTTCTAAGACAATGATATTTCTCTCTTGTGATTTTTATATTTTGATTTTTCTTTTTTTCCCTCTTTTGAGATTGTACCATAATTAAACTGTTTCCTCTTTCCCTTACCTCCTCCAAACTCTACCATATGAATACCTCTTAAGTCTTTAATTGTTGATACATATGTATATATATGAATATCATTTATACGTGTGTATAGGTACATGCATGTATGAGTACACATTCCTAAATATGTAAATGTAACCTGCTCCATCTGTACGATAGTACTTGTGTGCACAAATTTTCAGAGCTTCCTGAATGTAGTTTCTAGCTTTTCTAGGAGACACATTCACATTGTCGGCCCAGATGGAAAAATGTTATTTAGAGTACTGAAGTGCATTTATGCACCGACATACTTGTATTGTAGGTATTTTTACCTAAGCAGTTAGTACTATGATTCCTTATGACTTTTTCAGACACCCTTACTGTTACTTTACCCTGCAATTACTCCAGGTTCTGTGCTCTGAAGTTATGTTCTCTGAAGATCTGGAGCTGAGAACCCATAGATAAGATAGAACACACACTGTTTGTCTTTCTGGATCTGAGTTACTTCACACAATATGATCCAACTAACCGTTTAATTCAGGATTTTGTGTTTCTTTATAGTTTTGTTTATTTCAAGATATTTTATTTTCTTTGAAGCCGTCCTAGATGAGAATGTGTCTAAGATCGCTCTCTCTGGAGCTCTTGGTGTATGGAAGAAGCCATTTCCTTGTGCATGTTGATTCTGTATCCTGGGACCCCGCTGGATCTGTTTATCCTTTCTAGAAATTTTCTGTCACACTTTTTGGGATCTCTTAGATACAATATGTCATCTGTAAACAGGAATTTTTGACTTCTGTTTTTACAATATTTGTGCCTTTAATTTCTTCCTTGTGGCTCCAGCTAGAGCTTTGAACACATTATTGAAAAGAAATAGGGATAGTGAACAGCCCTGTCACAATATTGATTTCAGTGGAACTGCTTCAGGTTCTTGGGGGTTTTTTGTTTGTTTGTTTGTTTTTGTTTTGTTTTTTTCCCATTTAGCGTGATGTACACTGTCAGCTTCTCACATTTAACTTTATTATATTGAACTATATTCCCTCCTATGCTACTTTCTCTATGATGTTTATCAAGATGTCCTGTAGAATTTTGTCAAAGACTTTCTCATTATCTATTGAGATGATTATGTGATGTTTATCTTTAAGTTAGTTGATGTGTTTTATTTTTTTTTAATTTAGTTTCTAAGACCTGTTTTGGCTGCCCCTTCCTCTGCCATTGCTTTCCAGCTGTCTTGGATACCTTATTTCTGGGACAGTTTGTCAAGTGCAGATGTGCACCCAACTCTAGCTCATTCTCTAGAAGATGTTTCTGCACATTCTATTCAGTTTCTTCAGTATTGTTGTTTTTGGTGGTTTGACTGAAAATAGCTCCAATGGGCTCACATGTTGGAAAAGTTGATCCCCAGTTAGAGAAACTGCTTAGAAAAGTTGGGAGATATGATTTTGTTGGACATAGGCCACTGGGGATGGGCTTTGAGGTTTCAAAAAACTATTCTGTTCCCAGTGAGCACTCTCTGCCTCCTCTTTATAGTTCAAGATATGAGCTCTTAGCTGCTCAGCCTCCAGTTGCCTTCTAAGTCCTTGCCACTATCATGGACTCTAATCCTTTAAAACCATAAGCCCCAAAGAAACTCTTGTTTTAATAAGTTTCTTTGGTCATGGTATTTTAGCACAGCAATAAAAAAGTCACCACAGTACACCTTCTCACTAAGTCTGGAAGGAACTGGCTCGTGCCTTCTAATAAGCTCATGAATTAAGCAGCACTGTCAAGATGATCTTACTAGGGATTCTTCATAGCAGTGTTCCATACTCAGTGTGAGCGCTGCTGGCTGGAGTCTCCAAAACACGCTAGGACTGCGGGCACCGGTCTATCCCTCCTGAATTGTGACGATGGTTAGAAATTAAAGAAATTAAGAAATGACATCCAAAGTGTGTGTGTGTGTGTGTGTGTGTGTGTGTGTGTGTGTGTGTGTGGTGTATGTTTAAGATGTCATAAGGCTAGATATAACACAGTGTGAGAGCTGCACAGGATGGTCACTGACAGGCAAAGGTTAATGTATTGATTTACTTGATTAGGACCATGCTGTCTATAGTTTCTCTCTATCTCTTAACTTTTGTTATGTTGTCCAGAATAATCAAGGAAGAAACAGGCTGGGCAAGCATAGCAAGATGTCAGAAAGGAAGACAAGGAAGAAGGAACTGAACCTCAAAGATGCTTTCTTTCTCAAATTCATCTTTTCCTCTGTGTCTTCACGGCTACAAGTCACGAGAAGCATGAAGACAAGAAAGCATTCACAAGAGTGGAAAATCATTGTCCCCCTGAGTGGTATAATTCAAAATCTTGTATTAAAGCATGTTTGGGCAAGAAGTTTGGGAAGTATTCAGATGAATTAAGACTGAGAATAACCAGATATATTTAGTTTTATAAAATAAAAAGACGAGATACTGAAATGATAGTTCAGTAGCTTTTTTTTTTAATTTTTAAAGGCAGGGTCTTTCTTTAAAGCCCTGGCTCTCCTGGAACTCATTACATAGAACAGGATAGCCCTGGAACTCACAGAGATCTGTAGGTTGACTTCAACGTGATACATGAGTGGACAGGGACAAAGTTTTGGTAAGGCAGAAGAGAAGGAAAAGCAGGAGATCCAAGAAAGGGCAACATGGAAGCAGATGTTTCTCTCTGCACATCTTTATATGGGTTATGAATATTTTATAAGGGATGGGATTGTACAGGATTATTTGATTTATCTAGGTGGGCAAATTATATCATACCAATTGGATAAGAGTACTGTGGTGTATTCCTTGACGTGGTGACTTAATTGAGTTCAAAAGAGGGTGTGGTGGCGGGACGCACAAAGCCCATGAGAATTGGAATGTGTGTGTGTACAAGGCTTGGCAACAACCCACCAAGGGAAAATGAGCGAAAACAGTGCACCTGGATAAAAAGCATCTAGGGCAAGTAGAGTGGACTGCCTGGGAAGGGAACTGAGTGGAGAGGGCGGCTTACACATTCTATGGCAGAGCAGAGGCCAGGTCCACACATTCCATGTGGCCCTAAGGGTGCCAGCACTAGCAGGGAATAAAAGGTTATGGTTCTTTTATATTTACCGCAATAGAGATCCAGCTACCTCTGCTTCCAGAGTGCTGGGGTTAAAGGTGTGCGCCACCATACTCACCATATTTCAGCAATGAAAAGCTAGTCTGGGGAAAGACGTTCATGTATTTAAAAAGAAACACAAGCTTAGTAGAGTCTAGTTTTTATCTAATTTTGCTTTGACATGAAATCATTGTTGATGTCAAAAATCTGTGGATACAATATAAAACACAAACATCTTAAGATCATCATGACAATGTAAAATTGTTCTTTGTCAAAAAAAAAAATTTAGAGATGGCTCAGTGGGTAAAGGTGCTTGTTCATCTGAGTCCAATCCCCAGGTCCTACATGGTAGGAAGAACGAACCAATTCCCCGAAGTTGTTGTCTTCTGATCTACACACACACATGCACAGGAACATGTGTAATAAAAAGAAGACATTTCATTGTAGATTATATGCCATTAAATCAGACCATCTTTTAGCTGAGAAGCTAAAATTGAAGGTCATGGACCACATTTGGAGAAAGAGGGAAGAGGCCAAATGCCGGATCTACATCTAGGGAGACTTAGATGAATAAGGAAGGTTGACTGTCTAGTTCAACAATGTCAAAGGAAAGTATATCAAAAAGCCCTTAGAGGTTGGGGGTGCTGAAAATCAGTGATAATTACAAAGAACACTAGAGAAAAAAACAGACCAACATTAACTTCAGGGTAAAAGAAAATAACTATAATCCAGGCCATAATTTTAGAGTATTCTACAACACAAAGTAATATGCAAATGTTTTAATCAAAACATTCTAGGAAGGTGAACCTACTGCAAAGTGACCAGATAAAGAAGTAGCTATTGCTGCCCCTAGAGAGGGGAACACAAGGGTGGGCCAGGGACCATCTATTTTCCTTACATTTAGTAAAGCTTTTAACTCATTAAGAGCATGTGCATCTAATATTTTACCAAAAATACAGTAATTTGAGTGGTTTGTATGGAGATACATGCTTATAATCTCAGAGTGTGGGAGAAGATCAAAAGGACAGGGATGTGTGGTCTGACTCAAATACACAGTGAAGCAAAGGCTAGCCCAGGTTGTATAAGACCCTCCCTAAAAATTGAAAGGAAAGAAGGCAGGAATGAAGGAAAAAAGGAAGGAAGTGAGGGAAGGAGGGAGGGAGGGAGGAAGGAAGGAAGGAAGGAAAAAATAAAGGGAAGGAGGAAGGGAGAGAGAGAGGGAGAGAGAAAGGGAGGGAAGGTCAAAATAAGACTTGGCTTGTGGTACTCTAGTTCACAAATTCATGAAATCAAACATAATTGCCATTTTCCCCAAGAGCTTATCATATGCCAGTCCTTGGAGTGGATATTTTTCATGTCATCCTCAGGTTACAGATAAAGATATTAAGGTAACCAGATGTTTAATCACCCTTTAGAGACTCTGCCACTGGTAAGCAAGCTGCAGTGAACCAGCAAAGGTCCATCTGGTTTTGAAACATGAGCCCTTTGTATTCACACACACACACACACACACACACACACACACACACACACACACTGGCGTAATACAGCCTTCCTTTGTTAATATGTAATTTTTATGTCTTGCACATGTTAATGTCTTATTCCCCATGTGAGCTCTCTGAACTTGTGAGGTCCTTATTTCAGCATTTTCAGCAAGTGACTTACAATACCATTTGAGTCCCTAGTGGGTAATTTTGAAGGACTCTAGTTTCAGAAATAGTGCTCAGCAACAATTCTGAGCTGCAAGTGTGGTTTGGTTGGCTGGTTCTTCCGTTAGGTTTTTTTTTTTTTTTTTTTTTTTTTTTTTTTTTTTTTTTTTTTCCATCAGTTTGCTTGTTCAGTACTGACTGCTTGCCTGTGTTTATTGACAAGTTTGATAGCATGGCGTTCAGGCAGGAAAAGCAATGTTCAATGTTTGTAAATTCCACATCAAGAGAGCCAGTAGTAAAACTGCTGCCCTTGTAGTGGTTAAAGCTTGCTCTTTCAGGCCCCATCCTTCCTGGAGCCACCCTTTCCAGAGCTTGTCAGGGAGAAGCTATGTCAGCTCAGGAAAATCATGATGATAACAGTGGTTGGAAAGATTACAATTTTCGGGGAGCTGTTTTTAAAGACATATAAACAGAAGGGTTTCCAAAATGATTTTGAGTGACTAACAATTTTTTTTTAATTCATGGTTTAAAAAAATCAATTAAGAAACAAATGTTTTGGTATTTTCTTTCCTTGCTTTTCTAGTTTGGTTTGGTTGGTCTGTTTTGTTTTATTTTTCTGGATAGGGTTTGCTCTGTGTAGCTCTGGCTATCCTAGAACTCACTATGCAGACCAGGCTGGCCTTGAGCTTAGAGATTCACCTGCCTTTGCCTCCAGAGTACTGAGATTAAAGGTGTGCATCATCACTGCCTGGTTTTTAAAACAATGTTTTAAGATGGGCCTGGTGTATTGGCTGGTTTTGTGTCAACTTGACACAAGCTGGAGTTATCACAGAGAAAGGAGCCTCAGTTGAGGAAATGCCTCCATGAGATCCAGCTGTAAGGCATTTTCTCTACTAGTGATCAAGGAGGGAGGGCCCAGTCCTTTGTGGGTGGTGCCATTCCTGGGCTGGTAGACCTGTGTTCTATAAGAAAGCAAGCTGAGCAAGTCACAGGAAGCAAGCCAGTAAGTGACATCCCTCCATGGCCTCTGCTTCAGCTCCTGCTTCCTGATCTGCTTGGGTTCCAGTCCTGACTTCCTTTGGTGATGAACAGCAATATGGAAGTGTAAGCTGAATAAACCCTTTCCTCCCCAACTTGCTTCTTAGTCATGATGTTTGTGCAGGAATAGAAACCCTGACTAAGATACCTGGTCTGTGACCTTAACTATTCAGGAGGCTATAAAGAGAAGAATATGAAGACTCATAGATTTAATTCATTAATTAGCTAGTCAGCTATTAATTTTTGAGACATGGTCTTTCTTTATAGCCCTGGCTATCCTGTCACTTGCCACAGATCTGCTGTGGTCAGCATATAGACTCTGACTTTCTACCTGTGGATAGGTAGGGAAGACTTTCTCATATTGTATTGCCGATTGTTGATTCTTTTGACCTAGCTTTTCCCTCTCTAAACGCTGGTTCATATTTCTACATGTCTGAACATAAAATGGTGGCAATAGAAATATTGTTACAACACATGTGTCCCATTGTGAAACGTTATATCTATATCTATATCTATCTATCTATATATATATATATATATATATATATAATTCAATAAAATACATTAAGTATATTTTCTTGAAATAATGAAAAGAAAATTCAACTACCATATCCATGATGTTTAAATTCTTTTAAAATTTAGTGTTCATGATATCAAACACTAGATAACCATTGCTGAGAATTCTAACTACACAATTGATTCATGATATTCACAACATAGGAGTGTTTGATACGATTCAATATGTAGTTAAGCGAACAAGACAACACTTAGTAACAGTAATTATTTGAATTGACCTAGAAATCTAATATAACTATATATAAATTTATACAGTATACACAAATCTCCTTTGAGGGGGACACTAACCACATGTTCAAACTTCTAGAAGAATTATGTTTCTCATAAGTTCATGTCTCAGCTAAGCATGAGGAGATGGGGAGAAAGAACTAGTAAATAGCTCCAGAGGAGCAGCTCAGCAGAAAACCAGACTCAAGAGCAGCTTTCCTGCTTCCTGTTCTTGTTGACTGCCTTCCTGTGGGGCTCTGGTAGTGTGAGCAGCAAGTGAGATGGGTTCTTTGAGAAGCAAACTCTTGTATTAATTCGTCTTTAGGGGCCCTTTTCTTTTGTCGGCTAAAAATTTTGTAGACAGCTGAGCATTCCCAGGGGTATTCCTGTGTATTATCTTTATGAAACAAACTGAGTGTGTTCCCAAATGCTCCTGTCTACCACTGGAGCTGTGAGCACGGTTTGCAGGTGTGCTCACCCAAGCATGTGCACGAGAGAGCCAGAAGCCTACACTCTCTTCCTCTATAGCTCTCCAACTTACTTGCTTATTTTGAGACTGAATCTGGAGCCTGCCATTTAGTGTGGCCTAGCTGGCCAGTGGATCTCTGAGTCCGGTCGTCCCTGTCCCCAGCACTTGATGTTACAGATGCACTATGGGGGATGGGTATCTGAACTTAGTTTCTCATCATTGTGTGGCAAACACTTTGCCCACTGAACCACTTTAACCTTAATCTTCAGCTGAGCACATCCCAAAAAATGTATCTACTGTCTTAACTTCCTGAACTATGACCTTAGAATGTACTGCCTATATAAGCATGCTTAGAAGAGTGCCTAATGCTAAATGCTTTCCTATAGAAACATATATTCGCTGTCAAGGGCGGATCCCAATGTGTCTCATCATTTTAGAAATGACTCCCATGCTCCTTCTTACCAGCCGCAGGCAGTGCATCTTTCTCCAGCCTTCCTTTCCTTGGCTATGCCTGGTCTAGTTTTTCACTCATAAAGATGAGAATCCATTTTGTTTGGTTACAGTTGCAGCAACCCGAAAGACTATTTCAAAGGCATTTGCTTTACTGAGATTAAAAAGTCCTTGTTTCCCCCCCCCCATAAATCTTTTTTTCCAAATTACTGTGTCCTCTACATTAGAAACAGCCTTGATTGAGTTTCCACAAAGATAACTCTGATTCTCTTGAAAAACCTTCGACTTCCTTATTATTTTCTTCTGGATTAGGAATCACTCTGATTTCCAATTAATACATTGGCCATGTTGGGACTGGACAATGTGGGCTTACTCAAGCCAGGTTGTCACGTGTTTGTGTGTTTCTCTCCTGATTCATCACACAGTAGCAAAGCCCCGTAGCACTTCTGCAATGTGACCTTTCGATAAAAGGCCCTTTGCCTGCCATAACTTATATCTGGTACTGTATCTGCCTCCTGTGTGTTATCATTTGAGCACCACAGTCTACACCATTGTGAGGCCACGCACCAGCTGAACTTGTGAGGCTTGGGAGCTGTGGCTACAAACTGTGTTGCTGGTGATGTACTTGAAGAGCCACCGAGTGCCAGGGCACATGGTCCTCGTTCTCCTAATATTTCTGCTCTGTACCCCCTCATCCTGGTGTCCCTTTGTCCTGAAACAACTTTTATAATTTAGTTATATCTACCAAGTCTGAGAACAAGACTGTTGGCATCACCTCTATGAGCTAAGGCTACACAGATGCTCGCTTTCAGTGATATGTGATAACCCAGCGTCGAGCAGTTACTTCTTCTCAGTGTAAACACCCCTTCCTGGAAGGGGAGGTGGGGAAGAGTCGCTGAAACTCAGGAAGCTCATAAAACTTTGATTCAGGCTCAGGAGGCTCAGACAAATTCTAAGATGCACAAGATCTATCCCCAAGATTATGACAGCGGTAAGCAATCTCTTGGCGAGGGAAGTCTCTCAGGAGCTGCCTGCAAACTGGGCAGGGAGTCGGCCGAGTTTGAGTCTCTCATGCTTCCTTAAGTTACCTCTCACCCATGCTCCTGTGAGTGACCCCAGTAAACGGACTGGTTGACCAAGAGGTACTTCAATGGCACCTTCTTTGGCCTACAATCAGTGTCCCATCTGAATGAACTGCTATTTGTTTATGTTTCCCCCACAAGACTCAGAGCACTCTTCTTCTGTAAGCTTAAATCATGTACCTCCCAGACCTAACTCTGAGAGCTTCAACATCAGTTACAGATTTAGTTAGCTGTAGGCTGACTAAGACCCACGGAACCATTTTTAAATTCACGCCAAAACACTACAATTAGTGTTAATAACTCCATAAAGAGATTTGATCATGAGATTCTCTAACAAGCACAGAATGGGTCCTAGCCAGCTTCTTTGACTCTCGTTCCCATGATACACTTTTCCAAATACAGACACCTTAGTATCCTAGGAATGGAACCAGCAACAGACCTGACCTAAAGATACTTAAAGCCAGGGAAACCCTCAAGAAGACAGAGGAAGGATTCTAGGAGCCAGAGAGGTTGAGAACACAACCCACAGAGAACTGCGGGGCTCACAGTGGCTCACAGAGACTGAAGTGGCAGTCCCGGAACCCCTGCATATTCATTATGGCTGTAAACTTTGTGTCCTTGTGGGACTCCTAGCAGAGGAAATGGGAAGTATCTCTGACTCTTTTCTTTTTAAGACTTGGGATCCTTCTCTTCCTGCTGGATTGCCTCAGCCAGTCTTGATATAAGGGTTTGTGCTTAGTCTTATTGCAATTTGTTATGTTATGCTATGTTCAGTTGATATCCCTGGGAGGCCTGCTCTTGTACTTTAAGAAAAAAATGGAGGAGGGGTGGATCTCGGGAGTTGTAGGGAGGGGGACTGGGAGGAGTGAAAGTTGGGGAAACGGAAGTTGGTGTGCAACACATGTAAAGAATAAAGACAAAAACAAATAGGAAAGACACTTAGGTGATGATGTTTCCAATACACTTCAATCTGATTTGGAGCACAATAAAAATATATATCAAGGCATGCATGCATAGAGAGTACAGGCCTGTCATTCTCACCAGGTTCCTGAGTCCCTTGGTAGTCATTCTCTGTCTCCCAAGAGAATCCCTGCTGGGGTAATAGTCACCCCAGTTAAGGCATCAATAACAGAATGCCCACCCCCCCAGCCCTTGCTGGAACCCCTCCCCAATCCACCTACATCTAGCTTTAGTGGAATGGCAAGTCCACTGAGGTTATTTAAGAGCTAGAGGTGTGAGATTGCTAACAGAGCTCAGGGGAGTCAAAGGCAGTTGCATCTGGGAACAGCTCACACTCCACAGGGAGTGGCTCACAAGATTCCTCCCAATATTCATCTCATCCTGTGGAACAGCCCCCTTTCTTCAACAGTTATAAAAACATTGGGGTTTTACACCTGCCTAGGAAAAGTCACAGGACATTGACTCTTGGGAATACTTCTGAAGTCTGGTGTTGTAGAGATGGCTCAGTGGTTAACAGCTCTGATTTGTTTTCTAGAGGCCCTCATTCAATACCCAGTACCCACCTGTCCCACCATGGCTTACGACCATCTGAAACTCTAGTTCCAGGGAATCTGACATGCTCTTCTGGTCTCCACGGGTACCAGGCAAGTAACTGGTACACAGACTTAAATAAAGGCAGAACACCTGTTCACACTGATAATAACAAAAATGATGATAATTTAAAATTCTGAATAATATATAGAAGTCATCAATGGATTCTTGATTGATTGGTTGATGATTGACTTGGGTGTGTATGTTCCATGACATGCTGTGAAAGTTAGAGGACAGACTGTGGGAATCACGCTTCTCTTCTTCTATCACGTGGGCTCCAGAAAGCAAACTTGGGTTCTCAGATTTAGCCGCAGGCTCCATTATCCACTGAGCTACATCATCTGCTGTCTGTGCTAGTCCTAAGGCAGGAAGTATGTATGCTTCCATGTATGTATGTATGTATGTCTGGATATGAGATTATTTGTGTGGTTCTGAGACTTTGTACATGCTGTAAAGCATCCAACCAGTGCGCTGTCCCCTCCCCTTACCCTCTCACTTTTCTTCAGGTAGATGTGTTGAGAGGTTTAAGTCATGGCGACCGGCATTCCTAAGTCACTGGACTATGTTTCATTTCCATTGAGAACATGTAATAATTCCAGTTGTCCCACATAATTTTTTCAAAGTTTAGCCTTTTCTATGCATGTGGTGATACCTCATCATGCTTTCAAATATTTCCTTGGTGACTAATGTTGTTCAATACCTTTACCCTGGGCTTATTAGCCAGGTGTACATCTCCCCCTGCCCCAATATCTGTACAAAGTTCACCTGTTTTCCTGCCTCGTTGAAGAACTCATTTCAAGTCAATGCCTGCCAAGACTCGGTCTTCAGAAAATCCATTTCCTCCTGTTCAAAGTGAGGCTGAGGAACGAGCCAAGCACTCTGATGTCCACCAAATCAAGGTGGCCACTGAGGAGTCATTCTATGCTTCTCGAGAGCGTCACCTCCTTTGCTAACTGTTCTGATACCAGTGGGCTTCTGAGGCTCTGGTGAAACGCTGAAGACAAACAGTTTAAAATGGGGAAATATATATGGTGATCTGTGGTTTCAGTCTATGGTCACCTGACGTGTGGTGACACAATATAATATGGCAGGGTCCTGTGGCTGCCAGGAGACAGGCTGAATGAAAAGGGTAACCTGCGCAGCACTGTCTCCTTAAAGGCTTCTAAGGAACCAACTTCCTCCTAACAATTCCATCCCCCCCCCCCCATGGCACCTCAGGCTAGTAAAGCAAAGGATCTAAACCTTCAGCATGTGGGCTTTTTGGGGGGTGACTTCAGATCCAAATGACAGATGACTTTCACCTCTGCATTTGTGTCTTTTCTCCCAGGACATGTGTTAACTGTTAGAAGGGTCGGTTACATTTGATGCCTCATTCAGAGTTAGCTGTTTCTTTATCTGACATCCGAGGCAGATACTGTGAGCCCTAGGACTGGCCCAGCATCAACCGAAAGCCTTGTTGCAAAGGGACAATGGAATATTTGTGTGGCTTATTTCGCTTTTATGCTTTATTCTTTTGGGGGAGGCAAATTAAGGGGAATACATCTCTCTAAATGCATAAACAAGAAGGTGTATCGATTGGAAATGTGTCTAGAATATACCCATTTAAAAAATGTAGGAGGTCATTTAAAATAATTATCGCTTGGCTGTCTCCAGGACATGTTCTGGCATCCATGATGGACAGCCACTCAGTCTGAGTCTTCAGTAGCTATTCCTAAGCTCAGGGATAAGGATAATCAACTATCAAAATCTTTGTCTTTTGATAAAATAAACCAACAACTGGAGTCACAGTCAATGTACTAAATATTATTTCCACTTCAGGTACTGTGAGAGAAGAGAGGAGGCTCTTTTAAGATGCACGCTCTTTAATGTTTTTATAATTAAAAGGAATTCTCTTTTAGTATCCAAAGGCAAGGCATTTCCCCTTTCTGTCTCTCCTTCTTGTTCAGAGGTGAGAAGAGGATTGCCGACAATCAAAGACAATCAAAGGCTAAGCAGGGTTAATGGCTCTGAGGCACTGCCTTTATAAGGTTTGCTGAGCTGCCTGTGGGGTTAGTGTGGGTGACTGCGCTTCCAGGTTCTAATCAGGGAGCAGACAGGCAGGAGTGCACTGTCTTCCACAGGCTCCAACAGGCCTGGGTGCAAATTCCCCATCTCTTGATACTCACAGAGAATAGGGCCGTGAGGGGGGTAAGGTGTCCTTATGTGATGATGACTTTGGTTACTTATAAAGTCGTTATTAAAAACCTCATCTGATTCTTTGGATATATTTCCGAATTACAAGGATCTGGGGATGCAAGAATTTGAACTTTGAGCTTTGAAAGGGAAAATAAAATAAAATAAAGTGATTGACTCACATAAAACCACATAGCATGATTCTGCTCCCTTCATTGTGGCTCAGAGCAAAAGCTGTTCAGGAAGAACTTTGGCTTTGCCCCTCCCTTTCCGGAGATAGCTTCAGGACAGAGTTCCCCTCTCTCCTTTCCCTCTTCCTGCCTGAGTATTATGACACCTTATAAAAGCCAACCGGCAGGAGAAAGTTAAGTCAATGGAATACTACATTTCAAGATTGTTTTCAAAAACGGGGGTGGCTGGTTCATAGGCTCTGGGTGATGGTCTGATAACACAATTCTCACTCGCGAGAGAGCCTCCTTGGAAATATATTCTGAATAATTCATGAAAGTGACTCAGGAAATGGATAGCTAACACCCAGTGTGTATTTAAAACCAAATCTGCTTTGCTTGAAGAATTACTACATTCTACTTTTATTTATCGAGTTAAAAAAAAGAGCATCGGCCAGAGAGATGACTTAGGGTTAAGAGTGACTGCCGCTCTTGCAGAGGACCCCAGCCCACTCCCTAGCATCCACCGTCAGGTGGCTCATAGCCACCAGTAAACTGTGGTTCCAAGGGGATCTGACTCTTTCTGGTGTCAGAGTGTCTCGGTATACATGGCATTCACACACTTAAAATCCAAAAGACGTAAGAAATCTTTAAAAATACAGAGGAGGTCAGTGGCATGAGTTTTTTTCTCAAGTCTAGATGTTTTCCATGATCATACTCTTAGCTCTGCAAACCACAGTGCTGTCCAAGAATGCGACAGGCTCCATATTGTGTACACTCCCATTTAGAGAAAATTCCATTAACCAACATGAAAATATGTAAGCATTCTCATTTAAGATCCTATGATCTCTGATCCTATTAATTATTCTGCATTTTCATCAGGTGTCTATCAAAGGTCCATTGTGACCTAACACAGACTCTTTGTAGGGTAACATCCATGATTAGTCCAAAGTAGAACTTCAGAGGAGACTGTCTGGGACCCCAGAGATTTTTAGTTTCCCTATAAATATGTTCCATGTGAAATAATGAGGACCCACCCCTCCCAACGCTTAGGAAGGGCAGCAGAATCCTGGAGTACGGGGTCAAGAAAGTCTTAGAACAGGAATACAGGAGGCCTGCTCAGTTCTCCTGTCCCAAGATGATTGCGCTTATCTTTGTTGATTTTAACCTTTTCTTCTGAAAACTCCATAATTCAAGGCCAGATAATTTACTGGGACAGCAGCTATTAATTCAATGGGCACATAGCAGGTTAAAAACAGTTCAAAACCCTGTTTTGGATTTGTCAGCAAAAAGTCTTGCCAACCCTTTAGTCGTCTTACAGCCAGTTACTGAGATGTGTCTGGGTGAGTGTGTTTAAACCACAGTCCAAGGGGACATTATTCTGACACCTCATGCTACATATAGGTTACTTTGTGGCACTTCATCTGAAAGTATCATTTTTGTTAATTGCAAGAAGTCTTCAGATCAGTATTGAATTGGATGTTAGGTTAGAGAACTCCCTTAGTAGCTTGTTACACTTTCAAA
The DNA here is from genome assembly GCF_963924665.1 of Micromys minutus. Taxonomy (NCBI): domain Eukaryota; kingdom Metazoa; phylum Chordata; class Mammalia; order Rodentia; family Muridae; genus Micromys; species Micromys minutus. The sequence goes on along the minus strand of NC_137977.1, from coordinate 55,370,774 downwards.
ATCTTATAATTAAAACAGCTGGGAAAAACCGATATAATTGTTGGCCCTTTATTGACTTTAAAATAGGGGCTTTGCTTTAGACTCTCAGAAGGCATTTGAAAACTTAGTAGTATCCCGGTAGACCAGTGGGATTTCTTGGCATCTTTCAAATATCATCAAGTGTGGCTCTCACCTACCTCTCATCCTTCGTGTGCCTTGTCTCCCCTTTCTAATTTTCTTTCTGAACTTTCTAAAGTCAAGTTTACTTAAGCTCTGCACAGTTGACTCTTGTGGTTATGTCTTCATAACATGGAGCCATGATATGGGAAGGAAAAGCTTAAGTAACCTGCGGTATGTACTCTGTCTAGGAAGACAGTTTGCTGAGGTGAAGAAAACTCTGGTCTAAGAACCAGGAAATCTTGTTCTGCTCAACAGTTCAGTGACCATGGACAAGTTACTTCATTTTCCTGGTTTTTAGTTACCCTGTCAGTAAAATTACCCAGCTAGACTGGATAATCCCCATGATCCCTTCCTTAGAATGGATACTTGGTCATCTAGTGTTTTAAAATACTTTGACATTTCTTTCAAAGCCCTTTCACAACTATTTTATAATGTTAGCCTCACAAGAATCCCTGATGGAGACTTGACGGGACCTCAGTAGACTGAGAGATCACCAGGGTATATCGTTTTAGATGTGGTTCCTAAGGGGAGGTTAAGCGATTAGCAAAAGTGGAAAGTAACCTCAGCTCTTCTGCTGAGTTCTATGTCCCCCACAGAGATACACACAAGGGGAAGCTTGTTTGGAACAGCTGGTTACATTCATGGATCACTTCTCTGAGAAATATTTCTTTTAGTGACTTAAAGCATAGGGAACTCAAAACTCAAAGTGAGTAGTAAGAAGAAGAGTACCTATGCACTCCAGTGGAATGTAAGAGAGTAACTTTGCAGTATGGAAAATAAGAGCCAAGTCCTTGTGGGTAAGTTTGAAGACACGTGGTGCTAAAAGGATATCATTCAGTTATGGGCCCTGTCTCTGTGCTTTGTTTTATTTAGAATTTATTGTAATGCCGTGAAGAGACATTGTGACCAAGGCAACATATAGAAAAAAAGATTTTATTGCACTTACAGTTTCAGAGGACGAGTCCATGGTCATCCTGTGAGAAGTGTGGTTGCTGGCAGGCAGACGTGGTACTGCAGCAGCATCTTGAAATCTTACATGTTGAGACAATCACAAGGCTCTGGGGTAGGGTGCAGGGAGGCAGAGTCAACTGAAAACGTCTGTCCTGGACTTTAAATTGTAAATGGCATGGGCTTTAAAACCTCAATGCTCACCCCCTTGGCATATGTGTTGCAAAAAGGCCACACCTCCTAATCCTTCCCAAGCCTTTCCACCATCTTGGAACCAAGCATTGATACATATAAATCAATCGAGGCCATTCTCCTTCAAACTACTATAGGTTCTCTCACCAGAAATGTGGTAAACAGGAACTTTATAAGGGTAAGTGCCTATCCCTCTTTAAGTAGTGTAAAAGGGAAAAATAATATGTTTTTACTGCTTTGTGCATTTGTGTGTGTTCATGTGTCTGCAAATGGATATGTGTTCATGTATGATCATGTGTATACAAGTGTGTGTGTGTGTGTGTGTGTGTGAGAGAGAGAGAGAGAGAGAGAGAGAGAGTCTGCTACTCCTATTCAGGAAGTTCTTTCCTACCCCTGATCCTGTTAGGTACTGCTAGAGAAAAAATACTTTTCTAAACCTAGTTCTATTTCAGGTTTCATGTGTGAATCCTTGATCTATTTGGAGTTAGTTTTTATCCAAGGTGATAGTCAGGGGTCTAATTGCCTGGTACCCTTTGGAGACTTCCAGCTTTTTTTTTTTTTTTTTTTTTTGACATGTTCTTTCCCTGGTCTGATGCTGCGTTAACTCAGAAAGACCCAAAGTTCTGCCTGTTTCTGTGTCTCCAGAGTTGGAATTACAGGCGGGTGGCACTTCACACAGCTTTTTAAATTATGGGGTCGGGGGAATCTCATTCAGGTTTCTGCAATGAACAGATACACTGCAGACACATTACCATCTGAGATACTAGCCCAGCCCCTACAGAATAACCTTCATAATGGTTACACCTGTGGCAGAAGACGTACCAATGCCTATTCTCAGTGCATTCTGCTGGGAACGCAAAGAAACACAGGCATGGTAGAAGTCACTCCTACTAAAGCCAACATATCCCACAGAGCTAAGAATTGGCCTATTTACTTGTTTGAAAACGTACAACTATATTGATTTGCTATTTTAATGAAGGCATCGCAGAGACAACATTAATTGTAGTAGCAAGCCTTTCCATTGTTCTCCAAATACATCCCAGAGTTTTAAAAATGCAATTTCACTTGTCAAGTGCCAACCTGCACATTGCATCTTAATGTGGGCAGGCACTGAACATCCCTTTGATGTGGTAAGACAGGTTCTACCCAGTTCCCTTCTGACACCTCTGGGCTCATGGCTAAACTCTGGAGATTAAAAGAAGGAGAAAACCCAGAGACATTTTTAGAAGCCTTCCCTAAGTTTCTATTCAAGCAGTGACCTGTTTAATTATTAGCCTTGGGCCTACCCTCCCCATGACAATTCGTGTAAGTGATAATGAGAGCCTTCAGGAAACTGTCGTTGAAGGTACAAGACCTTCCCGAGAAAAAACTAAAAACTGCTTGCTGTGTGCTTCATGCCCTCAGATGCACATGGGAGAAAGATCTGAGAGTGCCAACTTCAACTTTGTAGTCTGTGCATTGTGAAGGGCATCCCAGTGTGAGCATTCCCAGTGCGAGCATTCCCAGTGTGAGCATTTCCAGTGTGAGCATTCTCAGTGTGAGCATTCTCAGTGTGAGCATTCTCAGTGCGCCCGCAGGAATTAAATCCACAACTGGCAACTAACAGACGCTGAGCCCAGCTGATGTAAAATTCTGGCACAAGGATCAGGAAGAGAATGGAAGAACCCAGCATCTCCTAATCACATCGTGTGAGGACAGAAGCACCTCTCGGCTTCAGGGTGATTTGTCTAGATGGTCTGCAGAAACTAAGTCCAATTCATAGTCAGGGAAGCAGCCTCAGACTCTGCCTTTCTATCGTGTTTTCAGAATGCACCGTCTGATGATCTCCCTGTCCCATGCTGTGAAGCAAGAGCCAAGAGTGTGTGTGCATAACTGTCACAGTGAATTCGAGAGTTTTTACTATCTTTTGCGACAGAAAATGATGTGGTTGAATAATTGTTCAGTGGAGAAATAGGAAAACTTTCTAACAGCAAAGTTTCCATTCTTTCCAGTACATCAGTAACACCTCCAGAAGCAGTAGAGGCTCTATTCTTAGTTGGTCTCTGAACAGGGGAGATGACTCAGCAGGTAGTGTGAGGTCCTGAGTTCAAGCCCCCAGATCCCACCAAGAGCAGGACATCACAGCATCCCTCTCATCCCAGAGCTCGAAAGGCAAGATGGGAGTGGGAGCGTGGAGGGGACCCAGAAGCTCACGGGCCAGCTCACGCACCATATGCAGTGGTGAGCAAGAAACCCAGTCTCAGACACTGAAATGGGAAATCGGCCTCTGACCTCAGACACATAGAGTAGTGGTATACTTGTGCCTGCACACACACAAACATGCATACAATCATCACAAACATACGCGTGTCAGATATCTCGGCTTGAAGCTCAGGGGCAAAATAGATACCACTCACTGGTATTGAGAGTCCCAGTGCTTCACTAATTATTATTAAATAAATAATAAGTAAAGAAGTTATAAAAGCTCAGGGAGTTTTTTTTTTTTTTTTTTTTTTTTTTTTTTTTTTTTTTTTTTTTTTTACTGGTAATTGGTTGAGCATTTAAGAATAGTAACCACCTAAGTCGTGCTGAAGTTTTGCAGACTCAAGTAGGTAATGCCTGTCTTGTGGTTTTATCAAAGAGGTTGGTCCTCTCGGGCAAAGAACATCTTAGAACCCCTTTAACGCACTTCGGCATCACTAAGTGGAGTTGCTGGGGCCACGTGGAATGAAACTCGCTGGTTTCATGATGCCAGGGATGGGTTTAGACCTGTATCTTATAACAGGGTGCTGCAGTGTGGTGTCTAATTATGGCACTTTTCGTTGTAATGGGAAAGCAGCAACAGTCACCTCCCCCATCCTGCCCTTCTAGCAGGTTAATGACCTTCATCTGCCAGTCCAATCGTATGGCACCTATACAGAAAAAAATTAAAAGCTCAACGGCAAAGCATTTCCCATATCTGAAGTCCATGAACTTTTTAATAGCAATGCTTCATGAGATTGCCGTAAATGTAACTGTCTTTTCTCCAGCCAGAGACTATACCCGTGGCTTCCTCACTGCAGTGCCGATCGGTAAACAAAGACCCACGGAAGCAAACAGTTTCCAGAAAACACTAAGAGTGACTTCTTTTTGATCACCAGTTTTTCCTGACGTTTAAGAAGCACACTGTGGGTTCTGTAATAGTTGCCTTGTTAATGATGTCTCTGGGACATGAGTATCTTTAATATACTAGTAAAATTTGTAATTAGCTGAATATATTCTGTCATTTACTAACACAACCCAACAATTTACTTAATATATATAAGAGACCTAATATTTTCTCCTGTATATATTTTGAATATAATATATTCATATTTGGATTTTCCAGCAAAATATCCTATTTCATGTTAAAGTTAAATTCTTAAGTATTTTTTATAAAGACTTTATATGCTGAGATATCACTATGACGCAATCCACAAAGGGCAGGAGGTGTTATAGCCAGGTCAACCTCTACAAAGACACTATCTACACAGACACTTAGAGGCCAGTCTGGGTAGGAGAGACAACACAGTGGTTAGGAGTATAAAATGCTCTGACAAAGGCCCTGAGTACCTTTGGTGACAGGCCTGCCACGCACTCCCAAGGCTATCTGAAGCCTCTGGCCACCACAGACACTTGGATTTGCATGCATATACCTACACACACATGCACACAAACACACACAATTAAAAAAAGTAAAGTAAATCTCAAATGCAGGTGTGCATGGACCAGAATGTGCAAGCTGAGATCTGAGGACAACCTTTGACGTTATTATTTTCCTTCTATGGAAGGCTTAAGTGTCATATTAACGGGAAATTAATGGGAAGACATGTAGTTAATTAAACAACATAGAATCCCTGAACCACAAAGGGACTTCCTTTCAATGATTGTCATACAGGCATTCAGGAAAATGAGTTTCCTATTGGCCATTTTGCAAAATCCTACTTCTCTGTTGGATAACCGTCTCACATAACATCAGAATTTAGAGGATTAATATTCAACTATACTTATTTAACAAGAAAGAAAAAGATACACAGGATTTTTTTTCAGCTTCTTAAAGATAATTATCTTTAGGCTCTTCAGCATAATTTTCAACCAATGAGCATGTGCTCTGACATAACCATTAAGGAGAAGTGTAAGTGTTTCAAAGGTTCCTTAAGCAAGAATATCTCAATGAAATGAGTATAGTCATAGTATTTTGAGATGTGTATTTTTTTTTGAGACAAGATATCATGTCTCCCCAGGCTAGCCTTGAACTCCTTATATAGCCAAGGTTGGCCCCAATATCCTGATGATTCTGCCTCTTCCAAGTGCTAGGATCGTAGGCATGACCATATTCACACTTGGACATTTGCACAACCGTTCCATCAGCCTTGGTCAGCATCTGTTCTTCTACTGCTCAGTTGGAGGAGTAATGTTTGTTTTCAGAGTTGGGGTTAAACTGGCTATCTTGGAGCTCCTGGGAAACAGTGAGCCTAGCTTGCAAGTGACAGCTTCCTGAGGAATTTTCCAGGACACATGTGACTGTCCTATCATTTTGACACTATTTAGACTCACAGAAGTTGCAAAAAATGACCAAATAGTTCACAAAATTGCTTGCTACGTTTCCCCCAGTGTTCCCAAGTTCACCATAACGTAATGACCAAAAGCCAAGAGAGAACTATGAGGTGGGACTGTGACGTAGACAGCGGATCTTGTTCTCATCCCTAACATCATTTTTCTGTCCCAAGATGTGGTAGAGTCTTGTCTTTCATTAATTTATTACATTAAAAAAAATCTTCTCCAGTCCGTGATAATTCTTGCTTCTTTTGCCTGTTGTGACTTTGATCTGAGAGTCTGTGAAGGTAAGAAAATTAAATCAGCTCATTATATGCTTTTTGTCTTTCATATTGATTTCTCAAATATTTTTGTGTAAATAAAAATCCAGGGTATTTTCTATGACAGCATATCTATTAATTTGATATCACATGGTGAATGTAGCCGAAAGCATTATTATGTGAACTTTGAATGCTTGAGCTATCACCAGAAGAGCAAACTACTTATATTCTTCAATAGGCAGAACCTTCTAGAAGGAACCATTTCACATACCCGCAGAATTTCTTGATAGGACACGATAACTAACACCTCAGAGGGAGTTGTAGCAGTTCTAAATTCAAGCCTGTTTACCATTCATTTCCCAAGAATCTTTGTACTTTCATGCGAAAGAAAAATAAGCTAAAGCTTGTAAACAGGTGAGAGTGGTTTCATGTTGAAACTTTTACAATGATTTCAACATTTAAAATTCCTTCAGCTACAAAATATTAAATGCTATCAATAGGAATATAACATCATTTCTGGATTTTGAGCCATGTTGTCAGAAATAAGGAAATAAGTTGAAGGCCAGGGTAATGGCCAGTAAGGTCTGGTAAGAAATTTTGTGGGTAAACTGCTCACGCTGTCAGCACTAGGATCAGAATTCAGATTCCCAGAAACCACATAAGAGCCAGGGGTGGAAAATGCAGGACCATAATAGCATCAGTGGGGATGCAGACACCAGAGAATCCCTGGCCAATCAGGATAGCGGAATCAACAAGCTTTAGACTCAGTGTGAGGCTTTCAGAAAATAAGGCACAGAAGAGAGGAAGTCATCCAGTGTCAACCTTGGGCTGAGGTCAAGGTAAATGCATGGGTGAGCACACCTGCATACTCATACACAAACATGTACATACATATATTACACACACACACACACACACACACACACACACACACACGAGAGAGAGAGAGAGAGAGAGAGAGAGAGAGAGAGAGAGAGAGAGAGAGAGAGAGAGAGAACAGTTGAAACCTAGGAAGCTTAAATAATTTTAAATGATGATTATAATTCTATGCATATGCTGAATAGCATAAAAGGCAAAATATTTTCATGTATGTTTGAGTATTTCTAACAGCATATGTGTCCCCCTCTGAGGAACATTCTTTTTAATTGGTAAAGGTAGAAGTTTGTGGTTTATTTACGTTATGATTTGTGATTACTGCCTCTTAAAACAAACTCCTCTCCAGTTTTGGTGGTGGTGGTTGTGCTCTTTTGAGGTACGAGACTTGCTTTGTAGCTCAGTCTGGCCTGGAACCCACTATGTAGCCTAGGCTGGTCCCAAACCTCTGATTCCCCTGCCTTGGCCTCCCAACTGTTGGGGTCTCAAGTATGTATAACCATACCTAGCAAAAGTAAACTTTTAGATTATGTTTAGATAAAAGTTACAAGGTAATAAAATTATTATAAATCATAGTTAGCCTCTTTTTATTTTCTTAATATCTTGTATTACTGTGCTATACAGCTCAAAACTAAGACATTTTCCAACATAAACACCTTTTCCCTGTAAACTTGAGATTTCATTGAATTTTCTATTGATGTCCTGTGTCTGCTCCAGAATCTGACCCAGAATGCATTTCATTTCAGTACTTACCTTGGAAAGAAAGTTGGGCTAATTTCTCTCTGTTCGACTCTATGTGATCTTATGATTTGATTGGAGTTGGGAATTCTTGTTCAGAATCCTACAGAAGCAGTGCTGTGTTGTGCACTCCTGAGTGAGTCTTTTCAGGGTGTGTGATATTCACAAGGTCGTTTGGTGTGGATGCTACCTATGGGATGCCCACTGTGTGTTCATTCCCATTGTACACTCACTTTCCCATTATTTCCACCTTTTTTCCTTTGACTTCCAATGACTATGCCAAGTCAGCAAAAGGAGGCAGATGGAAGTTGGTTCCTACAGCAAGACTTAGCTGAATGCATTGCTTAGGACTCTTGTGGAAGGAAGATTTGTCTAAGAAAGACATTTAAAAACTAATTCCAGAATATCAGTCTCCATAGAGAGACCCTGTCTCAACACAAAACAAAACAACAACTATCTACTATTATCCAGGTATCCAACTATTTTATTGATATTGAGGTGAAACAGACCAATACCTATGTTTTTGTGGGTTCCAATAATGTATAAAACATATGAAACATCCCTATAAAATGATTTCCTAATAAGAGAAAGGGTTTACAAACAAGCCAATAACAAACAGTCAAGGTCATTAGGTATTAGCATGGGTAGGACAGCAAGTGAATTGTCAATATGCGAGAGAGGAGAAAACTCTGGGGGAGAGCTGAGAGATTACAATATCGGAAGGCCAGCCTGAGATGCTGATTTCTTATGGAGTATTTAGAAAAGAGAACAAGCTGAGCTGTGAAACTACAGGATGATCTACAAGAGGCAGGAAATGGTCCTGGTGAGGTTATTTCAGATCCACGGAGCCGTGCAGATATTTGGTTAAACACTGTTCTGGGCATATTTTTAGGGTGTGTTTCTAAGTGAGCTTAACGTATGATTCACTAGACCAAACAAACACGGACTACCTTCCCCAATGTGACGGCTGTTTTTAGTTATTTTCTCACTGGTCTGGAGACCGAAGTCCAGACAAGAAGCAACTTTAAAAGTTGTTCATTAAAGGGACTGATTTTGTCTTGTGACTTGAAGAGATGCAGTCCATTGAGAAGGGGAAGAAGCAGTGACAAGTGTGTTCAGCAGCTGACTGTACCTGGTGTACAATTCTGGAAGCTAAATGACTCCAGCTAGAACCAGAGCCCGTTACAACCCTCAGTGTCCACCCCTCCAGTAACCTGCTTCCACTAGTATGGCCCCACTGCCTGATGGTTCCACAACTTTTGAAACAGTGCCTCCATCCAAGAAACAAGTGATCCTGTGGGGGTAGTTCACACTATGACTGTAGCAAGGGACATGGACTCTTCTGAAGACCTACATGCAACCAAAAGGCCAAGGATGGGAACTTTGCTACCTTGCTGGCCTTCTGAATCGGGAGATCAGTCTTTTACCTTTGTGGATGAAGATGTAACTTACATTACCAGCTCGCCTCATTCTCAGGCTTCCTGATTCCGATTAGTACAGAATTGCAGGCTCTGTTATTTCTGTAGCTTGCTGGTTGAGTACTCACGCATGTGCCCATAATACAACAGGAGTTTGCTATGGTTACTTTTCTTCACCCAAATTCCTCTATTATTGGAGGCTTGGTCCTTGGGGTGGCCATATTGGGTCGTGCTGTGGACTTTAAAGAGGTGGGACCTAGTAGGAGGTTCATTGGTCTACAGGGCATGCCCTCGGAAGACACTGGGGTATTTGTTTTAGGAGCCCATTTAGGCCTTTGTGAATGAATGCATTCTTCATAAACGAGAAGCTTGGCCTCTCCAGTGCTTTTGACTTTCCACTATCTCCATCTGCCATGATGTTGTGCAGCCAAGGGACAACTCATCAGAGCCAGTACTATACTGGCTGGACTTTCACCTCCAAAAATTGTAACCTACGCAGACTTCTGTTTCTTTACAAGTTATGACAACTGAAATAATGCTAAGCTGGTGTGGCCGAGAGAAGGGTGGGATGGGGATGGAGAGGTGGTTGTAGTTAGAATTTTGGTTTCTCAAAAAAAAAAAAAAAACCCAGTTATGTGAATATGCTTTTGGTTTAATCCTAAGTGTGGAGCAAGAGGCTGCTTCATAGTGAGCAATTTTGATTATGCTGGTGTCTCCTGCACTAGCAGGGGCATGGTTTTGCCAGGGGCGGTTAGACTCTGAGGAGTCTTCAGAGGGTGTGAACCAGAGCAGAGGGCAGGGCACTCTGATGTGGCCGCCACCGCCACTGTTGCACCTGGTTGCTGTTCATTGATGACAAGAAGAAAGCTGGAGACAATCTGATAACGAAGATTGGACTTGCTCACAAGAAACCTGATGTCCCCAATCAACAGGAAGTCCCTAATCTATTGGAAGTCCATTTTGTTGGATGAAGGAGGTCTTTCCTTTCTAACCTTCCTTCTCTCCTACCTAGTGTTGGAGAGGGGGTTGGAAGAGATTGGGGTGAAATAGGGTTGGAATGAAGGTACAGATACAAGAACCCAATAAGACAGTAAAAAAAAAAAAAAAAAAAAAAAAAAAAACCACACAACAGATGATCTCGAAGGTCAGTGTTCTGAGAAGCAGAGCATAGGGAGGTCCTCACGGAGGCTGGAGGATCTGACTTTCATTGCAGAGATGGTAAGAGCCTTTAAAGGCTCCTTAGCAGAAAAACAAATAATTACGAATTATATTATTAATATATCATTGTGGTTGCCCTGGGAACAGGCAGATGTCAGAAAGGTAACCAGAGTGGGATTGTGCTCTGGGTGCAGAACACATCAGCAACCATGCAGCAAAGCAGGGAAATCCGAGAACACACCTTTGGAGTTACAATCGACAAGGTTTGTGGATCTTAGTGTCCTTACATATGGGTTTTATTAATAAGTAAACAGATCATAGCCTTACAGAGTTTGAAGAAAATTTAAGAGTGTTTATTCAAGGGATCCAAGCTCAGCAGGCACGCACAGCAGACACTTAACCAACTGGGCCATCTCCCTGGTCTCTCAATGAACGCTTTGAATAAACTTTAGAAATATATATATATATATATATATATATATATATATATATATGATAAGATTGTGCCTTTTGATGGCATGATGGCACTTGGGAAACTTGGAAAGGAAAAAAAAAGATATGTATATATTTGCATAAGTGCATTTTACATATACATTGTGTGTGTGTGTGTGTGTGTATGTGTGTGTGTGTGTATTTGTGAAGTGGAAATTTTCCTTTAAACTTGTGCTTTACGGGAAAACTATCAAATCATGATTATCTTTGGGCAGCAAGTTACAGACTGTGACAAGTAATTTCCATTTTCTAATTAGCTCCTGTTTATAGTCTCCAAACTCTACACAGTAATCATGCCTGACCTTTGCAATCTGAAAGAAGCTCTTCTTAAAGAGAACTATTAGATTTGTGTTAATAGTAGCAGACAGATTAGAAATGTGTCAGGTACTTATACATCGTATCCAATATGTTGCAACTTGATAAGGCATAGGACAGTTCCTTCCTCAATGAGTGAAACGTGAAGGCAGTGTTTAAAAATGAATTATCAGAGGTATCTCACAGTGATCCTGTTGCTTCCTACCCTCTTCATCCAAATGCACAACACCAGGCCCATCAAGTATATATACACCCAAGAGGCAAAACCACCTCTGGTGTCTTGTGCTGTTTCTTGGCCATGGTATGCAGCAAGCACTTTCAGATTACTCACAGAAAGCCGGAGACTGCACACCACACTAATAGTATACAGTGTGACATGACTTTCTTTAGGACAGCTCCAGGTCGAATCAGTTGGAGACTCTGGGAGGCAAGCTACTCAGTAAACACAGCAGGGCATGCACATTGTATGGCGGCCATTTTAGCACAATTATGGTGGCTTCTAGCTCTTCAGTCTTTTGAGATTTGGGGTTCGAGCGCCCCTAGGCTTTAAATTATTCCCGACTTGTCCTTCCGTGCCTGGAGCAACTCACAAGTGCCATAAGTGAGTAGCTATCCTTTGTAAATCTTTCTTAGCTGGAAAGGTCATTTTAATAAAGTATATTAATTCCCACAGCAGTAAAGGAAACATTTGTTCTTCTCTTTGTATTCTCTTGTCTCAGAAAATGGTCTACATATGACTATTGAGTAAATATAAAAAAAAAATAGATGCAATTTATAATTAAAAGCCCATAACTGAAATGATAAACTTGTCCAGCAGGACCCTAATCTGAGGTGGCTGGCAGGGAGTAATGTGGTGTATATACTATGAAAGCTCTTGTCTTGACTAGTGAATATTTGTGAGGATTAATTTTATGTGGTACAGCCTGCACTATGTTTGAATGTTCGGTACTAATATATGACTCTCACTCTCCAGTAGTGCAGAGGTCCAGCCCCCCAAATACAACCATCACAAATGTCAAACAGGCTAGAGAAAAGAAAATGACTTTCAGCTCAGAAATGCTGAGCTAGGCAAAAGAATTGCAAAACCACGTCCTTTGGGCCTCTGCCAATTCAAATGGTTCATTTGCCTCTGTGGCGAACGTGTTGGTTAGTTTTTTTGTCAACGTGACACAAACTGAAGTCTTTTTGCAAGGAGGAACTTCAATTTAGAAATCGACTTCATCCGATGGGCCTGTGGCCATGTCTGTGGAAGCAAGCTAAGAAAGCCAGGGAAAGCAAGAGAGTAATCATCACTCCTTCATGGTCTTTGCTTAGGTTTCTTCTCTGAGCTCCTGCCATGGCTTCTCTAGACTGTGCACTATGATACGAAAGTGCAAGCTGAATGAACCCTCTTCTTTTTAAGTTACTTTTGGTCAGCAATAAACTAGAGCAGCCAGTCTCTAGTGATTCACCCAGCAGCCACCACAAAGCCCGTACACATAGACATGTTCTTACATTCTTCATGTAAGCAGGAGAGAATTAGTCATTATAAGGTAACCAAGCCCAACGCTTCCCTAAAGTGAATGTTTATTGCTTTTAATAACCATAAACTCAAGATACATTAATTATTGGTGTTCAGAAATGTCTCAAACATTATTTTAAAATAAAACAGACAAGGTTTTATTATGTTGTCTAAACTGATCTCATACTATTGTTCTGAGGGATTCTCTATCGTCAAGAAAAGTTGTTTCTAGCATGCGCAAGCCACTGTGGCTGGTTTTCCTCTCTAACCTCACATGCTCCCGTAAATAGTGTTTTAATTATTACTTCATTGGATTTCTCATTTGATACTTAAATATACAATCAAATCTCAAGATATTTTCTACATTATCCTAGGTTACAACCTGTTCATTAAAAACGTGACTTGTAGAATAGTTCCAAGTAAACAAACAAGCAAACAAACAAAAGTCCCCACCGAAAACATGACCAAGAGCAACTTAAGGAAGAATGCATTTATTTCAGCTTACATTTCCAAATGACAGTCCACCGCTGAGGGAGGTCAGGGCAGGAATTCATAGCAGGAACCTGGAGGCAGAGATTGATTCAGAGGCCAGGGGGAACACTGCTGCTTCATTCCTCAAGGCTTGCTCAGCCACGAGAAATATAATAAAAAAATATTGTTTTATTATAATAGCTAGATCATCAGTCTAGGGCTAGCACTGCTGGGCTGGTTCTCCCCATCCTTAATCAAGAAAATGCACCTCAGGATGGCCCACAGGCCAACATGATGGGGCTGTTTTCTCATTTGAGGTTACCCAAATGACTCTATCTTGGGTCAAGTTGACAGAACCAGCCAGCACAACCTGCTAATACATTTTAGAAACGCCTTTCCCTCTGCAAAGGGTTTGCTGCTTGAAGCACAATGGGAAATGGCCAGGGGGCATTGACCTCTTCTCTGAAGATGAATTCTTTCATTTTCTTCTTGTAGAGAACTCTGAAAAGTGGATCTGCCATTACTGGATTCAGATCTTTAATCAAGGACCTTTTTCTTTCCCCACCCCTTCCCCCACTCCCTCACCTCCCTGCTCACCAGGGGAGGCTTTTATGTGCTTTGGCCTGACACACATATACAGGCTTGTATTCCTGATCCTCTCGCCTCACCTCCCAAATTCTGGGACTGCAAGCTTGAGTCATCGGCCACACTCCTCACGCCTTTCATCCTTGGTAAGATGAGAGTGACAGACACCATCTGCTAACACCAGGCTTCGAAAAAACCTGGTTCAAGCTGTCAGATGTCTGTGACATTCAGGACTTCCGTAGGTGTCATTTTGTGGGTGTCACCTCTATTCTCCCCCCTATCCTAGTTACAGAACAAAACAAAAATGCACTCTTGTAAAGAACAAAATTATTAAAGAACTCAAGTCAACAGCAAAACGTTAAGCCAAGCGTGGGTCCTCTGTGATTCAGAGAGCTATTTCTGCATGCTTGCCAGCATTTCCGGGGCCAGTTGACCGTCTTTCTACTAATTAATAGCCACTATTCAAGTCTGACAATAAACAGGGAAGTAAACACAACAGGGTAATGGAGGACTGGGCCTGTATGCGCTGCTTTTCAATGCTGGCTTGTTTAACTCGAGGGTGAGCCTCGGGCTCCTTGGACTCCTCGGATAGGACTGGATTCCTGGGCCAGGCTGTTTCATTGCTTTGCATCATTCTTGAAGAATTGGAATGAAAAAAAACAAAACCACCCTAGTTGTTTACAAGTAATTGGAGCCTTGGTTTAATAGTCCAAGAGACACTCATGGCCAAAGAGGAAGTTTTGATTTTAGGCTTTCCAAATAGAAGAAGCAGCATTTTTAAAAAATATGTTCTGAAATTAAAATATAATTACAGCATTCCCCCTTTCCCTTTCTTCCCTCCAACTCTTTTTATGCCCTGCCTTGCTTCCTTAAATTCATGACCTGTTTTTGTTTTGTTTTGTTTTGTTTTTTTTTTTTTGGTGTTGTTATACACACATGTATTTATGTTTATATATTCCTAAATATATAAGCACAACCTGCTCACTCTGTATAATGTTACTTAGATCTGGATGATTTCAGGGCTGACCACTTAATTTTGGATAAGCAAAGTGGGGTGAGGACTCTTTCTGGGGAAAGCTACTCCCAGCATTCCTTACTTGCCTGTGGTTTTTTGACTAGAGCTGAGGCCCCTTGAGATTTCCCCCTTCCGTGTGATCACACTTCATGTGTATTGCTTCTCTGACATTTCCAGATGAACTCTCACAGTAAACTTCCTGTTCCTTCTGTTCTCACAATCTAACTACTGTCGTTTCTGCTATGATCTCTGACCCTTAGGTACAAGGATTGTATTATAGATAGATCAGTTGGTGCTGGGGACCAAAGTCATGTGTCCTCAGCATTTGGACTGGTTGTGGTTTTTTTGTAAAGGTTTTTTCTGTAAATCTGTTGGAAGAAGTATTTTTTTTTGTTTGTTTGTTTTTTCTTTTTTTGAGGGGTGAGATCTGTGCTTATCTGTAGGTATAAGGATGCATATTTAGAATGTAGTTAGGAAGTACGCTCATTTAGTAAACTGTTTTGTGTAGACTCTCCTCCAATATCCATGACTTCACTAGCCCTGGGTAGTTGGATAGGTTTCCCCTTCCAGGCATAATTGTCCTTTAGGAGAATGGGCTTAAATCCATTAAAGAACAGTTGGTTACACCTAAGGCCTGTGTGCCACTACTGCACCCTTAGGCCATCATGAATGCTCATCATCGATCTCAAAGGCAGCACAGCTGGGTAGGACTATTAGATGGGTCCTTCCCTTAGAAACTTACATGAACAGTGTGGTTCCTAAGAATCAATTTTGATCCTATATAAACTTTTTTTGGGAATTGCTCCAGATGTCTAAGAATCAAATATGCAATGGTGATATGTAAAGAAATATACTAGAACACACACACACACACACACACACACACACACACACTGTGTTGCTTGCCATTACTCTGTATGGCTGCACTGGCACTTTTCAAGAGTTCTCTTTTTTAAGACCCTCCCTTCATACCTGATAAACATAATCACAGCTGAGCAGGGTTACACACGACTGTTATCTCAGAAGTTCTTTGGCCAAGGGAAGAGGACTGAGATTTAGTTCAAGGCCAGTCTGAGCTAGGTAGCAGAGAATCGGAAGTAGAGAAGATGGGCGAGGGGGAGGAGGAGGGAGTAGAATCATGTAAAAAACATTAATGTATTATATACATGTATATTAATTGTTCATATAAATTAAGTACTTTTCTGCGAAAGAAATAAAATAGTTTCTTCGGAGCCAAATGAGTCACTCTTGTTATATTAGATAGAAATTTCTACCTGGATTATATTAGATAGAAATTTCTACCTGGATTATATTAGATAGAAATTTCTACCTGGATTATATTAGATAGAAATTTCTACCTGGATTATATTAGATAGAAATTTCTACCTGGATTATATTAGATAGAAATTTCTACCTGGATTATGACAGCTCTGGAGGCATCAGTCCTGTTGGAGTGGGGTTGGGATGATGCAGTTGACTTTGAGCTTCCCATGATCCTCTAGGCAACCCCTTCACCCAGACTGTAGTAAGCCACCTCAGTAAACTCAGTGGCTCACCAAGGTGAACCTTGGTGGTTTCTTCTTTGTTCTCTCAGTTTCCTATTCCTGGTCTCCCCAGGAAGTGTCACACAGTACTGTGGTCGAGGAACATGGATTTCTAAGCTACCCCAAAGGAAACAATGCAAAATGGAGGTGGAGGTGAAAGACCCCCGCTTAGCAACAGTAAATGCCATGTCTGTAAGGCTGTGCACACACGGGGCAGGCTAGGTCAGGGTCCCAGGTGGCCAAGCAAGATACCGGTGGGCGGCCAGCTAGCAATAGACAAAGAAAGGGAGACACTCAGACAAGCCCAGCTTCCAGATAAGCTGCAGCCCCCGACTGGTACCAAGAGTTGTGTCCTTGGAGCCATATTTCTGCCACAGTCCCTGCCAAACAAGATGTCTGTAGTTGACCACCTGGACCGGGGTAAAGACACAATATTTTAAAGACACAATATTTTGCCATACATGCTGAGACAAGGACGAAAAACAACACCCTGTCCCAGAGGAGGGGCCAAGGCCGCCCTTTCCAAAAACTTGGGGCTTGTCCCCAGTTCACCCTGGTTTCATTTAAACTAACCAATTAAAACCCTGTTGCTATGCTTCTGCTTCTGTACCTTGCTTCTGCCCCCCAAGCCTTATAAAAAGGGGACTGCCCCTTTGTCCGGTGCACAAGTCCTCCGAGAGACTGTGTGCCCACAGGTACCTGTGTAAATAAACCTCTTGCTACTTGCATCCGAAGTGAGTGGTCTCGCTGCTCCTTGGGAGGGGTCTCTTCAGACGGAAGATACCCTCCGGGGGTCTTTCATTGGTACAAACTTTCCTAGTGAAAGGAATACAAGTTATGACCAATACATGTAATAAATACACCAAAGCCAGCAAACCTTTCCAGGAGTTTTCAGATGTTATAGCCCTTGGTAGAGTTTCGATATTCGATAAATTTAACAACACATTCCAGACAAGACACAAAGCCTAAAAGCAAATAACTATTTTTTTCTAAAGGACCTAAACCAGCCTAAGGCTGTTTTGTCTTTTGACCTGTGTGCTGATCAGTTTTTCCATTAACTTGAAACAAGGGAGGGTCATCTGGAAAGAAGGAATCTCGAATGAGAAAATGCCTCCATCAGATTGGCTAGTAGTCATGTCTGAGTGGCATTTCCCTTGGTAATGGTTGATGTGGGAGGGCCCAACCTACTGTAGGCAGAGCTGCCCCTGGGGAGTTGGTTTTGGGTGGCAGAAGAAAGCAGGCGGAGCATAAACCAAATAAACCCCTTTTCTCCCATGTTGCTTTTAGTCATGGTGGTTATCAAAGCCACAGGAAGCAAAGTATCACATTTTCCCTTCCAAGTCAGTATATTCTACTTCACTAAGGTGGGGAGAGAAATGTATCAGAGGAAGCTCACAGAACCAAATAGCAGTATTCTGGCACACATGCGCCGGAGAGAAGGCAAGGATACGCTGAGCTCCTAATGTGCTAGGTGCTTTATAGACATTAAAATATCAAACTACGATCTTTTTCTCCAATTTTGTAATCGAGCGTGTGTTGTTTTGTTTGTTTTTACAGTACAGTTACACAACATACTCAAAGTCCTATCAGTCTGGAATGGCGACTTTATGACCCAAAGCTAGTGTGTTAAAACACTATTAATCTTTTTTTTTTTTTTTTTTTGGACATAAACCATTCAGGGGTTCAATGCATCACTGTCTCTAAGTAAACCCCTGCATCCTTGATAATCACGTCTTTTACGTGGTCACCTTGATCTTAACACAATTTATACCCCTTCCTTAACCCCATCAATACAATCACTCAGATTTAGGGGTTAGCAGTTTTGTTAATAATCATCGGAAAGAGAAAATATTTTTAAAGTTATTATTATTATTTTTTTAAATATGAGCCGAACACTGAAGCCCTTAGGGAAAACTGAATCAATAAAAAGGGATGGAGTTGAAGAGATGTCTCAGGGGTGAGAATGCTCGTTGCTCTTCTGTGGAACCCAAGAGCAGTTCCCAGAAACCACCAGGGGCTCACAAACCCCAGTTAATTCTAATTAACCCTAAGTTCCTGAGGATCCAACGCTTTTTCTGGTTTTTGCGGGCACTTGCATTCACACAGCATACGTTCTCACATATACATTTATTTAAAAAAAAAAATTAAACCCGAGAGAAGAAGAGGTATTTGGGTTCTCCCTACTGCGCCCACGGACTACAACCAGGACCTTCCCAGTCTTTCCCCACCTCCGCCCGTCTGGCTGTTTCGCTTCAGTGCGCAGGCGCGAGGCTGGAGGCTGGGCCGTGGTTTCCTAGGAGACCGTGCAGCAGCTGCGCTGCGGTTGGCCCGAAGGGAAGATGGGGGTGGAGCCGGAGGAGGAAGGCGGCCCGGCGGAGGAAGAAGACTTTCCTCGTGCCATGGAGCCCTCGGACGCGGGGGCGGCGGGCAGCTCGCGGGGTGTGCGCCGTCCCGGTGATGGCGGGAAGGAAGGCAGGACGTGAAGGGCGGGTGCCCGGGGCGGTCGTTGGGTCGCGGCCTTCTGGTCCCGCTCGGTCCTGGAGAGTGCGGGCACTGTGCGTTGACTCCTGAAGACTGGGGTGACGGCTGCATCCCTGCGCACACCGGCGGGGTGCACCGGTCTCCCGGGCAGTCAGGCCTTTGCTGACCCGGGGACCCCTGGTGCTTCCGGCGGCTCCAAATCAGAGAATAGGAGGGTTTTTTGTCGCCCATTTATGCTTAGAGACCTAGCCTCAGCCTAGGAAGGAAAGGATGGCCCGAATCTAGCAAGCAGGCTGGAGTCCCTAGGTGACCCATTTCCACCCCAGCCTGTGGTCCGGCCCCATGGCGCCAGAATCAATCAGCGCCGGATTCCCATTCCCTGACTCTTTCCACCTCCAGTTAACAGAAAAGTTGTGGCAGACATGTTTTTTTTTTTCTTTTTTATATCAACATTTTACATTTCCTTGGTACATATATAAAAATACCCAAATTAAGGTCTGTACACAACCAGTCCTTTTTAATGGAAGACACCAAGTTCAGGTTTTGTTAGTTTCCTCCCCACAAAAGTGCTTTTTGTAGCCCAGGGTTGCGTTTTGCCTGCTTTGTAACTAAGGAAGGGAACTGTACCTGTTTTTCCCTGTCGGACTCAATATCATAAACTACTGTTTACTCACTGGCCTTATGGCTTCAGGTGCAGCCCTGACCCCAGTTTTTAAAATTAGATACTCAGTTTTTAAATTCAGTACTTAAAGTATTCGTTTTCTGTTGCACCTCAGGTACAGTTGTAGGCACTGGGGACTTTAAAACAGGAAATCTTAACTCTGGGAACTAAATTTAGTGTCACGGAACCCACGGGTTGGGTTGTGTTGGTTTTTTTTTTTTTTTTTTAAATGTAGGAACAGCCACTTTGACTAGTTTTCAAGTTGGTTGAAAATAACATTGCTAACAGTTTCTTTGCATCTACTGTTTAAAAACTTATAAAAAACGTAAAATAGTACTAGGGTTTGTGCCATCCATTACTGATCAAGAGTCCCCCCTTAAATTAGCTACTAGTCAGAAAAAAAGTAGCTGGAGAAATTCTAGTCGATTAAGGAGGACTGAAGACCTTTTTGTTGATGTTGTTTCATGTCATTATGATTGTAGATACTGTAGAGAACATTAAAAGTGGGCATTGGATAGTTGCTCGTTGACGGTAAGCAGCCTGAATATTCTTGCTTTCCTTTGTGTATTGTGCAGCAGTTTGCGACAGAGGGGCGCCAACAGGAATCACTTCTTCGAGAGTCATAGTACATGTGGATCTGGATTGCTTTTATGCCCAAGTAGAAATGATCTCCAATCCAGAATTAAAGGACAAACCTTTAGGTAATCCACATTGATGCTATCTTTGTTGAGTGATAACATTAGCTTCAACCGTTTTTATCAGCTGTATTAAGACAGTTCCTGGAGCCCATTTCTTGGTACTTTGTTGACAGTCATATTTGTTTGGCAAGCAGGAATAAATGTACCAAGTCTCTCCCCATTAATAAAGCTGACATTAGCATAGGAAGTGCACGAGTCGAAACAAGAATGGGCTCCTTCCCCCCCCCCCAAAGATTTATTTGTTTGTTTTATTTATGAGCACACTGTAGATGTCTTCAGACACACCAGAAGAGGGCATCAGATCCATTACAGATGGTTGTGAGCCACCATGTGGTTGCTGGGATTTGAACTCAGGACCTCTGGAAGAGCAGTCAGTGCTCTTAATCACTGAGCCATATCTCCAGCTCAGAATGGGCTGTTTATAGATGTAGGAGTGTACTTCTGTAGGCCCATGCCTTAAGTAAGAGAAGCAAGCAGGTTTTCTTTCCTGCATCCAGAAAGGGTCTTTTACTATTAGTGTAATGGGAAGTCTTTGGCTTCCCTGTTTCCTTCCTTTTCTCCTAGTACCTGGTTCAGTGTCATAGTGTCAAGCCTATGATTCTGTGAAGAGCAAAGGGACCCCTATGCTTTAGTTCTTCAGGGTGGGATGAAATCCTCAAGTTTTCCTAAGAGGCCAAGGATTTAAATTCAGCCATCAGTCTTTCCCCCTCTGAAATAATTTCTAATTAGCACAAGATGCCAATTAGTAACTTCGTACTAAAAGGTATTTTTGTGGTTAAGAAGTAAATACAAGTGGTTATCATAAAAAGTGTGAGTGTATAAACAGGTCAGGCCAGAACATACTATAGGGAGTCCTTTTAGCTAAGGAGTTTACTCATTTGGCCCTTTTGTATATAACTCATGGAGTCATGGATAGCTAGCTACCTTTGACTCTGACTTTCAGATATTGAAAAAAAAAATGTATCTGCGACACTGATGTTCTCTCTTATGATATCAGGTTTAAAAATATGCAAAAAGGATGGGTTTAGGTGTTTTCCATATTTTTATTCTATATATTACAGAAGAATATGACTTACAGTGTCATAAAACAAGCAACTTGTGTAAAAAAAGAAAAGCACATAGGTTTAGCAATCTTAAATGCTTGATAAAAAAAAGTGTTAATGTGTTCTATAGGTGGTCATAATGTCATTTTAAAAATGAATCCCAAAATAATTCCTCATGGTAGCATTACAAATTATTACGAGCTGTAGTTCACTGCTTATTGGCATGAGCTCTCTCATGACTGCAGTAGCTTGGCTCTTAGAATATTGTTTATATTCACTGGCAGTTGGCTCAGAAGACACGTGAGTTTTTATAACATTGACCAGTATTTTATTTTTTCATTGTCATTTCCATCAGGCTTACTGTTTAGTGAACATACTAAAGAGTATTACATGACAATATAAATTATTTGGGCCTTGATTTGTCTGAAAAGAATCATAGAAGGATTAAATTTATGTTTTATCACTGAAAATTTCAAAGGGTTTATTGACTTGAGGCTACTTTAAATTTGAGAAACACAGCTTTCCTAACTGTCCACATTCTTACATGTAATTTCTGCTACAATAATTCAGTGTTTTCTTACTTAATATAACTTCTTTGGGAAATAGCTTGAAAACCTGATGTTTCTTAGAGTTTTACTTGGGGTTGTTCTTCTTACCTCAGTTGTCTTTTTTCTTGTCAAAACCCACTTCACGCTGGGCAAGGTGGTAAAAATCCTGTAGTCCTAGCACTTGAAAAAGGGAGGCAGAGGTGGGAAGCCCAGAGGCCAGCATTGCCACCTGGTGAGTTCAAGGCCACCGTGAAAGGGAGGTGGACAGCGGCCTGCTCTTAACCGGCACAGGGCTGTGGGTTTGAGCCTTGTTGATGCAAGCAACCACAGCAGTGGTGGGTTACCACCGACTCTGTTATAGCATGAAGCTAGGAAGCTGTGTGTTAAAATGCTCAGTTCTGCAAAATTTCCTCAGATGATTCTTGTTCTTTTTAAAGGTGTGCAGCAGAAGTACTTGGTGGTTACTTGCAACTATGAAGCCAGGAAACTTGGAGTGAAGAAGCTTATGAATGTCAGAGATGCAAAAGAAAAGTGTCCTCAGCTAGTCCTAGTGAATGGAGAAGACTTGAGCCGCTACAGAGAGATGTCCTATAAGGTCACAGGTACAAGTTAGCTGCTCTGTTTTTAGCCTGTTTATGTAGGATGACTATTCACTATACAAATATTTATAATCAAGTGCCATATATGTAGTTCTTTTTGCCTAACACTTTAAAAAAATATTTGGGTCTTGCCCACTTCAAAAATGATTAAGGAGTTGGCAGATGGCTCTAGATGTGAAATCTGACAACTGGGGTTCATCCCATGTGCCCACGTGGTAGAAGGAAGAACTTACTTGGACAAATTATCCTCTGACCTCCACACATGCTGCGGCATGTGCCCCCTCTCTCTATCAAAACATAAATGTAATACATTTTTAACTATATAATAAAGTGGCTTCACATACTCCCAGATGAAGACATTTTATACACATCTTTAGTTGTGTGAGTGGGCGGCTCTCACTGTTACTGCTGGAATGAGAAAGTGGGTAGGTGAGTCTGACGGAAATTCAGTCGTGAGCACTGTTTATGTGAGTAACAGAAAAGCGTAAGTGGAGCTTTAAAATATGGACTGAAAATAAACACTGTGAAGAAATATTTTTGGTGCGTGTAGTGTGTGTGTTTGTGTGTGTGTGTGTGTGTGTGTGTGTGTGTGCACATGTATGGCAAAGGTCAATATTTATGTCTTCTGTTGCTGTCCAGTTTTTAAAAATTTTTATTTTGTATACTGAAGAACTACGGTACTTTCCACCGTCTAGTTAGAAGATTCAGGGTAAGTAAAAATGGTTTCATAGTGTTTAGTTTTAGGTCTAATTTTAGAGTGGATAGTCCTTTCTGGGTATTAGTTTGGGTCAGTTTTGTGAACTTTTTAATTTCTATGTCTTGGCTTGATACAAGGTGTCTGAATTCCCAAAGGTTGTACCTCTTTAGTTTCTCCATCCTCATGGGATGTACTCAAAGAATGCTTCAATATACCTCACTTAATGTTGTTTCAAGATTAGTTCTAAATGCTATCTTAATTTCTCAATTGAAGTGCTTGTGGAAAGTATCACTAAAATATTATTACTTGTTTTTGTGTTTCTAAGGATGTTGCCATTTGTTCCTTGATATCCACTTCAAGATTTTAACTCCCTCTTAAGTGTCAGTTGTATTTTTTTAAAGTATACTTCAGATAAAAATAGATATGGATATAGAAGAAGTTTAGGATAGAGTTATTACTATGAGTCATTATCCTGGGAATATTATTTTTGTGCTCTTTTTTTTCCTGTGAATATTGCCTCTACTCAAAATTCTGTTAGCTGAGAACATTATCCAAGATTCCATGCAGACCTGGGCTGAGTGATGGCGCAGCGGTTAAGAGCACTGACTGCTGTTCCAGATGATCTGGGTTCAATTTCCAGCACCCACATGGGGGTTCACAGCCATTTGTAACTCTAGTCCTAAGGATCCAGTACACTCCTCTGGCCTCTGTAGGTACCAGGTACACACACAATACACGGACTTACATGTCAACCAAACAAACATAATATGAAATAAAACTTTAAGTAAAAAATTAAAGCTGTGAAGCTATGATGCACGTGGTATCATAATATGATGTGCACATGTTTTATATGCTGTCTTTGCCATGTTAATCATTAAACAGTGTAATCTGTTCTAGTTGTAACTTAATTATACCTGTGTTCCAATGCTTCTTCATTGTAGAATTGTTGGAGGAGTTTAGTCCAGTTGTCGAGAGACTTGGATTTGATGAAAATTTTGTGGATCTAACAGAAATGGTTGAGAAAAGACTCCATCAGCTTCCAAGTGACGAGGTTCCGACAGTGACTGTGTTCGGCCATGTTTACAATAACCAGTGTGAGTGCTTCCTCCCTGTCCCCTGGGTGGCAGTCAGTGCACATATCCCAAAGCCAGTGAGCTCACTGAGAGATGTGTAACAGTATCTAAGATGGCCATGAGGTATTCAGAAAGTTGAGTGGTGTGTAGGGACATGCCCCTTGAGGTGCGGCTTCCATCTCTCTGAGGCAGTTTTTTTTTTTTTTTTTTAATCCTTTTTGCTCCTTGTTTTTAAGACCTCTACCTATGTAGGTTATTCCTAACTTACAGACATCAACTTACTACTTTTTTTCTTTGTCATTTTTAATTCTGAATTTTGAGGCAGGTTAAATGTGTTGTTGATCCATTCTGTTTCTCTGAGGAGTGAGATTCCCCTGTTGGATCCTGGCTTCATCTTGTCCAGGCCTTTTGTCATAGGCCAATCTGCTATTCGCTGGTGACTTCCCCAGGCTTCAGGTTAATCAGTTTAAATGACTGTCAGCAGCTATTGGCAAAAAGCAACATGACAGATGTTTTTCCTGGGATATTGAGATCTGTGAGTAAGTTGCAGTTAGTGCCTGGGAATATGTAATTAGGCTTCTAGACACCCATGACTGCTGGAGAGTGAAGCCAATGTGGAGGAAGAGCTCTCCACGTAAGAGCAGCCTGACAGTAGTTGGTCCTACATCAGCATGCACCTCTTATGCCCCTGCTTAGAGTGTCCTATATCACAAACACAGACAACAGGGCAGAACCTCCGCTCTAGGGGACATGAAGCCTCTCCTGTGTAGCCTGTACCTGTGCCCTTTTGTCAGTCCCTAGGGTGAAAAGACAGGAAGGAGGTTACAGATACATCTTTGTGCAGCTTTTAAAGTAGATGCAGGCTTACTGTTTAGAAAAACAAAACATATCTGTGTAGAGAGAGCTAGATTTTATATTTCAGATGAAGAATACCTAATTACTCATTACTTCTTTTATATATGTTATTTAATTGAAATCAGTCTCACTATGTAGACTGGCTGGCCTGGAACTTCAGTGTTAACCAGGAGAGCTTTAAACTCTGAGATCAGCTTGCCTCTGCCTCCCAAGTGCCTGGCTCCACATAGATTTAAAAGCAACTTCTTTCAAGCCAGTGTATAACTGGGTAGAGTCATGGTGTGGATGCTCATGTCTGTGATAGACAAGCCAGCTGTCATCCTGGCACATTTATGTTATGTGGCCTCTGTGGTCATGTGCTCTCAGCTCGGCTGATTGATGAGCCAC
Source organism: Micromys minutus (assembly GCF_963924665.1). Lineage (NCBI taxonomy): Eukaryota > Metazoa > Chordata > Mammalia > Rodentia > Muridae > Micromys > Micromys minutus. The sequence goes on along the minus strand of NC_137977.1, from coordinate 55,345,509 downwards.
TGAGGATAAGTCCGTGTTAGACGCTTCATCTCCACGTCCTTCCAGCATGAGTCCTAGGATGGGTCCATACAACTCTATCCTTTACATCAGAGAAACCGAGTTTTTCATAACCTCCCTACAGTATCACAAGCAGATCTCCTAACCAGTCGGCCAGTCATCATTTTCAGCAGGGTATTCATGTGGTGTATGACATCCAGACTTCGTTCTAAAGCTATGTCTGTTTTCCTTGTGTATGTTTCCTTCTGTCTCTTTATTGGTAAAGGCCAATGAAGGTCTTATGCATGTCAGCTAGGACTGACAGGAACTGCATTTTCAGTCTGTTCTGTTAGTGAGTAAGCACTCCCAGCATGCACTCCTTATCACAGCCCTCGGTGTCTGTTTAGCTTTTGTAGTGACCCAGAACAAACTAAGGAAACAGAAGAGCAGTGGGGGAGTGTAGTGGAGGGAGTGAGTATAAACAAAATCGTGGGCTCTTTTCACCCTTTTTGTGAGAGAGAATTAATGCTTTTGTGGTAATGCCATTGTCATTATAGCTGTAAACCTGCACAACATCACGCATCTGAGACTTGTGGTTGGATCGCAGATTGCAGCAGAGATGCGGGAAGCCATGTATAGTCAGCTTGGGCTCACAGGCTGCGCTGGAGTGGCTCCTAATAAACTACTGGCAAAGTTAGTGTCTGGTGCTTTTAAACCAAATCAACAGACAGTCTTATTACCTGAAAGTTGTCAACATCTCATTCACAGTTTGAACCACATAAAGGAAATGCCTGGTAAGACAAATACATTTGAAGAGTGTATATTGGCTTTGTTGTGATTTCTTTAATCTCAACTATGCAGTTAATTCCTAGAGGCATACACTTGGTTTTGGAGAAAGCCAAAACCCTGAAATGTTTTGTGGAACAAATCTGTGTGAAGATTTATGTGCAAGTACTCTTTCCACACAATCTTAGCAATGCCCTGGAGCCATAGGTGGAGACATCTGTAATATTGATAGTAGCTTGCTTTCGAGAAGCATGGCCTTCGTAACACTGCATTTGTGTTGTTTAGGTATTGGCTATAAAACTGCCAAGCGTCTGGAAGGGCTGGGGATCAACAGTGTGCATGATCTCCAGACCTTTCCAATCAAAACACTGGAAAAGGAATTAGGTATTTCAGTTGCTCAGCGCATCCAGAAGCTCAGCTTTGGAGAGGACAAGTCTCCTGTGACACCCTCGGGGCCACCACAGGTAGGTGAGCATGGTGTTTAGTTTACCGGGTGGTGGTTATGACGCTACTTAAGCTAAAGATGTCTGGCTTTAGTATTCACTACTTCGGTGTGCTTCGAAGCTTCTGTGAGATGCTTTCTCAGGAGAAGCTGATTTCTGTGAGATGAGCAAGTACTCTGAAACTGAACTTACCTGCTAGGAGTTTTTAATCTAATTCTCTACTTTTTTGTTACTACTTCCTTAAAATCCTGATAAACATATGAAGACCACCTTTTTAAAATATCCTTGTTTTTAGACCAAGCTAGGGGTTTGGACAGTGGGCAGGGAGTTCTTACTCAGTTAGCGAAGGTTTTATTCATGTGCTAGGCACATCAGAAATGGCTCCACATATGCACTGCATTGAATTTCACCATAACCTCTTAGATAGGCAGTGTCATTTGTTCAGACCTCCCTTCCTGCTCCCCATGCTTCCTCCTTCCCCCTTTAAAGCCAGGGCACTGTGTATAAAAAGGCTAAATAATTCGTCCAAGCATAAACTCAGATTAAGGTTCTAGAGCTATGGGAACCTTGCTATAGTCCTGTAGAGGAATTAGAGGTGGTCCTTGTGATTTACGGTTGCATGACTCAGTGCACACATGGTACACACAATAACCACACACACAGTACTGCATACACACAGTACTGCACACACAATAACCACACACACAGTCACTGCACACACAATAACCACACACACAGTACTGCATACACAGTAACCACACACACAGTACTGCACACACAATAACCACACACACAGTACTGCACACACACAGTACTGCACACATAATAACCACACACACAGTACTTCACACACAGTCACTGCACACACAATAACCACACACAGTACTGCATACACACAGTACTGCACACACAATAACCACACACACAGTACTGCATACATAATAACCACATACACAGTACTGCATACACAGTAACCACACACACAGTACTTCACACACAGTCACTGCACACACAATAACCACACACACAGTACTGCACACACAGTCACTGCACACACAATAACCACACACACAGTACTGCACACACAATAACCACACACACAGTACTGCACACACAATAACCACACACACAGTACTGCATACACACAGTCACTGCACACACAATAACCACACACACAGTACTGCACACACAGTCACTGCACACACAATAACCACACACACAGTACTGCACACACAGTCACTGCACACACCAGGAATTATCGAAAAGGTGAACCTGGTGTTGCTGATGCATAAAGATAGGTAGTAAAGAGCGTGCTGAGTATTTGTTTGGCATGAACACTGCTGCTGTTACATTAACCCTTATTTATACATCTTTGCCAGTCCTTTAGTGAAGAAGATACGTTTAAAAAGTGTTCCTCAGAAGTGGAAGCTAAATCTAAGATCGAAGAATTACTGTCCAGCCTTTTGAACAGGTGTGTTTCCCCTTGCCTCGTCATCTTTAATGTTTAGGCCAGATGCAGAACCAGCTTGTAGTCTGTGTTGGATCTGACAGGTCAGCTGAGAATGAGGCAGTGCTATTCAAGATGGATCATTTGTCATTAGATTTCTCTTATTACGTCTCTCAATTAAAATTGCAGACTTGCATGGTTGTCATTCAGGTGGTAGCATGGTGGATATGTTGCTCTTAAGCCACAGTAGCTACCCAAGGGTTTCTTCAGTGTTCTAATGGTGCTCCTGGGTTTCTAGTGTTCAGGAGAGAAATTTTAAATCTTCCCCATGGCTCTTGCACAGCCTCTGCTCTAGACACGATGACTTGCTTCTCAGTTCAGAGGGACTGCAGAGAAGAGTCAGCCTGCCACAGTTCTCACAGTCCTCATGGAGGAACGGGTAGGATGATGGCCCAGAGTAGGACGGGGCTGAGGAGCAGGGCTAGACACAGCCTGGCTCCCTTGTCTCAGATTCAGAAAGGACAGTGGAGTCAAAGGAAGGAATGGCTAACTAGGTGTATGTACAATGTGTAAATACGTCCATGGGCTCTGAGCACACACTTAATGATGTATCAACTGGGATCTAAATATACAAAAACATGTAACATAAACCGAGCAAGAAATGCTTTCCTGGTGTTCCTTGTTATCTTTCAAATGTGCATTTCTCATTTCCCATAAGAAAGTTCTGACCTCCCATCACTTTGTCTCGTTAGAAGTGTCCTAACTTGGTTTAGAGCATGCATGCTTCTGACATGTTGCAAGGATGGGGGGCTGTGCATAGATGAGAGGCTCAGTGCTTGTTGCCAAGAGCTCCTGTCACATGTAGCTTGCCTGGAGCAGAGCTGTGCAGTTCTTTGTTGGCCACCTGCTCTGAGGTAAAGCATGACTCAGCTCCAGCGAGATGGCTCACTCTCTTCTGAGGACTCTGCTGCTGAAACTGGGTCATTCCCTCTGCCTCAGCTCACGTTGTACCCTGAGATCAGTGTCTGTGGAGGATGGTCCCGCACATGGAAACACCAGAGGAAGCATATGTCATATACTTTAAGTTCTCGACCGGAAGACTCGGTCCAGAAGAGAGCACCCTCTAACGCTCTGAGATGCCGGGAGCCCAGAGTCCTCACTGCACATCTCCATTGCTAGTGTGTTGAGCTGTGACTGAGGGTGATAGAATTCAAGTGATCGGTATAAAAATAATTTCATACATCTGTGTGTCTGTATGTCTGAAGTACATTTTCCTTCTAGAGAATTTATTGATTAATCCTACAGGTAGGAAAGAAAGGTAAGCTGTTTTTAAAAGGCCAGCTTCTAGGCACTAGTTTAAACTTGCTTCTAGCCTTTTCCTAGTGTCCTGTTGAGCAGACCTCAAGTCTGATGAGGGGGTTGGTAGTCACCACCAGAGTGCAAGTGCCCCTTCCACCATTGCTGGAGTGTGGCTAGTGTTGTCACTGTTCGGTTCGTAGGCTTCCGCTGCTGAGGATGACTGAGTGCTGCTTTTCCTTGCCAGCTTGCATTGCAGCTTCTGGGTCAGTTCCAGTGTCACTCCCACGTCCCCTGTCCACAGTGCATGCTGTCTTCATGGCCAGGCCCTCCCTTGATATTCTGGGCATCAATCTAGGGCAGTGCACTAGCCTGCACTGTTTTCAGAGTTCTAGACTACCCTACCAACAACGTGGGAGGAGTGTGCGCACACATGCTACTGGGGTTTTTTTGTTCAGTAGTCCATGGCTCTTGGGGAAAGCATTATTGTTTGAAATGCTGGAACTTCTTTAAGTTCCATATATATCAATAGGTAGTTTATGTGCATTTCTTATATATTATATGTTATAACATTTATGTTTGATATAAACACATGTAGAATTTTAGGGAAACAGAAAATCTCTTTCTGTATTTTTTTATATGACTGTTGGTAGCTCGTGGGTGCACCATCCCTGTCAGGTCTAGAAGACAGAGTTCCGTGGCAGTCCTCTGACGCTTACTGCCTGCATCTCTGCTTCACTGCTCACTAAGCCTTGGGTGTGGGGTTGTGTTGTAGATGCCCTATTATTTGGGGTTGGTCACTCCCCAGGGACTTTCATCCTCTGCACTTAGTTCTTCTTGAGATTCTCTGTAATTACCTCCATCTGCTACAGAAAAGACGCATATTTGATGTGGAGGAGAGCTGCAGTGACCCATGGCTATCAGACTGAGTATTTAGAAGGCAAGTAGATGGTAGAGGTGGGTGCTCCGCTAGGGTCTGTGACCTCCTCAGCCAAGGGTTTCGGCTACTTACAGCACCAGGCACGAAGTTCCCTCTGTTCAGCAGACTTTTAAGTCCAGTTATGTATATCTAATGCTAGTGAGACTGAGAGCAACCTAGCAAAGGGAACAAGCCTCCTTCTTCCACGTCAGCAGACAGGGTGGCCCCGATTAAAGATGGAACTTCCCACCACAGAAGATCCGGATTAAAAGTTTAAAAGTGTCTTCCCACATCAATTGATTAGGAAGAAAAAAAAAAAACAAAACCTCACCGTTGTGCCCAGCCATTGGGTTTTAGTTAATTCCAGATGTCCAGTTGGCAACCAAGAACAGCCACGCAGCTTGTCATCATGGTAGCTCACAGGACCTACAGCTGGGCGGGGCTCCCGATAACTCTCTTTCCTGGCGTCCTACATAGCACATTCATGAACTGTGATAGCTAGTGAGAGGTGGGGGGTGTGGGGGGCTTCAAGCTTAGCATCGGCTTGAATTCTGTCGCCCTGTGACCAGAGTGTGGTTTCTTCAGTATATGCAAGTGAGGACATGCAACTTAGAGCAGTGGCGGGTGCATGGCATGTACCATCCCATAGTGTTGTTTGCGCCCCCACCTCCACTCCGGACCCCAACCAGACACTGGAGCTTGTGGGGAGCATGCCCCCCCCCCCCGTAGAAAGCTTTATAAAATAGTAGGATTCTGTATGGCGTTTTCAACATCTTGAGTGTTTTCTCCCTCCTTTGCTTGTCTGTTCTCTTCCCTCTCATCCCCTGCTCCAATGAACTCCTCCCCTGCCCCCCTTTCCCTCCACAGACCTGCGTTCTGCTCTCCTCGAGACAGGGCTTCCTACTATGTGGTTCTTTCCCCCTTGGCTGGATTTCACGGTTACTCCAAGTTAGATGCTCCAACCTAAAGTTTTGGAGCAGTGGTTCATAAGTAAGAGAGAACATGCAGATTTTGTCTTTCTACTCTAGGTGACCTCACTAGGTATAATATTGTCTAGTACCCAAGCCAAAAAATCTATGGCCAAATTAGAGTTAGAAAGACAGTTAGCTTTACATGCTCTTTCATTGTTCTTGTTCATTACCTGCATTCAGTCTTCTTCATCCCCTGGTATCTAAGCTTTTCTGTCCTCTTCTTCATGTTATACTGTACCCTCCTGTGTGTGTGTGTGTGTGTGTGTGTGTGTGTGTGTGTGTGTGTATTATTGGCTAGATCTTGCATATGAGAGAGAACATGTGGTTTCTTTCTGAGAGTGTGTGACCTTGCCTAATACTGTATGTAGTAAGTTCATTGATGGACCTTTGGGTGTATGTCGAGGAGTGCTACAGCTGGACATGTGGTAGATTTGGTTTAGCTTTCTGCGGAGCCTCTACACTGGTTTCCATAGCTACCCAGTTTGTACTCTCAGCAGAAGTGAATGCGGGGTCTCCTTTCTCCACATTCTTGTCAGCACTTACCACTGTTTACCTTACTGTGCCCGTTGAGTGAGATGAGGTCAGATGAGAGAGATGGCAAGGTAGTTTTAATGTACTTTTCCCCGATTGCTAAGGCTATTGAAAATTATTTTTGTTTTCTTGGCAGGTGGGGTTATTTTTTTGATGCCTGGTCTTTCGAGTTCTTTATATATATTCTGGCTATTAGTTCTCTATTAGATAGACAGTGTCAGGGCTTTGTTGTGTTGACTTTGAAATACTTATCTGGATATTTTGATCATTTATTACTTTATGATTTTATTTTCTATGGTGCATATAGTTGCTCTAGTTACAAGATCTGACACTTCAATAACTAAGTATTCATCATTGTAAAACCATGTTGCTTTATTTGGTTATTGTCTTTCCCATTTCTGTTTTAGGGTATGCCATGATGGAAGGAAGCCCCACACAGTAAGATTAGTCATCCGTCGGCACTCCGACCGACACGGTAGTCGAGAGAGTCGTCAGTGCCCAATCCCATCGCACGTCATTCAGAAGTTAGGGACAGGTATGGGCCAGTTCTCTAAGGAGATAAGTGGCATATTGTTCTCTTCAAAAAGCAAACTTTGAGTTACAAACATGCCACATTAAAGTGTTTTCCTGTAGTCTTCAAAACTTACTTTTATTTTACCATTATTAACATTAGGAATTACCATTAGAAAAACTTTTTAATAGAAAATAAAAGTAAATTCTCATTTACTCAGTCATCTCAGTAAATACTTAGTTAAAAAAAATTTCCAGCTTCAGAGGGCACAAAGCTAAGATAATTATGTAGAATACACTTAGAAAATAATATCAAAATGTGTGGTGATCCCAATTTAGATTTTAATTTCTTAGTCCAAGTCATGGAAATAATATTGTGCTTCGAATATTAATTAAGATGAATGTGCTTATTACATCCTTCTACATTTTACTTAGGAAATTATGACGTGATGCCACCCCTGATTGATATCCTTATGAAACTTTTCCGAAATATGGTAAACGTGAAGATGCCCTTTCACCTGACTCTTCTAAGTGTGTGCTTCTGCAACCTGAAAGCCCTGAACAGCGTTAGGAAAGGGCCTATGGACTGCTACCTAACGTCATCCCTGTCAACAACTGCCTACTCTGGCAAGCGCAGCTCTGTAAGTACACCCTGACTGCCCTGGTGGCTACACCCTCCATCTGCATTTGTATGGAGTGCTATTTGGAGATTCTTTTCAGATGATGTCTTAGTCAGGGTTTCTATTCCTGCACAAAACATCATGACCAAGAAGCAAGTTGGGGAGGAAAGAGTTTATTCAGCTTACACTTCCACATTGCTGTTTATCACCAAAGGAAGTCAGGACTGGAACCCAGGCAGGTCAGGAAGCAGGAGCTGATGCAGAGGCCATGGAGGGATGTTACTTACTGGCTTCCCCTGGCTTGCTCAGCTTTCTTTCTTATAGAACCCAGGTCTACCAGCCCAGGGATGGCACCACCCACAATGGGCTGGGCCCTCCCTTCTTGATCACTAGTTGAGAAATGCTTTACAGCTGGATCTCATGGAGGGATTTCCTCAACTGAGGCTCCTTTTTCTGTGATAACTCCAGCTTGTGTCAACTTGACACAAAACCAGCCAGTACAGATATGATTTAGTTGTTTATAGTTCCTATCACAGGATGGTTGCTGGCCTTAAATATATTACAATCTATTTCCAAGAGGAAAATGTAAACACAGAATAAAAGAGACAACCATTATAGTGCTTCTGATTTGGAAGTGTTAGCACATTTTCTGGAGGTCTATACAGATATTATGGATTGATTTATAAATGTAAACATATCTAGAAATTACCATTGTTTAAGATTAGGATACTAGTATAATAATTTCTGAACTGTAGTTGCAATTTTTATGATATATAGTTGTATGTTTTATGATATATAAAACTAGAAGGGAAATTCAGGTGAAAACTTTTATAGAAAAATTGAGTAAACTTAGGTTGAGAGTTTCTGAGTTTTATATAAATGTAGTGTGACAGCTTACAGAATAATGTACTTTCATTGTGCTCTTTGGTTTCTGTCACATGCTACCCTTTAGACAGGTAGGTTTTGGAAAAATCAACCCTTTTTGCTTTGTGCATGTATTTTTCATAGCATTGGATCACTTTAGTTTACTGGGTCAGTGTGGAACATATGATTGCTGAGGTCTTCTCCTCATGTTTTGTCTCCGACTCTGTGTGAGCTGGCAAGGAACGCAGCTAGAATGACAAGCCACATGGCAGTGTGGGGCACTGGGGTGGGTTTGGCACTGGCAGGGAACGGTCAAAGGTGTTGGGCAGGTTTGTCAGTGTGTGAAACCCTAGTGTCAGGGCTGCAGCAGTGACATGTAAGGCATGCGGACTCCTGAGCTTTGCTTCACCCTGTGTTGTAGAAAGTGAAGGACACCCACATGGAAGACTCTTGTAAGGAGAAAGAGGCAAACTTGGATTGTCTGCCCAGTAGAAGGATGGAAAGCATGCAAACAGGGGAATCTCCTTTGGATGCCACCTGCTTTCCTAAAGAAAAAGACACAAGTGACTTGGCACTCCTGTCACTGCCAGAGGGTGTTGACCAAGAAGTCTTCAAGCAGCTTCCAGCAGATATTCAAGAAGAAATCCTTTCTGGAAAATCTAGAGAAAATCTTCAAGGAAAAGGAAGTTTAAGTTGTCCATTACATGCCTCTAGAGGAGTACTGTCTTTCTTTTCTACAAAGCAAATGCAAGCCGGTTGCTTAAGCCCCAGAGATGCTAAGCTCACTAGCAAGCGGGTATCAGCCATGTCTCCATGTGAGCCTGGAACATCAGGATTGAGCACCAGTAGCTCCGCCCGTCCATCGTGTGGAAAGGATTGTTCCTATTATGTAGACAATCGGTTAAAGGATGAACGTATGAGTCAAGGACCTACAGAGTCTCAAGGATTCCACTTTTCCAACACGAACCCTGCTGTTTCTGTTTTTCATTCATTTCCAAATCTGCAGAGTGAACAGCTTTTCTCCACACACCGTACTGCAGACAGCCACAAGCAGACAGCCACCACCTCTCACCAGGGACTAGAAAACAGAGAGCAGGATTCTGCTGATGAAAAGCTTACTTTCCCATTGGACATTGATCCTCAAGTTTTCTATGAGCTACCAGAAGAGGTCCAAAAAGAACTGATGGCTGAATGGAAGAGAGCTGGAGCAGAGCTCCCCACTGTGCACAAATAGGTGACTCAGGACAAGGTCCCGGGAGCAGGGAGTGGTGGGCCCAGATTACTTTTTCTTAACTAAACAGTAATAGTCAATGGTGTAGCAATCCAAGGTAAGATGTAACAGATAAGGCAAAAATGGATACAGGAAGTAAATCCTAGGACAGAGGAAAAGCATCCACACCATGTGGTAATGTAAAAAAAGCTATCTTCCTATTATTTCTCCAGCTGTTTTATATCATTGTCAATAAAAGGAATATCATGGTCAGCAGTGGCTTTTACTGTAAGTTGTGGACAGATGTTTTATGCTTGCAAAACAGGAGTTAAGTTTGTTTTTGAAACAATATCCTACTATATAGCCCAGACCAGCCACAGCTTTGTAAGCTATTACTGCTTTATAAACATTTTGTGTGTTTAAGTTCGACTGTGTGTGTGTGTGTGTGTGTGTGTGTGTGTGTGTGTGTGTGTACTCAAGCACGTGAGAGAGAGAAGAGAGAGCAGGAGGGAGGGAGGGAAGGAGAGACAGAGAGACAGAGACAGAGTCATTCCATGGAAACCAGAAAGGGGTATGTAATTTCTTGAAATTGTAAGCCACCAAGTGTGGGTGCTAGGATCTGAACCCCAATCTTTTGATAGAGCTGTAAACACACAACCACCAGGTCTCCATCCTCACCATTGGCTTTTAAAATAGCAATTTCTGATTTCTCACACAGTGAGAACATACCACAATGCATTAGCAAATACTGAATGATTGAACATTGTGGCCTCCTTACCTTAAGGATTATGGACGAGAGGTTTGCATGCTGTAGAGCAGGGCGGTTCTCAACCTTCCTACTGCCGTGACCCTTTAGTACAGCCCCTCATGTTGTGGTGATCCTCAACCACAAGATTATTTTTGTTGCTACTTCATAACTAAATTTGCTACTGTAATAAATTAGAACACAAATATCTGTGTTTTCTGGTGGGTTAGGGGACTACTGTATTGAGAACTGCTGTAGAGGATGGGGTAGAAGGAACATTATTTGAAATGATGGTAAACATGGGCATGAGGAATGTAAGGTAAAGGGTTTGTAACACTATTAGCACTATTAATAAAGCCCATTTTCACATAAGCAATCAATCTATAGGGCCTAGAAGCAATGGGTGGTGATGTTCAGTTGTTTATTTTATCTCCTGTATATTTGGACGGGAGACTAGGATGTGTCAGAAACAGAGAAATCGTTACTAAGTGGTCCTGTAATATCTTTCCTTTTTTTTTTTTTTCTGGCCAAAATATGATTTATGGTTGAGGATGTCTTATTTTGTAAGGAAATTTTTAGAATACCAAAGTATCCCACAGCACTAATTTAGAGGAGTCATCTTGTGGCTGTAACTTGGGTAAGCACAGTCTGGAGAGTCAGAAATGAAGTACACACATAGGAATAATATAGCTTAAAAATACTTCCTTCCAGGTCAGGAATTTTGACTGGGCTATAGATTTCTTACAGTTTAACTACTAAAACTGAAGTGTGTGTGTGCTTGTTAGCAGCGTCTCATGTAGCTCAAGCTGGCCTAGAACTCACTATTGTAGCTGAAGAGGACCTTTGCCTAATCTCTTCATTTCCAAAATTCAGGCATGAACTAATGTGCCCAGTCCTTTGAGATTAGCTAAGATTATTTTTACCCAAGATATCCACAGTTATGAACCAAACAATTATTTAGAACTAATACAGTATTAATGCATAAAAGAAGTGTCTTAGGGTTTTACTGCTGTAGACACCACAGCCAAGGCAATGCTTATAAAGGACAACATCTAATTGGGCTGGCTTACTGGTTCAGAGGTTCAGTCCATTATCATCAAGGTGGGAGCATGGCAGCATCCAGGCAGGCATGGTGCAGGAGGAGGTGAGATTTCTACATCTTTAACTGAAGGCTGCTAGTAGAAGACGGACTTCCAGGCAGCTAGGATGAGGGTCTTAACCACACCCACAGTGATACACTTCCTCCAATGAGCCACACCTCCTAATAGTGCCACTTCCTGAGCCAAGCATATTTAAACCACCACAAGGAGTATTTCAGTTTGGCCATTTAAAAAAATTGTTGCTTTTTTAAAAATTAATTTTAGATATTACATGTTTTTCAGCTTACATACATATGTATCATGTGCAAGCCTAGAGCCTGTGGGGGCTCAGAATAGGCTGCCAGATCCTCTGGAGCTCGAGTTAAAGATGACAGTGTGCCTCAAGAACAGCAAGGGGTGTCAAGTGCTGCGGTATTGCTCTAGGCCAGCATCTGAAGTTGTTGGTATACTGGGGTCGATACTTGCTGGACACGCAGTCTAGAGTAATGCCATCCCGTGTGGTTGGGTGACGTGGAGGCCAAGACAGGAAGCAGAGAGATTACGTCTTCAAATGAAAACAGGCTGAAGGACCACAAGTGTGGTGAGGCTAGGGACTGTAAAAGCTTGCTCCTAGTAACATAATTCCTACAGCAAGACCGTGCCTCCTTAAAGTCCCCAAACAATGCCACCAGCTGGTGCCTGAGTGTTCAGATGTCTCAGCCTATGGGGGCCGTTTCTCATTCAAACCACCACAGCTGGTAGTGGAGACAGTGTTTGATGGAGCTTGCTACCTTCCAGCCTAGTTGAAAACCAGGAGCCGAGGGTTCCAGGACAGCCCCTGCCTCAAGGGAACAGGCAGGGAGTGTTAGCGGAGGACATCTGCTGTCCTCTTCTGGCATCCTTGCACAGGTGCACCCACCTTGAACACACATGCCAGTGCGCGCGCTCTCTCTCTCTCTCACACATATATACACACACACACACACACACACACACACACACACACACACCACACACAACTTCTCTAAAAAATGTTTTGTGAATGACGAATGAGTAACTGGCCCAGGAATAGGGTCAAGTCACCTTGAATGACATGCTCCAGGTGTACGTGGTTGTGTAAACCTTTACAGGCACAGATCAGCGTATTTAGTAATGACTTGACAGGGTCACCAAGTTAGTTGGCTCCAAAGCCTGTGATACCTGAAGGTTTCAGATACCACAGCATTTTTAACTTTTGGGTTGAATTAGAGGTGTTCTGAGTGTAGGAATATATCAGGAAAAATGTATTTGTCTTGACACTGTTAGAAACAAAAATTAAGGTGACTGGCCATTAAAGGCCTACGATGATTCAAGACAATTTTGGCTGTCCCCTTTGATGATACTCTAGTTGGCTGTGGTCAGGTAGTCTGTACGACTTCACTGTGCAGAAAACTTTCCCAGAGAACTTCCTTCCACTCTTTTGTCTTTTAGTTTTCTCATAAGATTTTTCTTTGGTTCTTCATATTTACAATAATATGTGGAATTGTGAATTTGGCTTATTGGTATATGATGGCTTTTCCATATCACTCATTTCGTTTTCTGCAGAGCTTGAGCGAATTTTAAAAACATTCCTTTTTCTAGGCATATCCAAAATATAGCCTGAGGGGCCCTTGAGTCCCAGAGTAACTTGAATGTGGGCTGTCACATTTGTAAGTGACATTTTCATGATGCTAACATTCTGACTACCCAAGTGACAGGCTTTCTGCGGTGTCTCATGTTTTCCGCCCTTTTGTTTCTCTTTGGTTCGTCTGGGTAATTTCATCACTTCCCATTAGCCACTGTTAGGAGCATCCTGTTTGCTGCATAATATGCTAATGATGGTCTTAATTCCAACAGTAATTCATTTTCAATATTTCTGTTCACTGCCGTGCCTTGTAAGTTCATTTCTATTAAAGACAGTGTATATTCTATTTCAGATAGTCTCAGTGTCTTGGGGTACTGTTCCAGCAGCTCCTCCCCAGACACTCCCCAGTTCCCCCTGCATCCTACAGGCATCCTGCTGAGAGCATTCTCACTCTGTCAACTAACTTCCAAGTGCCCTGGTTTCTCACCAGCAGAAGCGAATTTATATCAAAGTGAGAATTAGGGGACACCTATTCAGCATCCCACACTCTATCCCGCCTCCTGCTGGAGATGAGAAAACCTGACTTCAGGCTTATGCTGTGGAACATACCCCTTCCTTGGGGAGCTGTTAGAAGGGACCCTGATCCTGCCTGACCCTGACTCCTTCCTTCAGAGACCCTCCATGTCGACCTGTCTCTCTATGATGCTCAGGCCGTGGTTGCTCTTCACAGAATGTCCATGCTGTTCAGCTCTGGTGCCAGGGCCCGAATTCTCCTCAGAGCCCCACCATGTTGTTGTCTGCCCATACCATTAATAACTAACTCGTCTAACAAATTTCCTACCTCCACCATTTTGTCTCAGTGTCCTCTTGAGTCCCACATCTGAGACCTAGTATGCTTTACAGCACACATCCTGAACTGAATTTACAGATTTGTATATATTAAAACAATCTTGCATCCTTCCAACAAAAGCATGATCGTATTACTGTGGTTGTGAATTCAGGTTGTAACAATTTTATTGAAAAATTTTGTATTTATTTCACATTTGCAATGTATGAATTGTGAGCTATAGTTTCTTTGCTGAGTCATTATCCTGTTTGGGTGTCAGGATGCCGCTGGCTTCATGCTGAGTTGGTGGCTTTCCTTCCCTCTCCTTTCTACGGGACAGTTGAAAGACCATCACTGTTAGATTTTTCTCAAAGATTTGATAGAACTTACCATCGGGTACTGGCCTTTTCTGTCGAGAGAATTTTTATTACTGCTTCAACCTCATTGGTAGATTTACTTATCTAATGTGTGTATGAGTATGTGCACATAAATGCAGGTGCCTGGAGATGAGAAGTTAAAGGGGAGCTGCCTGGATCGAGTACTGGGAACTGAATTCAGTCCCTCCGCAAGTGCAGTACACACTCTTGACTGCTGAGCGTCTCTCCAGCGCCTATTTAGAAATAGAATTATTTCTAAGTACTCGAGGGGTCTGTGTTTGACACCTGTAGTGGCCTCTCCTTTGTCACTGCACGTTGCTTTCTTGTGTTAGTTTGGATAGGTGTCTGTCAGTCTTGGCTGTAACATAGAACCAGCTGTTGTACCCACACTATGGATTGACATTTAGTCTCCTTTTGATCACTTTCTGTCCAGATCTTTTTTTTTTAAGTAAGTAAAGCTGTTTTTTATTTAAAATAATGTTTAACGTTTTTATTATTGGATATATTTTATTTATATTTCAAATGTTATCCCCTTTCCTGGTTTCCCTTCTGTAAACCCCTATCTCATCCTCCCTCCCCCTGCCCACCCACCAAGCCACCCAGCCACCTCCTCCCACCTCCCCACCTTGAAATTTCCCTACTCTGGGGCATCAAGCCTTGGCAGGACCAAGGGCTTCTCTTCCTACTGATGCCCAACAAGGTCATTTCTGCTACATATGCAGCTGGAGCCATGTGTATCCTTTAGATAGTGGTTTAGTCCCTGGGAGCTCTGGTTGGTTGGTATTCTTGTTCTTATGGGGTGGCAAACCCCTTCAGCTTCTTCAATCCTTTCTCTAACTCGTCCATTGGGGATCCCGTTCTCAGTCCAATGGTTGGCTGAGAGCATCTGCCTCTGTATTTGTCAGGCTCTGGCAGAGCCTCTCAGGAGACAGCTATATCAGGCTCCTGTCAGCATGCACTTCTTGGCATCAGCAATATTGTCTGGGTTTGGTGACTGTATATGGGCTGGATACCCAGGTGGGGCAGTCTCTGGAGGGCCTTTCCTTCAGTCTCTGCTCCAAACTTTGTCTCCATATTCCCTCCTGTGAATATTTTTGTTCCCCCTTCTAGGAAGGACTGAAGTATCTGCAGGTCCAGATCTTTATTCCTTGCTTCTTCATTCCTTGCTTTGAGGTTTGAATCATTTTTTTTCCAAGACACTGAGCTACATTGTTATGTTGTTTATCTGGGATCTTTGATTTCTGTATGTAAACACAAATAGTTGTAAACTTTCTCCATATGGGTTAGCATATTGCTTCCGCTGTGTCCTAAACATGGACGGAATTGTGGTTCCACTGTTATTTGGTTTTAGGAACTTTTAAGTTCCATCCACAATTTTTCTTCAGTGATCATATTATACATTCAAGAAAGTATTTTGCCTTTCCACGTTTCTTGAGTTTCTATGTTGGGACTGCACTTTTGTTGGTTTGTCTACTTGTTTCCTGTGAGGGGGCACTCTTCTTACTGAAGAGTGCTCTGGAAGGCTCCGTCCCTAGAAACACCCAAGGAGAAGGCAGCTTTGGCTGTAGCAACCATGAAGAGATAGAAATCCACCTGACATCAGCTACAGCCCACTAGTAACGCTTGGCTGGGGATCAGGATGGAGTCTTCAAGACCGAAAGGAGCAGGAATACTGCGGAGTATGCTAAAGTGAAACACTGTTTAGAGTTACTTTGGAAAGTGAATGAAATGAAGAAGCCAAGGAGGAGACCAGGAAGAGAAAGTAGAGCAGAGAGTGCTGTGAGGAGGGTCAGAGACTAGCGATCAATGAGATTTACTAATATTGAGGGTGTGTTTGCAATTCAGATAAATATAAAGAGGCAAGTAAAACATAGCATTTTAAAAAATGTAATCGATTCTCTCTTGCTAGCACAGTTCCTCCGACCACCTCACTCCACCCATTCCCACCATGTCCAGCCCCCAGGCCAGTCTTGCCCAGAACAACTTACATGGTGACCCAGCCTGGTGAGACCCAGCTTTATTCACGTTTCCCAGTTCCACCCTGAGGACGAGCTTTCATGATACAAGATGGGGCTCTGTCAGCTTCTAAAGGAGGGAATGTTCTTGAATTTTCAGATTCATGTTTTTAATCATCTGCATTATTAAACATACTTGTGGAATTTGTACACAGAAATATGTATATGCATAAAAATGCAACTGTGTATTAACAAACAACAGGTGTGTTATAAAGCAAGAAATAAAGTGAGTTATATGAAGTCCGGAAATTTCAGATTTCCAATTAGCAGCTGTATAGAGGTGTAAAATATAGAGACTATATCTCATTAAGTGTGTATGCATTGGGATGTATATATACATATATATTATTCTATTTTTGTAGATAGTTCAGAAATTTGAATGTGGTCATTTTACAATAGCCATTTATTTCAAATTACAAAAGTAACTGGAAGAGCATGTGTCTGATTTGTCTAAAATTCCAGTGGTTGCCCAATATTGGCTAGAATGTAGAATTCTAGTTTGCTTTTGTGCGGGATGGGAACGGCAGTGTTGGGGATGGAGCCTCGGGCCTCATGCATGGGAAACAAGCGCTCTACCACTGACGCTGATGATCTGGTAATGTACACGTGCAGTATCAGTGTTTACTGAGGTACCCGCGCTAGCCTTGGTGTTCAGCTAATTCCCTATTTGGTTCTGGGGAGTCGAGTTACCAAATGCCTGGTTCAGCATCCGTAGTGGTGTCCGACGGAGCTGTGCGAGCACTGAAGCGTTCCATTCCGTCCGGCTGTGATTCCAGTCTCATTAACAAATAGTGTCAAAGTATTCATTTCTAAATACAGACAGGCATCTAAACTAGTGTGCAGCAACATCTGATGAGCATTCCCTCCTCTGTCAATTCCACCAAACTATAAACTTATTCGTTTCAAAATTGAAATGATGAATGTGAAATTAATTTTATCTAAAAAACAGCTTTCAAAGGATTGGCATTGCAGTTTATCAAACTATTCAGAGAATACGTCCTATGGGTCATTTGGTAGTGGAACAAAGCATTTTGGGAAGACGGATATCTGAAAATCGCTGCTACAAAATTGGTATCTAAAAAATGCTGTGGTGCCCCACAAAAATACGGAGTCTATGGTATTAGGCTTCTGAGTAACAAGGGGTTGAGGAAACTGTTGGTAAAAGTTGCAAGATTGTTGAGAAAGCTGCCCAAGCGCTCTGCAGAGCAAAACGTGGAGGGCGCCACCTGGCGGCATTTGACTGCATAGGATTAAGGTATCAAAGAGGGCTTTGTTTTTTTTTTTGGATTCACTTTATATCAGGCTCACTGGCCCTCCTGGTAATCCCCTCTCCCAATCCTTCCCTCAGCCCCACTCCCTTTCTCTTCTGAATGCGTGGGGGAGCCTTGGACATCTCCCCACCCTGGCACATCAAGTCTTTGGGAGGTGCATCCTCTCCCACTGAGGCCAGACAGGGCAGCCTGGCTAGAATATTATATCCCACAGACAGACAACAGCTTTTGGGATAGCCCCCGCTCCGGGTGTTGGGGACTCACTTGAAGACCAAGCTACCAGGCAGCTGACTCGGACAGACACAGAGACCCACAGCAAACCAGTGGCTAGAGCTTGGGAACAGACGGAAGGACCGTGGGGCCGGAAGGGGACAGGGACTCCACAGACGACCACCAGAGTCAACTAACCTGCACCCACGGGGCCCTCAGAGACTGAACCACCAACCGAAGAGCACGCACGGGCTTGACATTGGCTTAAGAGCTCTGCCTTCCCCGGTTTACAGCGTCATCTTATTTAATTTATTGTTAATTTTTTCATACCCCCACATAAGTCCTCCCATATCCTCCCCACTAATCCTTAAACTGCAGGTCTCCATTCCATTTGGTGTCACCTGACTGAAGTTGTGAGGAGTCACTTATTTGGTAATAGTAAGAAGTTTATGGATATGTGATCAAAACCCCTCAAAATCATGAAAAGCATCACTCGTGTTGAATGCAAGGGCTCATCTATGACACTCGGCTCCGAAGACAAGAGAAGCGTGCCGGAATGCTGGGTCATTCACTTCACTCAGCACTGTGTAGTTATGCACGAGTTTCTGAATGTTTCGGTTTTTTTTCCTTGTGGTTTTATTCCATTGTACTAAAAAAAAAACCTCGATTTTCTTATATGTTAAGATTTGCGCCCCCCCCCCCCTTTCTCTCTCTCTCTCCTTCCCTCTCCTCTAACCCCCGTGTGTGTGTGTGTGTGTGTGTGTGTGTGTGTGAGAGAGAGAGAGAGAGAGAGAGAGAGAGAGAGAGAGAGAGAGAGAGAGAGCGTGCTAAAGTTGAAAGTTTCATATGTTGAGAAAAACATGCATTCTCAAGTATTTGTATGGACCGTTCTGCAGTTGTAAGTTCATTTGGTCTAAACTGCCATTTTATTCAGGAACCCCACCCCATCTTCTTGCCTGGATGAGAGTATTGAAGTCACAAGCTAATACTGTGCTGGGATTAATCTTATCTCGAGTAATATTTGCTTTATAAAATTAGGTATGGCTATGTTCTGTGCCCATCTGTTTGGAACTGCCACGTGCTTCCGATGGGTTCTTTGCTAAGTCATTATGATGTGACTTTATCTCTTGATTGAAGTCACTTCTGTCGGCGATTAGAACAGTGATCATTTCCTAGTTCTAAGTCACCAGAAACACATTTTCCTATCCCTTCACTTTTGGTGGGAATAGTCTGAATGAGATGTCACCCCATATACTCCCAGGCATCTGATACTCAGTCCCCAGTTGGGAACACTGTTTGTCTAGGTTTAGGAGTTGTGTCCATGAAGGAAGACACATGTCAGTGTGGGTGGGACTTAGGTGTCAAAGCCAGTGCCTCTCCCAGCAATCCCCTGCTTGATGTTGTTGGTTCAGGATGTGAGCTCACTGCTGCTGCTCCAGCCAATGATGTTCTGCTTCCTCCACTGCTTCCCCACTGTGGCAGCGATGATCTCAGAACTTTCCTTTCTATGTGGTGCTTTGGTCATGGCATTTGCAAAATGACAGACAATAACTAGTGAGGTGGTACCTCTATTTGATGATGAGGCGTGTCCTACAGTAAACAGGATCCTGCACTGAATTCTCCACACTAGTGCCTTTTCACTGCGAAGCTGGGACCAGTGATATTTAGAGTGATTATTGAAAAGTGTGGATTATTTCCTCTCATTTTGTTGACTTTGCAGCATTTGGTGTTTTCTTATCCTCTCTTGTTTTCCTATTACTGAGGAGTTTATTTATCTCTGTTGAGATGGTTGTCTTTCCTTTTGGTCTGAAGATTCAGCCTGATGTACCTGGTTGGGGGCTGAGAGTTCCCAGGGGTCGCTTCTTCAGCGGAGCAGTCCTGAGCTGATGGAGGCTGAGTCCGTGGGTAGCGCAGACCACGTGAAGGGAAGGTGAAAACGGTATGCTCCATCCAGGGCCCAGGCAAGCACAGCACACACCCGGGACTAATCAGCGCGGCCTGTTGCTTCAGTAAGACAACAATCCAGGAGACTCTATCCCTGTGAACCACTCCAGTGAGCTCAGCTACCCCGTCAAACAATTCCTATCCCACCCGAAGCTGTTAGCAACAGCCTGGCACCTCTCGAACAGTACAGTTTCTCAGAAAGAGTCAGGGCGAGCGAGAATATCAGAGGAACATTAATTAAGGAGCTCAGCCATATGTGTAAATCAAAACATATGAGCAGGACAATCTTTTTTCTTTAAGACCCGTGGCCTACAGTAATGGCGGCCATGAAAGTAGATTCTACCAAATCTCAGAAAATGAATACATAAAGAAAGTCAGCTCTTGAAGGCATGCTGAGACCACAGCCAGCACAGTGAGGTAAGGAGGCTGATGGTACATTCATTCCGTCTGACAGAGGAGTTCTATAAACACAGAGGAGAGAGAAAGGAAAATAAAATGTAAACACTGGAAATGAAACATTTAAGTAAATAAAAATATCTTCGGATTGTCCTACTAATAGAATTGGTCAAAGAACTTAATCCTGAAAAACTGGAACATTCCAGTAAGAATAATGATTAATTAATAAAAGAGGTACAAGCTGGGCTTTCAAGGTATTTAGAAATTATGAAAATGCCAAATCTAACAGCCACGAATACACAGGAAAGTAAAAAAAAAAATTCTTTCCAAAAGTAATGTTTACTAGAGTAAAACATTTCAATGACAGCCTGTCTGGACAGAGACAGCATTTAGAACATAAAGCTGATGAAATAAAAAACCTCTAAATATTGGAAACAAGAAAGCATATGGCAAGTTGCAGGAGAGACACATGAAGTGGAGTTACACATGAAGGCGTACTCGGGATGGGGGCTCCCAGGTGTGTCAGCAGAAACGGAAAACCAGGAGGGTGGGTACTGCACAGCGGCCCCAGACTCCCACACCCACCAAACCTATGGGGCATAATGAGGGGCAAAGAAAATCTGATTCAAAACAGATTTAAAGAATTCCCGATCACTATTGCAGCTCTCACACAACCTGTTTGAAGGAATTCTTTGAATTGAAGAGAAAGAAAATGTTTCATCTTTTTTTGCTTAGCACTATGTCCTCCACGGAAAGTACAGTTCAAGTGAAAAGAATCTGTGGATGTGTGGGTTGCTGTTGGCTGGAGCTCGCACTCGCAGGGAGGTCTTCACGAGGACACTCCCAACTCCATGGGCTGGATTAGTGTCCAGAGAACACTCCGAGGGTTTACTTACAGTCACGCCTCTCCCAGAGCACTGTGGTGTTTTTCCTTCTACTTGAGGTGTAAAACCCTTTCTCTGTTTGACAACACTTAGTCCTATCACTGTTTTAAAAGCTTCTGCCATTCTGATAAGTGTGCTGACACCCCACCTTGAATGTCACCTAATGGCTAATGTTGCATAACTTTTTTTTTTTTTTTTTTTTTTGAGTTTGTTTTAAATTGTGGATCCCTTTCAGCGCACTGGCTTTGGCCATTTTAAGGATTGTTTTTATACTATGCATTTTGAAAGCTCCCTTTTTTCCCACCTGTTTTTTCATCTCTTTCCCAGGCACTCTCACACAAGCACACTTAACTTTGATGATCACTTTTCCTTTGTAAGACTCCTGCTCAGCTATAGTTATGGGTAGTTTTGAAGGTGTAATGTCTGTGTGTTCAAGTCCCATTGTGAGTTCTTTACTGCAGATGGATGTTAGGACTGGTGCAGACCTGGTGAAGGCCTCTTGTTATCCAAGTGCTGCATTTGCTGGGCGGCTGTGTGTCCTCTGCTGAACTAACTCTGATGCTGTCAGTATGAAATATGACTTCACACGTCTTTTGCTTTCTGAAGGGCCCCGGCTCCTACTTAAAGGTCCCTATAAGAAGGCAGCATCACTGTCGGCTGTAACTAGTACAAGAGCTGGGTGGTGTTGATCTTAGGAAGCAGAGCACTGACGGACCCTCATGGCAGATGTCTGTGGCAGTTCAGCTCCGTGTCAGCCCTTGCCGATCCCTTCCTGGTGGCGGTGGACAGTGATTTGCACTACAGAAGCAGAGTGACACCAGGCCTGTGACTTGCCACCTCGCTCCTCCGTGTTGATGCACAGGGGAACGGAGTTTCAGACAAACACCACTGGCTGCTTCCTGGAGTGGAACTCTTACTGTTCTCTGCTGAAGACGGAACCCAGAGTCTTTAAATGTTACCAGTTATTCTTCCACTGAGCTGTGCTCCGAGCTCCCTGGGGAAACCTTTAATTTTTATGTTCACCTTTCTCATACTTCTCAATTTAGGCAGTAGGTAAAGGAAAAATAATTTAAAATATGAATTATAACGTATTTGTTTACTTATTGACAAGGTCTCTCTGTGTAGCTCAGGCTAGTGTCATTGTGCTGGTCCTGTTTAGTGTTTTCAGTGCAGGGGTGACAGGTGTGTGCTATCGGTGCCAGATGAATATTTCATTAAGTTTTAATTAATGCTAACCACTGACTTACTTCTTTATGATCCTTAATGCAGAGCATGCTCAGATGGTCAGTGTATTAATGCACATTATTTAATGTTATGTTAGGTAAAAACTATATTTAATTGAGTTTTCTTGTACAATGAAGTTCTTATTTTGACAAAATATTTCAAGTCTTCTGCATAAGGTTAATGTCTAGAGGCATATAACAGATTTATCCACACTGACTCAGAAGCAATCTGCAGTGACAAACTACACTTACTAGTATTTCATGCTGTCTGGAATCTCTATGGTTTAATGGCAGAATGGCATTATTTCTTTCTGTGTACAGATGCATGCGTACTGTGGCGTGCACGTACCGATGGGATTTTGTATGTCTTTATGCCATCTTTCGCATTGAGGAAGAAGCTTATTAAGTTGGAAGGCATAGACTTCTCAATTACCGATGCAGGCAATTTTCCTTTCATTTCTGTCTGGACAAACATCACTAGCTTGGAATATGCTGGGTTTCTGTAATGAACGAAGAATTACAGAAGATGAAGCATTCTTACTGTGATCTTATGAGACGCAAGTTTACAGAGGGCAAGATTCTTAAGTCAGTTCCCTATCTATGAACTTTGTATATGACAAGACAGTTAAGAAGGAAAATGGAGAGTGGTCTGAGGTCAAATCCTTATAAGTATTTACATTAAGTAGCCAGAGTATATATTGATGTTTTACATTCTTATACAATATTAAGTAGTCACAACATATATTAAAATTTTAATTTAAGTACCTCTTCCTTTTGTTATTTGATCCTTTGAGCAGACACAATCCTCACAATACAGAGCTTTTCTTTCTCTGGACACCTGATCTAATCGTGTTTATATAGCATCTGTAAACCTTATGCAGTACTTTTCTATATGTATATGATTTACCTAGTAAGGAATATCTGCCTCTATTAAGATAAATAGGAAAATAAAAGTTATATATTATCTTCCTGCATATATGCAGTTTTTAGTGAAATATAATTATATTTTTTCCTTTTATTATAAACATAGGTTCTTTTTTCATACAGTAAGTCCTGATTATATTTTCCCTCCCCTCGACTCCTCCCAGTTCCCCACTATCTCCTCTCCCATTTGGACCTCTTCCCTTTTATGTTTCTCATTAGCAAAGAACAGGTTTCTAGGGGACAACAGAACAAAATATATAAAGAAAATGAAAACCATCATATTGAAACTGGACAAGCCAGTATTATATTTATATAACTACTTTTATTAATTCCCCTCTTCTCTGAGACTGAGTTTCGGGATGAATCTCAGACTGGCCTTGAACTCACTGTGCAGCCCAGGCTGTGTGCTTGAACTCATCATGGCAATCCTCCTGCCTTCGCCTCCCAGGTTCAAAGTTACAAGTTATACTACCACATCCAGCTACACACATGCAGTTTTAATCCTTAGATATAATGGTCATTAAACATATTTCAAAACTTTAAGTCATGCTATCTTTTATAGAAAATAATAAGGCTATTGTAAAAACTTCAAAGCTGTAAATCTATGCCATTATCAAACTATCATGTGAGAGGAAAAAATTTAAATGCAATCAAGGAAGCAAGGAGAGATTCAGAGGCTCAGTACAGTAGTGGGCAAGGCTTTATGCATTTTGAAATGAGCAGTGTAATGCTAGATTCAAGTAGTTATGGTATAGAGTTTCTATCTGGCTCATAAGGGTAGATCCATTTAAATGTGTCAGTATTTAGGATATTTTAGAAAGTTCACCTTTAGTATATGAAAAATTCTATGTCAACTTGAAAATATGGAGGCAGCTAGAGTTTCACTGAGTGATTCTAAGATTGCAGTAGCTGACTGTGGGAGTGTCACCATTTCTGCATTTCCCATGAAGGGCTTAGAATACACTGTCAGTCCTAAAGCTCTACTGGAGTTCACTCTGTGGCCACACGTCAGGGAGCTCCCCCTCCTTATGGGGAGGCCTCCAGTAGAGACACCTGTTTGCACGGCTCAGTTACAAATGGCTGCTGTCCAGAATGTTAGACTGCAGGGAAGAAAAGCTAAGAAACCACGGTTTCTGTCAGCATCTTTTTCCAGCCTGTGAAGACGGGACTGTAACATTAACCTAGCAGGGTGGGGGGTAGATTCTGATCCCACAGACTTAACAAGGCCATGAGAGTTCCTGCCCAGATCTGACTCTCATTCATTGGCGTTGTTCTGGTAGGGATCTTAAGATCTTAGCCACAGATTTAAAATGACAAATAACTGGAAAGACAGCACATTACTCCCATTCCAACCATGTGGAGCAACTACCATCCGCTATGTGGTACATAATGTGTAAGACAGGTCTTAAACCCCCCAGTTCAGTAGAGAAAGCAGTTAGGGATACAGGACTAAAACCATGAACACATCTGTTTTCTCTTACAAATTTATATTTCACTGTCCAAACTTTCATGTTCACTTTATGTATCAACATTGCTTTTAGTAGGAAATAACTTAGTATAACCTAATGACTGTGAGGTGATGTATGTGCATGTATGTACTTTTCAATGCAATGTGTACTTTTCCTGAGTCTATTTAGATCATCACTTTATCTTTTGACCACCTGTTGGCAATACCTGTTGGCAGTTTTTAATCTGAATATTCCTATTAGATATCTCATTCTGTAGATATGTTTTTAACAGCACGTGATCCATGGAAATAATTCACTCAGGATAAAATACTTAAGGTTCATAAATGTGTGCAGTATTTTCAGGGGATTTTATTTTATTTTTAGTTACAATTTTAATTTTTTAATAGCTGTTGATGAAAATAAGGAGAGCTGTATTTCCATTATTTCTACTTCTTCCACTTCTAGCTCTTCTGACATCATCTCTGCTCCTCTACTTCTCAAATGCACGACCTCGTCTTTAATTAGTACCTGTGCACACGCACACACATACAGTACACTCAATGCCTCTCATATATGCATGGTTAAGAATTTCTTTAGAGTGGATTATATCATGGGAGGTTTAGCTATGAGAAAACATTTGAGTTTCATTTTGCCTAGAAACTTCAAATATATTTTTATTCTTATAATTAAAGCAAAAAAATATAAAAAAGTTTTCTTTAAAATTGCTTTTAGGGGGCAGTTTTTTTCTTCCAACAAATTACATTGACACCTATTTCTATTGGTAAGTGAAGTAAATCATATGCTGAAGAAGTAAAGAATCTTTCTAAATGAACAAATAAAAGCAATACGTACTCCTTCAGAGGTGAGCACACGTAGCCAGAAGCGTGATTAAAGCCACGGATATAATGTGAAGTTGGAGGGTATCCTGGGAAGTCCACACTTTTAGCTGTGATTTAAAAAAGTTGAAGTGAGACCCAATCACAAGGACAAAAGGTATGGTTTCTAGCAGCATCATTGAAAGTTATATGATAGCATGTGGCTTCAGTATTAATACTGGTTTCACAGTGCACACATCTGTACCTTCATTCCTAAAGATGCATGTATATTTTTATACAACAAAGACTCTTTAAAAGTATCATTTCATTACTTTCTGAGGTTTGAAACAAGAGCCAAGCACAGAGAGTGTATTACTGAGTCAGGGGCTCACTGGCTGTGGTTAATGCTTTTATTCTTCACAGAATAGCTGACTACTGAGACACTCTAAATGCTCTCTTCTGTTAACTTCATGCACTAATTTCTCAAGGTAATTAAAACTTAGGAGAATTCGCCTCAGTAATTAATTATGCTGCAAGACACATACGCTGTGGTGAAAAGAGGGAGGAGATTGCGATTCTGTTGATGATAATTATATATTTTCTAAAAGTAGTTTGAGAGAATATGTCAGACCAGAGAATATAGATTTTCCTAAAAGACTGTAGCAGAGTGTGTGCGGAAGGCAAAGCGGAGCAGGGGTGCAGAGGGCGGTGTGGTTGGCTGAATATTCCATTCCGAACCACGTTCTAAGCAGCCCTGTATACTGGCATGATGGTATTGCTCACAGCATAAGGTAGTTTTCCTTTTAAAACATGGAGACTATAATTCTATTTCTCTTAAAAAATTTGTAACAGTTTACCAGATAGTATGACTCTTTAGTGAGCCATGATTTTGAAAACCAGTAAGACAGGACTATAAAATCCAGTAGCCAATTAGATGTACCAGTCAACGTTTTCACTGCTTGATGTCTGCAGTGTCAGCCTTATCCTCAGTGAGATTATACATACAAAGTATCTAGCCCAAAGCACGGTGCTGAGTGAGCTTTAAAAACAGGAAGGAAACTCACTATTCATTGAAAACATATTCACTGGAAATTTCTTACAGAAAATTTAGCTTTGTTGCTTTAAAAAATGGATGGTTATTTCCAGTTGCTAGTTTAAACTTACGGCATGCTTTCTTAACTTTTGAGACAGAGTTGGCTTAGAACTTACTACATAGAGAACACTGGCCTAAAACTCACAGAGATCCACCTGCCTCTACCTCCTAAGTGCTGGGATTAAAGGTGTGCTCAGTCATGCCCAACCTGACATATTTTCACTTATTCACTTATCTTGCTATGCTGGGATAGAGTCTGGAGCCTCATGCGACTGTGATAGAGAGGACCCAGCTAAGACCGCAGCTGCGATTTTACCTCCTTTCTGACTAGTAATTAAGGTCTAGAAATGGCTTGCTTTCAGAATATGGAAAATTATAGATCTACTATTCTGAAAAGGCAAAGATTTGTGCAGTGGGCTGTGAAAGCATTCTACGTTCTGTAACTGTGAAAACAATGTTAAAACATGGTTGAAACATGTATACACTTAAGGATAAAACCTGTATCCACTGAGAACACCCATCTTCACTGATCTCTGTGAGACGCAGACACCTGGCTTTGAGTCAGGGCTGAGGTTTTGTCTGTGAAACGGAATACTGGCTCATTCCATATTAAGATATTACATCCCACGGGAAGTAATAACAGCTTCACTGTCCGTCCTTGGGTAGCTTACAGGAGACGAAACATTCTGATAGAAATCATAAGATTAAATCAAATTCAAGAGGAAAACCGGAATTTTCACCACTACCCTGCCCAAGTACTTAAGCTTCCAGAGTTTAAACACTTATGGTGTGAGGTTGTGAGTCAGTAACACAAGTTAGCAAATGATGACACAATTGCATTTCACAGTCATGCTATTGCAGAGCAAGGTGGGGTTATATCAAAACTTGCGTTCCCTAGAAGAGACAGAAGCACATTTAAGGAATGACCCATCCAGCAATGTTCATTCAGTATTTTCATATTTTAAATTCAGTAGTATAAATAAGAATATGTGTGTGTGTGTGTGTGTGTGTGTGTGTGTGTGTGTGTGTGTGTGTGTATGTATGCCTACTTTAAACAAGCCAAGTGTTAAAATCATATATAGAAAGCTAGCTTTGTTTCATGGTATTACAGATGTTTACACTGAAATTTTAGCTTACAATCATCTACCTCTATTGAGTTCACAGTTCATATTGCCGGAGGAACTTTTCTGTGCAGCACCTCATTGGGTAGGTAAAATACCAGGTCTCTGTATAGGACACAGGCTTTTTGGTTGCACCGAATAAACAAACAAACAAAAACAAATAAAAAGAATTGAAAATACAGCTTCTTCTAAACTATTAAGACTAATGATTAAAGGCAAACAATTTTAATGACTTAGTAATTCTAAAACATGGGCAAAATGTTTCAACTTACTACTGATAATGTCCATGTTCCCTTCATAGTGCTTGATGTGTACTAAGTCGATAAAGTCTCTAGGGGAAATTGAGCCCATGGCAAAACTTTGTGTAATGGTGTGGCATATAAGTATGTCCTGCAACAAAGCAAACCATAAAGATTGCAAGAATTACTTAATGTGAATGACTTATTGCTCCGCAAAGAACTTCATCAGGTACGTTTAGCCTGTCTTCAGAAAATAAAATTAAGGTTTAAAAAAAGTATTAAGCCAGTATCACCAAATCAGCCTGCATTTTTAGTGGTAAAGAACGTTAGAGTCACAATTATGAGTGGCCAACGTTCACCAAGAAATAAAAAGAGCACTTATTCTATTTGTAGATGGAGAAGACAAGATCCATGAGATGAAATCATATGCGCAGCTAGAAAGTAGTTTGGAGTTAGAATACAGGTTTTCTCATTTTCCCACAGCCCTACGTTGTGTAGGTAGATAAAATACCCATTTACTACGTAACCCTTTCAGTGATTTCCACTCTCTGTTGGCCTGTGTTGCAAGACAAACATTTCCTGGGAGACATCAATACCTGTCTGCTCATCCCAGAAAGAGAACCCATGTCAGTCCAGTGTAAGGATACAGCAAAAGTTCAATTTGATGAACCAATGAATATTATTAGTGCTATTTCCAGGAATATGGATGAGAGGCCACTTACTTTCTGGAGCAGAAATGACTCAAAGGCAGCTGCACTGTCAAAGTCACCCCAGCATGGGTAACAGCTCATAAACGCTGTGAACCCAGAACTCACTGCACAGCCTGCAAGGAGCTCAGAGTTTGAGAGTGTCTTTTCCAGATAGCTCCTTTCATCTGAGCCTCTTCCAGGCAGCTCAGCTGGTCCTTGTTTCTTCAAAGTAGTTGGGAAGTTCTCTGCTTGCTTATCGGAGTGACTCTCAGCAGATGTTCCTACTCACATACTTATGAGGAAGTAAGAGCCTAGTAAATCTGGTGAGTTTCAGGAACTTCCTGGAATTATTTTGAGCTGCTTAATTCCTGTCCTAATGGAGTTTACCTAAAACATGGACTGTTTCACTTCCCTCTAGACTATCCTTTCACTTCCTTGTAAAGATCTTGTCATAAAATATTACTTCCATTTACATCCTATGTCTCAAGAAATTTTCCTCCAAGATAGAAGTGTTTAATTTGGAGAAAACTATTAAACATCTTAGCACCACAAGCCTGCCTCTGGTTAATCGATTCTCATGTTGCCCTGTGTACTCTGTCCTCTTCTTCTGGTCCATGATTCATGATTAGATACCACTGTTCACCCCATTTTCCCACTGTATTGTACATATGTATCTAAGAGTAACAATTCTTCCCTCATCCATGGGCTGCACAACAGGCAGATGTCACTCTGGAGGTGACATACTATAAATATGAACAGGAAGCTGAAATAATGACCTTCAGAGCATATGGAGCACAGACTAGGAGAGGCAGGAACTGGGGACAAATCCTAGTTCTTGTCACATATTTGCCCTGATTCTTGGGCAAGTCCATGACCCCAGTCTGCTTTTTAAGTCTTTTAGTGTCAAATGTAGCATTCTTTTCTACCGACTTTACAATAAGAGCAGACATTTCTGCATTGCTGACTGACCCTATGGCTGGTGCTACACAACGGTGACAGAAAGAGCCTCACAACTGTGTTTTTATTAGCGAGGCACACTGTTTCTCAAACGGACTGCTCTACTATTGAAAAGACCATGGTGTGATTTATTCTTTTTTCTATTTTGAGGATAGGAACATAAGCTCTCTCTACAGATATGATGGATCTATCTTTCAGGGATTCCCTACAATCTCGATTTCTTTCTAGGCTTTAAGGTAAGGTTACTAAAAACAGGTAAAATTATAGAGTCCTAATTATGTAATGTGAGAAACATGCATGTAAGGCATTTATTTGCTTATTTTGAAGAGTTGAAGAACCAAAGAACTAGTGATCTAGAAGCTTATAAATACTTAGTTTTACTTTTCCATTGTTGAATACTACTCCTTTTTAATGTTAGCATGAGCTAAAACCCCAGCAAAAGTGTTTTTCTTCTTTGTTTTGCAGTGCTTGGGCCTAATGCATGGCAGAAAAGAGCCGTGCTACACATGCCCACCGTCCTAGGGCTCATTTCAGGAAAAGTCTCCATATGCAGCTTAGGCTAGCCTACATGCACCATGAACCCCAGGCTGGCCATGAGGGCAGGCCCTCAGCCTTCCAGAGGACTCAATTCGGGTTGGTTAGTTGGTCTTTTAATTTACATATGATAAATGCACCCATTTAAAGCACATAGTTAGACAGATTTCTAAAGTATGTTTAGTAATCTTCACCAAATCCAGTTAGAACTCATTTTTGGTTCCTTCCTCCATCTGTTGACTCCATCTCTAAACTGTTTTTCAGTTCTTTGATTTCTCATGCGTGCCCTAGTGTAGACCACCCAAGATTCATTTAGATTGCTCTGAAAGCTCAGTAACCATTCTCCTCAATTTCATTCTTTTCTCCCCTTCAATTCTGACTGAAAATTTTGTTGGGCATCCTAATCTGATTTACCATCTTTGGTCTTTCAGATCCTGCTCCTCTGGATTTTAATGTTTTCATTGAAAAGTCAGCTGTTATAGAACTACCTTTGCATGTAACTTGATTTTCTCACTGCATTGATTACTCGCCCCCACCCCCTGTACTTAATGCTTTGATTATAATACTATAGAGAATGTTTCTTTTCTGGTACTATTTAGTGTTCTATGTGCCTCTTGAATTTAATAGCCATCTCTTTACTTAGACTTAGGAAATTTTCTTCTCTGACTTTACTGAAAGTATTTTCTAGGCCTTTGACATGGAATTCTCCTACTGTACCCATTATTTGAAGGAGACGTACCTCAAACATTCCACTTACACTTAAAAATTATGTTTTTAACTGAGTGATTCAGCTTTCCTGCCTTTTCCTCACGCTCTGCTGTTCTGCCTTCTGCATGACACAGTCTGTCTTCACTTGACCTGGAGTCTTCACTTTCAGTCTCACATCTTCATGAGTTTGCTTTAATGTTTCTATATCTTTACTGAAATTTATTTTAATACTCTAAATTGACTTCTTTATTTTAATCAGTTTTTTGTTTTCTTGAACTTCGCTGAAGAGTTATTTCTGTCTTTAAATCCTTTCTGGTGTTTCTATCCTTATTGAATTTTTTGAATGTACTAATAATTCTCTTACATTTTAAAAAATTTTGTTTTTGTTGTTTGCATTAGGAACCATTACTATAGAACTGGTGATCTTTAGACAAGACATTTAATTTTGTTTTTCATTTTGCTTGACTATTTACATTAGGATTGCAAATGTTTTAAACTATGAAATACTTTACGGCTTACATATCATACATAAATAGAAGTCACAAAAATGTATTCTGTATGGATTTTAATATGTGTGCTTTCATAAAATCTTCTTTCATTAGTTTATATTTTGTCCAGAGTCTTTCAAAAATGTTTTGATTTGTTTTGTGTGTGTGTGTGTGTGTGTGTGTGTGTGTTGACAACAGTACATGTGTAGTGGTTAAAGGACAACTTTGGCTGTCAACTCTTGCCATCCACTTTGATTGAGGAAAGCCCTCTTGGTTGTGTGTTACTGTGTGTATAGGCTCACTGGCCCGTGTGTTGTGTGTTACTGTGTGTATAGGCCCACTGGCCCCTGTGTTGTGTGTTACTGTGTGTATAGGTTCACTGGCCCGTGTGTTGTGTGTTACTGTGTGTATAGGCTCACTGGCCCGTGTGTTGTGTGTTACTGTGTGTATAGGCTCACTGGCCCGTGTGTTGTGTGTTACTGTGTGTATAGGCTCACTGGCCCGTGTGTTGTGTGTTACTGTGTGTATAGGCTCACTGGCCCGTGTGTTGTGTGTTACTGTATGTATAGGCTCACTGGCCCGTGAGTTTTGGGACTTCTGTTCTCACTTTTCCTCTCCTCTGTGGGAGCGCAGAGGTTACTGTTACTACTTTGGTCCTCTCTCCCTCCCTCTTTCCCTCCTTCTCATCGGTTCTTGGAATTCTTACTCAGGTCCTTCGAATCATATGGCCATCACCCATGAGGCTAACTCTCCAATCCCTGTCTTTAATTTTAGCAGCACCTGCTGTTTCTTCTGAAGGCCTATGTTCCCTGGCAACATGCACATGCTTTCTAATGCCATATTCACAAACTAAAGCCTACCAGGATACTTGCAGTCACAGCAACAAGGAGGCGGGAACTCCTCAGACCCAGGCCGTGGGCATTGGAGTGAACACAGGGAACATGTGAGGTGCTTAAAAACTGAAGCAGCAGCAGCAAGTCTCCCAGAGTCATGGCTGCAGAGACAGGTCAGTGAGTAATAGCGCATACTGCTCTCACAGGGGACCCAAGTTCTGGTCTCAGAACCCTTGTCAGACAACCCAAAACTACAGTCACTACAGCTCCCGGGGATTCTGTACCTCTGGCTTCCTTGAGCAGCTACACTTTATGCACACCATTCACATGATAAGGTTTCTGACTTCCTTTAACAAGGAGTGTTTAAATTTGTTTCCATATAATACAGGTGGATAGCTAAGTTTAATTCCCTCATGGCATAAGTACATAGCAACAAGAGACTACTATATTAGGAATGTTGGACTTATTTACAAACAGAACAAAGCTAAGTGGCATTAAACTCTTGACTAATAAGAATGGTTACTTAAGGCTTTTATAACATTTCAGCTAGGTGTAGTGCTCCATGCTTAGAATTCTATCACTCAGAA
The DNA here is from genome assembly GCF_963924665.1 of Micromys minutus. Classification (NCBI taxonomy): domain Eukaryota; kingdom Metazoa; phylum Chordata; class Mammalia; order Rodentia; family Muridae; genus Micromys; species Micromys minutus. The sequence continues at coordinate 55,312,927 of NC_137977.1, read as the reverse complement.
AACCAAGGATGACAGCAGCCTGTTCGACTGGGTGACTTCTGCCTCAAACTAAGTTGTAATAAAAGTAGTGGTATATGTTGTGTGGGGGCGTTCAGCGACACCACTTAGCAAGTGAATGGTCCTTGGTTCAATCCTCAACCCTATCATTAAAAAAGAAAAGCAGCTAATTTATATGGATAAAACATATTGACTACTAAACTTCTTTTTAATAAGCTAAGGCGTTAAAATAGAGTAATAAGTAAACAATTATTTACTATTAAGTAGCAAATTACCGAATCGACCTTGTGCAGCACATTGAACCCTTTTAGTGATGTATCCCATGTTACTCTGTGATCAGATTTGTAGAGGAAGTCAGAGAGCTTAGCTGTGGATTCCGGAATTATTCCTTCAACACGGTATCTACGGATATCAAAGTAAAAAAAAATTAAAAATTTAGCTTAAGCAGAAAATATACTGGTATTGAAATTAAAGAAATCAAAGAACAGTAAAGCAATTGTGAAATTTAATATCCCATATCTAAAACACTTGGGACCAAAAATGCATTTTATTTTAGATTCTTTTGAGTACACGCACACACCCACCCACACACACACACATACACACACACACACACACACACAGAGAGAGAGAGAGAGAGAGAGAGAGAGAGAGAGAGAAAGAGGGGTGAGGGAGGGAGAAGGAGAGGGAGAGGGAGAAAGAGAGAGACACCTTGGTTATAAGACCATAGTCTAAGTACAAAATTCATTTGTACTTCAAAATCTTTATATACATATTCTAATGGGAATTTCATACCACATTTTGAAATTTTATTGAATCTACTCTATCGAGTGGAGGCTATGGTTTATTTAAACTGCAGTCATATTTCAAAGTTTACTTTTATTGTCAGGCCTGGTGGTCCAGGCCTGCAGTCTCAGCTTGTTGGGGCTGAGCAGGAGAATCTTGTTATATAATTTCTGTCTAGGCCAGAAGGTGAGTTCCAGAGCAGACTGGGCAATTAGTGCCATCCTATCTCAGAAAGTGTGCAGATAGTTTTGGGCTCTAGCTCAGTGGTAGAAACTTTCCCAGCATGTTGAGGGCCGAAGGCTGCGCCCTTACAAGATGGTGCTGGTTTCAGGTGCCATGAATCAGCTAAAGTGTGGTAAATAACCACTGGGCACATGTGCAAAGAGTGGTGCGAGCCAAGTCACCGCCCATCCCTGGGCGTCACGATCAGACCACTGGTGGGCAGCCAATCACATAGCGACACACCACCCTTGGGGGGTATAAATTAGGGTGCCTTTTCCTGCCCGGTGTCTTCCTCTTCAACATACAATAAAGGTTGTTTGCAGAAGAATCCTGTTGTTGCACGCTTTTTCCTGCCGGCGGGAAGTGGGGCGCGTGACAAGTGGTGCCGAAACCCGGGAGCGCCGAGGGGACCCTTCAGTTCGATGAAGTGGATTCAGAATTGCGAAAAGGTAAATGGTAAGCTCTGAGAGACATGTCTCTTCTTGGATTTTCTCCAGAAGTAGAAGGGTTATTGCTTGCATTTGTGGTAACTGTCGTAACATTACTGTTGTGGAAGTTATCTAGACAGAAAGTTATCACGCAGCACCAAGAGGGCGGGTCAGAAACGGAGCGTAATAAAAAAGGGAGCGCGCAAGAAAAAATTAAAAGAGGTAGTCTCAGAGAGACATGTTCAAAACAAGTCAGAAACGGAGAGATGGCAAAAAAAATTAAAAGAGGTAGTCTCCGAGAGACATTTTCAAAACAAGTCAGAAACGGAGAGATGGCGGAAAAACCGCCGAGAAAAGAAGGGAGCGCGCCAGAAAAAACTATAAGTAGTAGTCTCCGAGAGACATGTTCAAAACAAGTCAGAAACGGAGATATGGCAGAAAAACCGCTGAGAGAAGAGAGGATCTTGTCCGGGGAAACAAAGTGCAAGTTTCCCGGAGAGAATGCTTTGTATCCGCTAAAGGAACAAAAGGCCTTAGAGCTGGCAGAAGAAAAATTAGAGGATGAATTATTTAAATCTGTGGAGAAAGATTTAGAGGAGGAGGCAGCAGAATGTGAGGCAGAGCGGTTTCAGCCCGGACAGAGGACTCCTGTAGCACAACCAGAAGCTCTTAAAGCAGCCGCCGCCTCTGTTCCTCCGCCTCACTCGGGAAGTGCGAGTTCTTTTGTACGCCAGAGACATGCCATGCCCTTGGGCAAATGTTTCCTGTGTTTGAGGAAAATAACAACATCAGCAGTTATCACCCTCTAGAACATAAACAAGTCAAAGAGTTGGCAGAGTCAGTCAGAGTTTATAGAATCACTGCTAATTATACAAAAAACCTGGATAGGCTAATGCCACCTGGATTGCCGGTCGCTGGCCTATTTCCCAGCCAAAGGGTAATTTGTTTATTCCAGCCCAACCTAAGTGGTCACATTTTTGTATAAGAAAAAGAGATTCAGCCCTGCATCCTTAGACTGGCTGTCAATCTCGGGGAGTACGTTGGGCAGTTAATGGCCTCTTTAATTTTTCTCCTAATATAAAAACTGTTTGTTCCTGTTCCGGTGGATGCCCCCCCCCCCAGTAGCTTAAGTTTGTTTAGGAAAAGGAGAGATTTCAGGATTTCTGCCGTCATTGTCGGCTTGATTGTCACAGCTGCGGTGGCTGTCTTGGTTACAGCCTTGGCTCTTGCACTCTCGACATCAGTACAAACGGTGCAAACTATCAATGAGCTTTAACAGGCACAGCCTTAAATCAATTGTCAGCTGCAGTGGCAGATGCTGTTGATTTTCATACTTCTGCTAGTGCCCAGTTAAAGGGCAGATTAATGATTGTTAACTAAAGCCTTGACCTGGTAGAGGAAAGATTAGATTTTCTCTTTCAATTGGGCCAATTGGGATGTGAGAGAAAATTGGGGGCGCTTTGCATTACCAGCGTAAAATATGAAAATTTTACCCAAGCAGCTAATCTGTCTAGATTGTACCTTGCAGGAAATTGGTCAGCAGGATTTGACGAGACTCTCGAGGCTTTGAGGGCAGCAGTGTTGGCTATCAACTCAACACGAGTGGATCTGTCTTTGACAGAAGGCCTCTCCACCTGGATCTCTTCAGTTTTCTCCTATTTTAAGGAATGGGTGGGGGTGGGTCTTTTTTGTGCAATATTTTGCTGTGGGTTGGTGTTCCTGCTGTGGTTGGATTGCAGACTCTGGTCTCAACAGAAACGTGACAAGGTCGTTATCACTCAAGCACTTGTGGCCATTGAACAAGGGCCCTTCCCTAAAATTTTGTTATCTATGCTCAAGAATTAGTCGGCTTCTGAGTTCTCTGCTCTTGCACCCCACGGATTTATGGATCCATTGCACTGGGACGAAAGAGACTCAGCGGTCATTGATCAGCCCTTGCACATCGCTGTGGTTTCCTCATTGCTTGCAATAGGGTGATCATGACTTCCCCACTAATTCATTTTTTGGCTGGCCTCTTTTGTAGAGTTCGCCCTAGGCCATTTAGCAGTTGTTGTCACACAGCACTGTGGTATCCAGAGACGGGCAACTTTCTTCACGCACAGACCAATCTAAGACACGGGGCCCAGTGGCGATAGGGTCACCCTATGACGGATAAGGCTGCGACATTGGAGGAATGACCTAAGACAAGAGCCACAGCAGATAGACATAACTACAGAGGCCTAGACCAGCCTTGTTCTAGTAAAACAAAAAGGGGGAAATGTTGAGGGCCGAAGGCTGCGCCTTACAAGATGGTGCTGGTTTCAGGTGCCATGAATCAGCTAAAGTGTGGTAAATAACCACTGGGCACATGTGCAAAGAGTGGAGCAAGCCAAGTCACCACCCATCCCAGGGTGTCACGATCAGACCACTGGCGTGCAGCCAATCACACAGCGACATACCACCCTTGGGGGGTATAAATTAGGGTGCCTTTTCCTGCCTGGTGTCTTCCTCTTCAACATACAATAAAGGTTGTTCGCAGAAGAATCCTGTTGTTGCACGCCTTTTCCTGCAGGCGGGAAGTGGGGCGCGCGACACCAGCACATTCGAGGTCCTGGTGTGCCTGCGCCGTGATTACATTTTTATAGACAATGATTTTTAACTTCGTGTGTTGTTATCTTCTGGAAATTAAGGTATCAGGACAAATGGACCCAAATCCAATCCTAGCAGTTTGCTAGCTGAAGCTGAGACTATAATAGTACTGCCACACCTTTACTCTGCATTTTTTTTTCAAAGAAAGATGTTTTGGTTTAAAACTTTTAAGTCTCTAAAAAATTAAAATTTCTTCAGAAAGTGTGATAAGAACCACTTCAGTAGTATGTGGAAAATTATTACCTTCAACTTTTGAATTTTATATTAAGACAGGGTCAAATTATGTCGCCCTGACTGCATAACATTTTATAAAGCTCAGGATGGTGTCAAATGTACGCACTTCCTTTGTCAGCCTCCCACAGGCTAAAGCTAGAACACAGGCATGTGTCCTGCATCTGACCGGCTTCTATGATTTGCTCAGATAAGGAATGCTTCAGACAACTTCCTTGTGTATACTAATTTTTCTCTAGAAGCTTAGTTGGTCCCAATTTTCTTTATGAGATATTCTGAGATTTATTAATGTAAGGTTTACTTCCTTCAGGTGAAAAATGTTTTGAAGAGGGAGGGAAGGAGGAAAGGAGACAGGGGTGGTGGGGAAAGAGAGAGGAAGAGGAGGAAGACAGACTGATTCTCAAGTTTAAGTTTGGGGAAAAATAAACCTAAATAATCACCAGGTAATGCAACAAAATGCAGCAAGGTCAGATATGAAACAGTTAAATTGAAGGACAGTGTTGGCTCACAAGTTCGCACACTGCCCCGCACACTGACCCGCACACTGACCCGCACTGTCCTTTACTTATCTAGTGTCGCTCCGTGGCAAGAACATAAATCCTGATGATAGTGACTTATTTTTTTGTATTTTAAACCTATACTCATTAATACCTAATTATGCCTTTCATAAAGCAGTTTTTTTCTGAAATGTAATTACTAATGACAAACACAGTCTTTCAATAGTGTTGCCAAGTGACGCCAAACATGAACCATGTAAGTGTACTTCACAGGATATATCTTTCTCCCCTTATGTACCTCAGAGTCCAAGCCCTGGCAGGAGAGAGTGTTTAATGTGGACAAACTAGAAAGCACAGGAATATGAAGGACAAAGAGGAGGAACGTTGTATCAGAGCTCTTTGTGCGAGATTTGCAAGTCTTTATAATAATTTATGATACTACTATGAGATAATATTGAATTGTTAGCATTATTGATGTTCATTTACTTGTGAATTAGAGATATATAAAAGATCTGTGAAATGTCCTAGTTTAAACCCAATTCTAGTTCTGAAAGAGCGCTATACAACTTACCACTGAACAACTTAACTCTTAAACTTTTATTTCATACATTATTCACAAGGCTTAAAGGCAGCACAGCTGAAATGACAGTTTTCAAACTGTCTTATGAATACTATGTGAATGATCACTTATTGTTTCTATTTATTCGTGTGTGCCTGTATGAGTTTATGTGCACCATGCAAATGCCCAGAGGCAGAGGACATGGGATTTCTTAGAACTGACAGAGATGCCCTCATGAGTTACCAGATGTGAGTGCTGAGTGTGTGTTGGTCCTCTGGAAGAGCAGCACATGATCTTAATGACTGTGGCATCTCTGTAGCCCTGTGAATGATTCTAATGAGGCACCTTTTAAGAATTTATGGTTTGCGAAGATACTAAACCAGGATAAATACTATACTAAACTAGGGCTTTTCATTTTGGTCACAGTACCTTTATCCATTACTTTTGTTGTTCTATGATTTTAAAACTCTGAATACTGTTAGATTATCAATATGCCATTTGTCTTCATTAGAGGTTAAAGAAAGGATTAAGTGTGCTGACAGTGATCATCAACATAATACACAGGATGGAAAGCCTGGTGTCAGAGTTCAACTCCCTATTTAGTGTAGGCTCCTTGGGAATTGTCACCTAACATAGGCCTGAACTCACCTGAAACGGGAAGGGTGATGCTGCTTATACTGTATATGACTGTAAAGAATTGCACTTTGTATATGGGGAATGAATTAAACTTTTATTTGATGTAATGCCTGACATAACGTTAAAGGAATGTATTGTTGAGGGCAGGAAGTAAAGGGGTTTCCAACCACACATGTGCCTCCTGATGCATAAAACCAAGTCCTCAAAAGCTAACCACCAAAAGTCCTTGATGGGCAGCAAATTAGTAACAAAAAAGCCCAAATCCTAATAACTTATATAAATTATCTTTTTATATTGCAGTTATATTAACTTTGTTTGGAAACCAATATAGCCAAACTCGTATATTCACTAAATAAATATTTACCATGTATCTATGTGACAGGCAGTATTCTGCTTTAGAGACACCACAATAGACAAGGGTGACTCATTTCTAGCCTCATTCCTATTCAAGTTCCTGTTCATACCACTTCTTATTCTAGTAAGAATGAGTGAAAACAAATTCCATATGGTGTCACCTGTGAAGGTTACAAGAGCAGAATAGTTAAACAGGGACTGAGTGTGTGCACGGGGGACATTTAGCCTGCTGGGCAGGAAGGTCATGTGGAGAAGCCACAGTGAAGCTGGGAACCTGATGATCAGAGCTGGCATTAGCTTTGGAGAGATACGGGAGAGTATGCCAGGCAAAAAGGATTAGGAAGGATCTGCAGGCTCAGTGCAGGATGTCTGACTGCAGACCGCTTGTGGATACAACACAGGGTTTGAGGGCCCGAGAGTGACATGATAAAATGTTTGGATCCTATTTTAGATGTAAAAGAAATCCTTTAAGGGATTTATACAGGGAGTGACAAAAGTGGAATCCTATTTTAAGACTTCACTTTGGGTGAACAGTTCGATGTAGCTGAGCAGGAACAGAGAGCAGGCGTCATTCACATATTCCACGGAGAGATGCTGGCGACAGCACGGTAAAGGCGAGGCTCTATAAACACCTACCACATGTTTGGGCGCATGGGCACTTCTGTATGGATCCAAGCTTGATACCAGTGACCCTTCCCTCATCTGTTCTAACACTACAGTCTTACAAAGTCAGTGAGCCAGCTCTGTCCTTGTGACTGTGGAGGAAAGGACAGTAAACACTCCAGTGCTCACTGGCGGAACCAGCAGAGCTCAGGGCAGTGGCGAGGAGGACATGCTAGTCTGCAGTGGAGGCTCGCAATCCTCTCCTGCTACAGCCCACAGCAGACGGTGATCAAACCTAGGCAGCATGTAGACACCAAGTGCAAGAGGAGACTAGAAATTACCCTGAAATCCACTAGCAAATGCCAATGCCCAGGGCCACTGCTCCAAAGAGCAATGCAGAGAATTAATCACACAAGTTGGTTGTTTGAAAAGAATAAAATTGACCAACTCTTAGCCAAAGTAACCAAAATTAATAAAATTAAATTAACTTTAAAAAACTCAGTGCTGGAGAAGCAGAATATAAGCCCGAGAAGAATGGAACTGGGTTATAACTTTTACCTGCACACAAGTCAATTCAAACTGGATCAAAAACCTTAATGTAAGACATGAAACTGCATGTGCTCAAGGAAAACACTCCAGGACACAGGTACAGGAAACAAACTTCTGAGTGGAACCCTAACAGTATAGCAAATTAATACCCAGACTCTATAAAAAACAAAACTACAAAAATTAAACGTTAAAACCTTCCCTGCCAATCAATAATCATGCCAACAAACTGAGCAGACATCCTTCGCAGGAAGAGACACAAACAGAGGGTAAACAAGGTGGCTGGAACTAAGCAGTGCTCCGGGCACCACAGAGCCACCAGTGGCTCCTGACTGTGAAATCGTGGGTATTCTTTGCCCACCAGCCCTTCCACATCTGTCCTGGAGCCCCATTCCCCACCACGGCGCTCCTCAGCTATGGCGGTTCCGTAGGCCTTACGGCAGGCCAATACTGCCACCTACTGTTCGAACCCGTTTCTATCCCGTGCTCTTTCTCGTTTTGGCCTTTCTCTTTTTCTGTTCTCATTCTTCTTAGTGTGACTTCTCCTAAAATGCAGAAGCTGGCCTGGTTTACGAAATCTGGGTACATATTCCCCACGCTTCACACCACTTTTCCTTCATTTTAGTTGTTCTCCCACGTGTGTGCAGCCATCTCACAACCCGCATAACAACCTGACAGCTATCACCAGTCTTGGTGACTGATTACTTCTTTTCTTCCTGTGTCATGTAGTCAGGACAACCCCCAGTGATATTCCTACAGACCAACCTGATCTAGAAAACCCCTCGCTAAGACTGCCTAGATCCTAGTTTGTGTCAAGCTAAACATTAAAAAGGTCTTATTACTCTGGTAAACCGGGGCTTAAATACACCTCTATATACACACATTTATTTTTATGAAGTGCCATTATTAGGGTCATCTATTGCTTAGACAGCAAAAGAAAGAATTACTTTCTTGGTATGTATTAAAATGACTAAGAGAAACTCATTTGATCCTTTTGTATTAATTTTTTTTAAATGGCAGGCAGGAGGTTAAAGCAGGAAAGGCTTAGTGAGACCCATCTCCAAAAAGCAAACAACAACAAACTCACAAAAATTGGGATACAAACACAGGTAAACTTCAACAAGATGAAAGCCAAACAAAAAACAACAACCACAAAATCCACACCAACAGCCAGATGTGCACAGTAGAGAACTTCAAAGGAGTAGTTTCTAAAAAATTGGTCATAGTTTTCTCACTAATCCAATGACCCAAGGGCACAGATGTGAACCCCTAAAATCAAAACAAGACATGACAAAGCACTTAAAATATGTCAGGACAATCATTTTACAAACACACTTTAGTTGTGTTTGAAGCAGTTTGATCCACAAAAAAATTGCTTAAAACAATTTATAGGAAAAGTGAGTAAGAGAAAAGATGATGGGGAAAATCATTTTAGTGGGTTGAGAGAAAAGTGAAGGAATCCAAACATCATAAAATTGTTTCTGTTGGCAAGAAGTGTCAATTTTCTTTTTGCAAAACTTTTCTTAGTGAATTAGAAGAACTTTTTTGGCATACATACTGTATTGGCTGATTTTGTGTCAGCTTGACACAGCTGGAGTTATCACAGAGAAAGGAGCCTCAGTTGAGAAAATGCCTCCATGAGATTCAGCTGTCAGGCATTTTCTCAACTAGTGATCAAGGGAGGAGGGTCCAGCCCATTGTGGGTGGTGCCATTCCTGGGCTGGTAGACCTGGATGCTATAATAAAGCAAGCTGAGCAAGCCAGGGGAACAAGCCAGTAAGTAACATCCCTCCATGGCCTCTGCATCAGCTCCTGCTTCCTGACCTGCTTGAGTTCCAGTCCTGACTTTCTTTAGTGATGAACAGCAATGTGAACAGTATAAGCTGAATAAACCCTCTCCTCCCCAACTGGCTTCTTGGTCATGATGCTTTGCAGGAATAGAAACACTGACTAAGACATATGTACATAGATTTCTGGCATTAGGGATAGATCTAGGTTCTTGAGCATTCAAGTGAAGTGCTCTACACTAAAAGTAAATCTGCAGAAGGAATTTACTTTCTGACTGTACTCATGTCTAGAAATTGTTGCACAAGACACAATTACTCTAGTTTATGAAAGCACATGATTTCAGGCATCATTTCTTGGTTAGTATTAAATAGTTTGTTCTACTTAATGAAATGGTATTAACTTTCAGGTTTGGTGATGGCACTGAATTTAAAAGAATGACTATAAATGGAAAAATATACTCACAAGTTTCCGAGGAATAATTTAGAGGTCTTGCTGGAAACAGTTATCTTTTTCTCAAAGGGGAAATAAAATCCAGAAATAAATTAACTGTCAGACACAGAAACAAACCAAAAACAAAGCAAAAGTAAAACTATGTTTGTCTGGCTTTAAAAAAAGAACATTATTTTAAAACATCTTTACAGTAAACTTTCACTGAAAAATAAACTCTTGAAAAATACTTGTATAGCTTCATCAGGACTGGGGACCTGCCCATAGGTTGCTGGGTGCTTGGAAGAGCTGGAGGAGGGCTCCCACTCCTGAGTGCAGGGGTGAGTCCACGTTTCCTCCCCACTGTCTATTCCAGGAGAGACCACTCAGAACCCGAGGGCACAGGTGGATACATAAACAGGATCCAGCATTTTGTTGTATACAGGAAACTCATCTCAACAAAAAGACAGGCACTACCTCAGAGTAAAAGGTTGGGAAAGAACTTTCCAAGCAAATGGTCCCAAGAAACAAGCTGAAGTAGCCATCCTAATATAGAATAAAGTAAATTTTCAACCAAAAGTTATCAAAAAAAGGGAAAGAAGGACACTTTTTACTCATCAAAGGAAAAAAAAAATCTATCAAGATGAACACTCAATCCTGAACACCTATGCTTCAAATAAAAGGGTACCCACATTCATAAAAGAAACCCTACTAAAGCTCAAAGCATATATTGCACCACACACAATAGTGGGAGACTTCAACAGCCCATTCTCATAAAAAAAAAAAAAAAAAAAAAAAAAAAAAAAAAAAAAAAAAAAAAAAAAAAAACCAACCAACCAACCAAGCAAACAAACAAACAAACAAACAAAAAAAACAGATCATGGAAGCAGAAACTGAACAGAGACACAGTGAAACTAGCAGAGGTTATGAAACAAATGGATTTAACAGAATCTATAGAATATATCATCCTAAAACAAAAGAATATACCTTCTTTCAGCACTTCACAGCACCTTCTCCAAAATTGACCATATAGTAGGTCATAAAACAGACCTCAACAGATACAAGAACATGGAAATACTCCCATGCATCCTATCAGATCACCATGGACTAAGACTGGTCTTCAATAAAAACAACAACCACAAAAAGCCCACATACACACGGAAGCTTTACAGTGCTCTACTCAATAATAACTTGGTCAAGGAAGAAATTAAAAAAGGAATCAAAGACTTTTTAGAATTTATCAAAAATGAATGAAAGCACAACATACCCAAACTTATAGGATACAATGAAGCAGCGCTAAGAGGAAAACTCATAGCTATGCGTGCCTCCAAAAAGAAACTGGAAAGAGCCATACACTAACAGTTTGACTGCACAGCTGAAAGCTCTAAAACAAAAAGAAGCAGATATACCCAAGAGGAGTAAAAGGCAGAAAATTACCAAACTCAGAGCTGAAATCAAACCAATAGAAACAAAAAGAACTATACAAAGAGCCACCCACCCCCAAAACCAACCAAACAACAACAACAACTACAAAAACCAAACAACAAAAACCGAGCTGGTTCATTGAGAAAATCAACAAGATTGATAAACCCTTAGCCAGACTAACTAGAGGGCACAGAGAGGGTATCCAAATTAACAAAATCAGAAATGAAAAGAAAGACATAACAACAGAAATTGAGGAAATTCAAGAAATCATCAGATTCTACTACAAAAGCCTATACTCAACAAAACCAGAAAATCTAGAGGAAATAGACAAATTTCTAGACAGATACCAGGTACAAAAGTTAAATCAGGATCAGATAAACCATCTAAACAGTGCCATAACACCTAAAGAAATAGAAGCACTCATCAAAAGCCTCTCACAAAAAAAAAAAAAAAAAAAAAGCCCAGAACCTGATGGGTTTAGTGCACAATTCTATCAGACCTTCATAGAAAACCTAATACCAATATTCTCCAAACTATTCCACAAAATAGAAACATCGATTCTTTGAAGCCACAATTATGCTCATACCTAAACCACATAAAGACCCTACAAAGAAAGAGAACTTTAGACCCATTTCTCTCATGAACATTGATGCAAAAATACTCAATAAAATTCTTGCAAACCAAATCCAAGAACACATCAAAACGATCATTCACCATGACCAAGTAGGCTTCTTCCTAGGAATGTGAGATGGTTCCATATATGGAAATCCATCCATGTCATCCACCATATAAACAAACTCAAAGGGAAAAAAAAAAAAAACATGATCATCTCTCTAGATATAAGAAAGCATTTGACAAAATTCAACATCCCTTCATGTTAAAAGTCTTGTAAAGGTCAGTAATTCAAGGCTTATTACTTAAACATAGTAAAAGCAATATACAGCAAACCAGTAGCCAGCATCAAACTAAATAGTGAGAAACTTGAAGCAATCCCATTAAAATCAGGAACTAGACAAGGCTGCCCACTCTGTCCCTACCTACTCAATATAGTACTGGAAGTACTAACCAGAGCAATCAGAGAGCAAAAAGAGGTCAAAGGGATACAAATTGGAAAGGAAGAAGTCAAACATCACTATTTGCAGATGATATGATAGTATACTTCAGTGACCACAAAAATTCCACCAGAGAAATCCTACAGCTGATAAACAACTTCAGCAAAGCAGCTGGATATAAAATTAACTCAAACAAATCAGTAGCCTTCATCTACTCAAAGGACAAACATGCGGAGAAAGAAATTAGAGAATTGACACCCTTCACAATAGTCACAAAGACTATAAAATACCTTGGTGTGACCCTAAAAAGCAAGTGAAAGAAAGATCTGTATGACAAGAACTTCAAGTCTCTGAAGAAGGAAATTGAAGAAGACTTCAGAAGAAGGAAAGATCTTATACACTCATAGACTGGAAGGATCAACATAGTTAAAATGGCCATCTTGCCTAAGGCAATCTACACATTCAATTCAATTCCCACCAAAATTCTAACTCAATTCTTCATAGAGTTAGAAAGAGCAATTTGCAAATTTATTTGGAGTAATAAAAAACCCAGAATAGCAAAAATCATTTTCAACAATAAAAACACTTCCAGGGGAAACACCATCCCTGACCTCAAGCTGTATTACATATCAATTGTGATAATAAAAAAAATACCAAAAACCTGTGTGGTATTGGTACAGAGAGAAGCAGGTAGATCAATGGAATAGAAATAAAGATCCAGAAATGAACCACACATTTATGGTCATTTGACCTTTGACAAAGGAGCTAAAAACATTCAGTAGAAAAAGGCTAGCCTCTTCAACAAATGGTGCTGGTTCAACTGGCAGTCAGCATGCAGAAGAATACAAATCTATCCTTTTTTATTTCCCTGTACAAAGCTCAGGTCCAAGTGGATCAAAGCCCTCCACATAAAACCAGGTACATTGAAACTAATAGAACAGAAAGTGGGGACGAGCTTAGAACACATAGGCACAGGGGAAAATTTCCCAAACAGAACACCCCAATGGCTTGTGCTCTAATATCAAGAATCGACAAATGGGACCTCATGAAATTGCAAAGCTTCTGTAAGGGCAACGACACTGTCAAAAGGACAAAATAGCAACCAACAGATTGGGAAAAGATCTTTACCAATCCTACATCTGATAGAGGGCTAGTGTTCAATATATAGAAAGAACTTTAAGAAGTTATACTGTAGAGAATCAAATAATTCTGTTAAGAATGGGGTACAGAGATAAACAATGAATTCTCAACTGAGGAATACTGAATGGCTGAGAAGCACCTAAAGAAATGCTCAACATCCCTAGTCATCATGTAAATGCAAATCAAAACAACTCTAAGATTCTACCTCATACCAGTCAGAATAGCTAAGTTCAAAAACTCAGGTGATAGTAGATGCTGGCAAGGATGTGGAGAAAGAGGAAAACTCCTTCACTGCTGCTGGGACTGTAAACTGGTACAACCATTCTGGAAATCAGTGTGGCAGTTCCTCAGAAAATTGGACATAGTACTACCTGAGGATCCAGCTATACCACTCCTGGGCGTATGCCCCAAAGATGCTCCAAACTACAATAAGGACACATGTTCTACCATGTTCCTAGCAGTCCTTCTTAGAAGGGAGAACAAAACGTTCATGAGAGGATATAAAGGGACAAATAGAGGAGCAGGGATTGGAGCAAAGATCATCCAGAGACTGCCTCACCTGGGGATCCACCCCATATGCAGCCACTAAACCCATGCACTGTTGCTGAATCCAAGTAGTGCTTACTGGCAGAAACTTGGTATGATGCCTCCTTAGAGGCTCTGCTGGATCCATATGGATACAGAGGAGGATGCTTGCAGCTAGCCATCAGACTGAACACGGGAACCCCAATGAAGGAGCTAGAGAAAGGACTGAAGGAGCTGAAAGGGTCTGTAACCCCACAGGAAGAACATTATCAACTAACCAAACCCACCATAGCTTGCATGGACTAAAACCCCAATCATTGATCACACATTGTAAGACCTATGGCTCCAGGTGCATAAGTAGCAGTGGATAGCATTGTCTGGCATCAGTGGGAGGAGAGGCCTTTGGTCCAGGAAGTCTTGTTTTCCCAGTGTAGGGGAATGCCAAGGTGCTGAGGTGGGAGAGAGTGGTTTGGAGTGGGAGCAACTTCATGGAGGCAATGGGAGGGGGAGGGGGATGGGGAAGAGATAACATTGAAATGTAAATGCAGAGAATATACAAGAAAAAAAAGAAAAATAGTTCTTTTCTTACTGAAGTTTTAACGACTTTCCAGCCAGATATGTCTTGATTGTAAGCTAAAACTTGTTCAGCAGTTTGTTGGGCAATTGCCTTATAGTCCATCTACCTGTGAAAATTTAACAAGGATTATAAAATATAACTTTGTAAACAACAAGTTCCATGTTGCCCTGTTGGTCTTGAACTCATGAACTGAAGCCATTTTTCTGCCCCAGTCTGCCAAGTGGTTTGTACTGTAGGTCTGCAACATTATACTTTAACATGTTTTACACCATCTATTGTCCAGCAGTGCATAATAATTATTTGATCACTTGCATTTACAAACCTCTTTCATCAAATTAGAAAGTGTGCAAGCATGTAAAAAGGCAAATTTCGAAATCAGGGAGCTGGGTGAAGTCTGATCCTGCCCTGTGAGAAGCGTAATATGTAATATTTCTACTTTCTTCTTGATGTAAAATTAGAATATACCTAACACCCTGTAGAGTCAAAGTGTTAAATAAAGCCTTAAATAAGTTAATTAAGGTCCCAGAGCATGGCAGGTTCTAGTTTTCCAAAAGCCATTATTTCTAACAAGCTTTCCCCCCTTATGATGCACCACACTCTCTCCATGTGTTCTTGGTATTAATCTTGAGTGGCTGAGGCCATGTAGGGCTTCCTCTCCAAACCTGCCCCTGTCATCTCTCTCCTTGTCCATTCAGGCTCAATCATATCAATCTCCTGGATTTCCCCCAAATCTTAGCAAGAACTGCCCTATGTCAAGGTCTTTGTCCTTACTGTTCTTTTCCTTGGAAAATCCATAATAGATTATGCTTCATTGGATCCTTTGCTTAAATGTCAACCATTCAGACAAGATCATAATCAAAGCAATTCAAAGCAGGACATTTATTAAATCTTTCCTTACTGCTAAGTACTTCGAATGACTGTTTTCCTCCACATTCATAGACTGATTAGGTCATGAGGGCCATGAGGGCAGAGACCTCATGGATGAGATTGGAGACTTTATAAGAGACTTTAGGCAGATTATTTGTCTCCTCTGCCCTGACAACACAGCCGTAGAAACAGCTTATACTCCAAAAAAAGTGACCCGACCAGAAACCACACATAGGGCATGCAGGTAAGGCTTATAGCCTCCACGAGTGTGATAAATAAACTTTTGCTCTTTATAGACTACCTCGTCTATGGTAATATGTAGAAGTACCCCAAGGGGACTGAGTACTGTGCCAAGTATACCAAACAAAACAAAACAAAACAAAACAAACAAACAAAAACAAAGCAAGACAAAATCCTGTGTCTGTTGTGAGTGTATTCAGACGGTGGCTGGGGTATCCTGGTTCTTCAGCCCATACCCCACTTTTCAGTTATGGGAAGCTGAATAGATGCTACAAAGAACATCTGGATTCACATCTGGACTCTGACACTGCAAGCTGGCTCTGAACGTCACCTTAGGTTCTGCATTTCAACTCTCATGTTTACAGGAAGGAGATAATGATGGTCATGAGGGGCACATAAAGGTTATGAGAGTTATTATAGGCAAAAATGCTTGAGGCTGTCAGTGGTTTTGTTCAAGGTGGTCAACAACATCAGTTTCTTATAAATAACTGTTATAATCATCACTAAAATGTTCTTCAAATAACTGTCCCTTTAGTACCTTAATACACCTTAATGAATAAATGTCATAACATTTAGAAATCCTTAGCTCTCTCCTAACACTCTTCAGGTTGGGTCATAAACTTATATTCTCTTTCTTGGCTTCCCAGACAGGCACAATAACTAGGTGATACCTTTTATATTGGAAAAAGTCCACAGCACAATATTATAGACTCCCCTTTCCTATAAAAGTCCTGGCTTCTTTACCTTTCTCCAATCTAGTCCAGAATTTTAGTGCCCATTGATACTACTCTCCAAGTCCCAGAGAGCTCCATCTCTGTTAACCTGTAAGGGAATAAAGTGGAAGTAGAATTATTTGGATCCACTATTTAGGTCAGCATATTTTATCAATTCTTTTATGTTTCTTCCATTAACACTTTATATCTTTATTAAAAAACACACTTCTAAGGTGGCGGTAATGGGTATGTCTTACTGTTCTATTGCTGTGCTAATACACCACAACCAAAGCCAATTGTCAAAGAGACTGTTTAATTTGGGGCTATTGGTGTCAGGGGATTAGAGTCCATCATGTCTGAGCAAAGGCAAAAACAACTGAGAGCTTACATCTTGATTTACAAGTTGGACACACAAAGGAAATAGCACAAGCTTTTTCATTCCTCAAAACCCACTCCTCAGTGACAAACCTCCCCCCTCAAGGCCACGCCTCCTAATATTTCCCAAATAGTCCTTCCAACTGGAGACCAAGTATTCAAACACTCTAGCCTATGGGGCCACTCTTATTGAAACAATTACTGGGAAGCTTAAAAAAACTTTTTTTCCCCTAGTATGAGGATTGAATTTATCATCTTAAGCAAGTGTTCTACCAACTGAGCTACACCCCAAAGCCAAAAAAAGTTGAAGAACCTTTAGAAATATAGGTTAAAAAGATACCTAGATGGACCTTAGGCTTTTTTTTTTTTTTTTTTTTTTTAATTGGGGTTTTGAAGATTATGGCATCTACCTTGTTTGGCTGGTCTCCAATGTGGGCCTTTCCTAGCATAAAACACAGGGTTTTACTTATCACTTACTTAACCTGGTTATTGATTTAGAAATTTCACACTTACTGGCATTTATCACTAGCTGTTAAGTTTCTGCATGGGCTGTATAATATTTTAGAATCATTTTGAATTCCAATAGATGTGTGTTTAATGAACGACTGAACTGTGTTTTATCGCATCTGCCAATTTTGCTAAGATCAACCGGAAGGTAAAGTTTAGAAGGCTAGAGAGAGTCCAAAGATACAGGACACAGCAGTGGTAATAGTTCTATTACCTGATGATGTAACATTGGATGAACTAGAATGTATTCAGATCAAGGTCAAGGGTGCCTTCAGCCATAGGGTCAGTGGAAAACAGACCACTGTTGAGATTGCATCTTGTTTTGGCTTAGCACTTGGTTGCAACTTGATTCTTCCCACTTCATATCCTGTCCCAGCCTGGTTAGACAGGGTCACACAAGTTAGTGATCTTTATGTTTGTATAATTTCCCGCTTTCGGTGCTGCCTGACTGGGTCCCTAGTGCGCCTTGGCCCCACTGCCATCCTTTCCTGGGACTCAAGGTTCCCCAAAGACCATCACAGGCCAATCTGACTTCCTCCCCAAGTCCTGAATCTGCAACGTGTTTGTGATGGGTGGAAGCCCCGGGTGTGTGTGTGTGTGTGTGTGTGTGTGGTGTGTGTGTGTCAGGGTTCAGGGGCGGGATGGAGATGGCACGGAGGTGGGAATGACTTTGGCTGTGGATGTGGCTCTCAGACAAGGGTCTCCATCTCTGAGGGCGCCTCCAACGCCCCTCCCACAGCCCGGGAAGCCCAGCCTGCACCAATTGCTCCTGGAAGAGGACAGAATGGGTCACAGATGGAGAGTCTCCACACCTGACCCAGCGAAAAGACAAGAGACCCCACCTCCCCGGAGGACGACGACCTAACGCCCCTCAGTACCCTTTGACCTCTGAACTCTTCGCGGGGCTCTAGAACCCCTTCTCCCCCGCCCTCCCGGCGTCTGGTACTACGCATGCGCCCTGCGGCCCGGCGCCATGTTGGGTCGGTTTGAAAGCGAGCGCGGGCGAGCCCGCCTGCCGCGGCGGAGGAAGTAGCGGTCCTGAGGAGGGCGGTGTCGCGCTCCGGGCTGCTTTGTCGCGTCGTCCGGTTTGGGAAGGGCTTGGGCTCTCCGCCCAGCGTCTGGAAGTGTACGCTTTAAAAAAAAGTGTCCCGGTGAGCCATCGGCGGGGAGCAGGAGGGAGACGCCGGGGCTGGGCGGCGGGACGGAGGGGGAAGGTCCTCCTAAGGGAGGGCACTGTTTGGAAGAAGAGTAGGGGCGTCCCGGGGTGCGGTGACCCGAGGGGCCCCGACAAAGCTGGCGGGTGCGGGGGGCCGTTGTCACTCAGCATCCACTGCGGGATGAAGGTCCTCACCCAAGGCCATGTCTGTGTCCGCTCGCACAGGGACACTGCCACCCGGGAGCCAGCCCGAAAACCACACCCAGCACACACGGAGGGCCCAACTCTGCGCAGCCTGCCAAAATCAGCGTTCCAGACCAGAGCAGTGGATTCCAAGAGTTGTGCTCCGCTTCCAGAGCGCTCCTCTCCCTGCCAGTCTTTTGACGCCATCGTCTGTGTTTGGTATCGAGGCAGCTGAAATTTCGTGCCCTGACTTTTATCATTCAACACGATGGTTGTAATTTGGGAGATTGAAACCAGCGCTTGCGAAGGGAATGGTAAGAAATATGGTATTTACTTACAACATATGTAATTGGGAACCTTCCTGTGACCGAAATGGGAGGGAGGGTGTCATAAACAGTTAAAAAAAAATGTTGATAATTGTTGGGAGCATGGGTGTTGGTGTACAGGGCTTTCTTAAACTATTCTACTTCTGTATGGACTTAAAACGTTCAATAAGAACTGTAGGTTTTCTTTTTTGTCATGTAAATGGGGATACCTCTCAGCCACTCTCTTAAGAACTAAACCCAACCACCAGCTCTCCCTTTGAAGATGTTGCTTGTTCTTAAGGTTTTGTGAAGTAAAATTGGCATCCTGATTTGTGACATAAAACATCATCCACTCGGATTTAGTTGAGCCAGTTTAAAGATTCGTAAGGAGGATGAAGAAAGCATAAAATTGACTTTGTCCAGTTGTTCTTTAGAGAAAAACCAATAGCAGAGCCTTCAGGAGAGCAGAAGAGCTTTATCCTGCTACCACTCTCCAGCACCTTCTCCCTCCCCACAGAGGGCTGGGAGGGTAGGCAGGAGCTACTACAGCACATTTGTTATATTTTAAAGTCAAATTTGACATTGCAAATACCACATCAAACAAAAAAATTACAAAATTACATCCAGAATTCAACTATTGACATTGCAACATTGCAGCAGGCCCTGCAGCCTATGTGTGAAGTTTTTTGGTACTGAGATCCTTCAGTTCTCAAGGACTATTATGTCTTGAGTTATTACAGGTCTATCCAATTTTTTTTTTCTTGTTTACAAATTACAACTGTGCTAAGAGCTCTTTCAGTTTTACTAGGAAACCATAAAGCTGATTTCATTGAATAAATTTCCAAAACAGTTAAGCTTTCTTAAGAATGTGAGACTTTTTTAAGAATTAAAACTACAGGAGCTGGTTGAGAGCACTGGCTGCGTTTCCAGAGGACCCAGGTTCAATTCCTGGCACCTACATGTTGACTCACCATTGTCTGTAACAACAGTTCCATGGGATATGCAGCTCTTTTTCTGACCTCCCTGGGCAACAGGAATACATGTAGCACACAGACGTAAATGTAGGCACAGTACCCATACGCAGAACATTTAAAAAATTTAAAATGTATTATGTATATGAAAAATGAAGGTGAAGAGGAGATTCTTAACATTTTTTAAAAAAGGCTTATGTAGCCAGCCCATTCTGAAATAAGCAGTTTAATTTTTGTAGATATTATTTTACTTTTTATTTTTGGCTAAAGTTTCATATTGATGCTTATTTCTAATGCTTTATTTAATGACTTAAAATTGATTGCCAGCTATCTGTAATGCATGACAGTAGGCTTATAGGACTTAAAAATAGTACCTATTGGAAAATGTTAGGTATTGTGATGTCATAAAGCATATCACCATAATAAAGAACTGTCAATAGTAGCTTTTAGGACTTTAAGAAAAATGCCTGTTCCTTGGTATTCCATGTGTGTTGGCAGATAATTTTTATCTGTATATTTCCAAGCACATAGTAGGTGCTCAAATTTTTTTCTAAATCATTCATGAAATGACTAACAGTAAAGATAATAGGAAATTTTCAGTGGTTACATAGGATTATCTATTATCGATAAGTAATTTTAATCAGGACAAATTTATGTATTTAATAATTTATATTGCCTATCACTATTCATTGGCACTGTCACACTCTGTCTTTGTATTGTAGTATTTAATGGAAATGAATGACTCATTTTGAGAAAGCCATGGCGAAATTAAACACAAAGCACAGAGTTTGTTCTCGAGAATCATCAGTATCTTCTCTCCTGGCAAGCTGCAGCCTAAGTGGTAGTAGCTCCTCCAATTCCGATGGCTCATTCCGGTATAAGGACCAACTGTACAGCTCTGCTTCCGAGGCGCTACAGGCCTACATTGATGATTTTGACCTAACTAGAGAACATTCTGGTATAAGCACTATCAAAGTAAACATGGATGGTGAGGTTGGTAATGTACCACCATTTTCCAGCTATGTGCACACACCAAACAATGGTATGCTTGCTTTACTTCTTAAGCTTGCTTGAACTCCTTTCTGCCCAGTGATTTAACATATTTGAGAGATGTACCTTAGAAAGTTGGAATGTTTTGTTACTTTGAAAAAAAAATCTTTGTATTGCTGAAGTCATGATACTTTGTAAAATGGATTGTCTACTTGTCATGATCCCAGGAGTTTTTGCTAAGCTCTTTGTCCTCGGAGAGGACACAGGTAAATATAATTCTGTGCCATGATGGAAAGAGTATTGAAGCTGTTGTCTTAACAAGCTGTTAAGTAGACCAGATCTTTCTGAGCTTATATTTGCCTAATTTCAGCTGGTGAAAGGAATGTTATTTTTTATCATTTGTATTCTGTGGAATAATAATTATAATATACTAAAAGTTTGTCCTTAATAAAACCTTCATGAAGGCAAGTGTGGAAAAATGAATTAATAGACTACTGAACACTAGCAGAAGAGTGTGGAGTGTAGGAAGGGTATGGGGGATCTATTTGAGAAGAGAACCAGATGGCATTCTCTGTGACTAGGCCATTGCAGCATGGGAGCAGGGAAAGCTAACTGTTTTCCCACTGACTTAAATAGTATACTTTTCTCTGCTGCTTACTGTGATTGTATAAATGGAAAAGGTCAATCTGGGTGGAGAAAGTTGAAGAAACAGTAAGAGAAAACAGATTTGGCTGATTGATGCTACATATAGAAATTAAATATGGAAGAGGTATGAAAAAGCATGTGTTATATTTACCAGTTAATACGTTTAAAATTTCTGTTCAAAACTAAAGATAGAGGGAAAGACCCAAATGATTCATAAATTTTTAAGTCGCCTTTACTGTTGACTATTATTTATGATAAAAATAAACAACTATGCTTTGTTTTTCAGATTTTGAAAATCTTGGTCACAAACAGCACTTTAACCCCTTATACTATAGAAGAGAGACTGTTAATGACCTGGACTCCATTAGCCTAACAACTGATGATTTGCTAAGACTTCCAGCAGATGGATGCTTCTCCTTTACTTCTGTTCCACCTGATCACCGACAAAACAAGAAAAACAAGAAATACAGTGGAAGACAGGCTTCATCGGACATTAAAAATAGTCTAAATTTTTATGTAGATGCTGCTGCCAACAGCAAGGATAATATAGTTCCTCCCTGTGTATATACAAATATAAATGGAAAGAAATGTGGTAGGCCCAGAACCCCAAAACCTATTAATAGAAAAAATAAATGTGTTTCGGAATCATCTTTATCTTTTCCTAAAGAATCATCTTTCAAGAACAGTTCAGAGCACAGTCTTGAAAAGAATTATCCGAGATGGCTCACTAGCCAGAAATCTGACCTTAATGTCTCAGGGGTAACTAGTATACCTGATTTTAAGTATCCAATTTGGCTCCATAATCAAGACTTGCTACCTGATGTAAATAATCCAAGTGTTTATAAATTATTTAATGAAGATGAATATTGCCCTATGCATAGTTACCAAACACAAAGAACAATTCAGCTTTTAAATAAAGTAGATTGTCTTGATTATTCTTTTGAACCTTCAAAAGTTACAGACTCCTTCAGTGAGTATAAAGGATTAGTTAATGAATTGAAATGTCAGTGTGAAAATCCTCTTCTCCCAGGACAATCCCAAAAGCCATTCTGTGGTAATATTTTGTTTTTAGTTTTTTATTTTAAAACAAAGGACATGTTAAAATTAGTATACTCTGTAGAAGTTTTATGATGTAACACTTTTAGAATATATATGATCTTTAGTATTTTAAAGCTATTAAAGTATCTCTGTTTTCCTTGCCTATATTATCACCCTTTATCCTGATTTGTTATAGATGTGAACATTTCCAATGCTTTATTTCCTGTTGACTGTGAGATATTTTGAGATGTCTATTTTTTTCTTAAAGAGTGTTTTTAAAACTAGGTGACAAAATTGAATTGCTTATCCTGAAGGCTAAGAAGAATCTCAAACATTCTGCTAAAGACTTGCCAAAACCTGTGGAAAAGGATGAGAGTCCTTGCTCCTTAGATAAGCTTGAAGCAGAACGGACATGGGAAAATGTTCCTGTTACTTTGTAAGTAAGTGACATTGTTCAGTGTACCAAATGAAAAAGTATGTCAGCATCAGGTGTACTTTCCACATGTCTTAATTAATGGTGGTACGATCTAGCTTTCATATTGCCTAAGATGCATTTTTCATTTGTTACTATAAGATAATACAATGTTTCGTGTACTTCCATAAGATACATGCTGCATGTTCATTTTACTTTGGTGTTAAAGTATAATGACTATATGTGAAACTATATGCATATATATATATATATATGTATATATATATATATATATATAAAATGGAACTTGCACAAACATTTATTTTGCAAATGGAACAGTGCTATTGAATTCCCTGTTAAATGTTGTCTTCCCAACACCTGTTACTCATGTCTTTACATTTTGATTTTCTCTTGGTTACTGCTGTACTGAGATGGCAGTGCATTTTGAGATGTGGTCTGTTGTAGTTTCTAGGGTTCTTTTCATTTGTATACTTAACCTTCTTATGGCATTTTTTCTTAGAACAATTTAGAAAGTGCCTACACACCTAAGATGAATATTGTACTGACTGGAGCTTCTATAGAGAGTTTCTTCATTAGTGATACTGTATTTGCACTTACCAGAAATGCGATTTTGTTAAGCAGTATCTGTGTCTCAGGCTCTAATAGTTGATTATATTTCATAATTCTGTATGCTGTTTTCTTTCTGGAGATAGTGTCATGCTCTGTAACCTAGGCTGGCCGTCCACTCTTAATCCTCCTCCATCAGCTTGCTAAGTGTGTGGACTCCTCCTCTTGGTTTCTCAGTAGAATGTTTTGAATACCAGCACTGACTGCTGTCCTCATCTCTTACTTTCATGCTTTGAGAGCTATATAAGTTCTCTATGTTTAGGGACAGAGAAATAATAGTTACATAGAGTTGTTGGGAGGATTCAGATTGAAAATGGAAGTACTGAGGCTAGTTTCCGACTGGGGTGAACTGCCTATGAATCCTCTAGTGTTGGTGATTGCTCATAAAACTTGTTTTAGTTTTATTTCTCATGCTACTCAACATGTTTTTAAAAAAGATTTATAACTAGCTCACTTATTTAACATCCTTTATTTATTTATTTATTTATTTTATTTCCCAATCAGTTAGTGTCTACGTGAGTAAAAGACTAGCTGCAATGCTTGCTTTATAGCTGTGACCAGAACAAGTAGGAAAGTCAGAGTGGAAGGGAGGAGGAGTGGGCTTTGAAATGCATTTACTGTATATGTTTGAATTATACTATAAGACTTGACAATGAGTTGACCCGTTAACTCGCACCCAGTACTTCATTTTTGGAGTGTCAAGTCACAAGTATTGTGCTTGTAGATAAAAGAAAAGATGAATTGCTGAGAAGACTAAATAGATCTTAGTTGGATACTGGCAAGGCATTCCAGGACCAGGCAGAATAAAACAGGATGCAGTAAAGTTAGTAAAGGGAAAAAGCAAATGCTGGGCAGCTGCCTCGGTGGGTAAGGCGATTACACACAGACTAGAGTTCGGATCTGTATCACCCAAGTAAGAAGCTGGGTATGGTGGAGCACACCTGAAGTCCCAGTGCTTGGGCAAGAAGAGACAGGACTACTTGTGGAGTTTTTGGCAAACTAGTCTTGCTAGATTGGAAAGCCAAAGTTCAGTGAAAGACCTTGAGAAATTAAGATTGGTAATAATAAAGACATGTGACATTGTCTGTGGCCCAGACATGCACACACACATATGCATACCTCCTACAAACCCATATACCCCTCACATACACAGACATACATATGCCACTCACACATCACACAAATCCCCCCACATATAACAACACACACACACATGAAAATGTAGAACTTAATAAGAATCAAACATTCGTTAAATAAATTTTGTTGTGAAAATGTTAAAAATAAAAATAGGATTGTGTAATGAGCATGTCTGGACTGTACCTTCAATATGGTATAAAACCATATTGTTGAGTGGTGAGGGAAAAGACTGACCAGACTGAGAAAAGCTCATGACAAGGGCTAATGAATACGTCATCTCAGAAGAGCTTGAAATAATTAGCATGCAATGTTTAAGGGTTATATAAAGATTACTAATAGTGTGTTTTTAAGTTATAAATATGGAATGATATATAAAGAATTAGAATAATTTTATTTATTTTGTGATAAATACAATTTAATTTGGAAAGTTCTTATTTTTGCCATGAGTATTTCTTACTACTGAGAACATCAAGGAAAAAGTGATTATTGGATGACTAAATATGTAATGTACATAGAGAATTATTTTACAGTATCTCTGAAAGAAGAACAGTAAATGTAGATACTCAGGATTAGACATGTAAGTTACTGCAGGTCCTATAGAGTTGGGACTGGGACTCGAATGTTCAGTTTGAGTATTAAATCTTTCCTCAGTTTTCCTGCATTAATAATAATTCTGAGGTGGGTTTGTCCTGTTGTCTTGTGGAAGAACATAAAACTACCACTTAAGTAAAGTCTCTTCTGAGTTTTAAGCTTTCTATTATTAAGTAAATTACTTATTTGGTATGTGTGCATGGTATAGAGGAATTAACCCAGAGTCTCCAGAATGCTTGGCTGGGACTCTACCACTGAGCTACACCCCCAGCTTTCACTGTATTTCCTTGGGAAAAGGTACTGTGACAAACAGATGAGCTTTTCAAGTTACTCTGTAGTTGGGGAATTTAGTGAGGAATAGCAGGTTACTTAGGTGTTGACTTTAAAACTGGAAGGGACAAGCAAAGGATACAGAGGGCTGAGTTCTGGTTTCAGTTTAGGGACAGGAGGAGGACTTAATACACAGCTTTAATATGAGTCATCCATGACATTTAAGTGCACACCCGTGTGTGTGTGTGTGTGTGTGTGTGTGTGTGTGTTCATGGGTTGTGTGTGAGTGTGCGTGCTCGTGGGTTGTGTGTGCATGTCTTTGCAGTGTTGAGGAAGGCAGAAGAGATGGTTGTATGGGGCTGGAGTTGCAAGTGGCTATGAGGCACAGGACGTGGATGCTGGAGAAGGATGGGGTCCTGTGCAGCAGCAGCAAGTACTCCTGCCTGAGCTATGTCTGCAGCCTCACTTGTTTTTAAGGGAAAACTGAATTATATGATGCCTGCTTTTAAAATTACTGTTTGTATCCTTTAAATCCTGTGTAGCAAATCTCCTGTCCCTGTTAAAGCTGATGACAGTCCTCAACAAAGTTCCAGGACACAATGTGTTAATGAGTTTCTCGAGGACCTTATAAATGATGATAATCAGGTGAGTAAAGTTAGTGTTTATATTAAAAGAAAGTCTGTAGTTAAATTATGTGTACTGATTTCTCTTATTTAGTATTCTAAAATATCAAAAGTTCCTGAATTCATTTTCCCCAACATATCTATAAAAGTACAACTGCTTCAGGATATTTAGTATTTTAAAGTACAAAAATTTAGTATTTTGAGGACTTTTAGTATTGTAAAGTATAAGAACTTATACATGTGATTTGAATTGTCACTACAATTTTTTTTTATGGAAAACAAAGGACACCATTGTTGGAGAAATGATCTTTCTTTGTAGACCAGTTGACCATTTAGGCTTGTGTTTCTCCAGTAGTAATACATATAATAATAATGTGAGGAGCACATTAGGAGACCCAAGAAACTGCAATCTCCAGCACAGCAGAGCAGTGAGTTGGGTAGGGTACGCACATTGGCGGTGCTCAGCAATTGCCACATTTGAGATGTTTTGCATTCTAAGGTATTTTAGCCAAGCAGCTAGGTGATAGCATTAGTAGAGAAGCATTGTTAGAAGAACAAATTTCAGGAGAATTTTTGAGGGTTGGAATAGGTCCTAGATAGTACTCCCTATCCGTACTCGGCCTCTCCACACCGTCTACTTTGCCGTAGAGATGCTCTGCATTTATCTTGGACTTGTTTCCAGTTCTGTCTTTCTATGTGTCTGGCCTTTCCTGTTAAACTTGAGTCTCATACGAGTCTGGAATGTTTCACTTTCAAAGAAACCTCCATCCCTCAGCAGTGGCAGTGAGAGGAGAGGACACACCATTGTAGCATCAACGATATTAAGCTGTCAGAGATAGAGAAATATGGGTGAGATTGACTCAAGCCAACAGTAGCCACAGAGTATTATACACGTGGAAAGGCAGCAAACGAGTGCGGGCAGGGGCGGAACAAGGAAAAATAGAGTCACGAAGCAGGCTGGGGGAAGGTTCTAGAAGGATAGAAAGACCCAGAAACTAACAAATATAATAAAGTGGAAGAAAAAATGAAAATGATTTCCCAATAATGAAAAATTTGTAAGTAAAATTAGACAAAACAACAAAAATATTAAAGGCTTTTCTTGAATAAGACAAAGTCAAAACAGTACTAAATATAAAGAGAGAAAAGGAGGCAAAACAACAAAAAAATGTCTTATACTGAAAATTACATGTGAAACTAGATAAGTATTTAGAAGATATTAAAAAAATAGAGATATAAGAGTAGGAGCTAAAGAACAGAACAAAAAAAGGAAAGGGAAAAAGAGAGAAGTTAAGATTGGACGTGAGAATTACTTTTTGGCTGCCAGACATTGGAGACTGTTGTGTGGGGTAGAGTGTCAGTTGGGCCTGAGGACTCTTGGCATCCATCCTACGATTGGTGAGGAAGTTGGCATCGTGTTGGACAAGGGCTGGATCTAGTGCTGCTGTATTACCTCCCTGTGTTGTGTGCTCCGGGGGCCTCTGCTGCCTGTACTTAGTTGTTCACTTTCTAGCTACTCTCAGTTCTTTCTCTAAGTGGTAAATCTTCTAGCTGGGAGGCATCTATCAAATATTTCTGGAATACAGAGAGAAGGCAGAGAGTAGTTATTTGTGTAGACTGGTGGCTTTCTAATTCTTCACCAATCATTCTGTTGGTGAGATTAAATAGTTTACTTATTAGTTTGCTGGAGCTTCAAAGTTCTTGGACTGTGCAGCAGTAACTCTCATCATTTCCAAGGGTTTGTTTGTGTGTTTCCAAATGCTGACCTCAGACTTTGGACTTTTAGACTCCAAGGTTTTTCTCAGTTGATAAAACTACAAAGGGTAGGTTTTCTTCACCCTCCCTGTACCATTTACTATCTTGGATAAACAAACTGATGGCTGATTTTGTTTTTGTGTTTTTTCATATTGGGCCTCTTATTCTCCATAAAATTTTGGTGTCTATTTCAGCAGTGGATTAAATTTGGGCTCTTTTATTTGTGATGGTTTCCTGTTTTCAGACTTCCAGGTTATCTTAATTTAAGCAAAAAGGTGCTCTGGTAGCTTGAATGAGATTGGCCCCCGTATTCTCATATATTTGAATACTTGCTCCTCAGTTGGTGGAACTGTTTGGGAAGGATAAAGTGATGTGTCCTTGTTGGGTGAGGTGTGTCATCTCCACTTCTGGGGGCTGGGCTTTGAGGTTTCAAAAGATCTATGTGTTTCCTCTCTGCCTCCTACTTGTAGATTATAATGTGAGTTCTCAGCTGATCCTGCTACTGTATGGGCTCTCACCCTCTGAAACCGTAAGCCCAAATAAATGGTTTCTTTTGTAAGTAGGCTTGGTTGTGGTGTTTTTATCACAGCAATAGGAAAGTAACTAAAACTAGTACAGTATCTATCAAGTTGCCAGTAAGGAGGAATACTCTCTATTCACCTGGCTTGAAGGGGAAGTCACAAAAGAAGTTAACAAACTTTGAGAGAGCTAATTTTGTCTTGTGGGTAAGATTGCTACTCTGTTTTTACTGAGAATGCCTTACTTACTTTTTGATGAAGCTGTTTCCCTGCTCTTGACAGAGCTCTGTTTGTTTGACTGACTTCTTTCAAGAATGAGTTACCTTCTGTTTCTCTGCACTGCTCAGTTTCCACAGGTCAATCTTTGTTCTTCTGTTTTGATTAGGTCCTATTTCTAGTTCTGATACTTCTCCATAACCAGCTCACATGGAGTCAGCTTTTAGTCTGTTCCTTAGAAGTTTAATAGATGTTTTGTATGTATGAAACATTACTGAATCAGGAAAAAAAAATCACTTCCCTAAACATTCACTATTAAATTGCAGTGATAAGTCTCAGAATATTGAATAAGTACTGATTTTAAGCCTAACTGGATCCTTACACTTCTTTTTTTCCCCTGTGAGCTTTTATTGTAGTAAAGTATACATGCCATGAAGTAACATTGTCATGTTAATTCATTTTTTAAGTATATGCTTGAGTGACATTTTAGTAGCATGACATTATTTATAGATCACCAACAACTGTCTCCAGAGTCTTTTCATCTTTCCAAGCTAAGCCTTAAACCATGTAAGCACTGACTTCTTCTCCCCAACCTCCTGAGAAAAGAAGTATTTTGGGTTTTTTAACTATAAAGTAGCCACTTTCGGAACTTCATAAGAAATGTCATGGGCCAGTGGAGCTCAGAGGTGGAAGCATGATTGTAGTTCCAGAGCATCGTGAGGTGTGAATCTCCAAATAGGCAAGTAAGTTAACAATTCTGAACAGACTGTCTGCGGACAGTCTATCACACTGTTGTATAGTTAAGTACTGTTATATTTCGCAGTGTATGGAAAGTCAGTATGGCAGTTGTTAGGTCTGTAAGTGAAAGGCCCTAAAGTAAAAGGGCAGCGTCTCTGAGTGAAAACGTGTATAGTTAGTGTCTATATCACAGGAAAGGTGGCATTCCTGAGTTTAGCTATGTAACATGATTTCCAGTTTCATCCATTTTCTAGGCAAATGTAATAATTTTATTTTTCTTAATGTCTGCATGAAACTTTGCTGGATTTATACCACATCCTCTTTATATATTCAGCTGTTGCCGGGCATCAAGGTTGGTTTTGTTTCCAGGCCGTTATGAATAGTGCAACAGTGAACATGAGTGTGCAGGTTTTTCTGTGGCATGTTGATGCAGTTCTTTGGATGTATATCCGAGAGTCATATAGCCGGGCGTGAGGGCTAATCATTTCATTTCCATAGTGACTGCACAATTTGATATTTTCACAAGCTAGTGACTACGGCTTTCTCTTTTCCTTGTCCTGACCAGTGAAAACACTTGAAATTTAGTTGAAATCTGCTTGAAATCTAGTTTCACTCAGTTGATAACTTTCTTTACATATTGGAAAAGAACATTTCAAAAGCTATGGATTTAGAGGTACTATGTAAATGTATAAATGTATATTCATTTTAAAGAGTCAGGAACTAGGAGGAATATCCTAAACTGTTTATTATTTCTAAATACTTTTACTTGAAGGCAGAGTGTGGAGAGGCAATGAGTTAGTAGTTTGGTTTTTAAAAAATTTTCTCCAGTGGGTATATCAGCACCACTCCAGTCATACCTCATGCCTACAGTGTTAATCAGTGCACACACTCAAACTCTCTCTCCCTCCTCCCCCCCACTCTCTCTCTCTCTCACACACACACACACACACACACACACACACACACACCACACTTTGATGAGAATTTTATACATATATATGATATATGTTCTTATCTGCCCCAGTTTTACCCTTTTTGAGTTCTCCCATATGCTTCCAACATACCCCTCTATCTGCTTCATATCTTATGTTCTTTTGTTCAATTGTTATTTTGTGTGTTTGTTTTTGTAATACACTAAATCTGGTTAGTGCTACCTATTTGTGATGAGTGTGGTATTGTCTGCTGGAGCAATGAAACTTCCCGGCAACTGTCAACTCCAGTCACTCCTCAGTAACGGATGGCCTCCAGGATGGCCTCCATCTATGCTGGGCGTGTGGTTGGTGTATCTTCTTAGGTCTTGTCCAGAGCTCCAGAAGACACCACAGCACTTCTCCATATCTTTCGCCTCTTTCTTGTTTCCTCTTCCTTCATATTCCCTTATCCTTGCTGTTTCTAATATAGACGTCTGAATTATGGCTGCGTATATCTTGTTTTCTCATCATTTTAACCAGTTATGTATGTCTCCATTGACTGCTGCCAATGCCCACTGCAGAAAGACACTTCCCTGAGAGCAGCTCAGGTCTATGGTTATAATAAGTGTTTAGAAAGCAACTGGACAGCTTGGACTCTTAGCAGAGTAACAGTAGCATAGCTATGTCCTAGACCTGTGGCCTCCTCTAGCTGTATGCTTTCTGTATGTTCCCTTCTATGGAACATGCCTCAGATTCAGTCAGAAAGCACTATTTCCTCATGGTCATGCTAGACTACACCAGTAGGTTCATCCTTTCTGGCAGGTTGGTATTGTAGCTCGCAGGGTCTGATGGTAAGACCACAGGTAGAGAAGATTTGGTTTTTAACATACCAATTTTAATACATTGTCTTGGTTTCTGTATTAATTATATGTTGAGGGATATTATGCAATATACTGTGTTCTTTTATATTTGAATTTTATTATTTCATTTTACTTTAGAGCTCCACTCTATCTGGAGGCAAGCATCATGGTCCTGTGGAAGCCTTGAAACAAATGTTGTTTAACCTTCAAGCAGTACAAGAAAGTTTTAATCAGAATAAAAATACAGAGCCAAAAGAAGAGGTTAAGCAAGTAAGCACAAACTTAGGAATTGAGACATATGTATAAATTTGTCTAAAGTTGTATTAATTCTTCATGCTAGTGGTGGGATACGTGAAAGAAACGTGGTTTATTTTGGCTTGTGGTTTCTTAGATTTCAGTCCATAGTCTTTGGCTCCTCTGATTTCTGGACCCATAGTAAGGCAGAACATGAAGGCAACAGGGACAGTGGTGTCTGGGAATAGAATGGGGAAGGGCTGTGCATCTCATGAGCCTACTGAGAATAGAAGAGTGAAGGGAGGGGCTGGAGGCCAGTGTGACCTTCAACGGCAGGCCCTGTGGTCAACTTTCTCTACTCTGTTTCTACAGCCTTCCAAAATAGTTCCACCAGTGGAGGATCAACACTTGAACTGTAGGGTCATTGTATATTCAAGCTTATATCAGACTTGCTCAGAGTCTCTGCATACCTAGCTGTCTGGAAATGATCATGCCAGCACAGTGAATGAGAAATTCGTTCACTCACACCTAGTATTAGTAGAATTACATTTCTAAAGTTATATTTTGTTCTTATGCTTCCAAGTTATTTTATGCTTATGCCCAACATCTTGTTTAGCGAAGCTGCTGCTACAGTTATAATATTGAAAAGGCATCAATGCCATTTACATGTCCTACAGAATTAAACTGTGTGGCTTTTTACAAACACAGAAGCTTCTTAGAGTTTCTATGAAACCTAGAATGTTCTTAATGTTAGACTTCTCCACCTTTCTATCTCAGAATAGTAAATGTATTTTTATTATGTGTTTATTGGCATTTCTAACTGTAATACATTTTTAAAAAATTGTATATTTCTAGAAATTTTGAAAGATATATTTCTGCTTCATGTAGCAGATGAATTTTCAAAGTACAGAGCCATAAAATTTAAATTCTCTTATATGTACTTCTAATTGCCACTTATGGCAAGCGATAGACAAAATTTTTATATTTTTGATATAATATATATTACATAGTTATAGATTATTGAATGGCTAAATCAATTTAATTAGTGTATATCTACCTTATATAGGTATTGTTTTATGGTGAGAACATTTAAAATATGACTACCATAGTTACACGGCAGCTATCTTGAACTTATCCCCTTCTGCGTGTGATATCATATACTTACCAACATTTCATTAGTCATCACTCAGCCTTTAATTATACTCTGTGGTCCAGTGACATTAGAAATAACTCAGTGCTTAAGAAAGCTTGCTTATACAGAAGGCCCAAATATGGTTGCCAGCACCCACATAGGCTGGCTCACAACTGCTTGTAGCTCCAACCTCAGTGCTTTAAGAATGGTACTTTTCTGATTTCATATGTAGGTGAGATCATTCATTGTTTGATTTTCTGTGCCTGGCTTATTTTCCTGAGTTTTACTGCCATTCAGTAGAGCTCTACAAAAGTCATTTTGAGCATTGTATATGAGTGAGTCAGCCTTAGTGTCTCACAGTCTGGGTCATTTTCCCTCTGGCACTCCAGTCATAGCTGCAAGATCAGTGTAACCCATCCTTCATTTACTCTCTTAAACATCAGTGACACTTGACCTTGTCTGTTAAGATGTAATTTCAAGGAAGTGTGATTCTTTAATAGGCATGTGCTTAGAAGCATATTTTAGGAACATTGAACAGTAAAGTCAAAGTTGTTGTAGTTTTAGAATGAAGGAACAATGAAAGTATTAATTGCTCTTTGAAAAATAGTTTGGTTCAATGAGTTGAATATTTCAAATATTTTTGTTTCTTTTGGGTTTAATAATAGGTGTCAGAGGATGATTTCTCCAAATTACAGATGAAGGAAAATATGATTCCTATTACTAGGTCTCTTCACAAGTAAGTATTGTTACTAGTTTGTACACAAATCCATTTTAGTTATTCCTTTCATAGAAATTAGGGTGGAATTCAGTAGTTTCCAGAGTAAAAGTATGGTCAGCATTCTTTAGGTTCTTGTAGCAAACATTATAAAATGTGGTCTGTGTATTCGTGTAGTGTTTGTGTGTTTTTATGCATGTAGAGGCCAGAGGTCAGCATTGAGTGTCTTCTTATTCTTGGCATGCATTATTTTTTAAGAATATTGTTTGCTTTTAAATCTGTGCAACTAATTTAAATAGTCCTAAGGGCTAAAAGATACACCAGGACATACAAAATGTAATGGATGGATATGTCTGGGTCCGATTCTTTCTTTATTTCAGAATAGAAGCAGAGATGTGAGATTCGTAGTACGGATATGGCTATGCTGTACAATAACGTGCATGAAATGAGTCTGTCTAGTCATATACGCACCATTATTTAATGTAGCTGAGGCTGGCAAGATGGTTCCGTAGGAATGAGCACTTACTGCTAAGCCTGACGATCCAGTTTCAGTTCTTGGAACCTATGTAGTAGAAGGGCAAAAGCATTTCTACAAGTTGTTATCTGACATCTATACATATGCCTTGTGTGTGTGTGTGTGTGTGTGTGTGTGTGTGTGTGTGTGTGTGTGTGTACTTTTATAGAAAGGTACATTTATCTTACTTAGTCATATTGTTCTAAATAAAAAATGTAAATACTACAAGTTGTTTCTATTGTCAGGCAATATGGTCTTTTATGTTTGCATTTGGTTAAAAAGATATGAGGTAAGATGATCTCTGAGGCTTGGGAGGAATGGGTGTAATATAGATGCCACATTTAGGTTTGAGCACTCCCCAGTCTTCATGTTGGCCAGATGTGGGTGCCAGTGTTAATCACCATCTACAATAGAATCTCCTGATGAGGATTATGAGATGGGTCATTAGTCACTGTAATACCATGCACATTTATAATACTAATAGGTTCTCCTCAGGATTTAAGGCCACCTAGCCAGGGGGTCTTGGCCATAATGGACAAAATGGAAGGAGTTATGTCTTATACCGCTGAGCTTAAATCCAAGCAGAAAGTGTTGGTTATTCCAATATCATTTATGCCACTGTTACACTAGATGCACATCTTACCAGGCTGCTAGTTCTAGCTCAGAGGGTTCACAACCAGGTAGATTTGATAATGAATTTTCTCCTTCAGTAACATGCACGGTATCTTTCAGTGCTACAAAAACTAGTCAGTAGAGATGCAGCTTTCAGCTTGGTACCAGCTTGGCTTCTCTGTGTTTTATGATTTAAGTATGTGGTGTTCTCAGAGGTAGGGTTTTACCATTAAATATTGGAGGGTAGCTAAAAACAGTGGTCATAGTCCACATTATTTGGGGGAGATTGTGGGACTGCACTGGCAAACATTTTGGGAAGAGGTAACTCATATTTGACAGTGGGTTTTCTGTGTGATAGCGTATGGTGTCTGGGAAAGGCATTGTGCCACTGTAATGGGGTGATTCCATTTAAGCTTTTAATATGTGTATGCATATACTTTAGGATGCTACAGTACTAGATTTCCACACAGATTTTCAGGGTCTTTTGTGTTACTCTTGATACTCCTCCTTTTTTTGCTTGTATTTCTTTTGAGAACTTTTAAATTACCTGCTTCAATTTAATGTTTAATTAAATTTTTTAGTTATCTGCTTCAACTAAAGCAATGTTTTGGACTAATTTTTATTTTATATGTATGAATGTTTTGCTTGCATGTGTATATGTGTACCATACGTGTGTCTGGTCCCTTTAGAGGTAAGGAGAGCCCACTGGATTCTCTGAGTTATGAAGGTTGTGAGCCACCATTTGTGTACTGGGAAATGGAGCCACCAAGTCTTCTGTAAGAGCTACAGGAGCCTGTTAACCACAGAGCCATCTCTCCAGTGCTCCTGCCCCAATTGTAATTTGGTTGCTGGTTTTTTTTCTCTTTGTTTCTTTCTTTGTTTTTTGTTTTGTTTTGGGTTTATGTTTTAAGGTTTTTTTTTTTGAGATATTCATATATTCTAGACACTAAACCTGTGTGTGCTATATAGCTGAAACAGATTTTTCCCCCTTGGTAGGCTGCCTCTTAACTTACAAGATAAGTGTCCTTTGGTCTACAGTATTATAGTCGTTCTATTTTTTGTCAGCTCGTTGTCTTAATGCCTGTACTACTGGGTTTTCTTGTTCAGAAAGTTCTTCCTGTGCTTTTAAGTGTAAGCACATTTCCTAATTTTCCTCTCTCAGACTCAGGCTATTGAGTCTAACTAATACTGGGCCTAAGGTTCTTGACTTATGAGACTAAGATAAGGATTGAGTTCCATTCTCCTACACATAGTTAATAGAGTTTGAAGCTGATGATGCCAGTCTTTTATATAACGCATACTTTGAAAAGTGTATACATATTCATCCTTACTGGAGAAGTTAACTTGATTTTTTTTCAACAAAAATGAGTTTTCCTGAGAATTTTTACTGACTTTAAGTTATATTTTTAAAATTTAAACTATCTTTACCCTAACTATTAGATGAATTACAAGCCTTGTTTCTACAGAATACATGTAGTATGACAAAAGAAAAGAATTGTTTCTGCAGAGCTATTGGGAAAAGTATATGAAAAAATGTTTTATTAAATGAGACACCTGGAATACTATTGTCATTAGGCTCTGTCAGATTAACTAAAAATGGAACAGCCCGTTTAAAGCACATAGTTACAGCACACTAACTTACTTTAGTTATTACTTGTTACTCAGCTGTCAGCTTATAAAAACATTCTCAAAGTTTTAAGTTTTTTGGTAACTTAATTTCTTATAGTAACTTTGAAGTTTAAATAATGTGATCATCATTTCTTATTTTCTATATTGGCTGTTTACTTCTCAATATTGGCTTATAATTTTTCTTTTAACGAAGGGCTTTACAACACTTATCTCGCCTGAGAGACCTGGTCGATGATACCAGTGGGAGACAGTCGCCAAAGATGTGAAGAGGAAAATAAGCCTTCACCACAATAAACTCACCACACAATGAGTTATGTGCTCTTTGCTGTTACTTACACTGACCAAGTGAGCATAAGCCATGCGTTATCCTAGGACCACTTCAAGTATATTTATTTCTAAGAATCTGAACTTGGAAATATTCATAGGCCCAATTTTATGTGAAAACAAAAGTGGAAGACACTGAGATACATCCTGAAGTAGTACGTGGATCTTCAGACCAGACAGCTTTTAACATTCACAAGTGGATAACTTCTTTTCTTGCCGTTTATCTGGACTCAGTTTTTTATTGATATTCTCATCACTATTCATTTAATTCCATGTTGTAAAATCTTTTAACTTCTCCCCAAATTGTCTAAATTTCATATTTGAATGTGTGTGTACTGTGTATTTTCAAGCAGCTTCAAGAATACCTACATTGTTTTATCATAAGGGTCATTTGTTACTTCTAAGGTTTCATAAATTGGATATTTAAGATTTTTCTCTTTGTAAATTGTGACTCAGTGTTAATGGAATGTTCTTTTATTATGATACCGTAGAACCTTTTTATTTACTTAATTCAGTTAATTGTTTCTTTGTAAGATAATCTTGATAATACTTAACAGTTGACAATTCATTTTATGTTTGTTGAATCGAGATCTATGAAAATTTAATCAATCTATTAAAAGCTTTGGTGTTATGACATCTGAAACTGAACAAAATATGAGTGTAGAAAATCTAAAAACAATTATAATTTAAAGCTATTTACTATAGTCTTTCAATTTTATCTCTAGATAGAACTGAACAGAGTTGTATATTGTAGTTTTTATTAAGCAAATAATAATATTTATAATAAGTAGAAAACATCTTCATCAAGAATGAAAATTACATAATAAAGCATAAAGAATGCATTTAAAAAGCCTGATAAAATTAGTGTATGGTCAAATAATTTCCCCCAAATTTTTGATGAATAAATTTGTTATGTAGAATTTCTAAGTACGTATGATTAAATAATGTTTTCATGCTGTGAAGGCACTATTAACATCAAATACAACCGAGTAGGCCCTGTCTTTTGTGTTCCCTAGCCACTGAGGTTCCACCGTATTTCTTTGGCTAGATGAGAAGCTCTTTGCTAACACTAAGGTCTCTTTGCTGCTGACATCCTGTTTTCTGGTAAGTTGTCCTGCCTGGTGTAAAAAGGGAAGATTGTGACAGGATAAGCATCAGGTAGGTCTGGGAGAGTCATGTTACCTAGTAAAATATACTCATGTCTCAAAAAATGACAGTTTCTAAAGAGATATCTTGGTTATAAGTGCCAATATGTTTGTCACAATAATATATACGATTCCCGGAAAGCATTAGAAAAGACATGTGCTGTAATGACTGACTGACATGCTGGAGTTAGTGCTCCCTTTGCAAGAGCATATCTCAATACTAAATATAATCGGTTCATTCTAAAGTTGTTACATCCTATGCTTTAAAGCAGTTTATAATACCAAAGGAGCATTGCCTTTTTATTTTATATATAGAGGAATTTAGCGTTTACCTAAATAAAATTAATTGATTTAATAAATTATTAATCCCAACTAATATATACATGACAACTGAAAAGCAAATACAAATGTTCATAAAGTTTTGCAAAGAAAAAGTTTAGTTTCATGTATAATTAATATTTTAAAGATTTTTTTATGGAGTTTTAAAACAAAATGTCAATATGGAGGTTACAGAATTGAGAATTTAAAGTAGATAATGAGAAAATTAGATTTTAAAGATGGATAAATGTAAAACTGTATCAGTTCATTGCTCTTATCTTTTAAGGTATATTAGGAGGATGTTAAATTGGAAAAAAGGAAGAAGCTTCCGGTTTTTGAGCATGAAAACATTTTAGTCAAAGGACTTGGTGTGGTGAGGTGGTACACATCCTTAATTCTGCACTCTGGTGGAAGAGGCTGGTTGAGTTGAGGCCAGCCTGGTCTACAGAGGGAACTTCAGCAC
This sequence comes from Micromys minutus, assembly GCF_963924665.1. Taxonomy (NCBI): domain Eukaryota; kingdom Metazoa; phylum Chordata; class Mammalia; order Rodentia; family Muridae; genus Micromys; species Micromys minutus. The sequence continues at coordinate 55,274,776 of NC_137977.1, read as the reverse complement.
AGCTACAGCTACATAGCGAGGCCTTGTCTCTCAAAGCAACAACTGAATAATGTGCTGGCTACTCATGCTTCACTCATGTTGAAACAAAACAAAACAAATAAAAAACAAACATAATAGAGCATGCTGTGATTCCAGCCTCAGAACTGCAGAGAGAAGAGATTCCTCCAGCTTGCTGGCCAGCTTGTCTAGTCTAATGAGTGAGGTTCATGTCAGAGATACTGTCTCAAAAAATGAGGTAGGCAATCATTCCTGAGGCATGACACCCAAGGCTATCCCCTCACCTCCATCTGCATGCACTCACTCCACGTGATTTAATGCTGAGATAAGGAATTAAAGACGTGCACAAATGAGCCAAGACTGAACTCACTGTCTTTATAGTCAAGGTGAAGTCCCCATTTAGCATCATAGAGACTCCTCACCAAACTGAGGAACTGTCTCCTTGAACTTGCTTTGGTATATAATTTCTGTAGTTAGGTTATTTCTTGCCAAAATTTATAAGTTGGGATTTTCTTGTACTTAATATTTTGTTATTTTGTATTTAATAAATTGTATTATCTCATATACTTATAAAATCCTCAAGTACTAGAGCAATGACTCCACAATTAAGAGCACATACTGCTCTTCCAGAGGACCTCAGTTTGGTTTCCAGCACCCACATTGGGAAGTTCACAACCGTCTGTAATTCCAGTGCCAAAGAATTCAGTGCCCTGTTTTGGTTTCTGTGGCAGTTACTCATACTGCCAAACACACTTGAATAAAAATACTAATCTGTGAAATATTCTGAAGGAAAAAACATATTTTCCCTATATTTTGAATAAACGGATTATCTCTAAACTGTTTGATTTTATTTTTTTATTTTACCCTTCATACTATATTTTAAACATGTTTAGTGGAAGAAGTGCTGATGACCACAGGGTTGACTCTTGGTGTTAAAAATTCTGAGTTTGGATAATTGTGTGATACAGAGCCACTATGGTCTAAGCATCATGGTGTTTTCCCCCTAAAACCCACTGTTCCTCTTATTCCTCCACCCATGCAAAGCCATCTTAAAATGAGGTGTATCATATCTACTTGAAATGTAATTCCTTTTTTGATATTTCTGCTTTTGTTCTCAAACAAGATCTGAAGTTTTATAAGTATTATATCTGGACAAAACCATAACTTTCTGATTAATTGAACCCTGAGCACTTGAGATTTAAAAGTTTTTGATATTTTGCATTTTACCAGATACTTGACCCATTTTAAAGATGTAGAACTAAATCAAGGACCATTTTCAGTATCTGACTTGTGCTGCTGTGATGGGCTATCTGAGACTAGGTAATAATAAAGCCCATCTTATTTTGGAGGATGGGAGGTTATCCATCTCCAAATGCTGACATCCCTATTGTCTCTGTTGAGGGCTGCTCTGCTTCTGAGGTGGTGCCTTACTGCCTTCTCCAAAGAAGACTTTCTGTGTATAGCAAAAGGATAGGAAGCAAAGGGAGCCACATTGCCTGTCAAGCAAGCTCTAATGTCTTTTATAAGGACATTAATCCATTCATTCACGAGGGCAAATCCTTATGACTTAAAATACTGAAACTGAAGTCCTGTCTCCTAATGCAGAGCTGGGTATCTGTAGTACATGGATTTGAGGGGGCTCAGGTAAGCTGAACACTGGTTTTGTACTGCTTTGAGCCTGGTGTGATGGCAACTATCAGTGGGTATCTAATATATAGGAAATGTGCATAGTGATTGAAGCCATGGCTACTTCCATTTTCAAATTTTACTTGGTAAGCTAGAGCTGAAGAAAGACAGCCTTGGGGAAGATGGGCACAGTTTGCTAGATTCTGTTTGGATTAGGTTTGTAGAATCATTTCTGTACTGTGTAAGTCCCTTCTTATAATGCATCTGATTTTCATCCTATGCATGTCCAGTTATGCTTAGGCATATGGTAAGAAATAGGGGATTTTCCCTGTGCGTTAAGATCTTAGTGAAGAGGTGTCTGGAGTCCACCAGATGGCAGGTGCAGGTAACCATCTTGGCCCTGCCAGATCTCATCTTGAGTCACTAGGCACAGTCATCTCCAGGGTGCAGGAAAGTTGCTGATGATTTTTTTAATTCTGTTTTTGTAATAAAGTAGTCTGGTGAAAGAAGGGTCATATTAGTTCAGAGTTCAACGTAACATTCCATCATGGATGGAAAGTCAAGGCAGCAGGAAGCTAAAGCAGCTCATCAGATTTCATCCCACAATGAAAAGGCCGAGAGCCATCAGTGTCTGCTGCTGCTGCTTAGTTTTCTCTAATCCAGTCCAGCATCCTCTGCTTAAAGATGGCCCTTTGCACATCAGTTAAGATAATCTCTCAGAGGCACACCCAGAAATCCACTTCTCAGATTCTAGATCCTGTTGAGTTGACCACTAACCAACCATCACAGTGAGTGTATGGGCTTGCAGAGAAACAAGAAGAGTAAACAGGAGCTGACTAGAGTCTGAGTGGAACCCCAAACCCAGCCCTGGAAGCTGGTAAGGACAGCATATTCTAGGAGAAAGTTTGGGACAGAGATGCTCCCAAATGTCTCTATACCACACTTCCTTAACCACTACTGCAGTTGGCAGAAATCAATAGGAAAAGCCCTTCAGGATCATTTTTCTCTGAAGGCCTTTAAAATGTTCATTAGTACAGTTGTTGGTCAGCTTCCTGTGGGGTTTTGCTGAGAGGAAATTTGAAATGTCTCAGCTTTCCACTTCTGCCTGCTTTATTTTTCGGCACATCCTAATGTCCAAGATAATAAGAAGTGTCCAGTTAGTTACAAACACCAAAACACAGGGAAAAAGTTCGAGCCAGTGTTCCCAAATTCCAACGAATGAATCTGACCAATTCATAAAAGAAATTCATGACATAGCAATCTGGACTTACTGTAAGAATCTTGGAGTTGTTGGGTTTGGGGCCTGAAATGCAGGCTTCCATGTTCTTTTCCTCTTATTCAAACAATTGAAAATATGGGCACAGAGAGAGAGGCACAGTTTGCTAGATCCTCTCTTTGGGTTAGGTTATAGAATCATTTCTGTACTATGCATGTCCCTTCTTAAAGGGCATATGATCTCAGTCATATGCATGCCCACTTATGCATAGGCGTATGGTAACAAATAGGGGATTTTTCCTGCATTGCCTAAAACGTTTTCCTACAAAATGTTGTTTCGCCTTGTACTTCACATGCACCCCAAAAACAGTGGCGGTTGGATTAGCCCTCCTAGCCTACATACTTGAGTACCCAAAGAATACACTCAAATGCTCTACATTTGATTAATACTGGGATGGGACGACTACTGTTGTTCAAAGATGGTAGTATGTAGCCTGCCCGATACAGGTTCAAGGTTGGCAGGGTTCTAAAGTTGCTAGGTGCACTGCCTGAAGAGGAATGTGCATGCTTCTGCACGCAGGCAAATGAACTAGTATATTCTGAGAGGACTGTGACTAACCCTGCCCCAGGATTACATGATTGTTTGCCTCAAAGGAAGCATCAGGTACAAAGAACACTGTTTTCAAGGAGACCGTTTAAATTTTCTGTAAATATTTCCAGGGATAGAAAACCGTAATTGAAATGGTTTGTTCCTTAGCATATTCTTCCCTCGGTTAAGCTGTGATCGACTTTTCTGTACTGACTACAGATTATAATTAAGTCTGTCTTTTATGGTAGAACCTTAGGTACATTTCAGCCTTCCTAGTATTAAAAAGCAATGTTCAGGCTTAATACTTAGTTTCTAAATTGTTTTCATGGAGTGCATTTTTGTTTTGCGATTGTATCCCCCTTCCTCCCTTTTTTGGTTGTTCTCTAGCCTTCAGTGTTGTGGAGTTTGTTTGACACACGACACCGGAAATCTGAGGAGTAGACTCTGATTTTGATTCTTAATTTGTTGCTGTGTCAGATGAGGGAGGTCTGAGGAGTTGGGGAAGTATAGGGTCGGAGTGACGACAAAAGAGAAGATACGTAACTTCAGGGCTAACTTGGCTACAGAGCTAGGCTCTGTCTTTAACAGGCAGGAGACGCAAGATAAAAAGCTAAGCCAGGTGGGAAAAGTTTCATCCAGGATGAGATGTGTGAGATTATCTAGGTAACTGAAACTTCAGTTTTCCATAAAGGAACTGGGTTAAAGTGCATTTATTCTTGATAAAGATAATGTCTGCAAAGACCTGAACAAAGTCTGATATACAGTAGTAAAAAGGGTATGTGCTGAGTTATATGGGGAGGAATCTGGGCTTTGCAATCAGCTAGGTTTCTGTTATGATTCTGTCATTTAAAATCTCTTAATTGTACACAAGGGAACCTGGCCTTTCTTGAGCTTTTTTTTTTTTTCTTCGTTTGGTGGTGATGGCGAGAACTACCCAGGACCTCATTTGTGGTTAGGCAAGTTCTGTAGTACCAAGCTACCCCCATATCTGACTCCCTAACTCCTGTAGTTTTAAGGGTTAAAGGGGAGAGGGTGCAGCTGGCACTTGTGGTCTCAGGAAACACCAGTTGCTATGGTGCTGACACATTAGTTAAGCTTTAAGACAAGGCAGCTTCTGCTCTTGGACCTCCTGCTCTGTTCTCCAGGAGCACATTCATTCTCTATAGTAGACAACATTGCATACTGCCTTCCTACCACAGTAAAGAAGTTCTTAACTCAGAGTAACACTTCCTCGTGACAAGGTAACAACTCTGCTTCATCATCTCTCCAAAATGAACAAGCTCCTACACTTCATTTGCTCTGTGATTTAACAGCTTGCTCTCAACTTAAATAACTACAAATATGCTCTTGCCTCCAGACATTGGTGTTGTCCATCCAGACAGACTTATTTCCAATACTCTGTGTTTGCTACTGGATGTCTGCTAAGGACCCACCCTGTCTAAACAGCCCATATCATAGTTTTCTCTACTCCTCACTTGTAAAGAGACTGGGGACTTGACAGAAGAATCTCAGGATACAGAACTTAGGAGGACCTGGAGAGGGCAAAGGGAAGGGGGGAATGATAGGATATTTTAACTAAGTAGGGAACAGTAACAAGGAAAAGACTCGAACTGGGATGATGGGGAACGAGTTCAATACAGAAGGAGGGAGGGAGAGGGCAAATACCACCAAGGTTGTTAGATAAAGCCTCAGGGAATCAGTTCATACATGCCTAAATGTATAATGCAAGTGTATCACATATATGTATATGAGACCATTTCTCAGTTGGGCTAATAATGCCCCCATGACTTGTTCTCTGATAACCTCACAAAAGTTCTAATAACCAGATATGGCACAGGTGCATTTGAGTAGGTGGTCAGGGGAGTCCAAGAGTCTCTCAGAACATGTAGCTATTGTTACTGTTCTCAGTTGCCTCCCAAAGTTTGAAGGTAAGACCTATTGCTGAAGACACCGAACCTGCACAATTAGGTCACAGGTGGGCTGGATCTAACGTGCTCTTGTGATCTAATTCCATGTACCAGACATACTATATACATTGAGGAAAGCAATCAGCTGTCTTATTCAGCTGTGGTGCCTACAGACCACAATACTGGTCAACATGCCAGACATTCCCAAAGATACACTAGTGATCTTTACAATTAGTGATCAATACAGAAGTTGGCAGTAACCACTTAAATCCTGCTCAATAGAAGGGAAATCACCCCTTGTACTAGAAAGCCAACCAATTGCCCAGGGCAAGTGAGGTCATGGATTTTAGAAGAGAACCTACTACTGCCTCTTTATTGGATCAGTGTAGTCCCTAACTACTGTCTAAACCTTTTTATCCTATGCCACAGGTAAGGTTAGCTGCCACTCCTTGTCAAAGAAGCTTCCCTTTACAGCAAACGGAGGCCCATTACAGAAAACCAGAGCAGGACATGATGCAGAGATCAGTGGATCATTGGGCAGTCCAGCCCAAACGAGTACATCAACAACACAGCCGCAGTGCCTGTGGTCCAGGAAAGAGGAAGAGGGAGCAGAAAGTTTGTGAGAACCAGAGGACCAGATGTGTGCTGTGAGACTGTGTCTCCCAGAAATGGCTGCCTACACAGAACCTGAACAATGGTAATAGGAAGAGTCATAGTGATGTGGAGAAGGAAAATCTCACGGAGTTCACCCTAGATGAAGGCTCTTCCAGGCAGCTTATGATGGCTGAGAGTGGAAGAGTTAGTTTCTCCCAGGGATGAGCCCCTTAACTGGCTACCTAACACGAAATGGTCAGCTCTGAAACAGAATAGTCACAAACAAGTAAAAAGGACTTAGTTGTATTCATGCATGCACCATGCATGAATCTTAATATATGATAAAGATACAATCATTTATTCGTTTAAGCCATTAGCGTGCTGTTTCCTCTTGTGTAATCTGACCTAACAACGGAGACTTGTAAGATTTTTTTTTTTTTTAAAATGAATAGTTAACTGAAATGAGTACTTCAAGTGAATCAGGCAGAGTGTACTAAGAAGGAAATGTAGGGACATTTAATATGTCTTAATGCAATTTTGTAGAGTGTTTTGAAAGATAGAAACAGAAAAATGGCATCTGGACCATTTGGCAGGTAGGTGATAAAGACCAGGAAACCTAACTGAGAAAAGACTAGCAACAGTGGAAGTATCAAGGGGCCTCCAGAAGACATTTGATTACATTCACCGAAGACTTTTTCTTTAAACTAATTTTTTGGGGTTAAGGGTACAGCTCAGTTGGTAGGATGCTTGTCTAGCATGCACAAAACTCTAGGTTGCATCACCCCCCATAAAGCCTGGCCTGGTAATGCATGCTGCTAATTCCAGCAGTTTGGAGTTGAAGCAGTAGGATCCAAAGTTTAGCAATATCCTTGACGACATATCAGGAAGTTTGAGTTAAGCTTAAGCTACATATGACTCTAAATATCTCTCCTTCTACAATTCCTGTCTCCTCTTATCCTCTCTCCTCTCACATACACAAACACATGGAAGAAAATATAGAAAAGACAGAGAACTTTAGACCCATTTCCCTCATGAACATTGATGCAAAAATACTCAATAAAATTGTTACAAATCCAAGAATACATCAAAACAATTATTCACCATGATTAAGTAGGCTTTATCCCAGGAATGAAAGGATGGTTCAATATAGAGAAATCCATCAATTTAATCTACTATATAAACAAAGGGAAAAAAAAAACATGATCATCTCTTTAGATGCTGAAAAAGCATTTGACAAAATTCAACACCCCTTCATGTTAAAAGTCTTCTAAAGAACAGGAATCCAAGCCCATATCTAAACATAAGAGCAATACACAGCAAACCAATGGCCAGCATCAAAGTAAATGGTGCAAAACTTGAAGCACTCCCACTAAAATCAGGGACTAGACAAGGCTGCCCACTCTCCCCCTACCTATTCAACATAGTACTGGAAGTCCTGGTAGTACTGGAAGTCTTTGATTTCCAGCAAAAGGAAATCAAAGGGATATAAATTGGAAAGGAAGAAGTCAAAATACCACTATTTGCAGATGATATGATAATATACTTAAGTGACCCCAAAAATTCCACCAGAAAACTTTGCAGCTGATAACTTCGGCAAAGTGGCTGGATATAAAATTAACTCAGACAAATCAGTAGCCTTCCTCTACTCAAAGGATAAACATACTGAGAGAGAAATCAAGGAAAAGATACTCTTTACAATAGTCACAAACAATATGAAATACCTTGGTGTGACCCTATCTAAGCAAGTGAAAGATCTGTATGATAAGAACTTCAAATCTCTGGAGAAGGAAATTGAAGAAGATCTCAGAAGATGGAAAGATGTCCCATGCATATGGATTGGAAGGATCAACATAATAAAAATGGCCATCTTACCAAAAGCAATCTACAGATTCAATGCAATCTCCATCAAAATTCCAACTCAATTCTTCAAAGAGTTAAAAAGAGCAATTTGCAAATTCATCTGGAATACTAAAAAACTCAGGATAGCAAAATCTATTCTCAACAATAAAATACTTCTGAAGGGATCACCATGCATCCCTGATCTCAAGCTGTATTATAGATCAATTGTGCAAAAAACTGCATTGTATTGGTACAGAGACAGGCAGGTAGATCAGTGGAATAGAATCGGAGACCCAGAATTGAACCCACATACCTATGGTCACTTAATCTTTGACAAGGGAACTAAAAACATCCAATAGGAAAAGGACAGCCTCTTCAACAATTAGTGTTGGTTCAACTGGTAGTCAGCATGCAGAAGAATGTAAATTGATCCCTTCTTATTTCCTTGTATAAAACTCAAGTCCAAGTGGATCAAAGACCTCCACTTAAAACTAGATACAGTGCAACTAATAGGACAAAAAGTGAGGAAGAGCTTAAAACACTTAGGCACAGGGAGAAATTTCCTGAACAACACCAATGGTTTATGCTCTAAGATCAAGAATTGACAAATGGGACCTCATGAAATTGCAAAGCTTCTGTAAGGCAAAGGACACTGGCAAAAGGACAAAATGGCAACCAACAGATTGGGGAAAGATCTTTACCAATCCTACATCAGATAGAGGGTTAGTGTCCAATATTTAGAAAGAACTCAAGAAGTTGAACTCTAAATCATGTAATTCTATTAAAAATGGGGTACAGAGATAAACAATGAATTCTCAATTGAGGAATACTGAATGGCTGAGAAGCACCTAAAGAAATGCTCAACATCCCTAGTCATCACGTAAATGCAAATCAAAACAACCCTAAGATTCTACCTCATACCAGTCAAAATAGCTAAGTTTGAAAACTTAGGTGATAGTAAATGCTGGCAAGGATGTGGAGAAAGAGGAAAACTCCTTCACTGCTGCTGGGACTGTGAACTGGTACAACCACTCTGGAAATCAGTGTGGCAGTTCCTCAGAAAATTGGACATAGTACTACCTGAGGATCCAGCTATACCACTCCTGGGCGTATGCCCCAAAGATGCTCCAAACTATAATAAGGACACATGTTCCACCATGTTCCTAGCAGTCCTTCTTAGAAGGGAGAACAAAACGTTCATGAGAGGATATAAAGGGACAAATAGAGGAGCAGGGATTAGAGAAAAGATCATCCAGAGACTGCTTCAACAGGGGATCCACCCCATATGCAGCCACTAAACCCATGCACTGTTGCTGAATCCAAGTAGTGCTTACTGGCAGAAACCCAATATGGATGTCTCTTTAGAGGCTCTGCTGGAACCATACGAATACAGAGGAGGATACTTGCACCTAACCATCAGACTGAACATGGGAACCCCAATGAAGAAGCTAGAGAAAGGACTGAAGGAGCTGACAGGGCCTGCAACCCCATGGGATAAACAAAACAATCAACTAACCAAACCTGCCACTGCTCCTAGGGACTAAAACACCAACCAATGAGTTCTTATGGAGGGATCCATGGTCCCAGGTGCATATGCAGTAGAGAATAACATTCTCTGGCATCAGTGGGAGGAGAGGCCTTTGGTCCACAGAAATCTTATTTTCCCAGTGTAAAGGAATGCCAAGGTGCTGAGGTAGGAGATGATGGTTGGGAGAGGGATCACCTTCATGGAGGCAATGGGCAGGGAAGGGGAATGTAATTGGGTGAAGAGGATAACACCTCAAATGTAAATGCAAAGAATATCTAATAAAAGATGAAAAAAGGACTATGTTATATCAATGGATTAAAGTGTATGAAATATTAAAGATTAGATTCCTATTATTCTACCTCCATAATTACTTTTTCAGTCTCCCTTTGGAAGTGCTTATTCTTCAAGCCCAAATATAAACATTTTTGGATGCATTTATGGAGTATCAAAAAAATTGCACCGCAGTATCCCGTCATGATCAGCTTCCAATTACATTATGTATGAGAATTCACAATTTTACCCACTATATCATCAACCCTGTTTGTATAATAACTGTGACTTTTACCACTGTACTGTTAGTGTTTAGATAATGGTAGGCTATCAATAATTCATACATAAATTGTTGGATACTAAAAAATATAAAACAAAAATCCAAAATGAAACATAATTTTCCCCTAAAAGTTTGTAAAATTTATCAGCACCCAAATCCCACAAAACAACCATATATATATATATCTTCAAAATACTCTTATTTCATGAAAATGCATAGCATTGTGGTGACTGGCAGTCATTGAAAGACACCAAAGGAGGATTGTTGTAGGTGTGGACCTATATGAAGTGTGAATATAATGTGCTGCATCTGGAAAATGACTTTGAGTGAAGAGAACATCTGCAGGAGGGTCTACCTAAAATCTCAACTCATGGCTAGAAGGAATTGATTCTGGAAGAGATCTTAACCCCTCTTGAATGGATCCAAAGTAGGTAAGGTCAGTGAAGATTTGAAGGAAGCATGGTATGGAAACATTATTAGAAGAGAAAAATCTAAATGGATTTTTTTCCAAAGGGAAGAAACCAGGATAAAATTAGTAAATCACCCTAATGGACTGTTGAAAGAAAGAGAATTAGCAGTTTACTTCTCAAAATAGTACCATTAACTCAAGTTGTAGAACTATGCGTCTATTACAGTTGGCTTTGCTTGCTATAACAAAGTAACTGAGGCTGGGAAGTTTATGAAGGAAGCAGGTTTACAGGGCTTATGACTCTGGTGATTGTAAAGCCCAAACAACATAGTAGAAAGGTGGAAAGGAAGTCATTTAATGTGTGAAGGGGGCTTAGTGCAAAATATAGAACCCAAGAGAGCTGAACTTGTTCTTTTTACAATTCATTCTCATCAGAATACAGTTCGGTCATAGGAGAGGTGACATGATTCTCTAAGCAATACTAATTCATTTGTGAGGGTGTATACCCTGTGACAAACTACTTTTCATTAAGTACATATTTTTTAAATAAGATTATTTATTTGTATGTGAGTACACTGTAGCTGTCTTCAGACACACCCGAAGAGGGCATTAGATCCCCATTACAGATGGTTGTGAGCTACCTTGTGGTTGCTGGGAATTGAACTCAGGACCTCTGGAAGAGCCAGTCAGTGCTCCAGCCCCATTAAGTACATCTTAAGAGTTATACCACCTCAGCATCCTACACTGGGAAGCACATGTTTATCACATGGATGTTTGCTTGATAATCTGTATTTACAACACAGTAAAGCCATTTATTTTGGCTTTTAATAATTCATAAGCACGAGGAAGCTGTCTTAGTGAAGACACTTAACAGATAAATCAGATTTTTTTATATTAACTTTGCAAGGTCTAATATGTTCTGACATTCTTAACATTTATTTTAGGAGTTGATTCCTGCTTAGTGTTTTCTAGCTCTTCAAAAACAAGAGCAAGGGCATTTCTCAAATGGGTATTAGTGGGTGTGGAGGCACTGAGAATATGTATCGATCTTTCCCCACACGCGGGGAAATCCAATGTCTGTCACTGGTTTTTCTTGGGTCCACTAATGCGCCTTCTTTGTCTTCTTACCAGAATACTATAAAATATATTTAAAATATTTACTTTTCCTCATGTGTTTATTAGCTGGAGTGAATCATTACCTTGAACTACATTTGGGGAAGAGATCTGTTTCGCTTCTTGACCTCATAACTTTTACCATTGTCTGGTACACAGCATCATCTCATATATTTCTGACAGCCACTCATCCATTTAGCAATAAGCAACAGATAAAAACCATTTGCATAATGAGAACATTAAGGAATCTTGTGAATGGTAGACACCTCTTGCCTACCATTTATGTCCAACAGTCATTCGACTGCTGTGACTAATTGCTCCAGAGTTCAGATTCTCAACCACTTCGGTATAAACTTGGCAGGCAAAGGCCATACTATTGGCTACTTCTTATTGGTCAGTACCTGTATCATTTACATTGTTAAGTATTTGGGGGAAAAGCAGGCTTTGAGTAAATAAAGTTATTTCCTGTGGGGTTTAGCAAGGCAGGTAACAGCAAAGGGGTAACTGCTTAGACTTTAGGACCATAGCCCTTCCTTCTCTGTCAGGATGGCATAGACTTGGCTCCGATTTTCAATGGAAAACATTGTTCTCTTGTGACCTGGTATGTTTTTGGAAAATAAACTGACTTCTTGTAAACTCATCCCACCTAGCCCATGATCTCTTCCTCTTTCATGGTCCCCTTTTGGTATCATGACCTGCATGTGCACACTCAAGACTCACGCAATGAGTTGTGATGTATCTCCAGATTATACATTTGCCAGACAATGAAGTTAGCAGCTCTTACATTTGCTATATTTATTATTAGTATACCTTATTCCTTGAGATAAAGACCTCAAAGAATAAAGTTTGCAGCATATCCCAGTGAGAATTAACGACAGAACGGTTGGAAATGTGTTTTTGGCTGGTGGTTAAAAATTAGACTGGGCAAATGTGAGACAGTGGGATATAGTGGAGTTTCCTGACTCACAGATGTGGGAGCTCGAGGTGAAGCTTGTTTACTGGCACACGTGTTTACACAGACACAGATTGCATTCTCTTTCCAAAGATGCTACCTGGGCATCACTGCATCTAGCTTGTAAAGGAAGAATGTAGCTTGGTTCTCAAAACGACAACAAGAACCACAAAAGCCTAACAAAACAACAACAAAAAGTCTTAGCTCGTGAGTGACCCATAATGTTTCTGATCATACTGGACTCACTGTCATCAAATGGCACCGCCTGTAAGAAACACTGTGGAACATACATTAGTTTGTCTAAGAGAGAAAAGAAAAGAATTTTAAATACTTTTTCTCCGCATTCACTGCCCCCTCTTTTCTCCCCTACTTTATCTTCTTTTGGGATAACTAGAGACCACAGACTTGCAAAGCTGAGCATCTCTCAGTTCCTTCTAGAACATCTGCTTAGCCACAAACTAACTTTCAGTTATTCCACAGGGATGCCATTAACCGTGGAGTCCCAGATGCATTGGTTTTTCCTGTTCTCACTTTTGTTTCTTACAGAATCCATTTCATTTAGCTGTCATGTTTCCTCATAGCCCCCCTCCTTTTGTACCAGCAACAGTTAAGACTTTGCCTCACCATTAAAATATGTATTTAAGGTACAAATATAAATTTGAAGTTCTTATCTACAGTAATGAATTTCATTGTGGTGTGTTCACACTTTATTCCAACTTTCCTGTCCTGTCAACTACTGCCCTTCTTCACCACCTTTGTGTCACATGCATTTCATTATCGTCCCCATTCTTCATTGGGGCCTTCCTTTTATAGTAGTCTCCTTTCTCTAATTTTTATTTATTCTGTCTGTCTGTCTGTCTGTCTGTGACTCACACACTGACACACATAAGTATACAGAACACACAGGTACAAACATCACTTAATTTTTTCTCATAGCTGAATAAATTCCATCCTGCAGACACACCACATCATCTTTTTTCCTTTTTTGGTTTGTTTTGCTTTTGAGACAGGGTCCTGTTAAGTTTTTTAGGCCTACCAAGAACTCACTGTGTACTTGAGGCAGGGCTTGAACTTGTGATCCCCCTGCTCTATTTAGACCCATATTTGGAATAACAGGCTTGTACCATCAGTCTGGAAAAAATTTAAAAGACAGCCTCAATGGGGATAACTTCTTTGAGAGTTCAATATAAGGCTTCATAATTTCAGTATGTGGTTCACTATTTTCTGATTTTAAGGTTACCAGTGAGAGATTTGGAATATTATGTTTGCTTCTGCTGTTGGGTAGGTGTTTTTTGTATGCCTTTTAATACTATAGTTCTTGTCTTAAGGTTTTATTTTGTTTTTGCTCTTTGTTTTTGCTTCATATTTTTGACATCATGAAGAGATTCTTCTCTGATTGTGTCTTGCTTTGTATATATACACACACATATATGTCTATTAAAAAGTATAAAATATATGTGTGAGTATTTTTATGTGTGTGAATAGCGTCTCTTCAGGCATGTATGTGGACTATGTGTGTGCAGTACCCATAGAGGCCGCAGAGGGCCCTGGATACCAGGAGTTGTTACAGGCAGCTATGAAGTGCCACGTGGGTGCCGAGAACCGAACCTGTGTCCTCTGCAGCAGGTGTTCCTCACTGCTGGAGTCATGTCTCCAGCCCACTAAATACTTTTGTTTGTTTTGGTGTTCACCTCTATTTCCTTAGATTTTGGAAGATTTCTGCTATCCCTTTTAAAAATAGATTCTCAGTGTCTTCAGTTTTAATTTTAATTTTTTCTATCCCACAGATTTTGCCATGTAACGGTTTCCCAAAGTTTTTGTGTCTATTTGTGTCTTCCAAGCTTGATATTCTTCCTTGGCTCTGTTGAGTCAACCGATGGTGCTTTTTACTGTCTTTTAAATTCAACTCATTTGGTTTCATGTTTTCCACAGTTTTCTTTTGGTTACAAAGACTTTGCCCAATTTTTCCTTCATATTGGTGAGGTTTTCCTTTTAATGCTGATTTTCTCATTGCTCTTGCATTGATGGTTTTCCTCTATTTTAGCTAGGGTTTCTATTGCTGAGATGAAACACCATAACCAAAAAAGCTTGTGTGGGAAAAAGAGGTTACATCTAAACTCTAGTCCATCACTGAAGGAAATTATGGCAGGAGCTCAAACAGGACAGGAACCTGGAGGTAAAAGCTTATGCAGAGGCCATGGAGGTTGCTGCTCACTGGTTTGTTTCTCTTGGTTGCTCAGACTGCTTTCTTACAAAACTAAGAACCACCAGCCCAGAGATGGTACTACCTACAATGGTCTGAGTCCTCCTTACTGATAATTAATTAAGAGCATGCCTTACAGACAGATGTTATAGAAGCATTTTCTCAAGTAAAGTTCTCTCCTTTCAGATAGCTAGAGGTAACTAGTTTGTGTGTTATCTTGACGCAAGGCTGCCCAGCACATCCTCTGTGATGCTGGATGCCCTCTTTAGACCTAGAGTTGAATTCATTTGTTCTTTGTGTCCTATTTTGGGCCATGAGTAATTGTATCCCATCAGTTTTTGAAATCACCTTTTACCTGCCTTGAACTCATAGTTTGAAAGAGTTGCGTGGCCTTATTCTCCCCTTTCTTGTGTTTCTGTTGTTATTTTGAGCATTTGTGGCTTTGGACATGTCTTCCTGTTTCACCCGGACCTGCTGAGGCACAGAGGACTGTAGAGAGCTGTGAGGTGCCACACCCCAAAGATGGCGCTGGTTTCCATCTTCCACCTCCTTGATGGTGAGTGCTCTCTGTAGTAAACAAGACCTTATTTGGCTGTGCCTGTTCAGCTTGCCTGCTTCCGCATTGAAGCAGCCTATCTGCAGGGCCCACATGTCTTACAGGGGTTGGTAGGTGCAAGGGGATTTAAGCCTGTGCAGGCCTTCCCTCGGGGGCGGAGTCAGAAGCAGAAGCTGAAGAAGCAGCTTGTACAAGGTTTCTGAATAAACTGCTTGAAGAAGATCTTCCCCCGGTCGTGTCTTCCTTGCTGGTCGAGGTTGGGCGCGACAGAGTACTATTGAAGTCTCCATCCTCAGTACATAAATAGAGGAGAAAACATTGCTTTGAGAGACACTGTGGGCTGGGGCCTCTTTGCCCAGATTACCTGTTTGGTACCCAGACTTCCCCTTTCTCTGGATGTTGCAGATATCCTGTCACCTGTATGAGGTTACTAGGCCCCCCATCTCTTGCTCTCTGTGGAGTAGTAATGTTTACTTATTTACACATTTCTCCTTTAGAGAGACACGTGGTAGCCACCTGCAGTCCAACATCTGACTTAAAAATCACATTTTTATCTGTTCCACGAACATTGGGCAATTGGGCATATTTATGAGACAGTGCTTACATTTTGTTTCCTGTCGACAAGAAGTAACAACTGACTAAGGTAATTGGCATATGCAAACACCTCATGCCATCATTTCCTTGTTCTTAGAAAAAGAAACGAAATCCTTACTGTGTAATTTGAGATACTTTTTGTCAGTCACAGGTATCTTGTGCTCAAGAACATTGTAAGGTATCTTCTTATCTAGTCACAAACATCTTCCCAGTATGTGTCCCCCTGCCTTCCGAGGCTCTAGTAACCATGGAAATGTGTATGCTTACATCATCAGTGTTTAGTCTCTACTTATCAGTATAAAGATATACAATTTCCTAGTTATGCTTGAATTGAGCAAGATTTACTTCTGACAGTGGTAAGTGAACTCAGTTAATATGCTTGGTGCTTATATTTATAGTTGGAGACAGAGCTCTAACAAATCCAGTATTTGGAGGACATCTTGAATGTCAGAAACCTCTACTGCAGAACACAGGTCAGGGGCAAGAGTGCCCTGTGGAAGGGTAGGACTGGGGCGTGGAGCAACAACTGGAAGCTCTAGGGGAAGGGATGAGGGTGCTCAGATGTGGGGGAAGGCTGTGATCTCGGGGACGTGCTGTCAGGATAGAGGCCAGGGCTCCTGATACAGGCAAGCTTTAGAATGTTTTAGAAGGGTGGCTTTCCAATAGACTGTGCAGAAACAAGGAAATGCATCTGTGAGGTGTCTGTGATGTGGTCGGGGGAGGTACATGGCCAAATGATTAAACAACAAAGCGCACATAGGAATATTTATCAATTATTCTTCCTACACTGAAGTTCCTGATTGTTTTTGACTGTAGCACAGAAGCATGGTTGTTGTACCTGACATTAGGTGCTTTACAAAGAAGTATAAATGGAGCCATGAGTTCTCTATTCTTTATATTGCTTGGCAGTATGGCTTCATTTGTTTTATTTTTGCTGTTGTTGTTCTACTTTGAGACAAGTTGTCATTATGTATCTCTGCCTGGCCTGGAACGTGCTATGTGTAGAAGGCTAGTCCTGGAACTTGCAGCAATCTCATTGTTTCTTATGACCCTTGTGTCCCTATCCTTGTCAACTAATGTACACAAAGGAGCAAAGAGCAATGGGAAGGGGTCAGTGGGGACCTGGACTTTTGGTTTTCTGTTGCCAGTGACACACTCTGTTAGCTTGGAAAAAATAACTTGGCCTATTTGAACCTTTTTCTTTTTACTATGGAAAGGTCAAAGGGACCTTATCTAGCTGCCTTTGAAATTATTAGTGAATTCTTGTATATATTGGTTGAGGATTAACTTGTTCATCTGTTTGAACAGTGTTAAGCATAGACTCTAAATAATGCTGGTATCAGAGGGCAGTGTTTTTCCCTATATTAAAGAGAGAAGAGGAACACACAAATCATGTTAAATATGCTCTAATCTTAATACTATGATTGTGTGATAAATGATAATAGAAAGTGTGTATAATATGTTTCAGCGAATCTAAAAGACTACTACTCATCTTAAACATCATCCCTTAACAGTGATGTTAGATTGATAAATCATGCACCTTAGATTCCATAAATACAGTAGGAAAGCTGCAAGGTTAGCTCTTCAGCAGTCAAGTGTAGATTTACCTGCACCCAATTGGCCCAGGTAGTTTGCATTCTTCTCACCCCATCCATGCTAGATCTGCTTGTGGATGAGCCAGGGTTGGAGAATCTACTGGGATTGACTGAGTGTGTCTCTCAGTGAGCCTGTATTGGGACTTGAGAGCTTAGCTCCAGATTACATTTCAGGGAACATATGGCTTCTCTTGCCTTCTCAGACATTCTTTTTAATGTCACCAAGGATGGTGCCCACATTCTAGCATCCAGGAGCATAAAGCTAAACACATTTCTTTTTCGTTGCTCCAGGCTCTTCAGGCTTTTAAAGATTCCATTGAGAATCAACAGCTATTCTGATAGGTTTTCTTTTCTAAGTGACTTACAGTTTTTCCCTTGCAGCTTTCCACACCCTCTTTCCTTGTCCCGTACATGTTGTGTTTTAAGTAGAGTACACCATGAGAAGTCTTGTTCCTAGTCCTGTCTGTTTGATGTTCTATATACTTCCTTTATCTCTACTTTTCTATAATTTTTTTCCTAAGGTAGATTTAAAACTACGAAGGCTTCTTCCTGCCCTAAACATAGTAGTGTCATATCGCCTGGAATGAGGTAAACATTTGGTCCTGTTTATAAGAAGAGGAAAGGCAGGACGATGAGCAGACACGGGACCGAGTGTTGCTCTTTTGGATCACAGGGGCTGTTTCAGAGCTGCCATGTTCCACTCAGTCCCAAGAAAAACTATTCAAAGTGAATTGTACAAGATGTGACAAGTATATTGTATATATGAAAATGTCACCATGAAAGCTCTTATTTATATAATTAATATATGCTAATAGAAACAGAAAAAAACCAACTGTCTAGTTACAGGAAAAACTTCATAAGCATTAGGAGAACAACACTCATGATTCAGAGGCTCAGCTGATTTGCATATGAAAAGATTTTACTAAATTACGTGTCCATCATGAAAACCCAAGAGAAATGATGTCAAGGGAGAATCTTAGGTGCTTAGTCTCAGAGACAAAATTGGCTTGGAATTTGAGTAGCATCTCGCTATGGTTTCATTTTCCTAATTTGGAAAATGAGAAATAATTAGAAAAACCTACAATGTAACTGTAGGAATTACGCCATACTTTACTTGTGAAATAATCAACTTATGAATGACACATAGTGCTAGGAGGAAGTAAAGGCTGTCTGTGATTGTTACTGTTTGAGCATGCATCATCAGTTGCCTAGGAATTGGGGGCTATTGCAGGTTCTTTGCTGATATAATTTTTTAAGCAATATCATAATTTGGGAGTCAGCTTCCTTCTTTCCTTTAGCGATCAGCTCCAGATAAGTCTTTCTTTCTTGAGAAGTCTCATCTCTCCTTCTTTGGAAATCTCCATTTGCAAAAGCTGTCTTTTCCTTCATTCTTCATCAGTGGATTGTTAGATCCCTTTTGCCAGTGGACAACTTAGCATTTGAAATGCAAGAAGATGGATCGCAGAAAGCTTCCTCTACGCAAAAGATCGGTTCCCTCCCCAACCTGGTAGGGAGAAGATTTGCATGCTGGGTACTGAGTCCTGACTGGTGCAGAGCTGAGGAAAGAATCCCTCTACAGGGTTCTCAGCGAGACTTTCTTTTCATAGCTACTGCTTGTAGCTCGTCAATGGCCAAATCGCTGCTCATAGTAACTGCCTCCCAAAGGCAATATTTTCATACATTCTGATCATTTTTTATCCTTTTTGTTTAGTGTATTATTCACTATTGATGTTACTGTTTGTTTTGTCTGCCAATCTGAGCAGGCAATATAATAACCTGCTGGATTTTCTGTTTAAAGAGACCTAGAAAAATTTCAGGTTGCATCCATTAAGAATGATATGCATATAGTGTGTAGGAATAGCATTTTAGAAGTAGTAAAATAGCAATTATATGGAAATTTTTTGTGTAAATGATGGTGTGTGGTGTGTGTGTGTGTTATGTAAGACATAAGTGTCTAAGTATAAGAATATATTTCTTAATGTGGATGAAGTTACCAAAAAATGTCAAGACGCCCTAAATGTTTCATGTTCTGTCCATTTTCTGATTCAACAGCAATAGATAAGATATGAACTTCAGAGTATACTGATTGAAGTTAACCAAAAGTATTTTCAAAAAATATCCAAAACGAAGACAATGTTTCCATTTCGTCACAAGTGGAGAATAATAACTTCAAATTTTCTCCTAGAAAAAAAGGCAGTGGTTGCTAATGAACATATTCCTCGTGTGCCTGAGGGCTGCTTCATCACCACTACAAGAGGAGTACTTACTCTCTCCCTGGTTTATGTTGGTTACAAGCCTCATTTTGAACAGGAAACCTCACCTCCACATACAGCGGTTTCCCAAGTACAAAAAGCTGCTGATCCAAAATTTCAGTTTCTTAACCACTTACCCAGATCCAAGGTATGAATAATGCATAGTAGAAAACTGGTCTCCACATGATGATTTGAAAGCTACATTTACACTTCATGTTATTAAACTGTTCTTCATGGGGAGAGGCAATGAGGAGGTGGGGACCAGAGGAGTGCAAAGTTGGTCTGATGTTGGATTCAGGTAGAAAATTTCACTAGATCATTTTATGCTCTAGAGAAGAGAAATATCAGGTTGTAAATGGAAATCTTTCCACTTTCTTGTCAAGGTAGAGAGAGAGACACAGAGAGAGATAAAGATAGAGAGAGACAGACAGAGAGAGAGAGAGAAAGAGAGAGAGACAAAGAGAGAGAGAGAGAGACAGACAGACGGACAGACAGACAGAGACAGAGACAGAGAGAGAGAGAGGAATATCTGAGTGTGACAGGATTAGGCTGATGGCATGGGCTATACCACTGTGATAATTCCTAGACCTTAAAACTCACTCCCCCTCAGTTTTTCATTTTACCTTCTTCTTACTCTGTGGATAATAGTGGGCTCACATGCATCGGGGACAGAAGAATGGAAAATGGCCTCAATGGTGATGATTCACTTGCTTTTGACTTTTTAGGTATTTGAGTTCCCTGGTGGTGCAATCCAGTGGCCTCTGTACAGCTACAACATAGAAGATGATCTCAGGGATGAAGAAGAGAAATTTGGCATCAGCTAGAGCAGTCTGAGATCACAGATGACTCTGGGCATGCTGAGAATGAAAAGCAAGTGCCTCCAGGCTTCTCTTTGGCACTTCGATGCCAATGAACATGGCCTTCTCATGCAGGTAGAAGCAGGGTGTCCTCTTTCTGCTCTTAAATGCCAAGTGCTATTTTAGTTGTCATGAAGTTCCCTAGTTGAGAGATACAAAAGCAATCAGGCTTTTAGTTAGATTAGCCATCTTAGCAAATTTGTCATCTCTTCCAAAAATCTTTCTCCAGTATAAAGTAATTTAAAAAAAAAGATTATTGTTAAGATAAAAAAGACACTTTTGAATTTCTCTATGAATTTTGTGACTCTAAGATTTTCTTTAAATTTTAAGTGAATAATTTATATAATTATTATTTAAATATGTATCCTTATTTAGTTTTCTTATATACTTATATACTTATGCATTTTTAAGAATAGACTCAGCAAAGGATGAAAGTGTTAAATGACTGTCTGAATGTGCAATGGACCACCAACTTCTCAAAACAAATATTAGCTGTAACATAGAGCTTAATCATATCAAGTTTAATTTTGGTATTATACTATGATATAAACAATAAATTTTGGTAAACCTAAAAAGATAAAATAAATTCATTGTTTAGTCATCTGGGCCAAAGCTAAATTAGCAATTCTGACCTAAAAATCAAAGAAAGGGCTTCTCTTAAGGAAATATAGCAACTGAAGTAAAGAACTTGATATTGGAGTTCAGCATAGATTCCAAAATCAGGCCATTGACTGAGCTTTTGCGATTTACACCCTCCAGATTCTCGATTCAAGTGAAACAGACACAAATCGAGATGAAATGGGTACAGTTACCCGAATTTTAGATTACTCGGTTACAAAAGGTGCTCATCAGTCGTTTGTCTTCCTGACATGAAGAACTAATCATGACTTAGGTCCTTCCAGAATGTTCATACTTTTGTCTGATCCTATAATCTGGTTAGTAGATAGACAGCCAGTTGTATGGTATATTTTCTACTGTTAAGACTCCTTTTTGTCTTTGGCTTTACTAGAGGGGTGATAATTTTCTTAGGGGTACCATTGCTGTGACAAAACATCATAATTAAAAGCAAGTTGGGGAGAAAAAGTTTATTTGGCTCATAATACTAGATCAAACTTCCAGACCATGATCCTTGACTGAAGGAAGTCAGGACAGAAACCCAAACTGGGCAGGAACCTGGATGTAGGGGTTGATGCAGAGGTCATGAAGAGGAACTTCTTACTGGCTTGCTCCATGGCTTTGCTCAGCCTGATTTCATATAAAACTTAGAACCAGCCCAGGGATAGTTTCACCCATAGTGATCTGGGTACTTCTCCATGAATCACTAATTAAGAAAATGCCCTACAGTTGGATCATAGAAGCATTTTTTCTCAACTGAGGTTTCCTTCTTTCAGGTGACTCTAGCTTTTGTCAAGATGGCCTAAAACTAGCCAAGACAGGAGATTAGATGTTCATCTATGAAACCAAACATTTATTATTATTTATGTAAAGCTTATTGAGATATAGACTTTTCTAAATGTATACTATAGTGTTGGCTGGATTGAATAAAGTATACGTTTTTTTTATGTTTTTTCACTTATATAAAATATGTAAGGGAAATTTTTTCAGATGACCAAATTTTCCTACTGTTGGCCAAACCATGGTACAGCAGTAAGTGGAAGAAAAGGCGGCTGAGTAGACTGTCTGGAAGGGGTCCCTCAGCCAAACTCCACTAAAGAAGTGGTCTGCAGCTTCAGTAGAGAACAGGCCCTAGGATCCACTTGTCCTGAAGAGGCTATTTCAGAAGTCCATGGGTAATTTGGAATTTGGTTTCTGAGCATGGATTATAGAGAACATCAGGTGTTCTCTAGGTCCTGGAAGAATTGTAGATTCCTGACTTGTATTCCAGAGGACTAACAGAGGATAAGAAGGAAAGAACTCTCACACAGGTCTGTTGAGATTGTGTCTGCCTGCCTCTGAGTAACTTGGTGAAGGCTGGGCACTGTCTCTGAGGTGAGAGCCCATGGATGAGGAGGCATCCCATTGACCACTGTGCTGCCTCTTCTCTACTTGGTTGGTGCCCTGATAGAATAGATAAATATTTCTGTTGTCATGTGTGTGGAGGACAGAATGCTTTAGAACAATGGTCCTCGATCTGTGGGTCTCCAACCCTACAGGATTGCATATCAGATGTCCTCATGTCAGATATTTTCATTTATGATTCACAACAGTAGGCAAAATTACAGTTATGAAGTAGGAAGGAAACAATTTTATGGTTGAGAACCACTGAGTTAGACTATATTTATTCTTTTCTTCTTTCTTTAATGCACATTGGATCCGAGATACACATTGCCTGTTCTGATAGAACAAACATTTCTTTTATATATATCCATTATTTGTTTCACAGTGTGACCATGAGTGTCTGGTAAAATATAAATAATGACTATAATATGAATTAATATTGAAGAAAAGTGGAGAAAGTGAAATAAAACACTACGTGTCCTCAGGGTATATTATGTTATCTACCACAAAATAAATATAACTAAGAGGTATATAAAAGTCTGTATTTAACTGGATTCAGTTATAACACTTAACAGTATCTTCCCACATTAGCTCATTTTTATTTCTTATTAGAAGACTTCAAGTATGATGTAGTGTGGACAAAATACAGACTTTGGAGCTTGCTTGTGTATTAATCCCATATTTGTCACTGATTAGTTTAAAAAATGTATCTTTTCAACCAAGCTCAGTATTCTCACCTACATATTAAGGATAACAATTATTTTTACACAGTTAGTATAAAAATAATTAAATTTAATCAGGTAACATGCTTATGTAGGTACCTGACATACCAAAAGTATTAAGTGCATGCTATTATATTATCCCCATTATTAAAATTGTATATAGACATTTTCTTATTTGAAATACACATATATCCATGTTTTACCTTCCCATAGTTTGTATAAAAACATATGTGCGTGTCCAGTTACCTGTGAGCAGCACAGATTCTGCACGTATTATATCATTCTTAGTTTAAAGCATGTTCTGTATTTGTTTCATCAAGTATAGAGCATGAAATCTTGGTATGAACCATATTGCTCCCAAAGAAAATGGACTCTTATGGGGTCAAAGGATACTACACACACACACACACACACACACACACACGCACACACACACACCTCCCACATGGTATGTAATAGCTATTGTATTAAAGTTTTATAAGGTAATGGAAAGAAAATATTTGAAAACTAAGTTTACAAAAAGCATTGGTTTACGTGAAACTAAAGTTCTTATGTCCTAGGAGACGGTGTGGCTCGAAGTGGTTGATGATGGTGGTGGGATCGGTGTCACATATGATGTCACTGATGGCCAAGTGATCTTCTTTCATAAAAATATGCTACATTGGATAAAGAACGTGGGCCATGACGATGGCTTCTTCTTGCCCTTCTTTTCCACACACAATGAGCTACACACTCCAGATGTCGATGACATGCTTTTTTCTACA
The DNA here is from genome assembly GCF_963924665.1 of Micromys minutus. Taxonomy (NCBI): domain Eukaryota; kingdom Metazoa; phylum Chordata; class Mammalia; order Rodentia; family Muridae; genus Micromys; species Micromys minutus. Next base: position 55,250,916 of record NC_137977.1, on the reverse strand, counting down.
CCTGAAGGCATTGCTTCCGGGTCACTTAAGTTATGTGAAATCATCAAGACATGCTCTACCCAGGCACATGGAGAGTAAATATCACTGTTTCTAAGATCTAGCAACTGTAGAGCCATAGTTTGACTAACAGCAAGACCAATGGTTGGATAGCGCACTCAAAAATGCATCTTGCGTTCTTACTGATGTCCTAAGTTGAAAATGAATCTTTAAAATTTTCGTTTATGAAGGTCCTCTACATGAAATTCTCATGTATTGGTAGAAATATTATGATATAATTAGTGGAAAATTGCTGCCACATATAGTCCTGAAGAGTCAAAAGATCACTCATTCTTTCTGTGGGGAGAAATTTGCTGCATATGATGGAATCATATTTTCTTAATTTTCAGCTAAAGATCCTATTTCCTGAATTATTGGAACTTTAAAAGAAAATTAAAAAAAATGCTTAGTTGTTAATGAGACACCAAGGTATCTTAATGCATGAATATTTACATGATATATTAATCAGACTAAACATATCTCTCTCCTCAAATATGCACCTTTTATAGTGAAGCCTCTTTATTTCTGACCTCTGAAAGATCATAGTATATTGCTATCCTTGCTGTCACCTGCTGTAAGATCACGTAGTCTAACTCTTGCTCCTGGAAATAAGTACTCCAATGACTACTTTTGATCTCTCCAGACACCTACATGCATTACCACAGGGGAATAACTGTTGTTGGTTACAGAAGGTCAGACATTGATGCTCACAATGCTTATAGGGGAGAACTGGTGACAGTCTGTGCCTAGCAGCTGAAGAAGGTCCAGTGGCAAGCAATGGAATCTGCACTGGTCACTTTAAGATTGCTTTACAGTGGAGTCTACTGCTCTAGAGAAAGGGAGGGGAAATGGTTTCTTTGGGAGAATATCGGTAAGCATGGGAAATGATGTAAAATTCTGTAGGAATTATATTGATCATCCAAAACAAAATACATTCATAAGTATCAGAAATTGTTCTTCCAGGGTCAATGAAAACCTATCTGTGCTAGGGATACCAGACCCTCTGCTGCTTTCTTTTCTGTCACTAAAATCTGTTGAGTATTTCATAGCCATATGTGTAATTAATGATTGTGTTTCAGCCCAAAGGCATAGTTAATTTCATTAGAAAATTCCAGAAGCAAACAGAGGATCGGGAGATCAACCTTCCTCCCAACTTGGCAGAATTAGTTATGAATGCTAGTCTCCCAACAACCTTGTGTGGAGCTCTTTTTTTTTTTATCTTAAAGGTATAGTATATTTCATGAAGTTTTTAGTTGGGTTTTGTATATATGGTTATATATTTTTAGCTTAGAATGTTTTTTTCCCATGGTGGGCCACTACCAAGAAAAATTTTAGGGAAAAATCCCCCACCATAGTTTTCAATGCAGTAGATAACGTGGGGTAAAGCCTCTGGTCAAAAGTAAACTCAACAAAGAATCTCAAAGAGGGATGGGATGCTTTAGAGCTGGGAAACGCTGCAAGACCAGATATGATAGTCCCAACCATGTAGGAGTTAGAAGCAGAGATTAGCATTCTATTGGGAGAAGCCAGTGTTGCCATGGAGTTCCAGGAGCATTTACCAGGCTGTAAGACTTGTCTCATGAGATGGCCATAGGTGGGCAAGCATGAGAAGGCTGTTGCCCACTCTTGCTCACAGGGAGATAGACACATTTCTTTGTGGGACTGAAGATTCATCATAAGGAAGGCTGAAGGCATCTTAGCTCATTTTCCCATCGAACTCTCCTCCTCGGAACTGAATGGTAAGTTCCTCAGGGCCAGAGGAGACTGGCACACACTATCACTTTCTGCAGGAGTTCAGTTGTATGAACTTAGACAACCATAGTGCCAAAGCCTGGGCAGTCCTGAGGCTTTTGTAGAACTCTGAGCAGGGTGGCAATGACATGCCTTTAAAAAACACACCATTAGGTGCAAACTCTTGACATGGATGACTATCTCCAGGTCACCTTAGACTGTATTTTGGCCCAGCTTTTTCTTTAGGAAGCAAAGTGAATTTAAGAGATTTACAGAGGACATGGCCATCAATCTGCCTTAAACTACTATTGAGTTCATATCTACTGTTCTTTGTCAGTTGCTTATAAAGAAAGGCCACTTGCTAAGAAAATGGGGCTTGTTACAAAATGAAGAGACATAATGGGTAAATCAGCCTTTGACTCCCCAGTGTGAGTATCTGAGTGTGGAAAGTCTTGTTAATGAAACATTTCAGATTTGTCTCTCTCTCTTTCTCTCTCTCTCTCTCTCTCTCTCTCTCTCTCTCTCTCTCTCTCTCTGTGTGTTTGTGTGTGTGTGTGTGTGTGTGTGTGTGTGTGTATGACTTGTTATAAATGTATTTTGTAAGCACATTTTATACACATAGGCAAAATTCGCATATGTGTTACGATTACATAATTACTATGAAACTAAATGTTATTCATTATTTATCATGGTGAGAGTCAGAAACGAGACTGGTTTATATAGGTATACACCAAGGCATCGTAATCCAAGTTCACTAGACGATGTCTGAGGAGTTTAGTACCATGCCTCAAATGGGAGATTCTCAATCTTTTTTTCTTCTTTTTTTGGTATAAAATAGTTTTGATAATGTCAACATTTTAAATAACTCAGTCATGCTAGTAATTGTATACTTATTTTCTCTAACCATAAAAAATATTCAATGTCAAAAGAGTTATGAACTAAACACCCTCTTTGAATGTATTTGGATTTTTTCGGTAACCTTGCCCTCTGTGTACATTTTAGAAAGTTTTCCCCATGTTTGAAAACCTGTTAGATGCTGGTGTTTAATGAAGATCCGTGGATATAGATCCATCTTTCTAAAGCTGGTTAGGGCTTTAGTTATTTAAATAAGGAATTAGTTTGTAAATATAAACTGTATTTTATCTGTATCAGTTTTGTTTGGAACTTGTTTCAGCAGGCATGTTACTCAGCACCCTCAGCAAATTGCTCTATAGAATGTTCTTAAGGAGTCCGAGATGAATCTCTCCCTCTCTCCCTCCCACCCCCTCGTTCTTTTTGAATGGTTATCTCTACTGATGACTAGGGCAGGAGAATAAAGCCAGATCTTTTAACAGGGTTAGGTGGTCACCTGCCAAAGGGCTTTAGGAACATGATGGCAGCTTACCTCTGCTTTTTGTTATTTGTTAATTCATTTATCCCTGTCAGATAAGCACTGTGAGACAAAGGATGAATGAATTAATCATATAAAACATATTAATATTTATATCAGACATAATCTTCTGAGACAGGCATGAAAAGAGACAGTGTAAAACTTCGCAACACTGAAATAGCAATCCACGCTGATAGGTGATAAATGTGTGCACACAAACTATATATTAATATTCATGTTAATTCATGCATCAGCAAAACAGTAAACCCAGATCTGGGGAAGCCAGAGGGTGTGAAGTATGGAGGGTGCCAAGGTTTTCTGGAGTCGATCTATGTGAGGATGCACAGTTAGCCACAGCATTAAAAGAAAGATGGAATCCGTGGGCAGAAATGTGTTGATTGAACGAAGATCGAAGGAGTCATTACAAACATGGAAGAATGAGAAAGATCGTTATGGGTGGAGGGAAGGACCAGTGGTGAGATATGATGTAAGAACAGGGATGGTTCAGATAGTGAAGATGCTAGCATCCCTCAGAGTCACATCACCATGCTTTTCCTTATTGCCTTTTCCTACCTGAGGTTAGAGCTTGGCAGTAGGGAATGGCTTAATGGTGCTTGGGAGCAGAGGTAATGTTGAGAGGATTTAGGGAGCAGCACAAAGAAAAAGGCACATGAGGAAGATGTCCAAATAGGTGTATTGCCTCTGTTTATGGTCTGTATTACCTCCGGTTGATATGAAAGCTGACATTTTACATCTTCCCTCCATATCTGTCATCCAGAACGCTTACGTCCTAGGTTTGCGCAATTGCAAACGATACAGTAACCAGATGTTGCATCATGGACCTATCCTGCAGCTGCGCGTCCTTTCGGACCTTTAAACTCACTGCTTCTGCTAACGCCAACCACCATGTGCTAATAAACACAAACATTCTTCACCGCCAACCCAATCAGTTAAATTAGGCTCTATTTTAGTTTTGATTTTTAAAAATGGGCATTCTTTATCTTCGTCGCTGTCGTTCAGATGTGCCCCTGCGATGTCACCTCACTGGGAAAGCATCGACGGAAACCGAGGGCTTGTCGTTCCTACACACCAGGAGCGAGCGAGCAAGAATTTCCTTTGTAGGACTGGAACAAGGGACAGCATTTCCTTGTATTTCCCATGGCTTTGGTGACCTGGATGCTTTCTAGCCTAAGACAATGGTCTATAGAAGTCAGGAGACAGTTCTGTGACTATCGCCTGAATGCATTAGAGTTGAGGTGACGAGATACACAAATATATACGTAAACTAGGAGATGGGCCATGACCAAACTCCGGAAACTAGTGTAAAATGAAATTCCTATAAGAAAATATACCGAAATAAAAGTTACACAATGTTTTAAGAAATTGTAGCACATATGCGTTACATTTTATTATGAAACTCACAGAAGCCAGGGGACAGCTGGTTAGTTTTGTGCCATTTTGCGGCTTCATGCATTTGTTTGGACTGTTAGATAATAAATGTATAAAATCACACTGAAGGGATTCTGAAGAGACGAACAGAAATAGGACTGCCAGGAAGGGAAAGTGCGAAGGTGGCCAGGCAGTCAACGCTCCACCGAGGTCTGAGACTGAAGCCGCTCTGCCTGTGGGCACCAGGGGGCGCTCGCACACCACCAGAGAAGCTCTGTAAACCATTTGAGGTTTCCGAGGCAGACAGTGTGGTTTTAATGAAATTTGGAAAAAACTGATTTCTTGTAGACTTCTGGTCTGTAGCTCTATTGTCCAAAAGTGTTTAATATACACGTTTGAAACTTCACTATAATGCACCAAACTCGGGCCGAACAGTCTGGGAGTGTTTTAGAGAGCTTGCTTACAGGAGGGGAACAGAGACAGACAGCCAAAGAGATCCAGAAGTATTTACACTACAGAATCTCTACTGATCTTCACAGAAGTCCACCCTGAGTCGTGGCCTGTGACACTCGGGACTGTGAGCAAATCACTTAAATGTTGTTTATTTATTTACATATTTTTGAGGCATGAGTTTTGCTACACTGCTCTGGATAGCCTGAAACACACTATGCAGGTAAAGCTAGTCGGAATTTGCAGCAATCTCCCTGGGTCTGTCTCCTGAGTGCTCCATTTGCAGGCATACACTGCCAGGCCTGGACTCTTTATATTCTTCACAGACAGATATAAGAACACTTAGTGTTTTCTGATCTTTAGAGAAGAGAGTTTATACCATGCACCATGAATTCCCATCTTCTTTCTTCTCTCTCTCAAACACAGGAAATAGAGATGAGGAGAAAGTTCCTTGTGGAGCAGGCTAGCAAGCACACATGAAGTTAGCATTTACTGAGATACTCTGTATTTTTATTATCCTTAAATGAGAAATGCAGTTGTTTTTGTATGTGTCCTTGCGTATGTGTGTCACATATGTATGTGACATTTGTGCAGACATGCATGTAGAAATTAGAGACAGCTCTTAAGCCATTTCAAAGTTACTAAATAGTTAAAGTCAAGCTGTATTTCTACAGAAAGTGGAGCCAGAGGTCAAGTGCTGATTTTTTAAAAATTTACCCCAACCTTTATGTTTAGGGAAGCTCTGTTTTATGTGTAAGAGCTCTCAAGTAAGATTCAGTTCAAATATCTGACCGGAAGCAGAGTCTCAGCTACGCTTCTGTTGCTTTGACCATGACCGAGAAGCCTGGGGAGGAAAGAGCTTTTCAACTTATGGTTGTGGTCTATCATGAAGGGAAGTCAGGGCAGGAATTCAAGTCAGGAACTGATGCAGAGGCCATGGAGGAGTGCTGCTTCCTGACTTGCCCCTGATAGTTTGTTCATCCTGCTTTCTTTACAACTCAGGAGCTCTGGCCTAGGTATGGAACTACCTACACCAGTCCTTCCATCTCAAACATCAACCAGTACCATGACCTGTAGGCCACGCTGATAAAGACCCTTCATCAATTGAGGCTTTTGTTCCCAGACAACTCTACCTCCTGTCTGGTTGAGAAAAGCAAATCAAAGAACCACAAAAAATTGAGTAAACAAAATAGAAACAAATGAATAACCCAACCATGACAGCCAGGAAGCTTGTGGAGAGTAGGCCTTTTGAAGGTGATTCTGCTATTAGTTCAAGTGGAATTATTCCTAACATGTCTGTTCCATCCAGAACATTCTACACATGTTCATACTTGCCTGCACCTGGTACTTTAAAAGGCTAATCATATGAGCTGCTGTTGCAGGATGGCCCAGAGTTTCTTAGGGAGTGTAGTGGCTGTAGCACACACTCCATGTAGGAAACCAATCTCTATATCACATCATAATCTGCACCCCTATTTTCTCCTCCTTCTCTTCCCTTCCCCTGCCCCTATTCTGCTCCCTCTCCCTCCCTCCTCTCTCCTCCCCACACCTCTTTCTCTCTCCCCCTCTCTCCCCCTCTCTCCCCCCCTCTCCCCCTCTCTCCCTCTCTGTCCCACTCTCTTCCTTCTCCCTGTGTTTTGGAAATTGGTGCATTCAGAGATATTTATTAGCTGTGAGAGATTCTGGGCTTGTGTACTCTTTGAGCCTCAGTTTACCTGTAAAGTGTGATTTAAGGTCACGGACTCTGAAATTCTCGTGGGTAGCTCACTCATTGGTGGACTAAGTGGTTACTAAGAAAATGCCCAGACAGAATGAACTAAACAGATTTTTGGCCTGTAATATCTCACATGGGAATCCAGCACTTGAGAAGACCACCTATGCGATGTGCTCCTTCCCCTTAGAAAACTTGTATTCTTAAACCACAGATCTGTTCATCAGTCAGCTTACCCAGGTTTGCGGAGAAATGTACAGAAGACAAGGTTTTCTCACCAAAAATTAATTAAGTAATCAATCAATCAATCAATCTATCTACTTATGTACCCATCCACCCACCTACCCACCCATCCATCCACCCACCCATCCATCCATCCACCCACCCATCCACCCACCCACCCATCCATCTACCCACCCACTCATCCATCTATCCACCCACCCATCCATCCATCTATCTCCCAAGCAGTACCTCAACACACTTTAGCTAGGCTCTGGAACAACCACGTGGATAACAGACACTGAGTGGTTTCTATGGTGAGCAACTTTTGTGTATTACTTAATGTCCTCATTCTTCCCATTTACAAATGAGGAATGCAGTCCAGAAAGCTCAGTGTAGATATCTGATGCCCTGGGGCAGGAAGCCATGGTTGATAGCCTGATTTTGGAACCTGAGTTTCAGCAATGGAAACGTAAAAGTTTTGCTTTTGAAGAACCCACAGCTCTCTGGGAAAGGACAAATGGAACCAGTGAGCTCTAGTCTGTCACATTTGTGCCATTAGAGTATCACCAAGGAAGACTCCCAAGCCTAGAGCTGGAAGGAGCTGGATCGATGTCTGTAAAGAAGAGACATTCCGCTGCATCATAGCTTTCTCCCGAAATCACGTCTTGGATTTTCTCATTATCTACTTCTTTGCCATTAGCAGCTTCACACCATTGAAGTTAGTTGGGCAATTGAAATTTGGATTTTTGGTGACATTTCTTTATTGTACGGTAAAGCCCTTTAATTTTTACTTGTTGCCCAGAAGCACAAAACCCACCATTTTCTTACCTACCTTTAGTCCAAAAGGACCCAACTCTAGTCCATATTTAAGGATGCTTTTGCAGGCCTACGACTACTATTTCTTCCTCATTTCAAACTCTACCACGCTTGTGATAATAGCTCATATGGTGTCTTTCAACCTCTGCATTCATGTCCCTTTTAAACACACATCATTTTAACAGATAATCTAAGTGTTTTATTATGATGTCACACTCTATATCTCTTCATGTTCCTGCTCAGTGGTCACCTGTTTTCCGAACCAAAGCTTCCACCTAACTCTACATGTAGGGTACCGTCTCCCTTTAAAGCCAACTCAACATTGCCTTGTGACTTGTGGGTTTCTCTCCCTCCAGGCTTGTAAGACAATGTTGTTTCCTAATCTCTTATTGCTTAGAAATCAGTTCTCCTCAATTCAAGTACTAACATTTCACATACATTTTAATTCAGTCCATTATTAAGATTATTAAATTGCTCTCAGGCATATGTAGTTGTCAGTGTAACTGTTGTCACTTCTGAGACAGCCACATTGTTCACCATCTTAACTATCTCTATATTCATTTTAGATCTTATAGCTCTGAGATAAATACATTGAGTTTATCATTATATTTCTAATAGTTTTCAAAGGTATATATATCACTCTACCTAGTGCACGAACTATATCTCTTTTGAACATTGCCACTGCCTCTCTCCACAGTTTCCAGTAAAAGTGGTAATGCCTGATGAATAGAAACATCTGAAAAATATTTATGTAACAATTTTATTACACTTTAATTTTTGAATATAAAAGTCTAATTGATGAGTTTCTGGCTACAGGCACCTATGCTCATTTCGCTGTTTTTGTATTTCCATTCATTCCATTTCCAACTGTTATTTGTGCTCACAGAAGAGGCTGACATGTTTTTGACACTATACTCAATACTGTGATTTAAGATCAAAATAATACTAATAATCTCAACAGCATTACGAATAGCTGAGACTTGTCAAGTAGTAATTCTACTACCGGGAACTATTGTACATGCTTTACCCAGACTGACTTCTGCACTGAAAACACTGATTACTGACATCACTACTTTCTACAAAGCTAGACTTACCATGGTCACAGATGTCTCTCGTCACTGGGTTTGCTTGTTGAATATGATGCACAAGGATAGTAGCTGTTATGGCCTGGAGGGTGTCCACTCAGAATTCCTATGTTGAACTTCAACCTACAAGTCCATCATGTATGATCTTATTTGGAAAAAGAGTAGTTCCAGATACCAACAGTCATAATGAAGACATATGGGTGGTGTGTGGGACAACTAGCCCAATGAGACTATTGGAAACAAATCTGCACACAGAGGAAACATTGTGCGAGCATGAAGACAGAGACTGGGGTGAGGAAAGACATGGCTGTCAGAAAGTCACAAGAAGCAGGAACTGGCACAGAATACCCCAAAAGAAGACACTTCTCAGTAATACCTTGTCTTAGATGTCTCTAGAACTAGACTCAATTGACTTGGCCTAGCAAACTAGCAGGATAGTTCCCCAAGACAGATAAGCAGGAAACTAGCTTGGAAACTTTTTGAATTATTTAGTTTTGATGTCTCAGGTCTTACTTAATATACTTGAGGAAAAAAAAATTAATGGTTCTTGATGATAGCCAACACAATATAGCATCGCAATGGGCTTTGAAATGGCAAGGGGAACAGATGAACAGGATGTTGGGTTTGAAGTTAAAGCTCACCTGCTGTGAGGGAGGGACTATTCTTGTTAAGGCAGACTTTAAAGTACATCATGTTGGCTCTGCCCATGATTGCAAATGTCACAATTCCATTAATTTGATTTTTAAAGTTTAAGGTATTCTGCCATTTGGTGACTCAGTATATGAATAGAGTGACATTTATTCATCTTGGCATTCTGGAAGAGACACATGCACATTTGTTCCTAGGGTATCATTTGTCTTTTTAATGAGTATTTTGGGACCACAACAGGATGTGTGTTCTGAAGGACAGGAACATATTCTGAAATGTTGGGCGCTAATGGAAGGTGCACGAGTCAAAACCAGTGTAGGCTTAAGTAGCATCGTGTGATACAGTCAAGATGAGGAGAACAAAGAATCCATAGAAGGGAACAGTGACCTACAGAGGGATGTGAATGAGGGGAGCAAGGATGCCCCTCAGAAACAGTGATAACGCTGTGACCAAACTGGGACTGAATAAGATCTTTATTTTGGAAGAAACTAATAATTTTCCTCTTGGTTGGAGCAGGTGATTTTCTAAAGTCTATTTCTTGAACATCTGTAATGTGCCAGGCATTGTGGCAAATGTCGGGGTGTGTCATCCACCTAAAGATGAAGCTGGTTGTTAATAACTCTATTTCCAAATGAGAAGAGTGTCAGTTAAGGGAGGTAAAGTTGCTTAACAGGGAGCCACTCAGTGGTAGATACTGAATGTCTACTTCCCCTTACAGACGTCTATGTGCTCACTCGCCAGCCTACTCCCTAAACCTGTCCGAATTCAGATACATGCTACATATCAACGTAGATAGACGTTTTCCTTTCTTTAGCTTATTTATGAAAAAATTGAGTTTGATTTTACTTTATTTATTTTCTAGCCTTTCTGACCATTTCGTGTCGGTGTGGCCCTCCCTGGACATCACTCTCTAGACCTTAAAACAATGGTGCTATTATCCCTATGTTAGCTTCCTCAGAGGGTGATTGATGCCTTGGCACACTGCCATCAGAAAGCGTTACTGAGCAAGTAAACTAGAGGTAAGTTTTGTCAGTTTAATCTGTGAGATATGGATTCAGTAGTGACTAGGTTATCTTATGAGGTCGTTTCTCTCACCCAAATATCTCTGTCCTTACTGACAAAGTCTGAGTGTCTTGTCTTCCTCCTTGTTCTACTGCCATTGCAAGACAGTTGCAGGCAAAGGCTGAGGCCATCTATGTTCTGTTCCAATGTCAGCAGGGGCTCTCTAGAGTACATGGTAGGATCATCGAACACATTGATTTTCCAATCATTCTGTTGGCTACAACCCAGTCATGTAACCTCATCCATTTTCACTGAATGGAAAGGACCATCATCCGTACTCAGAAAGGCTAAGAAACCAGCTAAGATTCAAGGACTCTGTTTGTGTGAAAGGTCGGAGTGACTCTGAAGGGATAGTTAACAATTTCTAATAAATGATAAGAGCAGAGAGAACTGCAGTGTAGATGATGGATCCACCTGCTCTCAGTGCTCAATCAAGAAGTTGAGCCTATTACATTCCATTTAGAAAGGCTTCGGTCCCGTGATGGGTATTGTTCAATATTAATTAAAATATTTATCTTCTGTTTTCAGGTGCTTTGTTTTATAGATGGGTGGACAGGAAAATAAAAGGAGTGAGGAAGGGAGAGAAAGAGGGAGGAAAAGAGAGAGTGAGTGAGTGAGAGAGAAAGAGAGAGAGAGAGAGAGAGAGAGAGAGAGAGGATTATGGCCTGATGTAATTTCCACTCTCACAGGTAACTCTTGGACCTTTAGTAGAAATGTTCTTAGACACTGTAACATGTGGCTTTGCACTTGCCCAAGTTATTTATCTAGGCTTGGCCACAGGACAATCCAGTATTCAACCTTGCTCCAGGTGAAGTTTTGCCACTCCCTGTCTTTGTTTTCTGTCGCTGTGATAAACACCATAACCAAAAGCAACTTGGGGAGTAAAGGGTTTATATGGCTCACAATTCCACATCACAGCCCATCATTCATGGGTCTGGAAAGGAGCTCCAGCAGGAACTTGGAGTCAGAAACTGACACAGAAGACATGGAGGGAATTGCTTTCTGGTTTGCTTCTATAGGTCTCTCAGCTTGTTTTATATACAATCCAGAATCACATGCTCAGGGGTAGCACTTCCTGTAGTGGGCTGATCCCTCCCACATAAATCATTAATTAATAAGATGTCCTATAGATGGGTCCACAGACATCTAATGGAATTTTTTTTTCCACTGAGGTTCTTTCTTTCCAAAGAAATTTAGCTTGTCCAGTTCACAAAAAACTAACCATTACGCTCCTTTAGCAAACAGCTGAGGTAGTTACCATGTGTAACACTCATATACATCGATGCTCTCTCACTCCTCAGTCAGAGGGACAACAGTTTTCTCTAAGTTATTGAATCATAGTCTAAATTAATGGAGGGAGGTACCCTTTAAAGGCATAGTTTTCACAGACACCTAGCTCAGAGTGTTGAATGGGCTTTGTGTCTTGGGAAGGGCAGTACCAAATTCTTGCTCAAGGACATACTGTTTAGAACCACCTCCTATTAAGAGTTACTGCTCAATTGTTCAGGAAGTATTTAAAGTTACACTTTTTGCCTTTTCCTGAGTGAACGACATTATTTAGGCTCTTTTCTGCTCTCTCCATGCTAATCTATGAATCACAAGAAACAATATGTAAACATAAATTTGCTTCTTTCCAGAGCTGATTGGGTGGGTCTGGAAGTTAGACTGTATTTGTCTTACATGGGCTTATTTCTCTGAAGTTCTCAGATGTCCCCAGCTGTGTCTTGAGTGGTGATGGGAGTTCTGGATGTATGCAGACATTTGGTGACGCTCCTGCCCTTAGTGTCTCTCGGGCTCTGCTGCAGTTGATATTTGGTTTAGTTCTAACTGAATGTGGTTTACATGTTTCCAGAACCATGATGAACATTTATCTTTAACTGAGGCCTTCAGTTGTCTTTTCCTGAAGGCTCCACACTTCAACAGTCCTTGCAAACCAGAGCAGGAGAATTTAAGAAACCCTACACAGAAACACAGAACTTATAGCTACAAGGTAAACAACCATTATCTTCATATCTGCTTTTCTCTTCATATCTTCCTTTCCAAGAAAATCAAACACTAATGACCATTTATAAACAGTTTGTTCCTAAAGAAAAATTTTGTTATTAAAGCAATAAATCGAATGGCCATACTAGAAGAACTTTAAAGGCAACCAGAATGGGTTTCTTCACATCATAAGCCATTTGATCTTAAGAAACATTACTGAGGTCTCCTGTATATCCAGTTTCTCTTTACACAGTTTTAGTTATATGTGTTAAACTGTGGTCTAAAATACTGAGTGCAAAATGTCCTCAGAAAACAATTCATAGCTCTCAAAGTACGTGTTGTTCTGGTCACTGTGATGACATCTGTGGCACCACTTGGGATGCCAACGATCATGGAGTATCCTTTCTGTATGCTTTTTATTGCTTATGCCCTCAGCTCCCTTCCTGGTGACTAGACTGACTGTGGGTTATTGTTCTGCCTGTGTCTCAGAAAATCATATCTTACACGATAATGCTCCCAGGTGCAAAAGTGCTGGTTCTGGCAATTTGGAAATGACAAAGAGAATCAATGATAAAGATAATTTAAGTGAAGAAAATAAAGTCCTTAATAAAGAAATAAAAACAGTTGCATGTAAAGTATACAGCACGAATTGTTAATATATTGTGCTTAACTTACAAATTAAATGATATACCTATATATACATATATACATCACATACATATACACATACACATCATATATACAATATATCATATACTATATGTATATAGACAGAGAATATACATGGTATATTCTATCTGTCACTGTAGGCACTACAGAGTATCTTGAATCAGCATCTCCCATGGATAAAGAGGGGATATTATAGAAATAAATGTCAGTCCTGCCTGACCAGGTTTGCAGCAAGTCATCTGTCTCTGAAAGGTGGTTCTCACACAGCTCTATATTAGACTTACTAGGGGAATAACTTTAATACCTTAATGCTGGTGTTAGGCTCTCAATCATAGGGTTTCTATATTAATTGTTCTTGAATTGGTTTAGACTCCAGGTGGGGTTTGTGCACAGTCACTGCTGGATATATGCCTGACCTTTTCATAGAAATATCCCTGAGAGGATACAATTATGGGTTGTGACTTTTAAATCATGTTCTGAAGGCACTTATTATGGGATGGGGGAGGAAATAAATTGGTGAGAAGTGCTAAGGATTGGTCAGTATTTTTAAAACATGGGATTAAAGTTCTCTGAATCTCCAGGGAAGCAAAGTCAAAACAAAGAAAGATTTGTGGGTTATGTAAGCAGGGAATAAGATGCCTGACACATCTGAACCCCAGGACACAGGTTCAGATGGAAGAGGCTGTAAGGAAGGGTTCCCCATTCATCAACTTCTAAGTTAACAATTCTGCCCATGAAGATTTAAATTGTAAGACGGATACAGGTCCTTGTCATTAGGATTATCTGCTGCTAAGTCCCAAGGACCTGGTTTCAAAACCCAGCACCTACATTGTCATCTCAAAAACACATTTAACCACAGTTCCAAAAAATCATCTTTAAATACCTCTCCTCTCTGAAGGCACACAGATAAGCATGTGTGCATATGATCACCTAGACACATACACACAGAAGCATAAATACACATAAGTTAAAATATTTACTATGTGCTTTGGATAATATTATTGGAACGCAAGGTACTAGGTGAGAAGTAGAGCTTGGCCAGCCAAATGTCTAGGCAGCACTGGGAAGAAGCAGCTTAGACTCATCCTTCCCCCTCAGACCCTCTTTTCTTTGCAGTTTCCCAGGGAACACACTACCATGGACAGTTCCTATCAGCTGCAGGGTCGGGGCGGTGGAAGGTGGGGGGGGGGGGGGAAGGGCGGCAGGTGTGCCTGCAGGTTGCAGATTAAGCTCACCTGGACTTTCATACTTGATGTGTTTCTGAGTAACTTTTAACAGCTTTGCTGTTTGTGCCTTAGAGTAGTTTGTTTTAGTGGGCCACTCACTTTTGAAATGTTAAGTATCATAGAAACATTGAGGGTGGCCTTCTGTCTTTTCTGTCAAGAGCTGGGAACAGTGGTGTGAAAGATTGTCTTAGGGACATGTAGATAAAGGATTCCAAAACTTTCTTTGAACACTTCTTAGATCACCAAGTAGCCATTTGTCTTTTGCAAAACGAACACTATTAATCTTTTTTTATAGTGTTTTCTCATTGTGATGAGATACATGTTTGTCTTTGAGTGTTTATCTTCATGTCTATGTGTGTGTGTGTGTGTGTGTGTGTGTGTGTGTGTGTGTGTGTGTGTACATGTGTGCTTAGGGGTGTACTTACCCATTAATGTGTATGTGAAGGCCTGAGGTAAACATCAGGTTTCCTCCTCAATTGCTCCTCCACCTGTCCTAGTTTGATTTCTATCACTGTGATAAACACCATGACAAAAGCAACTTGTGGAAGGGAAGGGATTATTTTAGTTTATAAGGTACAATTCCTCATCAGGGGAAACCCGGGAAGAAATTTAACAAAGGACCTTGGAGGCTGAAACTGAAGGGAAGATTATGGAGGAAATGCTGCTTACTGTCTTCCTTTGTATGGCTTGCTTTCTTTTATGACCCAGGAGCAACTGACCAGGAGTGGAACCACTCATAGCGAGATAGGTCTTTCCACATCAATAGTTAATAAGGAAAATGCCCTGCAAATTTGCCTACAGGGAACCTAATGGAGAAAATCCTCCAGTGAAAGTCCAATCTTTCCAGATGACTTTAGATTTGCATCAAGTTGATAAAAAAAAAACCATTATACAACTATGTATACATATACACATATACATACCTATACACATGTATACATATCCATGTGTGTATGTATATATGTATGCATGTATTTTTTAGATTGGGCCTCATTTGCATAGATTTTATAAAGACTTTGTCTCTCACTGAACCCAAAGCTTGCCAGTCCAGCTATACCAACTGTCTCTGTCACTTCCCTAGTACTGGGGTTGCAGATGCTACCTTTTGTATTGTGCTTTTAAGTGGTGGTGAGGATCGAACTCAGGTCCTCCTGCCTAGGCAGCAGACATTGTACTCATTAGGCCATTTCCTGTGTTTTTATTCCTGTTTAAAAATTATAAACACTTAAAGCTATTTTATAGCATATTAACAATCTAGATAACAAGGTCAATGAGATAATATGAAATGCCATTGGATGCAATCCGAAGTATAAATTCGACATCAATATCGGTATTCGTACATATAAGTGACCAAATAGTCAATAAACAAGGAGGAGAACAGAACAGTCTGAGCAGAAAAGGTGCAAAGTAATCTGAAATCTCATCCATTTGTCTTCAATACCAGGTCAAACTCAAGAGGTGAAAGATTAAATACTATAGCAGGGCAGTGAACTAAAAAATTAAAAAGACCTCCCCAAAAGAAAGAAAGAAAGAAAGCAAGAGAGAGAAAGACAGAGAGAAGACATTAGATGCAGAAAACCCGGCGCTTCCTGGAAAAATCTTAGTTTTTAGTTGTCATGGTTTCACTACTTGGGAAGTGGGAGTTGAAGGAGACATTGCTTTCAAGACACTACTAAATGGGGTCTGCAGCTTTCTGTCCCAGAAAGGGGGACCTCCTGGAGTCCTTTCATCTTTGCTTTAAGTGTCTTTAAACTTGTGATCCTCTTGTGTACTGACAATGCTTTGAGACCCCTTGTTCTCTTTTGTAGCTTGAAACTGGAGCTGGAGCAGCTATGGCTAGCTGAGGTCAGGGAGACTTGATTCTTCCTAAATCTGCTCCCCCCTGACTCAGATCCTCCCACCAGCATTGCCTTATGGGTATTTGGAAGCTGTCGCTTTAGCTAAGGCATAAATATTTCTAAAGAAGTTACAGCTTTCTTGCTTTAAGAAGTTTCTTTAAGGAGTTACTTATTTTGGAACAGGCAGGTGAATTGGAATCCATTGAGGATCAGCCAAGGAGCGTGTGGGAGACAGAACTTAGTGGCTCGGCGGTTAAGAGCAATGGCTGCTCTACAGAGAACCCAGATTTGATTCCCAGCACATGATTCTCACATGATGACTCACAACTGTAACTTCAGTACCAGAGAATCCAGTGCCCTCTTCTGGCCTTCCTGAGTATCAGGTACATGCATGCCATACAAACATACCTGAAGGTGAAACACCCAAACACATAAAATAAGAAAATTAAAACAATCTTTAAAAAGGCTCAGATTTCATGTGTGTCATCTTTTGGTCTCCCAGGAGAAAGGTTATGTTCGTCCGGGAGCTTTGCCCTGTGTCTGAGTGATGTTCACTTCCACGAGGCATGCTAGATATAATGTACACTGCACTCAACTTTGTATTCCTGAGGAGCCAGTCTTTTTAAACCTTCTTTCATGAGGAATAGTTTAGAAATGGCCCCCTACCTCCTGCAAAGATAGCCGACCAAAAACAATGTATTAGGATGAATTGGTGAAATGTTGACAGGTCCTTTCTGTGCAACATTGTCTCTCGTTTGCACTTAGGGAAGAGTGCAAGAAAATGCTGCTCTGTTTTCTTGGCTCAGTGACCCATGGAAACAGCAGCTCTGGTTGGTGTTGTTGTTACTTATTCTAATCTCTTCCCATTCTTTCTCCTGTGAATATTTACAAGGTGCTGGGAGGGTCCTGTAAAGGGCTTTATGGATGCAGCTGACTCCAGATGGATTCTCTCTGCAGTAGTTAGAGGCATGGGGTCTGAGAACTGCACTGGAGTGGAAACAAATGCCTTGTGTTTGGACAGTGACGGAGCAAATGAGGACAGGGCACTGGCATTGCAGATCTAGGAAAGGCTCCTAGTTCCTATGTAGGGCCCAAGAGCCAGAGTCCCAACTGTCCAGAGCTTGAATAATTAGAATGCCAAAGGTGCTCACTGCAAATTGTTGATAGGAGACACACCCCATCATGTGTGTGTGTGTGTGTGTGTGTGTGTGTGTGTGTGTGTGTGTGTTTATTTATTGATTTTGGTATGACCCAGGAATAGAAGGTATTCTCACAATTACTGGACCATAATGCAGGCTTAGTGCCATGTTAAGTTGATTAAACAGCAATATTTGTTGAACACCTGCTCCTGTTAACTGAGATTCATATCTGCTACACAAAGATATGAGCTAATGAATTATGAATTAATTTATGGCTAACTGATTTGAAGGGAAAATATTGATCTTTCACAGCAAAGACAAACTTCTGGGTAAGTCCAACCAACAATTAAGATTGCTCATTACCTATCAAGGGATGAGAAGTAAAACTGCACATACAGGGCTTTTACTTTTATACAAACCCAGGGATCAAAAATCTTCACCAAGTTTCTTTTAAAGGATGTATACATTTTAAAACTGAGTGTTGTGTTGGCCATGGTTTTAGACTTGATCATATGAGAAGTTAGCATGTTCAACTGTCCTTCCTTCTCTGTGTCCCAGAACAGATTCCAACATGAGTAAAACCGTCAAGACCCTAAATTTCAAATCACTGTATTCTAAGCGAAGAGCTGCAGACCCATGAGCCCATCAGTTTGGGAGGTCGAAGGTGAGTTGCTGCTTACAGGAAATGAGGGGTGGACGAACCTTGGATTTCCTTTGATGAGCTAGGTTCAAACATTTCATGGTTCTTCCTCCTCCTCTTCTTCTTCAAGCCACCTACTGGCTTATCTGGTCTTTGGCAAGTTTGAAATTTTCTCTGAATTTCAATTTCTTGAACTGGAAAGCCTGTATACGGTTTCATGAGTATCAAAAGCAATGTTTTATGCTATGTGAACTCAAAAGACTTAAAAATCATGTTATTTTTATTTTAGTTATTTATAGAGGTTTGTGTTTGTGTGCATGACTGAAGGGTCTGGAGGCTAGGAGAGGGCATGTAAGTCCCTGAAGCTAGAGCTATAGGCACTTATGAGCCACATGACAAGAGAGCTTAGGTCTTCTGGAAGAGCAGCAAGCCTTCCTAACCACGGAGTGATCTCTCTAGCCCCAAACACTTTCTTTTTTTTCTTTACTGTTGTTTTGAGATTAGATTTCACTTTGTATCCCTAGCTGGCTTGGAACTGTCTATGTAGAGTAGATCCCTCTAGTTTCCAAGTGCTGGGATGAAAGGTGTGAGCCACCACACTTGGCTACAACAAATATTTTTTTATGTCCTGAAATATATAGTGCTTGGGTTTGGGGAAAAAGTGGGAGGAGTCTAAGTTATGGCTCCAAGTCACAGTGAAATTCATTTGGTTGGGAGAGGGAAATTGGAGCAAAGTAAAAATTTCCAGAAATGTTTTGAGATAGGATGTAGAAAGTTGGGGTCAAAACAGCTGTTAATTTTTGTTAGACAAAACCCAACTTATCCATGAAGTTTTTTAAAAAATCTACCAAAACCCAAAATATGCCACATCTATAGCATAGTAGTAAAAATTTCTTATTGAAATCAACAGATATTGGTGAGCTTTCCCCAGTGGAATTCTCCACATGTGCCAAATTTTTCACAGTGGAAAATCTGGTCACTTGGGCTTCTTAAAACTGGCTTGTCTACCATTAGTATAACATAGGAAGAAATGAGAGTAAATGCCAAATATCACCCTGCTTTACAGAACCCATGTCAGACTCACAAGGACCCTGTGACTGTGACAGGACTGTCACTATCCTTCCTTTTCTTCCTTCCCTATTTCTGTCCTTTTCACCATTTCTTCATGTCTTCCTCCTAGTCTTTGCTCCCCATTCCTTCCTTTTCTGTCTCCCGTCTTGCTTTTCTTGTTTGCTATTTCTTCTTTCTTAATAAAGTATCCTTGATATTAATTGTGAAGACTTAAGGTGCACAACTTAAGGTTTTTGTGTATACACACTTAGAAGGTAGAGAGGATGGTTAGAGTATCAATTCTCTAAATTCTGGAAAGCTAATGAATGGGATGGTGATCATAGTTGAAATACTATTGTTTGCCTCAAACTTATCAAGAGATTAGTGCTTAAATCTTCTTGCCATATTCATATATAAAGTGACCAAAAGATGCAGAGGAGAGATGTATTATCTTTAACATGGTGAGTCTTTGCTTCCTCCACCCCTCCCCCACCCTCTTGGCCTTTTGAAACATGGTCTCCAGGAGACAAAGCTGACACATTATAGCCAAGGTTGATCTTGAATTTCTGATTCTCCAAAATGCCAAGATTAAAGGAGTATGACATTAGGCCTAGATCAGTTTTGTTTTTCCGTTAGCACATACTTACTGGATATCTACAGTATAGCCATGACCAATGCATGTACTTACTGGATATTTACAGTATAGCCATGACCAATGCATGTACTTTGCTGTCACAGGCCTAAAGCTAAAAGGCCAGTGTTCTGACGGACTGAAACCCTTGCAATCATGAAGAAAATATATTAACGTTTTCCTCCTTCTTTTTTTTTTTTATCTCAAGTAATCTGTCTAGTAGTGGAAAGCTGATTAAAGTAGCTAAATTAATCAAGTTTAAACATGAAAACTATTTTAATACAAAAATACAAAACTGAAAACAACCTATTGTGTTTTGTTTTGTTTTATTGGGTGCTACTCCATTTCACTTAAAAAACATACAGATTAAAAGAAATTCACTGAGAGCACCACCTACCTCTGATTATAAAAACAGAAAACTCCAAATAAAATTCAAAAGCAAATCAAAGTTGACTTCTGGCAGCGGAACAACGGCAGGCGAGATAATCCTGTTTCCCACTCAGAAGACTGATGTGCTCGTGATTGAGTGAGCATTGGTTGATGCATTCATCTCACAAAACAAAGGCAGAATGATGCCTGGCCATAGGAGAATTTCAGCTGTACCACAGGATTTTTGCATATTACATGTGCTTGTACATGTGCATGCACGTGTGTGTGTTTGTGTGTGTGTGTGTTTAGCAACAGCAAAAACCAGTAAACAAAATCTTGTTAGAGAGTTTATCTTAACCCGATTGCAGTCTGCTGTGTGCTAAATTCTGACTTAGGCATTTGGTACTTCACATAGCTGCCTGGAAAGCTTTTCTTCCCTTCTCCATCTCTGTTCCAGTCCTGTCCTGTCCTGCTCTCTCCTCCCCTCCCCTCCTCCTCTCTTCTCCCCTCTCTTCCTTTCCTCTGTTTCTGTCTCTGCACTAAGCCAGATTCTCTGGAGTTAAATTTGCAGGTCACATTACCTTTTACTTTATTCCGAGTTTCTGAGATATCGTCCTGTATTAATAGTTAATGTGAAATTGTCTGTTTTTATTAAAGCAGAAAGTAGATTAAAAGCGTTCATTTGCAGAATGAATAAGAGCAACTACAAAATCGTTATTAATGGCACTCCCTTTTCTTTTAACTCCTGAGCATTAAGTGCTTGTTCATCTTAAAAGATA